>NC_064621.1:303939378-304564378 GCF_023898315.1 Schistocerca nitens | reverse complement strand
TTAACACGTTGTTACATCTCTGTCCCTGCAAGAAGTTGTTGGCTTGGCGCTAATTGATGTTGTTGGATGTCCTCCTGTGAGATATTGTTCCAAATTCTGCGCAACTGGCGCTTTAGATCGTCAAAATCCCGACCAGGATCGATGGCCCTGCCCACAACTATCCAAACGTTCTCCGTTGCGTGGAGGTCCGGAGACATCCCTCCCAAGGTGGGGTTTGGCAAGCACGAAGGCAAGCAGTAGAAACTCTCACTTTTTGTATACAGGCGTTGTCTTGCTGAAATGTAGGCCCAAGACGGCTTGTCATGAAGAGCAACAAAACGGGGCGTATCGTGGTCGTGCCGCTGTGCTGTAAGGATGCTGAGGATGACAACCACAGAGGTCCTGCCACAGACCATCACTTCTGGATGTCGGGCGTAAGAGGGCGACATTCAGATTGGTACCCCACTGCTGCCTGGACGTCTCCAGACACCTCTTCTCTGGCCAGCAGGGCTCATTTCGGAGCGGGACTCATCACTGAAGACAATTAAAACTCAATGAATGAGATTCCAGGCCCAAGACGTGTTGGAAACACTCCGGATACGGTCGGATACCAACCTGACTGTCTCTAGCCGTACGGCGCGACATCCAGGAATGACGATGTGGTGTGCCATTTGATTTCATAGCAGGACCCATTTGGTTGTCATCCACAGTACCCTTACAGCACAACGGTACGTCGTCGATACTCTACGTCCCATTTTGGTGCCCTTAATTAAAAGCCGTCTTTGGCTTACATTTCAGCAAGATAAGGCTCACCTTTTTGTGAATACCAAATCCTACCTTTGCTAAGCAGGTCGGTGGATGTTTCTCCAATTGAAAACATTTGAAGCATTAAGGGCAGGCCCTTCCAACCAGCTTGATGTTGTCAATCTAACGCCACAGATGGACGGAATGTTTTCAAGATATTCCTCAGGAGGACATCCAACAATTCTGTCAACCAGTGCCAAGCCGAATAATTGATTGCATAAGAGCCGGAGGTCGATAAACGCATTCACTTGCTCATATTGTGAAGCTCTTTCTCTTGCATAAATCATCCACTTTTTCCGAAACTGTAATCATTTGTTTGTTTTCAAAGTTTTGCACAGTCGTCTCTAATTTTTTTATTTGTTGCAGGAGGAGAACGAAACTTTTTGTGAACATACTTGAAACATTTAGCTATACATTGAGCCCACTCATTGTAGCCTCCATCAGGTGTGAAGCATCTGGCCCAACGTTCTTTCTATGAAGTAAATGCACTTTGATAAAATACTGGGGATTGTCTTTTACACCATCGCTTGGCACAGGAAATAAAGTCTTTCTCACTAGCAAATGTTTTACCATGCATTTGGGCTTTCAGACGACAAAACAGGTAAAAATCAGACGGAGCCAAGTTCAGAGTGTAGGGAGGATGTGGAACAATTATCCAACCCTTTTTCCTGATTTTCTCCTGTGTCATAAGGGCTGTATGGGGTTTGTCATTGTCATGGTCCCGGTTAATTGGGGAGCCAGGTTCCAAAAAGCCAATGAAAATGACACCACGCTGATCCCAGAAGAAGGAGGCCATCACCTTTCGGCCAGCTCTTCGTGAAAGTCTTGGTTTCTTCTTCCGAGGGGAACCAGGACGATGCCACTCCATAGATTGGGTTTTGCTCTCAGGTTCCTACAAGAACACCATGTTTCATCCTGGGTAATGACGCCATCAAAACACTGTTTCGACTCTTCAGTAAAGGTCTTCATGAGACCCTCGCACACATTCTTCCTCATCGTTTCCATTTCTCGGTCAGTAATCTAGGCGCCCAACGTGCAAAGATTTTTCTGTACCCTGGTGACTGTACCAGCGATACCACACTACCAGATGACAAACGAGTCATTTCAGCAAGCTGTGTGCCGTCACACATCTGTCATTTTGGATGATTTGATCAATGGTCTCGTTCACTTCACTCACTGTCGTCGATGGTCTACCGCATCGTGAATAGTCCAGTAGAGAGAAGTCACTATCTTTAAACCTCTGCAACCACCGCTGGATACTGCTGCGATCCACTGTGTCCTCCCCATAAACAGGGAGTAAATTTCATTCTCCTCCTGCAAAAAATTAAAAAAATTAGAGACGAGTGTACAAAACTTACATCTGCCAATCCGTCTCAATGCAGATACGTGCAACCATTTTTGTAATCTATGTCGATATCCTTAGTAGTACTTAGTCCTCCCGTTCATTAAAGACTTTTCAGGTATTTTGTGTCGTCGCTGCGTTCCACTGCGTTCTGTGGTATCTGTGTGTGGTACACATAAGTGAACAGAAAAGTCGTTCATTTAATTCAGTTTACTATTGTGCATTTTCCGGCTTTAATATCCTATTTTCCCCGATCCTTTGAGCGGCAGCTGGATCTTCGGGAGAGAAATCACAAGGTTCTGATGAGTCACAGTGAATTACTCTTGTCCCTTGGGGTCAACATTTTGTAGAGAAGCTGGCGCCCCTAATTATGTATATACAGTGTACACTGTTGGGAGGGTTAGTATTAAAGACAGCTGGAAGCGATTAACTTTATTTTGGTACGTAGGGTAAGGGGGGGGGGGGGGGGTAAGTCACACATAGTTCGTCTATATGACTAAAAGGCTAGACCGGTTGTTCGTTCATGGTGCAGATTCCAATAACAAGTTGCCTATCAAACGGCTTCCAGGGGCAACAAAAATTTTATTTTTAATATATCATATGATTACTATCCGAATTTAAAAATTTAAAATGCTCGCTAGCAGGTATAATCTTAGGTTGCAGGTTTAATACAGTAAGACAAGTCTTACTGTTAGATCCTGTGTATACGTGTTGACACAGCGTAGCTCACAGCGCGCAAATGCCCAGAGTACATTAATCCAGTATCAAAGAACGAGAGGACTCAGTGACATTCAAAAACCTTACACATAATTTCAACCATTTAAGACCTTCAAATCTTTGTCACTAACAACTCCAATAAAATTATGAAAGAAAAAAAAATGGTCGATTATTACATTTTCTGTATTCATGCAGTAAAACTGCCGCATCAGCCACGATATTTTGATTTATTACGTCCTTACTACTAACTCTTTTCGCAATACTTTTTACAGACAGTGTAGCACTAAATATACCACTGACCGTATCTGTAAAAATAATGTGAATGCGAGACGCATAGTTCAGAAGATGCGAGGTCATAAACATTGAGATGCATGGAAAATTACCTTATCTTAAAACGGAGCAGAAGTTACTTAAGACTACACTAATTATTAAGACTATATTCGTCCAGTGTTTGATAATGAGAACACTTACCGACTTCCACCAAAATTTAGAAGTAATTTCAAGCATTTTCTAAACTTCTTTCTCAGTTGCAGCACCACAGAAAACTAAAGGTAAACAGCAGAGAGTTTATTAAATGTTCAATCTTTATGCAATAAAACTTCTTCGTTAATGTAAGGGTGAATAATTTCGAGCTAATAAAATCTACAGAGTAAAGCTTTTACTCTTCTGTCGCGATGGTTTTACATGATAACATCAGATATTTTAAAACATTAGCTTATATGTTTCCGGACCTCTGAAGCTATTTTATACACAAGACTTATATTCTTTCAAGTGTCGGCGATGTGCGTGCGTTTTTTTTTTTTTTTTTTTTTTTGTGGTTTTAGGGCGCAAAACTGCTACCAGTTACCTCCTAATATAGAGGCGGTAGAAACAGTGATAGTCATCTACACAGTCTCTCCGTTCACAATACCGTCGTTGGAGTCATCCGGAATGTCAGTGAGGTAACGATTTCTCTCGTCTCCAAGTTAGATCTAGGTGTCGATTCTGCAGATACGTCATTACAGCCGTCCCATAGAGATGTAGTCAATAAAATTAGTCAAATAATTGCTTGTTAAGATGAGTATTGTCGTTCTTCCTGGATGTCTTCTGTGAATAGAAGCGGAAGAAACTTTAATTAACGGTACTTGTCAGCGTTGCTGCTGTTACGTCAGGAACAACTCGAGTAGTGCCGGCCGGAGTGACCAAGCGGTTCTAGGCTCTACAGTCTGGAACCGCGCGACCGCTACGGTCGCAGGTTCGAATCTTGCCTCGGGCATGGACGTGTGTGATGTCCTTAGGTTAGTTAGGTTTAAGTAGTTCTACGTTCTAGGGGACTGATGACCTCAGATGTGGAGTCCCACAGTGCTCAGAGCCATTTGAACCATTTTGAACTCGAGTAGTCGCATAAGAAGACACAATGACAGGCGCCCTTGCCAGCTGTATGCCCCACGACACGAGCACACGCAATTAGTAACGCAGTGGAATTATACAGACCGTGTCTCTGTAGGTCTACATATTTTTCTCAGTCGTGCACCACGTGGCTGGCATTCCTGCTGGAAAGAGGAAGTCGTTTAGCTGATGAATCCCCGTGATGCACGGAGCTGTGCTGTACTGCTGACTGCTACATACACTGTGTGCGTCCTGGGGATGTATGGGAGAGATTGTCACGACGACCTCTGCGGGACTGTGTGTCAAGGTGCTCCGAAATTCTTTTACTGCTCTTCATAACTTTCAATTTGGATTACACTGCCGCACACACGATTTCCACGTAATACAAGATCGTCACTACATGAAAGGAACTTTCTGTACGTGGTTCAAAGAAAATTGAAATGATAACGACAACAACATTGACAACATGTATCCTATGAGGTTACCTGTAATTACGAATCATATGATGCTACACTCGTCTCTTTCCGTGTGGATATATTTTTATGATGGTAACTGGTATTGCAACGTGTTGTATGAAATCGTCTTTTATATAGATAATGGTTAATTATTTTTATCACAGACCGTCTTACAATCTTTTAAACTGTAAAGATGTTAATACACACATATTACACCCAACACTTCGGTGTGCTAAATAACTGAATATCCTTTTATTGAAGTTACGTTCATGCATATACGTTATTGAACACCAAAGCAAAAACAACATATGAACATGGTATCTTTTGGTCTCAGGGGTTGAAACTTTTGGGTTCTTATGTATGTATATTTACTAGTAGAACATTGGTTTGAAAATTTTAATTGCAGGAAGCATGTTTAGTTATAGCTTTCTCTGTAATGGAGCCTACATGAAAAATAACGTACTCGGCATTAGTGACCCAGTAGGGCAAAATTTGCATCAGAAAATGAAAATAATGATGAAATGCTTTACTACTTTCATAAATGATAAAAATAAATAAATATTCTCAATAATATCTGGGCCAGAAGAATAATTACCAAAAATAGTTGTACCGACCGTAATGGCGGACAACAATAGGGCAAGATCGTAACTAATAAAACTTTTAATAACTGCAGGAAAGGACACAGTTCTTCTATAAATAACTGATGGTTTCAGTAGTAACAAATAACATTTTGTATTCTGAAAACAATGTAGATAAATTAACAATTATTACAGGCCTCTTAATATGAAACGTAGGAATAGTGCTTCTTGATAGGTCAACGGTACTAATCGAAAAGGTACTATGACTTCTTTACCAGACAAGCGAAAATTAACAGAGTATATGTTGTCTTCTTTTGTCATGTTGTACACAGATAATAAATCGTACTTATTTCCTTTGTTCTTTTCACTCGATGCACTTCACATAAATAAAGTCTACGTTTTTCACATTTTACAGAAAAATATTAAGTTCTTTTTCGAGTATACTCACAAGGAAAAATACGCCAGGAGACTGGCACAGGCTCCGCTGGTTACGAGAGCAGCTGTCTCTCTCTTGCTCAAGCATACCTTAGCACTCTCGTCTTATCATCAATTCGTCGATTTTTATTCAAGTCCGTAAAATACAAACTGTTTTAAGAAATAATAACTGCAATGAACATTGAGCCAAATAACATTTGGTGTCTATTTTGATGATTATCTTATACTCTAGAAGGTTAAGTTTCCTAGGACTTTCTTTAAATGGTCATACAGCTTGCCAACTGCAACAAAACGATGTTTTCTCGTGGTTCGTTGACTGATTATTAATTTCAATCTTTCTTTAACCGTCGTTTCGTAGCTCGAAAGTATTTCATGACAATATTTTGAGACTATTTATAGATTTATTCGAGTTTATTTCTTGCAGAAAGAGGCACAGAAGCATGGTAAATATTTTAGTGATCAGCAGACATACATTAATACAACGAACTTCTTTATATTCCTCGTGTCCGCTTAGTCCTAGTTGATGGTCACCTCTTTTAGTGCTCTTTCTGTCCTCTAATTTTATGTTGGCTTACTTACATCTGTTTTCACAAGTTCTCCCTCTCCTTTATCTCACTCATTCATCCAGTGTGTGTGTGTGTGTGTGTGTGTGTGTGTGTGTGTGTGCGAATATTTTCATTTTTTCTGTTTTTGCTGTCGTTTTAAGCTTCTGTAAAGAGTAGAGCAATCAGCTATTGCATATCGTAGCGTAGTCGTTTATAATATGTTTTCCACCTGCTAATGCCCTCTGTATGTGGAAGTTTTCTCCCGTGGTAAGTTTCGGGTATAAGGCAGAGAATAAATTTTGGGTATAAGCTCTAGCCGAATTTGTGAATTTTAGTTGGACGGAGTTTGTGAGTTACTAAGAATCAACAAATGTGCTCTGTGATTTATTGCTCTATAGGACACAGAGATGTTCATAATAAGTCTTTTAAAATTGACGCTTGTCTGTCACAGGTATACTGTCTCATAACAGTTACATCATTGCTGTTGCGTGCTTGAAGCTGCATTGTGTCAGTGGCCATACCCTGTGTCCCCGACTTCCTTCTGAGTCGTTCAGTCTGTTCGGTATCTTTTTGAAGTCCCTCTTTTTCAAATACATTCTTATTTTATGTTATGTTTTATTGTTATGTCACTTGTGTTCTGTGAATTAATCCATCTTGTTCTGTGCCCAGTATGTTAGTAATTCTTTCATGGTTGATGAGAGACATACGCAGTTATTAGCATTGAGACGTCTAGTGCTATTACCTAAGGTGGTGGAAGATACTTCAGCTCGACAGCTGTGAATGATCAAGTGGAAAGTGGCGTGTGTTTGTAGCAGGTGCAATCCACCTGTTCCACGAAAATCAACTCAAATTACCATCTTCTACGTTCCATAGATATCTGAAAGAGTTTACTTACGCATTGTAGACATTATTTTGTAACACTTTATACTGTAACCAATAAATAGGGAGTAATTAAAGATAATTTTTTGTTGATTTGAATTTTTTTAATTATTTGTTTTTCCTCTGTCACAGCAAAGTTGCTTCAATGAAAATACAGTGGCATAAACAACGGTATACGTGAATATGCGCTTTAAATGCTGACAACGTCCTCTCGGAAAAAAATGTCGAAAAGGACTTTCGGGTTCTTTCTTTTTCGAGAGGACAGCATATTGACGTTACGCAAACGTAATTAATGAGTGAAAATATAGTTTAAAGTTAAAGCAAAGTGTGTTTTATTTTCTTACCAATTGATTTACTAGAATCCGCCAGAGACGAGGTGACAGACATGGTCTTCATTACAAATTAAACATAAAATACATCTTGGTGGCTATGAGAGTGCCATCAAACTGATAAAGTAAGAAACATGTCTATTTTATAACTGATCTTCTTTGCAAAGAAATTGAGGGTATTTGTGACGTTAATGGATTACGTTAGTGAAATTCTGTTTCTTTCTTTCGTCTGTGATGTGCACCATAGATATAATCACAGCTGTCCATTGTGCTGTAATCTCGCGAGCGGACCACCAATTTTGCAGTCCATATATCTGAAAAATTCAAAATTTTCTGAATCAAAAACTTTCTCTAATAAAAATTCTCACTTTATTTTAAAAATTTACACTACTATTGGTGACTATAACATCCACGTAATAAGTGTAGAGGAAAATATCAATTTATATAAAGTAATAATGTAATATTTTTCTTTCATTAGTGAACTCCTCTGTTATGAGACACTTACACATAGACACCCAGTAGAGATGAAAACAGAAAACATTGCTGAAAAAGGTCACAGAAATAGGAAACATTAATAATGAATAGTAATATAAAAAACAGGTAGCTGGTCATACAAACGCCGAGTAAGGAAGCAAATTCGTACAATGATTGCGCTTTCTACGAGATATAAAGTCAAAGAATCAGCTAGAGAAAGAGCTAACGTAACCTCAAAGTCTTTTAAAATTATCTGAATGATCGTTTTGATTAGAAAATTTTCCAAATGCGTAATGTTTCAGTAGTAACCGAAAGTTTGGTTTCTTCTTCAATAGTAGATGATTTACCGCTGAGGCTTAAGTTTCATTGTCGTAGCTAGGTTAGTTACAATAGTTTTGCCTTAAATCATTGAACGAAAGTAACTTATTTACTACAATGGACAAAGTTGGGAATATAAACAAAGCGTCCGAAGAAAACCGAACAACGAATCGTTATCTGAGCGCAAATGTTCAGGTGAACTCAGACAGTGCAACGACTGAGATAAATGAGTTAGTGACCGAAAAGGGAAATACACTCTACAGGGTGGTAGTACCTCATATGCAAATCTGGGGCCGGGTTCGGCACAAGAATGCACAGAAACGTGTGTAATAATGCAAAGATGTGTTAGCCTTGCTGATGACGTGTCCTCGCAGCCACAAGACAGTAACACACGTAGAGAAAGATGTGTCACCAGGCTCCACACTGGGAATCCACATGAACGGGAATAGAAATTTTATGCCATCGATTATTGGTGACGTGGCGTTAAACGATGTGGTAGGCGTGAATTTAATAATATAATACATACAGTCAATCTTTACACAAATAAATGGTAAGTTGGGCGGTGAATTTTCCTAAGTTCTTGAGGAACAAGAAAAAGTTACATGTCGATTACAACATATCGCAGCTAAACAAGGTTACAAGTAGCGTATCACTAGTGAGAAACAAATGTATCCGACGTTCTAACAAAAGTATCTGAATTGCAATCGATTTGCAGTGAATTTCCAAATAGTGTTTAGAAACTGTCAGAGGAATTGGGTTTCATTAAACTACAACAAAGAAAGGTAAATGATGGCATGAAAAAACTAAACAATGGTACCTAGATATGCGCATTTCGCAAAGACTCTGCCCCCGTACAAAATGTGGCACACGCGCATCCAACCTGCCTACAGGAAACCGAAAGAATGATATCTGCTAAAGAAACTAACTTCACAGTAAAAGTAGACAGGAGCATCAAAGCTACGGTGCAGCAGATGCGATCCGAATTAGCGCCATGCAAGGTCCATGTACCCGAATGAGGTGTAAACGAATTCGGTAACACATACAATAATTTGCCTTACTTGCAAGAATGTACGTACTCACTTTTTCCAACACACAGTGCCATGGAAATAAGCTATAGTACTCGCAACCAAGTACTTATGCCAGCAACTAATCAAGAAAATCGCCAGGTAACGTCACCTATGCCAATGACATAAAACCTTGTGAAAGAACCCTTACTTGCCTGTTAAAGCACCACCAGTTTCAGGTTTTCTTATTAGAATCGAAGCAAGGGCATTCGATGGTATTTATAAAGTCCTTCTGTAATGTACTCTGGCGAAATCGGATAAATGTTCAAAAATACAACAAGTGGCAGGCTTCTTGTAAAGAGATACTTTATTATGCATGCAGATATGACTCAGCGATTCCAAACATACGCACAATTTTAATAAGCATTCTTAAACAAATTTTGGTTGTATTCTGTTGAAGAACGTCTTAGAAGTCAGGTATTCAATCTGGAACCCTCACACACTAAACAAAGGGGCTTACGGGGGTACTTTGATAATTACATTAATAAAACGAGGTACTGAAGCAAACCAATTTTTCATACATATGTGATTCAGATCCTTAAAGGAAAATTACCACGAAATATGAGAGAATAACTTGTGACAGTGCCCGAAACAGATTTTGAGGACTTCCTTTCCGTATTGTATTGCAGTGATCTCATTCATGAAGATGTGAAGGGATGAGCTAACAATTCAGATATGGACGTATAATGCAAGGGGGAATAGGAACCCCAACACTATCAACAACAATAATAACAACTCTGGCAGTTGGCACCTCACTACTTCGCTAATAGCCAATAGTAAGGATAATAAACAGGGAAGTGCATATTACCGCGTAAGTAACAACAATTGCAAGGCACGGGGAGAGCGCCGATACGACGCCAGGTGTGAGCCAGAACGGACCAAAATAATCATAACAGTGGCGTGATAATACTGGCAAATTCTTCCCGGAGTTACTTGGATAAACAGCAATATGCATGGAAATTGCACACCAGAAATGTCCAAACGGAGCAACGCAAGGAGGTCAGTCACGTTAGTCAAGATCCACACCGCAACGTGAACGCTGATTGGAGTAACGGGGGCCACGCAGTAAATATTATTGATGTAACAGATACCAGCAGGGCCCAACCGGTGCCCCCGACGGAAAACTCGAATCATCTGTACTAAGTCTCTTGGCCTTGGCTGAAGGGCAAAGTGGGAGCGAACCCGAGAAACACATCCAATTCCTCAGATACGAACTCAACCAAGGAACTAATCTTGAATTTACCGACATGAGAGTATGTTGATAGAATGTAAATACAGATGTTGGGTTAAAATGTTGTTTAAAGTTAAAGGAAAGAGTCTTTTATTCTCTTATCAACTGATTTACTACAACCCGCCGGAGATGAATTCACGTGCATTGTCTAGATTACAAACAAGATGAACAAAGCATCTGGGCTACTGCCAGGGTTTCACCAAACTAATAACGCAAAAAACATAAATTTCATCTATAAATGGCCTGCTCTGCAAAAAAATTGTACGAATTTGTTACGTTAATGAATTATGTTAATGAAATTGTACTTTCATTCTCCCGTTTATAATGCACACCATATGCATAGTCACAGTCGTCCATTGTAGTAGTTTCACAAGTAGAACAGTAATTTTACAGCCCATTTTTCTGACAAAAATTCAAAATTTTCTCAGTCAAAAACCTACTCTTATATAACCGTCGCTCTTTAAAAAATTACACAACAATTACTACAATAGCCGGTAAATGAAGAGATGGACCTAGTTAGAGTAGAGGGACACATGTGTCTCGCTTCACCGATGATCAAAATCGGTCAACTAAAATTTTTTACTCATGCGTTTGTGGTTGTACTTTTATAGTTAGCTTGAATTTGTAATTGACCTTCCAAGTGTGTACTACACCATTTTTCATTCTTTTCAAACGAATCATCTGATGGTGACTCGCAAAGAAGTTAAAACCGGTTAAGGTGCCATTTGCGTGCACCGAGACTGAAAAAAACACTGAGCCAAAACATTATTGCCACTGCCACCGCGACACTGAATACCATCTCGATGTTTTGCAGGCACCTGAACCGGTAGGAATATAGAAGGCGAGCAGAGACGAATGGGAAATCATTATAGCAGTGGTATGGAACACAACTGGAGTAATTCATTGAACTAAGCTGCTTACAAAAAGAACAAACCCAGCGCGTAGCAGCGAACATCTCGGAAATTGCTAAGCCGGTCGACTGTTTGTGTGCTATCGTCATGATCATCTCCGGAAAGTCAGTGAAATCGTAAGTGCATGACAATGTGTTTGACTTGCGTGCCTCATCACGAAACGTCAATGTCGGAGACATGCCCAGCCTGTAAAGTAGGATAGGTGGCGACTAGGAGCAGATCTGACGATGGAGTACAACACTGATTGAGGAATAAAATGTGTTTTGGTGAATACCGTTCAGTGCATATGGTAGAACATAAGAAACCGCAGAAGATGATGCCAACTTATTCCCATATTGACCCAACAAGATCGTCATTTACAAATGTGTGAGCTCGCTGATCTTCGAGATTGAACCATGGATCAATGGGAATACATCATGTGATGAGATGAATCACGTTCAAGGTGTATGATCGTGTACGAATACACCGTTATCCTGGCGAACGGTTGCTCGACGGGGCCTGTGGTGCCAATTGAAGGCACCATGACAGACGTGGACTGCCTGTATCCGTTGGTGTGAGCTGTCTTTTCCATTGAGGATGGCATCTTCCATCAGGATAACTGTCCCTGTCGTACAGCCATTTGAGGAGCATATCTATGACGATGACTTGGCAATCAAATTCGCATCATCCGAACCCGATGGAGAACGTACAGGACATTATCTGGCCTCATTCCGTGCCCACAAACTACTGGTTCGTAGTTTACGGCAATTGCGATACTTGGACCTAGACATCTGGTGCCACATTCATCTGAAAATCCACTAAACGTTTACTGAATCCATGTCCAGCAGAATCGCAGCTGTTCTGGTTTCCGCGTGTGGACCAACACCTCATTAAGCATGTGGTCACAACCCTTCGGCTCATAAGAGTAGGTAAAGGAGTTACATTTCGTTTATTACTGTCTATTACACTTTCATGAATAGAAAAACATTTTCGGGTAAAGTAGTTCAAACGACAGACCTCAATGGTACTTTACTAGCGTGTGAAGTTCAGCGCTCTATACTGTGATGGTGAAGAACAGTTGAAAATTAACAGTGAAATCTGAAGTATAAAATTAATTTAAGCACGTGTAAATTGACAAACAACGCTATCTGATATGTCGGAGATAGTATCAGTCTGAAAATGTGATAAGAAGTGATTGATTCCAACACTGTTCAGATGCATTAGTGTCTGTTTGTTAACAGACGGATCCACATATTCTCTGGGTTTACCTATTGTTTATTTTTCTGCAGAGCGTGTTTATTTCATCCCAATGCAACATAATTTAAATCTCCGCAATCTTCCTTATGCCCACAACTTCTGGGAATGTGTGTAATATATTCCGTGTCCAATGTTATTGCCTGCGGTGCTCTAAACCCTATGTGGTTAATACATACAACAGTTCTCCTTGAAAAACATTTCCCCTTCAATGGTTTTATTAGTACGGTACTTCCAGGATGTTTTATCAAACTGTGCAGACTTCTGATAAAAATATCTCACCTTCACGTTCTCGTACATTTTCAGTTCTTACTTTGTCTATTTTAGATGACTTTTTGTAGCAGGAAATTAAAATTTCTTCCGGTTCTCAGCCTGCTCTGCAGTTTTTACTCTTTCTCACTGCTGGGTTTCACAGAGATGAGTCAGAAAGGTCCATACTGCGCATATATCTGAATTCACTACTCTGTCGAAAAAAGTTTTTATCGTCGGGAATAATCAGCTTCCGATGTCTCGTTCGCTTTTAACATTTTGTGTACTTTTCTTCCTAGACGGAAAAATCTTCTGTCTTCTTCTTATTCTTCTTCCTCTTCTTTCTACGAGTTTTCTGCAACATGCGGCGTCTCTCGCAGCCAAATTTCCATGTCCTTCTATCCTGCCAGGCCTCTTCTTGCATGACCCAGTCCAGCATCGCACGCCTCACTCCGTCGTTCCAATTAAGAAAAAAAAAGTGTGTGAAATCTTATGGGACTTAACTGCTAAGGTAATCAGTCCCTGAGCTTACACACTACTTAATCTAAATTATCCTAAGGACAAACACACACACCCAAGCCCGAGGGAGGAGTCGAACCTCCGCCGGGACCAGCCGCACAGTCCAATTTAGCAGGGGGTCTTCCTCTTTTTCTGTGTCGTGGAGATTTCCAGTGCTTTAGTTTAGAGGGCTATCTTTTCTCTGTCATCTTCTAAAATGTCTATACCATGTTAGCCGTTTATTTTCAGTTGTGTCTACAACATCTTTTCTTCCATCTGTTCCCAAAGCACTTCATTTCTTATTTTGCCTCTTCTTGTTATTTCACAACTTCGTCTCCAAATCTCTATTTCCATTACCTTTAATTTTTTTCTCCTTGACGCTGAAGGTTTCCCGCAGTTCAGTCTTCTACTTTGAATATCATTATCTTCTGCTCTCCTTTGTCTCACGTTTTAATACACGAGTACTTTTCTAGTCCATCGATACTGTTTGAAGGAAATCCATTCTCCGTGCACTAAATGTAAATTCGAAGTGCTGTCGTCTTCGCCGCATCTACCGCAAACACAGTGGGGTATCTCTGCCATCTCCTCCATAGGGATGAGCGCTGCAGGAACTGCCTGACGACTAACGACACAGTCACACGCCACACAACTGAGCACTGCGGGTTGCTGCCATCGCAACCACAATTCCTCCTTGACAGATTATCTCGGTATCAGATCTGCCAAACATGTCAGACGTAACAGATGCCACTCACGTCTCTAATTCTATAGGCGCTACAGCTGTTTGATGAAAATGGTGCAGTACGGATTACAACAACCAACGTCCAAACTCCTACGGGAACCAAAAATCAGCGAGTAAGGGGTTACTGGGTGGGAGCCATTGCGGCGTGACGAGCGGGAAGTTAGGAATTTTGGTTTCAAGGAAAGCGTACCTAGATGGCTGAAGCTGTTGAAGCAACCAGTCTAGAGAAGCGGAGCATCCGGGTTCGACACCTGGTCCGGCACAAATTTTCAGCTCTCGCCGCTGCATCGCCGCAAAGTCCTGTGCGGCTGGAAGTCATTATTTCCTTCCGATCTATTTCCCATCACGTTTCCTTTCCTTCAGTTATACAGCCTATCCTACCTACAGCAGCCGCTGCAGTATTGGGCGCACCACATCGACCGGATACAGGCGGCACTAGATCACGTCAGCGAGCCACGTGACAGCTTCCTGGTATTCTTCCGCCTGGCTGCCTTCGTAGAACACCATGCAGCAACTCTCCAGTTAGAGTGATTTCTCGTCTCCAACTCGACGTCTCATCTCGACAGTGGAAGTGCAGCCAATATACTCGTCAGAGCACATTGCTCACCAGTGACTCTAAATACATTTTCAGTATTGCAGTGTTTCTCGATTGTGACCAACAGTGTGTTCACCTTGCAGATTCAACAACTACTATCGTGTTAGTGGCCAGTCTTCATCAGATCAGAACGATCATTAAGTTCCCTTTACTTGGAAGCTATTTCAGTAACTAACATTATAGTGTACTTTCACTGTTGTAACAGCTCTCATTTGTTGTAGATTACCTGATCACATTTTTCTTCTTGTACGTGCATCGCCGGCCGGAGTATCCGAGCGGTTTTAGGCGCTACAGTCTGAACTGGGCGACCGCAACGGTCGCAGGTTCGAATCCTACCTCGGGCATGGATGTGTGTGATGTCCTTAGCTTAGTTAGGTTTAGGTAGTTCTAAGTTCTAGGGGACTGATGACCTCAGATGTTAAGTCCCATATGCTCAGAGCCATTTGAACGATTTGTACGCACATCACTCACAACAGAACACTACGCAAAGGGACTTTGCTATGCAGTATCCTGTAGGTCCTCATGCCGTACTTTTTCACATTTTCCAACCGCGCTAGTCTTACGACATTACGGAGCTATGGTGCTCTGGTTAGTAACACATAACCACTCCTTAGTAGATAACAAGCTGTCACTTGAGCCACGAAGAAGTAACGCAAAATCTGTTTTAATCTCCACCGTCCGGTTACGTTACCGTTGTATATTTGATGGTTAGTTCAGACGTCATTCTCTGTAATCAGTGGATCACTTTCATTCTCCTCCGTATTAAAAGGATTTTTCACTGTGAAAGATATTTAGAACATTAATGGAAGGGGTACGTACGAGATATACTTTATAATAATTACTCATTCTAATTTTAACTGGCGTACAGTTTCGTGACTTACATCAAACCTCACCTTATTAACTACGTTTACAGCTTAATACGTAAACCAAGTGTTTGTCCAGCTTCTGTTGCTGTCGCGTAGGCTGCAGTTATCCGGAACTCATTTTCACGGCAAAAACAGTAGAACGTACTGACATGAGAGAGTGCTAAGCGTAATGTGCCATCAAGAGGACGACTTTCGCCTGCCAATGACAGGTGGAGTTACAGGGCTGACGCAAAGAATTCGCCAGCACGCCACAGAAATGAAACAGACGTGCAGTGGAATTTCATCTCTGGCTGAGATAACAGTAGTAGGGTAACAGCTAGGCGGCCACCGCGCAGCTGTTACAATATTTAAAAACGTGACAGCTGGGGCTAAAGTTATGAACTGGAAAATAGTATTAGTCTACACAGTTAAAATAACGGGTTCATTCCCTGATTCTGTTGCAAGAGGGTATCGGCCACACCCATAGAATTCACCTCCAGGAGAGGTAATGGCCTGGATATGACGCGATAGGACCATTAGAGAGAAGTGTGGAGGCGCCATTATACGAGTAGCAGACCGTAGCGACGGAATAACGAGAAGAAATAATGGCCATTACGAGGGGAATAAAAATGGGGTAAACTGAAGTGTAGCAAATTCACCGTGTCAGCGTAGACGGTGGAACAGAAGACCCTAACAACCACGAGAATTAGCTCTTCTGTTGAGTATATTGGTCGCCTCACTGCTGCACTAATAAAGCGTGGAATTGTTTATATGAATCCTAATCAAGCTGAAATGTAATGAAGGAAAGGTAATGAGCAGATAATTTACATTTCCAATATGAGCTCTTGCTGAAACTTGAAGAATGTATCATTTGGAGCTACTTTAACACAATTTTCTAACAGTTTTGCTACATATTTTTAGAGGAAAATAGATTGTTATAGACTTTATCATGTATTTTTTTGTGCCTTCACAAAATGTACCAACTATACTCGCTGGGAGTTTTTCCATATATTTACTATAGATTTCTGTGGTGGTAGGGGCTTTGTATCCTTTCCAGATACTACTATTATTATTTGTCAGCTATATTGAGCTTCGCGTACATTCTTGGTTTTGTAACTATCGATCTGTTCTATCTTGCGATTTCTTCTCAAAGCGCTTCGATTATTTACAGCGCAAAGCTTTGCGAAAACTTTTAATTTAAAATTTTTCAATTCGTGTAGAGGATTTTTATTCGCATGGTGCCACTGAAAATACCGATCTGTGATGCTGTCATTAGGCCTGGCTTTAATAGTGGAAGTAATAGTATGCCCAGAGTGTTTGAGAAGCTGGGAGGGAATTTGAATGAACACAATATGATGGAGTTCACCATGTGATCAAGGCAAGTGTGGAAAAGTGGACTTATTGGCCAGAAACATAGAATACTCATTTTACTAAGGTTTGGAGCTCCTCTTTTTGTTCTTCCGTGTTTGCGATTTAACAACTGGGTTGTTTTGGAAATCAGCATTATGCAAACACAATCAGTTTATTTTTATATTCACCCAGACATGTTTCGACACCAATGTGTCTCCTATGGGTAAAATTTTTATTTCTACAAAGTACAATATCATATTTACAATAATTTAACTGCCGTAGGCCTTAGAATTACAGTACGTGTAATTTGCTTTGTTTTGTTTAGACACTAAGTTAAAATTACATCGCTAACTGAACTGTATTGTTTTACACTGGTTTTAGAGCTCGTTTTAGTCGGTTTTTCGACAGCATGTTATCTGCAAACTAGCCATGAGGAAAATTATTGCGTATTTGCTTAGAACTGTTCCGAGGGTAGAGTTTATGTACGTTTCTGTATTTACATTTGTCGTCCTGTTTCGTGTCTCTGGTTGGTGTCTCGATCAACCGCTATTTAGTGTCTTGTTTTCACTCAGATTTCACAAATTTCCGCTCACATGCACTTTCACAAAATGTGGCGAAATGTGATCTGAGCAGACACTTTTGACAACATACTCAGTGGGAGGTGTTACGTTATTGTCACTGCTCACTAGTTCACCGTTGGTCTTGTGTTTGTTGTGGCGCTAATTTTGAATGTTTCGTCATAACTGAGATATATATATATATATATATATATATATATATATATATATATATATATATATATATATATATATATATATATATGTGTGTGTGTGTGTGTGTGTGTGTGTGTGTGTGTGTGTGTGTGTGTGTGTGTGTGAGAGAGAGAGAGAGACTGTTTGACTGTTATGTTTTTTGTGGGGTGTCGCCTTTGTATAATTCAATGAGTCTTCCACATAGCGTTTTGTTGCACAATGTTGTATTTTCATCCTGGACTCTCTCTCCCTATATTATTGCTTTTTGTATGTGGTAAATTTCCTCTATTGTGAGTTTTTGACTGTTGATTACTCTCAGGATCTTAAGATCAGTCTCCATGTTTTTTGGGTGGTGGTGTCATTGTATTAGATGATCTGCAAAATTGGAGTGTGTACTGCCACTTCTTAGGGCTCTGAGGTGTTCAGAGTACCTCGTTTTGAAATTTCTGCGTATTTAGCCTATTTAGATCGACTGGCATGGAAAACAGGTTAACTGCAATATTCGAGCTTTGGAGAATTTGTCTGCAGAGGTGTTCTTAGAACTTAGATTCTTCTATACTGTGTTGTTTATATGGAGTGATATTTGTAGCCCCTGTTTCTTCACTATGTTCCCCACCCTGTGGATGTTTTTGTTACTATATTTCAGTATGTGCCATGCTGCACTCTTTGTGGGTGTTCCTGGTACCCTGTGTTTGTCTAGAGTTTGTGTTCATGGTTCTCTGTTGTGCCTGGTGATTTGTTGATGGTTTGTGCTCTTTTAATTTGTCTTTTAATTTTGTTGTTCAGTCTGTTTATCATTTGTGTGCTGTACCCATTCTCACTGGTTATTTGCTGTATTGTATTTCGTTCTTATGTGTAGTTGAGTTTGTCCAGTGGAGTGCTGTTGAGCCTCTGTAACATGAATCTGAAACTTGAGTGTTTATTTGCTTGGCGGTGGAGTTGATGTGAATGGTTGTACTTGTGGCTGTAGGTATCCTGAAAATTCCAAAATTATGTTTGTTGTTGATTCTGTATATGGTAATGTCTATAGAATTAATTTTTGAAATTGATTATGGGCCTGATTGGATAGCTATTTTTATGTCAGTAAACTATTGAGGCTGGGTGCTTTGGGATTGTTTTGTGTCATGAATTTTGCTAGAGTTTCTGTGACGGTGACTTTGAGTGTTTAGGAGTTTTTGTATGTTGCTCTGGTGAGATCATTGATATTTTGATGATGTTGTTCTGTTCCATAAATTCTTCTGTTTTCTTGACGTACTCTTCCTCATTCATCATTACAAGTGTATTCCCTTTGTCTGCTCTGGTGATGACTGCATTGTGTTTTTGGAGTTATGTTTACTTTTATAGATATATTTTGCTCTGTTGTTCTCCTCCATTGTGTGTTTTAACTCTTCTTCAAGTTCCCGTGTCAAGTTGGCATTGAAATTTAGGTTCTCCAACTTTTTTCTCTTGCTTTATTATGTGTTCTGTTTCTGTGATCAGGTTTCTATGATTTTGTGTGACGAGTTTGTGTTTATGTAGTGTTTTGGACCCTTTTCAAATAGATCTCTTTCTTGTTGCTAATTCTATGTCAGTTAGATTGATAAGTCTGTCATGGAACTGATGTTGGCCCCCTACTCTGTCTTCTTTATCTATTTTTGTGGCAGATCTCTTGAGGTTCTTTTGTATTGTGTTTCTTTCTTTTGTGTGTAAGACCTGATTTCTTGAATTATTTCATTGAAATGGGTTGTTGTTTTTCATTGATTAGCTAATTCAAGGTGTTTTTTTCTACGGCTAAAAATTAAGCTGCTGTTTCTTTTTCGCATATACGAAGCGAAATTCTCCTTCTAACCAAATAATTTCTGCTTTTCTTTTGGCTGCTTGTGCTGCAGGTGACTTACTGTTTACATAGACTTTTACAAAACCTGGGGTTATGTTGTTACTTACACAGATTTTTTAAACCTGATCTTGAGGATACTTTTGTGCAGCTGTGCTGTTGTATTCTGGAATTTGTTGTAGAGCTTCGTGGGAAATGCTTGTCTTGGCTTTGAGATACTCATTTAACTAAGGTTTGAAGCTCTTCTTTTTGTTCATTCGTGTTTGCACACACACACACATTATATACATTCTGCCCTTTCTCAACAGACACACCACACCTGTTCTGACGAAATATTCAAAATTAGCGTCACAACAAACGGAAGATCAACAGTGAACTAGTGAGCAGTGACAATAACATAACACCGCCCACTGAGTATGTTGTCAGAAGTGTCTGCTCAGATCACATTTTGTAAAAGTGCATGTGAGGTGAAGTAGTGAGCGGAAATTTGTGAAAAACTGCTTGGAAATAATGCACTAAATAGCAATTGATCGAGACACCAACCAGAGACACGGAACAGGTCGAAAAATGTAAGTACAGAAACGTACATGAACTCTACCCTAGTTTTCAGATGACAAGCTGTCAAAAAAACGGCGAAAACAACCACTAAAACCGGTATATAATAATACAGTTCAGTTAGAGACATAATTTTAAGGTGAGTGTCTAAACAAAACAAAGCAAATTACACATATTGCAATTCTAAGGCCTACGGCAGTTAAATTATTGTAAAAGTCACATTGTACTTTGCAGAAATAAAAATTTGACGCACAGAAGGTGACACATTGGTGTCGAAACATGTCTGGGTAAATATAAAAACAAACTAATTGTGTTTGCATACGGCTGATTTTCAAAACAACCCAGTTTTTTGGAACATAGAAGGCTGCTGTTGCTTGAAAAACACGGGAGCTGTGAGCAACTCAGTAATGCTAATGTGTGTGTGTGTGTGTGTGTGTGTGTGTGTGTGTGTGTGTGTACGTATGTGCGTGCGCGTGTACATACGGTTACCTGTAAAAGTCCTTGACCCTTTGAATTATGTTTCAGCATCATTTCCACTTTTACGCGGATGACCTGTGTGTTCATGTCTATCATGTCGAACGTGCTGAACAGCAAAATTAATCATTGATCCTGTAATTGATGGCTATTCATACGTCTTTAAGACCACACTAAGTCTTGTTGCGAACCGAAAATTTCAAAGAGGTGAAAAAGATGTATCTCGATTCCTACAACGATGGAGACCTCTATGGTATTAAAGAAAGCTATAGTGTGTAAGTGCTGTTCTGAGATGAAGACGTTGGCACAGGAGACGAACTCGTGTCGGACTGCATCAAACCAATTGAGACAAATCGGCTTGGGTTTTCTACCAGGATCAGATCTTCAAACACCCCCCTCTTTGGTTGAGACATGGTTGGAATATGTTAAAAACGAATGAGAGAACTGAGGTTGTCCTCTGAAGTCTTAACACATGTCCTATCTGCCTTTTCCTTCTCCTAATCAGTGTTTTCCTGACCGACTCTGTGAGAATAGCCCTATTTCGTACCCACCAGTCCACCTAATTTTCAACGATATTCTGTAGCACCGCAACATCTCAAACGGTAGCAGAATTCCTTAACTTCATCTACTTAGTGATCCCCAATTTTCATGTTACGTTTCTAGTTGTTCTCATTTCTGCTACTTCTCATTACTTTCGTCTTTCTCCGATTTACTGGCAACCCATAATCTGTACTGAGACTGTTGGTTCCATTCAACAGATTCTGTAGTTTTTCTTCACTTTCACTGATGATAGCAATGTCATCATTTTATTAATATCCTTTCACCTTGAATTTTAATACAACTCTTGAATCTTTCTTTCATTTCCATCATTCCTTCTTCAATGTACAAATCGCACAGTAGGAGAAAAATACTACATCTCTATTCGACAACCTTTTCAATCCGAGCACTTATTATTGGTCTTACTGTCCCCTCTTTGTTGTTGTACGCATTGTCTATTACCCGTCTTTTCCTGCAGATTACCCCTATTTTTCTCAGAATTCCGGACATCTTGCAACATTTTACATTGTCGAACATTTCTTACTGGTCAAAAGTAGCTAAGAACGTGTCCCGATTTCCCTTTAGATTTACTTCCATTGACAACCGTAGTATCGGAACTTCGTCTCTGGTGCCTTTATCTTTCCTAAAGCCAAACTGATCGTCCTCTATCACATCCCCACCTTTTTCCTGTGTATTATTCTCGTCAGCAACTAGGATGCTGAGCTGTTCATTTTATTGTCGCTCTTGCTATCTTCAGAATTGTATGGATGACTTTTTCCAAAAGTCTGATGGTATATATTCTGACTCATTTTGTCGGGGTTGTGGTCTTCAGTCCTGAGACTGGTTTGATGCAACTCTCCATGCTACTCTATCCTGTGCAAGCTTCTTCATCTCCCAGTACCTACTGCAGCCTACATCCTTCTTAATCTGCTTGGTGTATTGATCTCTTGGTCTCCCTCTACGATTTTTACCCTCCACGCTGCCCTCCAGTACCAAATTAGTGATCCCTTGATGCCTCATAACAAGTCCTAAAAACCGATCCCTTCTTCTATTCAAGTTGTGCCACAAACTCCTCTTCTCCCCAATTCTATTCAATAACTCCTCATTAGTTATGTGATCTACCCATCTAATTTTCAGCATTCTTCTGTAGCACCACATTTCGAAATTTATGGTCCACATTTCACGTCCATACAAATACTTTCAGAAACGACTTCCTGCATTTAAATCTATACTCGATGTTAACAAATTTTTCTTCTTCAGAAACGCTTTCCTTGCCATTGCCAGTCTACATTTTATATCCTCTCTACTGCAACCATCATCAGCTATTTTGCTCCCCAAATAGCAAAACTCCTCTACTACTTTAAGTTTCTCATTTCCTAATCTAATTCCCTCAGCATCACCAGACTTAATTCGACTACATTCCATTGTCCTCGTTTTACTTTTGTTGATGTTCATCTTATACCCTCCTTTCAAGACACTGTCCATTCCGTTCAACTGCTCTTCCAAGTCCTTTGCTGTCTCTGACAGAATTACAATGTCATCGGCAAACCTCAAAGTTTTTATTTCTTCTCCATGGATTTTAATACCTACTCCGAACTTTTCTTTTGTTTCCTTTACTGCTTGCTCAATATACAGATTGAATAGCATCGGGGATAGGCTACATCCCTGTCTCACTCCCTTCCCAACCAATGCTTCCCTTTCATGTCCCTCGACTCTTATATCTGCCATCTGGTTTCTGTACAAATTGTAAATAGCCTTTCGCTCCCTGTATTTTACCCCTGCCACATTCAGAATTTGAAAGAGAGTATTCCAGTCAACATTGTCAAAAGCTTTATCTAAGTCAACACATGCTAGAAACGTAGGTTTGCCTTTCCTTAATCTTCTTCTAAGATAAGTAGTAGGGTCAGTATTGCCTCACGTGTTCCAACATTTCTACGGAATCCAAACTGATCTTCCCCGATGTCAGCTTCTACCAGTTTTTCCATTCGTCAGTAAAGAATTCGCGTTGGTATTTTTCAGCTGTGACTTATTAAATTGATAGTTCGGGAATTTTCACATCTGTCAACACCTGCTTTCTTTGGGATTGGAATTACTATATTCTTCTTGAAATCAGAGGGAATTTCGCCTGCCTCATATATCTTGTTCACAGATGGTAGAGTTCTGTTAGGCCTGGCTCTCCCAAGGCTGTCAGTAGTTTTAATTGAATGTTGTCTACTCCCGGGGCCTTGTTTCGAATTAGGTCTTTCAGTGCTCTGTCAAACTCTTCACGCAGTATCGTATCTCCCACGTCATCTTCATCTACCTCCTCTTCCATTTCCATAATATTGTCCTCAAGAACATCGCACCTGTATAGACCCTCTATATACTCCTTCCACCTTTCTCCTTTCCCTTCTTTGCTTAGAACTGGGTTTCCATCTAAGATCTTGATATTCATGCAAGTGGTTCTCCTTTCTCCAAAGCTCTCTTTACTTTTCCTGTAGGCCGTATCTGTCTTACCCCTCGCGAGATAAGCCTCTACATCCTTACATTTGTCCTCTAGCCATCCCTGCTTAGTCATTTTGCACTTGCTGTCGGACTCATTTTTGAGACGTTTGTATTCCTTTTTGCCTGCTTCACTTACTGCATTTTTGTATTTTCTCCTTTCATCAATTAAATTCAGTATCTCTTCTGTTACCCAAGGATTTCTACTAGCACTCGTCTTTTTACCTACTTGATCCTCTGCTGCCTTCACTATTTCATTCCTCAAAGCTACCCATTCTTTCCCCCATTCCTGTCAATTGTTCCCCTATGCTCTCTCTGAAACTCTGTACAACCTCTGGTTATTTCAGCTGATCCAGGCCCATCTCCTTAAATTCCCACTTTTTTGCAGTTTCTTCAATTTTAATCTACAGTTCATAACCAATAGACTGTGGTCAGAGTCCACATCTGCCCTGGAAATGTCTTACAATTAAAAATCTGGTTCCTAAATCTCTGTCTTACCATTATATAATCTATCTGAAACCTTCTAGTATCTCCAGGGTTCTTCCATGTATACAACCATCTTTCATGATTCTTGAACCAAGTGTTAGCTATAATTAAGTTTTGCACTCTGCACAATTCTACCAGGCGGCTTCCTCTTTCATTTCTTACCCCCAATCCATATTCACCTACTACGTTTCCTTCTCTTCGTTTTCCTACTGTCGAATTCCAGTCACCCAAGACTATTAAATTTTCGTCTCCCTTCACTACCTAAATAATTTCTTTTATCTCATCATACATTTCATCAATTTCTTCATCATCTGCAGAGCTAGTTGGCATATAAACTTGTACTACTGTAGTAGGCGTGGGCCTCGTGTCTATCTTGGCCACAATAATGCGTTCACTATGTTGTTTGTAGTAGCTTAACCGCACTCCTATTTTTTATTCATTATTAAACCTACTCCTGCATTACCCCTATTTGATTTTGTATTTATAACCCTGTATTCACCTGACCAAAAGTCTAGTTCCTCATGCCACCGAACTTCACTAATTCCCACTATGTCTACCTTTAACCTATCCATTTCCCTTTTTAAATTTTCTAACCTACCTGCACTATTAAGGGATCTGACATTCCACGCTCCGATCCGTAGAACGCCAGTTTTCTTTCTCTTGATAACGACGTCCTCTTGAGTAGTCCCCGCCCGGAGATCCGAATGGGGGACTATTTTACCTCCGGAATATTTTACCCAAGAGGACGCCATCATCATTTAATCATACAGTAAAGCTGCATGCCCTCGGGAAAAATTACGGCTGTAGTTGCCCCTTGCTTTCAGCCGTTCGCAGTACCCCAACAACAAGGCGGTTTGGTTAGTGTTACAGGGCCAGGTCAGTCAATCATCCAGACTGTTGCTCCTGCAGCTACTGAAAAGGCTGCTGCCCCTGTTCAGGAACCACATGTTTGTCTGGCCCCTCAACAGAAACCCCTCCGTTGTGGTTGCACCTACGGAACGGCTATCTGTATCGTTGAGGCACACTAGCCTCCCCACCTCCTGTCTCATACTTTCTATAATCCAAAGTGAATAGTCGTTTTGTTGCTACTTCCCCCAACTATTTTAGAAATTCTGATGGAATATTATCCATTCCCACTGCCTTATTTGATCTTAAATCTTCCAAAGATCTTTTAAATTTTGACCCTAATACTATATTCCCTGTTTCTTCTATATCGTCACCAATTTCGTCTTCTTCGTTTCAGCAGAAACATCTCCCTTCTCATAGATCCCAGCAGTGTACACTTTACACACCTGTGCGCTCTCTTCTGTGCATTTAACAGTGAAATTCCCATCTTAGTCTTAATGTTACTGCCCTTGTTTTTTATCTCACTGTAGTGTGTTTAGATTTTTCTGTATGCTTAGTCCTTTCGACAATAATATCTCTTTCAATCTATTCACATTTTTCATGTTGCCATTTTACCTTTATTTTCCTGCACTTCCTGTTTATTTTATTACTAAGTGACTTGTAATTCTGTATTCTTGACTTTCCGTGCACATTTTTGTACCTTCTTCTTTCGTCGATCAACTGATGTATTTCTTCTGTTACCCACGATTTCTTCGGAATTACCTTCCACTGAACGCAAGCTATTTTTTCCAAAATTTGGGATTATCCTGTTTAGAGAAGTAGATTCTTCTTCAACCAAACAATCTACTGAGCTATCCATTACCACAGTATCTATGGTCTGAGAGAACTTCAAGCGTACCACTTGCTTCCTCAGTATTTGCCCATCTCACGTCTTTGGCACACATTCTTCCTGACTAGTCTTTTAAACTTCAGCCTACTCTTCATCATTGCTTAACTGTGAACTGAGTCTATATCTGCTCCCGTATAAGCCTTACAATCTAATATCTGATTTCGGAATCATTGCCTGCCCATGTTGTAACCTAGCCGAAATCTTCCCGTACCTTCTGGCCTTTTTCAAGTATGCCTCCTCCTTTTGTGATTCTTGAATAGATTATTCGTTATTACCAAAAAGCAATTGGTCTTTCTCCCTTCGCATTCCTGCTACATGCTCATATTCTCCCATAATCTTTCTTTTACTCCTTTCTACCACCGCATTCTAGTCTCCCATTACTGTTAGATTTTCATGTCCCTTTACGTACTTAATACCCTTTCGATATTTTGATATAGTTTCTGTATCTCTTCTTCTTCTGCTTGCGACGTCAGCATGTACGCCTGAAATACTGTTGTCGGTGTTGTTTTGCTGTGAATTCTGATGAGAACTGTCCTATCACTGAACCATTCACAGTAACTCATTCTCGGCCCTACTTTCCCCATTCATAGCGAGTTCTGCTCCGTTATGTTTGGATTCAGATTTAGCACTTCCGTTTTCAGGTTTTGCTTCCCTACAAAGGCCACACTACTGCATTCCACCCATCGACTCGTAGAACGTTACACTTTCGTTGATCATTCAATCTTTCTCTCATGGTCACTTTCCCTCGGCAGCCCCTCTCAGAGATCCGAATGGAGGACTGGTCCGGAACCTTTTGCCAATGGAGAAATCATCATAACACTTTTTCAATTGCATTCCACCTGTCCTATGGATACATATTATGTGTCTTCAATGCAGTGGTTTCCATTGCCTTCTGCATCTTCATGTCTTTGATCAGTGCTGAGTCTTCCGGCTTTCAGGGCAATATCCCACTCCAAGGGCAGACGGGTATTCAGACACTCTGTCTGCTCCTCCTGCTCTTTGACAAGGCCTTTGGCAGAACGAGAGCGACGTTTTATGCCGGAAGTCCTCGGCCGCCACTGCTGATATTTTCATAAAAAATTTAAAGAGTGGAGAGCTTCAAACTCGGGACACAGGACATTTTTATCACTGGTCACTGACGCTATCTCTAGACCACAGGTGCATTATTATTATTATTCACGATAAATAATGCAGCCAAAACAGTTGCAGGATAAAGATTTATTAAAATTCTTGACCACGGTTTCGGTATATCTAAATATACCTTCATCAGAAGTAAAATACACTAAAATCACATCCTGCAATGTGCAGGAAGAATTTCAACAGTTGCTGTTTCAGCCATGTTTAAAATCTTTAATTATTATTATTATTATTATTATTATGAAAGCTTATATTCTGCTGGAATGCAAACCGCGGCTTCTCAATAAGGGATAGCAAATTTTCATGTGCAGACCATCAGTTGAGAACCACGCAGACTTCCGAGTCGCGGGAGCAAAATGCCTTCATACTTAAAAGAGAGTTGAAAGAAATCATAACTGGAATTTCTTAACCTCATAAACCGTTCTAAGGCGTCGGTTGTATGGGAAACTATCAAGAGCATTTCAAGAGAAGGTGTAAGGCGACCAGTTACTGCTGCGGTGTAGAATGTAGTTATCCATATAGTGTTATTGTCCATGCAGTGATCAAATTAGGGGAGAAGATTACCGTAATGCCGATCGAGAGCCAAGTTTCTGCCAGCATTGTGAGATCGCTGACTGGTGCGATGCTGATTTCAGCTCTAGCAACGATGAAGATTACAACTCCCCGTTTGTCTGTGCCATGTGATAAATCATTTTCATTACAGGATGATGCGACGCTTCGGTGGGGACGCTGCAAGAATCTTTCTCGATGTGTTGGATTTTATTTACGAAACCAGACAATTTTCACACTCGTAAAAGCAAACTCCTATAACTCCGCAAATCTCAGTAGTCACTGTCGTGTCCCCTCACCAGCTGCGAGGGAAAGATTTTGCATTATCAACCACTGTTTTGTCTGGATCTTGGAATACAGACAGCTCTCTAGCTGCTTCCTGCATTGGTTTTCAATATAAATTGACTCTGCTGGGGGCAACAAGCTCTCCAGTTTTTTAAATTTGAGAAGTTCTACAATCCTGTGTGTAATCATAATATCCTCTAACAACTTCACGTGTGGAGCTTTCATGGTTTTGCAGTTTTGCTGCGATCCTATCTGTCCCCACGTTATTTTAAATACAGAATCGTTAACATAAAAACTGATCGTTTTGTGAAGGAAAATAACGTCCCCAAAAAGTAGTATCTAAAATATTAACTTCTTTCTAATGGACACTAAGGGTTTTCCGATAATAGTAAGAAGTCGTGTGTGCTCTTTATAGCTTGTTAAGCCGTGTTTTTAATCTTGTAGAAATTAAAATGAGAAACACCATTTTAAACTTCAACTCTTCAGTGAAGTTGCAAACGCTCACTTTTGATGAAAAGCTAAACTGATTGAACACCTCAGAGCTTATCTGCACTCTCTGGTATACAAATAATTTTAGTGACACTTTTACCTAATGTTCATTATTTAATGGGAAAAGGCTTCGATTCCGAAGAACAATTCTAGCCGAAACAATGCACATAGTTATCACCTGATTGTTATTGCACAGTTATTTCCCGGACAAAATAACCACTGTGGCTAGCAATCATTTTGAATAAGTCCTGTAAATAGTATGGAATTTAGATTGCGCATAATTAATTACGGTCGGCAGCTCAGACACGAGAAACAGTTAAATTTGAGTAATTACTGAACTGAAACTGAAATTACGGAATAATTGCAAATGTGTAGGAAGCAACTAGCAGGACAACTGTGCGCACATGCTATTTTGATTGTAAAGCGAGGTAAGATGAAATGATATTACGTTAATTAAGAATGCACTGACATTATTTTCAATTGACAAAAAATATTAATGATTGCTTACTGGAAAACTGTCATGCGAAATGTCCTGGATAACATTTCTCACTGTAATGTTATCTGTCATAAGTTTTCGTGGAACAAACATTCACAACTAACCGCTATTTCATAATCAATGTTACATTAGAAAATTTGGTAATGATTTCGAAATCAACAATAGATACCTTTGCGCTGCCAGTATTACGAGAGACAGAAGCAAATGAAATATTTGTAAAACACATACCATAAAGCGATATATGAATCACTTTGATTGAAATGGAATATGCAGTTTGCTAGTTTGCTATTGAAACTATTTTCATTTCGCTGATTGGACGTAGTGGATACTTTATATTGCACAAAGAACTTTAATTACTGCTGCACCTAATTTCTGGAATTGCTTGATTTAATTTAATTACAAATGTAATTACTTTTATCTTCAGTGAATCATCGCTTTCGCTCGTGACTTTCTCTGTATGTATGCTGAAAGGTCAGGACCTCGCTGACGGTTAATGAATCGTAATAATCAGCATCTCTCGCAACGTTTCTGACTCAGTACTGAAACTATTACGCTGGCAAGTTGTGCACATTGCTGAAAAAATAACTGGCTTGATCTTACTTTGTGGCGAGTTGTTAGTGGTGCGACGTAATGCATTGTGTAATGACCATTATTGGCAACAGGCGCTTCTTTATCAATGAGCAACTTTTAATAATTTTGGGCCAGATAACACTCTTATTCCATTAACATTTCTTCTTAACTGCCTTGTAGTGTCGCCAAATATATGCTCGCTCACGTTTTCACAATGCCTTATCATGTTCACTACAAAAAGTATGTGGAATA
The DNA here is from genome assembly GCF_023898315.1 of Schistocerca nitens. Classification (NCBI taxonomy): domain Eukaryota; kingdom Metazoa; phylum Arthropoda; class Insecta; order Orthoptera; family Acrididae; genus Schistocerca; species Schistocerca nitens. Next base: position 304,534,829 of record NC_064621.1, on the reverse strand, counting down.
CTTCGCCCATCTTGTATTATAGCACCGCCACTTTTCGTCAGTACACCACGACACAAGACTAGTAATTCTCTAGTTACACTCTCTCTCTGCTACTGTGCGAGCTCTTGCGTTCAACGATATTGTTGTCAACAATGGGACAGAAAATAAATTGGCTCTGAGCACTATTGGACTTAACATCTGAGGTCATCAGTCCCCTAGAACTTAGAACTACTTAAACCTAACTAACCTAAGGACATCACACACATCCATTTCCGAGGCAGGATTCGAACCTGCGACCGTAGCGGTCGCGCTTTTCCAGACTGAAGCGCCTAGAACCGATCGGCCACACTGGCCGGCAATGGGACAGATATTTTGGATTCTGTACCGTACAAAATTCCTGACTTCGCCAGCGTTTCTACTAATAATTGTTACAATATTATTTCCCAGGTGCTTCATCATAATCATATTACAATTTTTAAATGATGTATACTGTCAAAATTAATAAATTCCATACCTAAACAAGAAATTACTTTAAAATTACAGAATTAAATAACTGAAAGCGCTGTGTTGTTTTGTTATAACCTAAGGAAACTGGAAACAAGGATCCTTAAGGCTCTTAATATACTGAAATCTACAAGCCACAAGACATTGGGTGAGGACAAAACAAATTTGCCCAAATTTTATACAATCCTTCTATGATCCCGGTCCGACTGTAGGTGAACAGTGTGCAAGGCTGCTCGACTGTCTTACGGGTACTTGAAAATCTTTGTTCACCGTAAGGGCATCACGCTGCCAAAGGAGCGTTTAAGTCTATCCCGAGTTCCAAAGTCTGTATGAGGCTGATGAACCACCACTTTATGTCAGGCAGTAACTCCTTATGGTGCGACAATCTTCCACATCGTTATGGTGGCACAATCACCTGTTCAATACAATGTTGCTCGCCCGCCACTGGAGGACCTTTTTTTAACCATTTGTCAGAGAAGCCGCTCTTTCAGCAACTGCTTTAGAAAACATTACTGTTTTACACCTAAGGTGGATTACTTCAACACCTTTGATTCTTAAGAGGCAGGGAGTTATTTTAAATATGAGGAAATTTTTAAAAATGGCACATCTAGTGTTGTCTTCGAATCCTTTTATAGCAATATTTTTCATTAGCACCACAATTTTTTCCATTGTATACCAATGGATCCAAGCAGGGGCCTTACCTGACTACTCAGTACTCCCCTAACCATGTCTTGAGGATTCGCCTTTCAAATGCATTGTTTACAGCACCGAAATTTATGCGATTACAATGGTACTGGAACAGATGAGGAGAGGTAAAGGGAAGAATTTTCACATCTCCCTCGAACCCTCAGTGACCCAGCGCCCTCTAAGCGATTTCACAGATGTTTCCAGCAGAGAAAATGCTTCCGATTATTCGGAGCTCCCTCAAGCGTCTCCATAACAAGGTAAAGGTGGCATTGTTCTGCTGGATACAAGCGCACTTTGGAATCCAAGGAACTGAAGATCTTGAGCTACAATCCAAGGAAGCTTGTCAGAGACACAATGCAGAATAACGTGGTATCCCACTGGTAACAGTTTCCTTGGTTTTCAAAATAATGGAGCACAGCAATTGGTCGTCCTTTCCTTTCGGGCTTTGTTGACACAAATCTAGATTTCGGCTAGTGCCTGGCTATTATCAGTGCACTATTTCGTGGTTTCAATACATGTCCTAGTGTATCAGTCACCCGTTGTTCAGGCTTCTGTCACAGTTCATTAAGGACTTAAATGTATTGAAAATATGAAATAGTGCATTGATAATGGCTAGGCATTACCCGAAATCTAGATTTACTTTAATAAAGCCTGAAAGGAAAGGACGACTGTTTGCAGTGCTCCATCATTTTGAAAGTCATATCACGGACGTTGAGTACATTCCACATTCTTAATGGAAGGTAAGTTGATGAAGTTTCCTTGATATTGAGCCAAAGGTTTATAAGCCATTGGAGAATGGCTGGAAGCGTCGAATTGTAAGCAGTGTTCTGGGAAACCAAGTGCCCGGCCTTGCATTTCTCCTTCTTTCGGCATAAACTTGTTGAAGTGGCGCTGACCAGACTCCGTTGTTGTCCTCTGACCTAAGGCCTACTACTCCCAGGAAAGAAGCCGCCAGCTTTTATCTTCTTCTTCTTCTGGTGATTTTATGCGGCCCACCACGAATGTGTTCCAGCCCCTGTCTTCCTCTAAAGCTGTTACCCTCTACAGCTCTCTCTAGTTCAAAGGAATTGGAGCTTAATGAGTATGTACTTCAATCAATCACAGCTTAACAGTGTTTCCTATTATATCGAGAGGTTATTTCACAATGGAGAGAGTGTGGCAAATGCTATAAAATTTTGTGAACTGTTAAAACACCAGTCAAAAATACTCGATTGAAGAAATTTGCATGTTGCATAGCAGCTGTCGAATACAGTTTTACTTAAGTGATCATCCTGTTATGTGTATCTGCTATAGTATTTTTGTATTATCTCCCCAAAATCTATACTTTCTTCTGCGTCAATTTCTGTTCAATAACTGCCGTGTGGCAAGCGTCTATATATGTTTTGTGTGTGTTTGTGTGTGAGTAAAGGGGTTAGGGGAGAGGGTATAAGAAGTCTTAGGATTTTTTTTCTATTGTTCTAGTGCACCTTGACACTTTCAATTATTTTAACCATAGTTGTCTCATCCGACCACTGTATGAGATCTAAAGACCTTTATAGCTCTAGTAAAAATAATGTTATCATCAACTATCAAAGCGAATTAAAAATGCTGATTGGATGCATAAGTAATACAGGTCCAGACTGTATTGAAACCTTTGTTGTATTCGTAACGCCTTTCGGGCGTATCTCATCATCAGATGACCTGGTAACAAATAACAAAGAGAGCTGAAAATAATGGTATCATATAATACAGCTTTACCGAAGCAATGAAGTTCAATAAATCTCAAAATGAAGTTATTCGTCCTCAGTTCTGAAGATCTTAAATACATACCATGTTAAATCATTACATTTACTGAAAAGAACGTAGAATATTGTCCTTACAAGTGTCAAGCAAACCATGTGCTGTCGCATATAAGAAGTAGACCTAAAAAGCAGCTGGCTACATTTACAGTGTTGAGGCACGCAGCCATAACGTAAGCTGGTACCTCTAGAAGGAAGCAATTTTGATGACGTTTAAAAACAGAAATGTTGATAAAAATAATGAAATCTCAATCAGCACTATTGGGCAGGAAGGACAAGATGTAAAAAACAGTGTAATATTACAAGATATTCCTTTTACATCAAAGTCATGTACAAACGCATTGGATATGATTTGTTTATAATTTTAGTAGAGGGGATAACATAAGATACAAAGTCAGTTAAAATAATTATTTTTAAAGATAAAATTAATCAAAGTAATTAGTTCAATTTTAACAGCACAGTTGTACAACAAATTCAACAGTAAAGCTCAATGCCATAGTGCCGGTTCCATAAACCAAACACTCTCTTTCATATCATCTTTTCGTTTCTAATGCGGCTCAAGAAAAATACTTCGCTAACAAAATCACATGTGGTTATTAAGAATTCCATGAAACGTAGAGAAAAATAAAAGCAAGAATAGCCGGGTGGATATCCATATTTTTTTTTCTATCCACAAATAAATCTTTGAAAATCTCAAAGAACCACCTACGACTACTTGACATCTGCTCATTTTTATAAGTTCCGGGTCTACCTGATTACCCACTTATATTTATGTTTCTTCTAAAATGTCCAATATTACACCTTTATTACGAAAATGCAAAATAATCATGCGTTCTTCAACTTTTTAAACATGTTGGTTCTCCTTTAAATGGTAACCCAACCCACCTCCACTACTTGCGTATCCATGTTCACGAAATCATATTTGAGACTCCTTTCCAGTTTGCCCGATGTAATATTTCGTACATGGACCGCAGAAAATCTTGTGGATACCTACCCCACAGAATTGATTCGGTGGTGGTTCTGGGCTATGTCGCAGAAATTTACCCAGTTTCATGTTCGTTCGAAACCCCACTGTAATATTACATCTGCGGAAGACATCTGCTATCCTATCTGAAATAGACCCACACTATGACAACGAAGTACATTTTTCCCCCTCCTTATTAACCGCTACTTTCTCTTCATTTCTATTAAAAATTTTTCTTCCAGTATTACTGATTGCCGCCTCAACGAAGCAGTTAGCCACTTCGACCAGAATATTTTCACCTTTAGAGCAGCCTAGCCTAGGTAGTTTATAAAAAATTGACCTACGAAATGCACGTTTTTGAGTTGGCAGGTGGCATGAATCTTGTGATATAATCAAATTCACCACAGGAGGGGTTAATCTGATCGGTAACACTTCCTCTAGCGAAGAATTTAGAGGCTTAAATTTTAATCTGCCCTCAAACTTTAATAGGCAGTTTAAAGAAATAATTTCAGAAGTTCAGAGTGGCTGCAAGGTTCTAAAGTTTTTTAAACTTGTACAGGTGAATATAGACATAAAAACGTGTAATGTTTTTGTCCTATCTCTTAATAAAAATCAGCCTTTGCAGTGTCTAGCTCCATAAAGAAATTAAACTAAAAACTATTGAAAAATAAGGTATTGGTCACTTGGTCACATGGTTGCCGACAGGAATTCCTCCCTTGTTCTCATTAACGATGATAATTACACTTCAAAAATAGAAAAAAATTTTGGTGAAATCATACAGGCAAATAAACAGCTACTTGTGGCTTTTGCTAATGATGTTAGAAACGCTATTAACAATTCTACTATATTTCTAGATACTAAAAGGCAAAAGAAAAGGTTACTGGTGATAAACCCAAAAATGTTACTCTTACGAGCACAAATCAAGCTCCATAACGAAAACTATCAGATATGCCGTGTAATTAGAAGTTGCTAAAGTCTAATTACTTTGTTAATAGCTTTTGTCAAGTTAAAATTAAAGAATCGTTGGCGTTTCCAAAACTGATTACTATCAAAAATAGTTTAAAGATGGTACATATTTAAAAAAAAGTCTTGTCTGAATTTTCACTTCTTGATAATAAGAATCCTCATATGAATGTACCAGTTGAAACTTTAGAAATTATTTACAACTTTATGCAGTTCGGAGAAGTAGATCCTATGCATATCGCTAAGCTATTGCAGTTAGCTAAATGTCCTTCTCTATTAATTATTTTACTTTTAATACGATAATTTATCACCAGATAAACGGCCTTGCAACGGGCTCAAGTCTTTCAAAAATTTTTGCAAGTTCTTTAGAGAACAGTTTGCTTGACACGTACACTTCAATAGGTGAAAAGATAACAGTTTATCGCAGGTATTTTGACGATATTTTCATGATGTTTTCAGGCGATGAAAATGACGTTCAGGATACAGCGAACATTCTTAATTCCTAACATAGTAGAGACTCCCATTAATTGTTTGGACTTACAAAACACCAGAAGAAGACATAGTGTTAAAACTGAGACGTACCGTAAGCCAACGGTTACGAATTTCAGAATGGAGCATGATTCATTGCACCCTTCAGCTCAAAAGCGTGCACTTTTTGCATCATGTTTTATCGGCTACATATGCTATGTTGCTCTAAAGATGTGACTGAGAAGGAAACTAACTTGACTGTTCAGGTCGGAGTGGCTAAGGGTTTCACTGAGGTGGCAATCGGGAGGAATGGAAGACAATTTTTTATAGAATCGAAAAGAAAGTAGTAGTTAACAATGAGGCGGAAAAGTGTGTTTCGTTGTCTCACTATGGGTCCATTTCACATAGGCTAGCAAATGTCTTCCACAAATATAATATTACAGTGGAGTTTCGAACACATTGCCCCACCGAAAAAATTCTGTGGGGCAAGTATCTATAAAATTTCCTGCAGTTAATGTATGAAACATTACCTCCGGCAAACTGGAAAGGGGTTTCAAATTCGATTTCGTGAACAATGGATACGTAAGTAGTGGAAGTGCATTGGACCTTTAACGTAGACCGAAAATCAGCTTAAAAACATTGACAAACACATGTTCATTTAACATTTCGGTAGTAAAGGTATAGTATTGGAGGTTTTAGAAGAACTAAAACATATCTGAGTAATCATGTAGACCTAGAACTTATATTATAGGCAGATTTCAAGCACTCGTAGGTGGTTCTTTGATTTTATCGATAGTTTACTTGTATCTAGGAAAAAGCAATAAGAGTATTTCCATCTGACTAATCTTTCTTTTAACTTTCTATAGGTTTTATGGAATACTTAATGAACACATGTAATTTTACTTGCGAATCGTTTTAAAGTCGTATCAGAAACGTAAAGAAGATACGTAACAGAGTGACTGCTTTATAAAACCTCTACTGTTGCATTGTCTTACTGTTGAACTTCCTGCACAACTGTGCTGGTAAAATTGAACTAATTACTTTGACTAATTTTGTTATATTGAAAAATAATTATTTTAATTAACTTTGTATCGGAAGTGATGCCCTCTATTGAAATTATGAACAAATCATAGGAAAAGTGGTTCTATATGACGTTGTTGTAAAAGGAATTTCTTCTACTATTATAGTGTTTTTACAATTGCTCTTCTAGCAAATAAATGCTGATTGAGCTTTTGTTATTTCATATGAACAATCCTGATTTACACGTTGCCCTCTAAAGATACGAGATTAGCGGTGCCTTGACGCTCTAACTCTAACCAGCTACCATATTGTTTTATACGACACCATATGTTTTGCTTGGCATTTGTATGGACATTATTCTGCGTCCATAGATATCATGATCTTAGTTTTTATGTACTTATATTCTTCAAAACATAATTTCTTGGTAAATCTGTAAAGTATGATATCATTATTTGCACTTCTTTTCATTATTTGTTACAGGGTCATCTAATTATAGATTGTGTCCGAAACGCGTCACAAGCACAATAATGGGTCCAAAATCATCTCGAACTGTATTACTTATGCGACTTACTAACGTCTTTAAATTCACGTTCATAGTTATTGATATTATGGCCACACACCTCTACCAGGACTTCCAGTTAGATTAACAGTTCTATTATCATCGTCGTCGTCATCATCATCAAAAACAACAACACCGTCATCAAAATAGATCAACTGTACAGTGTCAGACTTGTTACGCTATGCTATGACGTGATGTTAGCGATGCACGAGGTGTCGGTTGGTTTTAACCTGGGCTGAAAACGCAAAGGAGGTGCAGAATTAATACTAAAATCAGCAAAAAAATCGTGAAGTAAATAAGGCATCTTTGTATTAATTTAACCGAACTGGGTACTAGAACGCTTTCGATACACACAGTAACAAGAAACCGTTAACCCAAATTGCCTAAATTAAGTAGGACATGGGAAACAGCTGCACAGTGAAGGATTCTCTCACTGCCAGCGGTATTCATTTCCACAATAACCATGGACGACTAATAGTTCAATATTTGCAAGGAAGAAGTCTAAATAGAAAAACGCACAATGTTTATAATTTAATATGAAAATTTTAAGAACCACAACTACAGTTTACATAGACAATTATCCTATGAGAGATAACATAGTAGTAAACGAACTTACTGCAAAATTAATAAAGAGGTCATTTTACCACACATTTTCTGATCATGGAAGAATGAATCTCATTATGTTTCTGCTATACAATAAGGTAATTTTGGAAACGATTTTGGAAAGGATATTCTACTTAAGTTTTACAACACCAGAATTTTATTGTTAATAGATTAATAAATTATTGTGAATAATCTGAAATGAGATTTCTACTTTAAATAGGCGCTAATCACTCTTACAATACAACAATAATAGATTACTGGAAAGAAATTAAATCCTAAGTCTCTAAAATAATGTCAATAAATTAACATTAAGCTGAAGAAAGTGTATCCAAGTCATTACAAATAACAGAACAATCGTAACTGTATTGTACAGAATTTAAGAGGAAAAAGAATTACAGCTCTCTCTCTAAAATGTGGGGTAAAAAAATGTTGACATCAAAGGAATCAATAGCTTAAATCCTTGATGTGGATTATTGTGGTGATGGCTACGTATAATTTTTCAACATAACAGATGAAGAAAGATTAACGTACAGAAAAGCAAACATCGCTCTGCCTCAAGTAGCAAATTAGTTTCCATCACAAAATGTTATAAGTGTAGGTGTAGCATAAATCACTATCATGGTTAAATCATTGTTGATTTTTCGATATCTCTCTCCATCAGGCATCAGGCTGTGTACTCATGCGCTCTGTCGTTTTTTTTATTTCTCACTCTTATTGTACCGTTGGTTAATCATTGGTTTGTAATATTCAAAGAAATTTCCACTGCGTTTCTCTCGTTTACTGATTTTACAGACAAAGGTGACAAATTTTCAGTACACAAAGTCCGCGAATTCTGTATACATTCAATTACCCCTGCCTCGCGTTTCAGGGCTTCGCACGAAGCGTTTGTGAATTATATGTGAGTGGATGAAAGAGCTCATTGACAGACGCCTCACTTGCATGTGCAACGGTACCTTTATTGCCGTATGTAACAGCGCTTTTAATTTGCAACAATAGTTAGAATTTCATTCACCGCGGCGCTCTGGAATTTATGCGTCATTCTATTGTTCTTGGAAACTGAGTTGTCAAAGCATTAAATTAAATACAAAGTTGATCGAGATATGAATTGTTATTTGTCTCACATAATAAATCATTAAAACGAGAAATCCACGGAAAATTTACGTCAGAGTCCGAAGTACTATTTCAACCATTGCTGTCCAAAACTAGAGCCCATATTCGTTAACTATTCCAATTCCTTGCCTGGTTCTGATTTAAAGAAACTGATGCGCTATGAATAAATGGTGTGTTCAGTTTGTGCCATATTAAGTACGGTAGAGTCAGATCTTAATTTCTTTATGGAATATGAGAAATACATAATGAATGAGATAATTAACAAAATTTGTTCAGTCAGTATATCAATGACAAGAGACGCAATTCGAGATCTTGGATGCGAAGAAAATAATCAACCATTCCGTTACCGAAAGAAATAGTATCATAGAAAACGTAAGTAAGTTATCCCCGATCCTTAGATTATTAATCTGTCTCCAAATAATAAGGAAATTATACGTTTTTTGTAACGATTCGTTGCCATTCCTCTCTCAGATTTATTAAACAACTGGTATTTCTGGTCAATACTGAAATAGCACACGTGTATATCATTCATGTGCTTTAGAGAGCAAAGGCATGTAGCGGGAATTTTTGAAGCCGCGAACAGTTTTCCAAATTTACCGCTACGGGGCACCACTGCTAGGACTCTGCGGTGTTTACGCGTTTCCCCAACAGAGGTCAGGAGAGTTTGAAGGCCGCTGAACCGGCGCGTCTTCCATCAGCTTCTGCGTGATCAGGCAAGAATTTGAAAGTATATCTGCAAGTGATTTGTACTCACTAGGAGTGTTATTTGTTTCATCTGTCGTGTAACGGACATCACTCTTACTTTCTCCAAGTACACTATGAAAATGTAGGATGCCGTACATGTCCATGCGTCGTAGGGAAGACGTAAGTCGCAGTTGCGTGCGACAGTTTACCTGTGTCATACGCAATGCATTGTTTTCCCGTGAAGCATTCAACGTTTCTTCATTAGTGTGACTTGGTGCAAAATATTCTCTGTGGCCTTTGCAAGTGAATCTCAAAGATAGGGTGCCGGATGCGGCAAAACTTTAACAAAAATGGTTCAAATGGCTCTGAGCACTATGGGACTCAACTGCTGTGGTTATCAGTCCCCTAGAACTTAGAACTACTTAAACCTAACTAACCTAAGGACATCACACACATCCATGCCCGAGGCAGGATTCGAACCTGCGACCGTAGCAGTCGCACGGTTCCGGACTGCGCGCCTAGAACCGCGAGACCACCGCGGCCGGCAAAAACTTTAACACATGAAAGACAACAAAACATATAGGGCTCTTATGTCTTTTGCGGCAACATATTTAAAATCGAGATTTCTCCGAAGTTAATGCGGTCATCTCGAGAAAACACTCTTAAAAGACCGATACCATGAAATTGGTTCAACTGGTTCAAATGGCTGTGAGCATTATGGGACTTAACTTCTGAGGTCATCAGTCGCCTAGAACTTAGAACTACTTAAACCTAACTAACCTAAGGACGTCACACACACCCATGCGCGAGGTAGGATTCGAACCTGCGATCGTAGCGGTGGCGCGGTTCCAGACTGTAGCGCCTAGAACAGCTCGGCCACACCGGCCGGCACCATGAAATTGTACCAGGTGTAAGTAATAACTGTTATTCCTTTCCAACATGATATTCACATTCCTAATAAATTTGTGTGTGTGTGTGTGTGAGTGTGTGTGTGTGTGTGTGTGTGTGTGTGTGTGCGTGCGTGTGTGTGCGTGTGTGTGTGTGTTTGTGCGTGTGTTTGTGCGTGTGTGTGTGTTTGTGCGTGTCATACAAATTTAATGAAGTAGGCTGCTGTTAAAAACAGAGAAGATACTGTTGTAAATGTTGTCATTCAGGATGAAGTCAGGTTGTTTTCTTACGTGTTTGTAATTTATGTATTTGGAGTGTTTCAAGGATATCTAGCTTTTTGGCTAAGGGTGGATATGTAGACTGCTAAACAGTGTTGTTAGCTTGGGGTTTAATAACTTACGTGAAGCCAACGTGTGAAACAGAAATGATAACTGGCGTTCCCCAACGAAAGTCACTTCGCTATTTCCCATTAATGTAAAAGATTCCGTGCATAGTGTGAAGAGCACTTGTAGATTGTTTGCCGATGATGCTGTCATTTACCTTTAAATAACGTTATCAGAATGTCAATACGAATTACAAATTAATTTAGACAAGATACCTATACGGTGTGAAAAGTGGCTTTTGATCCTAAACACTAAAAATTTTGAGGTCTAAAAAGAATCCTTTACATGTCCGTTACACGACAGATGAAACAAATTTAAAGGTTGTTAATTCAACTAAACGCCTAGGGCATACAATTACGTGTGGTGTCACCGCCAGACACCACACTTGCTAGGTGGTAGCCTTTAAATCGGCCGCGGTCCATTAGTATACGTCGGACCTGCGTGTCGCCACTGTCAGTGATTGCAGACCGAGCGCCACCACACGGCAGGTTTAGAGAGACTTCCTAGCACTCGCCCCAGTTGTACAGCAGACTTTTACAGAGATGGATCACTGGCAAATTACGCTATCATTTGCCGAGACGATAGTTAGCGTAGCCTTCAGCTACGTCATTTGCTACGACCTAGCAAGGCGCCATTACCAGTTTATATTGAGATTGTAATTAATGTATCAACAAGAGCGATGTTCTCCAATTATGGATTAAAGTTAAGTATTCAAGCAACTCCGTACTTTATTTATTAGACTCAACTCCTTTAACTGTTCCAGACCTCACGCCAGTCTGCGTGAGCTTAAACGCGTGCATTTCGGCCTCCTCTAGCAACACGGTGTTGGCTCTTCTGCCAACACATCACTACGAACAACTTCAATTGGAACTATCAAGTAGAAAATAATGAGGAGAAGGCGAACCAAAGACTGAGATTTATTGGCAGTACACTTAGGTTGCGTTCACAGTGGCATTGTCAACGAAAGTCAGATGCCGTCGGCAGAGGTCGACCGATAACTTCGCCCGACTGCGTGGTCACATTACATCCGATTTCCTTCGCCAGTCTTTTGCGGGATCTACGAAGTTAGGTTTGGTTAGGTTACAATCTATTCCCGTAAGGATGTTACAATCTATTTTAACTTCCGTGATGGATATCACGCCGCCTCAGTGGCTTGAGACGATTGCTCCATTGTGGCTTTTGCTATTAAAAAGAAAAGCATTTCAAAGAACTACGAGTACATCCGTCTCGAAAATAAAGTGGCGAGTAGTGCAGACTCCTTCTTCAGTTAATAGATTAACCAGACAAATTTTACGAATAGGTGAGCTGAAGAGAGAAACGTTCCTGACATATGCCAGATGATTCATGCTGACATTGGAAAGCAAGAATACAGACACTGCACAATTTAAGATAAATCAGCGAAACAGACATATATCAGTTAACCTTCACTGAATTTAATTCAGCGTACTTGTGAAAGATGAACATGAATTTTAAAGTAAGATACTCCGAACACACAAAGTACTGAAAATACGTACATCGCATTTGCAAACCACCTCATGTAATAGAATGACCACCCAAGTAGCATGAAAACGCCAGTTAGCTGTATTAGTAATCATTATACAGATTTTACTCACTTGTGATTTTCTATAGAGCTGCAGTTTCACCCCATACATTCTGAACTATATTTTTCTTCTTGAGGATATTACAAGCACCTTTGTTGGACTGAACTTAGCAGCTTCTCGCAGTTCATGCTTCTTGTATGAGAACATCGGCCGATTTGACCAAAGAAAGAACTCAGTTCCACCGATTGTCTTCAGAAGTCTGTAAGTTCGAGTAATGAGATCCGCTGCATTGTGAGCAGGAACGTAGTGGCGTACTGTTTTGAAAAAGTCGGCCACTCTCGGCCTATGTCTGTTGTCGGCGGAATCCTTCTATATCTGTTCCCTGTGACGCCACCCTCAGGTGGTGCGACAAATCTACTAAAGAGACTGCCTATACTACGCTTGTCCGTCCATAGAGGAAATAGTGCTATGGGGTACGTGATTCTTACCAGACAGGAATGGCGGAGGACATTGAAAAAGTTCGTTTCGCATTAGCGCGAAATGGGGAGGGAGTGATAACGAGGAATACGGTGGAAATCACTACAACATTGGCCTTTTTCGTTTCTCACAATTTTCAGTGACTGAATTTTACCTCCGAATGAGAAACTATTTTAGTGGACGCCCACCCAAATAGTAGAAATTAACATCGTAAACAAATACACTACTGGCTATTAAAATTGCTACACCACGAAGATGACGTGCTACAGACGCGAAATTTAACCGACAGGAAGATATTGCTGTGATATGCAAATGATTGGCTTTTCAGAGCATTGAAACAAGGTTGGCGCCGGTGGCGACACCTACAGCGTGCTGACATGAGGAAAGTTTCCCACCGATTTCTCATACACAAAGAGCAGTTGACCGGCGTTGCTCGGTGAAACGTTGTTGTGATACCTCGTGTAAGGAGGACAAATGAGTACCATCACGTTTCCGACTTTGATAAAGGTCGGATTGTAGCCTATCGCGATTGCGGTTTACCGTATTGCGACATTGCTGCTCGCGTTGGTCGAGATCCAATGACTGTTAGCAGAATATGGAATCGGTGGGTTCAGGAGGGTAATACGGAACGACGTGCTGGATCCCAACGGCCTCGTATCACTGGCAGTCGAGATGACAGGCATCTTATCTGCATAGCTGTAACGGATCGCGCAGCCACGTCTCGATCCCTGAGTCAACAGTTGGGGACGTTTGATGGACAACAATCGTCTGCACGAACAGTTCGACGACATTTGCAGCAGCATGGACTATCAGCTCGGAGACCATGGCTGCGGTTACCCTTGACGCTGCATCACAGACAGGAGCGCCTGCGATGGTGTACTCAACGACGAACCTGGGTGCACGAATGGCAAAACGTATTTTTTTTGGATGAATCCAGGTTCTGTTTACAGCATCATGATGATCGCATCCGAGTTTGGCGACATCGCGGTGAACGCACATTGGAAGCGTTTATTCGTGATCGCCATACTGGCGTGTCACCCAACGTTATGCTATGGGATGCCATTGGTTACACGTCTCGGTCACCTCTTGTTCGCATTGACGGGACTTTGCAGGTCCTGTACGGGCCTTTCTGGAGACAGAAAATGTTCGATTGCTGCCCTGGCCAGCACATTCTCCAGATCTCTCACCAACAGAAAACGTCTGGTCAATGGTGGCCGAGCAACTGGTTCGTCACAATACGCCAGTCACTACTCTTGATGAACTGTGGTATCGTGTTGAAGCTGCATGGGCATCTGTACCTGAACACGTCATCCAAGCTCTGTTTGACACAATGCCCAGCCGTATCAAGTCCGTTACTACGGCCAGAGGTGGTTGTTCTGGGTACTGATTTCTCAGGATCCATGCACCCAAATTGCGTGAAAATGTAATCACATGTCAGTTCTAGTATAATTTATTTCGCCAATAAATACCCGTTTATCATCTGCATTTCTTCTTGGTGTAGCAATTTTAATGGCCAGTAATGTAAGAAGTGAAACTTCCTGGCAGATTAAAACTGTGTGCCCGACCGAGACTCGAACTCGGGACCTTTGCCTTTCGCGGGCAAGAAGTGTCAGAGCAGTCGTGGAAAAATTTAGGTGTTTATTTTTTCCCATTTGAGAGTCGAACGGTCGACAAATAATCTGAAAGCCGTCCTGTGAAGCCTCTAAGAAGCGCTGGGTGTAAACTGTATAGACGTGATGTGGATGTTTCATGAAGGTGGATGACTACCACTCATCTGTGGTATTTTTTGCTTCTTAGTGGTATCATGAGTTGTTCATGGGTTTCATGTAACTCACAAAATCTTTAACAACTACACGCGAAATTTTCATATTCTCTCACTCGCTACTTGCAAACAATTAGCCCTACAGAAAAAATGAACAGGATCTTTTTGTAGCAAATTTAAAAAAGTTGGATTTAGTACTGGGCTACGTTTTCGCTGGAGGCCACGGTTTTCCAGTTATTTATGAAAAACACGACTGAATGTCAATTTTGTAATATTTTCTTGAATAATTCAAAAAATGAGGCATCTAGCGGAAGCATATTCTAACAAAAAATTTAACTACATGAAATTTTCTGCAAAAAGATTATTCTCATTTTTTCTGCGGACTTACGGTTTGTGTTTACAGAGCGAAAAAATATGCAAATATTTCTTGTGGTATTTGAAGTCATTGCAAAAAAAAAAAAAAAAACACATAGGTAGAGCAACTGAATCACCCTATATACAGGGTGTTACAGAAAGGTATAGCCAAATTTTCAGGAAACATTCCTCCCACAAATAAAGAAAAGATGTTATGTGGACATGTGCCTGGAAACGCTTAATTTCCATGTTAGAGCTCATTTTAGTTTCGTCAGTATGTAATGTACTTCCTCGATTCACCGACATGATTTCATACGGGATACTCTACCTGTAGCCGGCCTGACTGGCCGAGCGGTTCTAGGCGCTACAGTCTGGAACCGGGCGACCGCTACGGTCGCAGGTACGAATCCTGCCTCGGGCATGGATGTGTGTGATGTCCTTAGGTTAGTTAGGTTTAAGTAGTTCTAAGTTCTAGGGGACTGATGACCTCAGAAGTTAAGTCCCGTAGTGCTCAGAGCCATTTGAACCCTACCTGTGCTGCTAGAACATGTGCCTTTACAAGTACGACACAACATGTGGTTCATGCACGATGGAGCTCCTGCACATTTCAGTCGAAGTGTTCGTACGCTTCTCAACAACAGATTCGGTGACCGATGGGTTGGTAGAGGCGGACCAATTCCATGGCCTCCACGCTCTCCTGACCTCAACCCTCTTGACTTTCATTTATGCGGGTATTTGAAAGCTCTTGTCTACGCAACCCCGGTACCAAATGTAGAAACTCTTCGTGCTCGTATTGTGGACGGCTGTGATACAATACGCCATTCTCCAGGGCTGCATCAGGGCATCAGGGATTCAATGCGGCGGAGGGTGGATGCATGTATCCTCGCTAACGGAGGACATTTTGAACATTTCCTGTAACAAAGTGTTTGAAGTCACGCTGGTACGTTCTATTGCTGTGTGTTTCCATTCCATGATTAATGTGATTTGAAGAGAAGTAATAAAATGGGCTCTAACATGGAAAGTAAGCGTTTCCGGGCACATGTCCACATAACATCTTTTCTTTCTTTGTGTGTGAGGAATGTTTCCTGAAAGTTTGGCCGTACCTTTTTGTAACACCCTGTATAGTGTATGTGTTTATATTGTTAAGAGTTCATTTATCTGCATATGATATTCAAATCATAATCCATGTCTTATTTCAACCAATACGTAGACATAGCGTGTAAGAGATGTAAGCTTAACAACCCACTATCATAATCAAAACTGTGGTCTCCTTCTCTCACTCCTTTCGCTCTCTGTCTCTCAGTCCTACCCGCACACGCACACCTGATGTAGCGAAGTGATAATAAGCATACAACAACTGTGAACGCTGTTCACCTATGCAACCAAAGACTTCCAAATTGCTGAAAAATAGTGTTTTGTTTGTCGTTCCTTGTTTGCAGTTATTAGATTCTAGGCGCCATCTTTTCTGTGTTCAGTGTTTACAAAGTGTGAAAGTGTATGTGGCGTAACATGAAAAATAAAGAATCATGTGACCACTGGTTATTTGTCTTACATTTATATTTTCGTTCACCTTTTGAATCAAAAACCTCCTCAAAAATTGGACCATGTACTTAAATATTGCTTTATTTAGTGAAATACTTTTTTTTTATTTTTCTCTTTTTGTACTAGACAGTACCACAGGTTTAAACAGACTGGTAACATAGCACATAATGTCTATTAATCCACCTGAGGACAGAGATTTAAACCTCCGAAACGCGTCGTGGATACAAATAAGTTCCGATTGGTAACACTTTACTTGTTATTTTATGCGATATGAGTAGCAGTCACATTGAAACCTAACCAAAAATGTTTGCATTTAGAGAGACAAGTATTCCGTGTTGTACAGAGTATCTAAACTAGAACCAAAGGAACATCGCAAATGCTCCACCGAAGTGTAGTATGTGCTCTAATATTTCCAACATACTTAAATGATTTGTCATACAGTCAGCAGCACTTTCGCATAGTTCCCTGACGATGTTCCTTTAATATGAAAGATAGTACACTGACTACAACAGAGAGAAAACTGCACAATTATTGCAAGATGTCTTTAAATGACTGTTAATTAGTCGGGAATACATATTGGAAGTGTTATGATGATTTGGAGAAGGGATTAAGGGAGAGGCACCTCGAGACTTTGGTGCTTCAGTAGAAATGGTTGAAGAAAGAGGCAACGCCATCAAGAAGAAAATTCCTCTAAAATCCCTCATATTCTACATGTAAGGTTTTCGAGAGTGTTTCACGTTTTCTTATGATACACACATGCTAAATATTCTACGAACTTGAAAGCGGCATCAACTTCTTTCTACTCACATAGTTGTATTTCATCCTTATTTTCTCTCTGCCGACTCAATGCCTTTTTGTAAATCAATAATCATCGCTTGAATTCAGTAATATTTGGCAAAACTTTGCCTTCAGATTAAATATTTGTTCAGAACATAATCTGTCCTTCCTAAAGTCACCTTGATATTCAACTAAATTACTCTTCATTGTTGTTTCTCCACTGCTTGGTGTCACTTTGGAAAATATGTTATATGCAACTGATTGCAAAAAAATTCATCCGTAGTTGCTATTGTCTTGTTTATTACGTTTTTATTTAATGAATGTATCTAGACAACCTTCTCCTGGAAGTCTTTGTTTTTTCCAGGTTTTTTCAAAGATTAATTTTAACTCATTTTTTTAATTTTTGTGAGGGACTTTTTAAAATGGCATGCTGTAGTAGTGCCTTTTCCACCAGCTTCATCAGGTTTTATTAATTTCTTCAGTTTCTTTAACAATTTGGGGTGATTCTCCTTCTTGATTTTGATGAGGGTTTGAGTATTCGGACTTGTGGAATGGTTCTGGACAATTTAGAAGCTGATGAAAATATTTTGCAAGTTATCGAAATTTTCAGTATTACGTAAGCCAAATAGGTGAGCCACATACAACGCCCCTGCATCTGAAGTACGTCCACGCAACTGTTTAAATCTCCGTTTCTCCTCCAATGAGCTACTGGAAAAGAGCCTGTTTAGCAGCTCATCTTTAGATCATATACAGAAAAATTGCTTTTATTACCACCATCTAGCCTGTAGGCTTTTGACTTACAAGGGTAGTAATTGTAACTAAATTGAATAAATTAATTTTATGTGTATCTATTCAGTTGTTCAAATGTATTTCAAATTTATAACTAATAGTTTAGCATTGTGAAAAATAAAATAAAATCGAAAAAATTTTGGTAACAGTGGGAATCAAACATGGATCCGCCAATTGCCAGTCTGTGCATTAAAGCACTTGGACACAGTGCTGTTACCAGAAAACCTACTCAACAGATCGTAATGCTCAGTGCTTATACAACATGCTCAAAAAATTTCAGAGAAAAATACTGACGTTATGCTGGGAGCAAAGTAGCACTGATAGTGGCGGAAGGCATAACTTCATATCAGAGCATGTGCAATTGAAAACAGACAGCTGTGTTCCTTGTATGAGTTGATCGTAGCATGGCTGACCATAGTCTCAGCCCTGGACACTGGTTTAGAGTTATTGCAGAGAGAGCGCTACAAAATATGATCTCGTCTGTTTTATTTCATTCACCATGCATTCGAAGAGAAATGGTGTGATATAAGTGTAATTTTGGGCTAATATTAGGTGAGATATGGCGTAATTTAGTGAGATTTCTGATTCGCGTTAGAAGAGAAATGGCATAATTTTGGTGCGGTATTTACAATATGCTGTAGCACATTAGCACATGATAGCCGGCCGCCGCTGCTCATATCTTACCTTTGGGAGCATGACCCAGAGATTCTGCGCTCACTACTGTTTCTGTGAGGCGTGGCAGTTCATCTAAACAAATTGAAAGGGAAGACATGCGGAGGCTACCTATCACAAACCCTCAAAAACCATCACATAACAGGCGAACTGTCAATCTTTGAGTGGTGCAATACAAAATTCCTTATAACCGATCAACTGTATAGGCAGCTTATTGTTGAGAAACGCTGTTATAAGGGGTTCTGAACATCACAGGGTCTTCCTTCTTTCTTTCTCTCTGTCCTCTGACTGGTTTGATGCGACCCGCCACGAATTCGTCTCCTGTAACAACCTCTTCAACTCACAGTAACACTTGCAACTCACGTCCTCAGTTATTTTCTGGATGTATTTCAATCTCTGCGTCCCTCTACAGCGTTTTCCCTCTATAGCTCCCTCTTGCACCACGGAAGTAATTCCCTGGTTTCAGTTTTGTGGTGTACATAGTATAAAAATTATTTTGAGATGTTTGAGATTATAGAATTGCATTGTCGGTGCTGTGTGCGTTGTTCGTATTGATATCGTCTGCGGGTGGTAAAAATTTACAGTAATGTCAATCTAACACTTTCGCAAACTAAATGGTTCGTATTTGTTAGCATCTAACAAAAAAAAAAAACATAAGCTGTACTGTTGCACCTGATATTTGTGGTTTCTGGAAGTTATATATACATCAAAAAACACAACTATTTATGAGACAATAAAATGATTTGCAAGAGATGTCGGAAGATGACTCACTCCTCACTATCAGTACAATTGGCAATTAGATTTCAATTGCTTACACAGTTTCATACAGTGAACCCAGGATCGTTTGTTTTACCCTTTTCCACTCCCGTCAAGTTCTGGCATTTAAATCGAAATTTTTGTGTTGAAACACACGCGAGGATCATATATACCATATTTTAAGCATTTGTTGCCCCTTAGAGCGCTCTCTTAAATATAGTTTAATTTAAAAAGTCCGCTTAATGGCGGATCAAATGGCGGTCAGCAATAATCCTTTTCTCCTCCACGGCAGTTGTGTTAAATTGCTGAAAATCTAAAGTAAGTGGCAAATGGAAGTTATTGCGTAATATATAAATACATGTACGCTCAGCGTTGCTTTACAGCGTATTAAGAAACATAAGCATGATACATGTAATACAATACCGACCTAAAAGTCCAAATAAGAACAGTAGCTTTTATAACAAATGAAACAAAAGTAGATCGACACGACGTACGAGTAACAAGATCAAAATCAAATGAGCGGTAAAGATCAATAGTGATAGAGATTCTAATTGTGAGTTGCAATTTATTCACTATTTTCAATGTTTGTTGCTATATATACACTATTTACATTGTCTACTTGCATCTACATCTCTTTGATTATCTTTCATGTAATTAATATACGACATAATTACAAGATTTTAAATATGGCTGAAACAGAAAATGTTGAAATTCTTCACGGTAAATGATGACAGCCAAAACAGTTGCAGGATAAAGATTTATTAAAATTCTAGACCACGATTTCGGTATATCTAAATATACCTTCATCAGAAGTGGAATACACTAAAATCACATCTAGTGAACTATAGGCGAAGTACTGATGCTAAGTTATGTTCCCATCGACCCTCTGTCCATAATTATGTTGTATAAATGGAAATGATGCTTTAACTACTGACGACGCCTTTGGCACAATTGTTTTATGAATCTCCATTGCAAGATGTTATTTTAGTGTATTTCACTTCTGATGAAGGTATATTTAGATATACCGAAACCGTGGTCAAGAATCCTGCAACTGTTTTGGTTGTCACCATTTACCGTGAAGGACATAATTACACAAAATATCCCTACATGAGAGTGTTTATGTTTATACGTTTAAAGATATTCTTCGTTAATTTTTAATCTTTTTCTACACGTTATGTACGTTTTATTGAATTCACTACCGAAGGGCACAACAAGGCGTAAATTGACTGGGGCTCCCTGGACAACCAAATGAAAGGAAAGTAAATTTTTCAATTTTATTAGAAAGAAAAGCTGAAATGTACAACATTCATTCATCGATTTATGTTTCCAAATGTTCATAGCACCTTGTTGGCAACAGCTATGTCCAGAATTAGGCGTTTCAATGAGAGCTAAATGAGATTTGGTCGGTTCATATTGTGTCAGTATCTCGTAGAAAGCTGATAACCGTATGACTACGGGCAGCAAATCACAAGGCAGATAGCTAAGCTACGGTAGTCTGCTCCGGAAGAAAACATGATCTGACGTCACAAGACATTTCTTGTGAGGAGAACTGAGTGACTGGATAAAAAAACTGACAGAACTGAATTCTCCCAACCAGACTGCCTCTCGCTGTTTACGATGCAGTGAGTGCAGAAGACTCGAAACAGGACTCCTTTCATTCGTGTGTTGTCAGCTCTGGCCCACGTACTTCCTGATAGGTGAGCTGCGCTTCCGTCATACTTCTCCTCCACTTCCTCCGCCGCACGTAATTACGTCTGTGTCTTTGTTTGTAGTGACTGTGGCTCATTATGTGGTCAGCATAAGTAGATTGTGAGCTATTACGTTTTATGGCTCTGAGATACCACACACAGTGATGTACAGAAAACAATGAAGAAATCAGCACAATTTCGTCCTCTGTCAAAATCGTAATTCAAATTTTGTCCAGAAAGACTCTGGAGAGAATAGTCAACAAATGGTCCGTCTTTTTAAACAGTTGAGAACACCTACACAGTTTCAACAGTGAACTGTCACCTCACTTGTAAACAAAATGACCTTGTCCTTGAGAGTCACTTTTTCATTTTCTGGAAATGTAGTTAAGTGATTCCATATCCAGGGGAATATTGCAATCTGAAACATAGATATAAATATTGTTAGACATGTTAATCCATCGAACTTTTCGATTATTTCATCTATGTTCCCCAGTCTGATTTGGACAAACATAATGACCTGATTAATAGCTGCTGAATCTAAGACTAATCTGACATATTCATAAGCAGATGTGTACTGTCGTATATACAAACTGTATTAAAGACACATAACTTGTATCCACTGGACATGTGGCCGTAGCTGAAGAAGTGCCATGGTGATCTCACCATTGTCAAAATATTGCGGAATAGTTCCCCACTCGGATCTCCGGGAAGGGACTGCCAAGGGGGAGGTGGTCATGAGAAAAAGATTAAACAACCGACGAAAGGATAACGTTCTTCTAGTCGGAGGGTGAATGTCAAAAGCCTGAACGTGGTAGGGAAGCTAGAAAACCTGAAAGGGAAATGCAAAGGCTCAATCTAGGTACAGTAGGGGTGAGTGAGGTGAAACAGAAAGAAGGCAAGGATTTCTTGTCAGATGAATATAAGGTAATATCAACAGCAGCAGAAAATGGTACAATGGGAGTAGGATTCGTTATGAATAGGAGGGTAGGGCAGAGAGTGTGTTGCTGTGAGCAGTTCAGTGGTAGGGTTGCCAGCGTAGCATGCTGAAGATGAAGAGATAAAGTAAGTATAAGAGGATATTGAAAGAGTAATATAGTATGCAAATGGAGATGAAAATCTAATACTCATGGGGGAGAGTCAATACGTAAAGAGGTGGGATACGGAAGTACTAAGGAGTGACGAGATACGCTTGAAGTTCTCTAAGGCTGTAAATACAGTAATAAGGAGTAGCTCAGTAGGCAGTACAGTTGAAGAGGAATGAACATCTCTGAAAAGGACAATCACAGAAGTTGGAACGAAACAAATGGGTACAGAGAAGTTAACTGCGAAGAAACCAGGGTGAAAGAATAAATAGTTTTGTTGATCGATGAAAGAAGAAAGAACAAAAATGTTCAGGGATATTCAGGAACACAGAAATGCAAGTAACTCAGGAATGAAATAAATAGGAAGTGCAGGTAAGCTACGACGAAATAGCTGGATGAAATATGTGGGGATATTGAAAAAGAAATAATAGTCGGAAGGACTGATTTGGCAGGCAGGAAAGTTAAAACAACCTTTGGCGAAATTAAAAGCAAGGATGGTAACATTAAGGGTGCAACGGGAATTCCCCTGCTAAATGCAGAGAAGAGAGTGGATGGTTGGAAAGAGTACATCGAAGGCCTCTCTGAGGTGCAAGATATGTCTGATGTGATAGAACAGGAAACAGAAGACGATTTGGAGAAGACGGGGGATCCAGTATTAGAATCAGAATTTAAGAGAGCTTTGGAGAATTTAAGATCAAGTGAGGTAGAAGGAATAGATAACATTCTACCAGAATTTCTAGAATCATTGGGGAATGTGGCAATGAAACGATTATTCGCGTTGGTGTGTAGAATGAATGAGTCTGGCGACATAGTATCTGTTGCTGACAAGAATAATACACAGAATAATGGAAAAGAAAATTGAAGACTTGTTAGGTGACGACCAGTTTGGCTTTAGGAGATGTAAACACACCACAGAGGCAATTGCGACGTTTCTGCCAAACGTGAGCTTGGCAAACTCAGACCAAATGGAACACACATCACACAGTAAAGGGTGCCCAGCAGTTGTATATATACAGAGTGTACACCCTCTCGCTGTAATATACGCATTTATTATCAGATACAATCGGTCATCCTGCAATAAATTGTTCCAAGCATCTTGAGCTTTTTGCTGTAACCTAGCTATCGTTCTTGCAGAGCCTAGAGAACAGGTGAGTTCGTGCTTCATCATGTCCCAAATGCGTTCAGTTGGTGAGATGTCTTCCTGCCCAGGGCAGTTGTTATACACCAGTAAGGGCAATTGAGTCATAACAGCTGAATGTGGATGTCCGTTGTTCTGTTGGAAAAGAACTTCACCTTCTGAGAGTTTCCTTTATAAATTTATTTTCATTTGATTTGAAATTTCTTACTGGCTTAGTTGACATTATATTTTTGCTGTTGTTCAGCTTTGGTGACTTTGTGCACTTTTTAAGTGCGACAGAAACCAAACATATCTGACTGTGACAATAAACATGAATTTCGCCCTATTTTATAACCTTTTTAAAAAATGTGCAAACTGATTAAATACTAAACTTTACTGTTAATCTCTTTAAGTAAACAGATTGGTCCCGTGCGTAAATATCTACTTAACGATGCTGTCCTTGAAAAGGGTTCCTGTGCGTTGATGATTTTCATAGCAAACTGATCCTGAAATGAAAAATCTTACCTCGTAATGTAATTGTTTGGAAATGCGGTGGCGCCGGGTGCTGTGGCCGAGCGGTTCTAGGCACTTCAGTCCGGAACCGCGCTGCTGCTACGGTCGCAGTTTCGAATCCTGCTTCGGGCCTGGGTGTGTATGATGTCCTTAGGTTAGGTTTAAGTACTTCTAAGTCTAGGGGACTGAAGACCTCAGATATAAAGTTCCATAGTGCTTAGAGCCATCTGAACAAATGCAGTGCTTGCTGCTCTCTGTGCACCAGCTGCAAGTTTCTAACTACAGTAGCTGAGAGCTTAGTGCAATTATCCAGACAACATGTAAACTATTTTATACACATCACTGAGTGATATACTCTTTAAATAAAGACCGATCGAGGATGTGGACTACGTTCTTCGGTGAGATAGTCCTTTAAAAAAC
The DNA here is from genome assembly GCF_023898315.1 of Schistocerca nitens. NCBI lineage: Eukaryota > Metazoa > Arthropoda > Insecta > Orthoptera > Acrididae > Schistocerca > Schistocerca nitens. Next base: position 304,510,749 of record NC_064621.1, on the reverse strand, counting down.
TGTTTTTAAACTATTTAATATGTAATCACCATTACGAAATTCATGTTAGAACACTCGTTAACACTGACAAAGGGATACCTTGGTATCAAACTCTGACTCTCACAAATGTTAGACATATCGTTAATAAACATGGAAAATACCTTACAGTGAAAATGACTCAATCTGTAATGAAAAATCTAAGTTTGTCCAATGTGGATGTTTCATTCAACAATGAAATGACCGTGTGTCATTGTTGGCTGGGAGGTCCCTTTCGAGTTTGGCTGCCAAGTGCAAGTCTTATTTCAGTTGGCACCATGTTGGGAGACGTACGGCCGCTGATGGGGATGAAATGATGATGAGCACAACACAATATCCAGTCCCCAAGCGAAGACAATCTCCAACCCGGCCGGGAATCGAACCCAGGCCAGTGCATGGGAGGCAACCACGTTACCATCCATCTAAGCAGGCGGACTATTCACCAATGAAACCTAAGTAGGTGGTTGCAGTATCAATAAATAAAAATATTACCTACACTCCCCTTTGGTGTTTGAATATTGTGAAACAGAGGAGAAGGATTTGATTAGTGATTTAGAATCAAATTCTCCTCTGTTTCACAATATTCAAACACCAATCACTTTACTTAAACTCAGATGCACTTAACTTTAGGTCTGCATTGCCACGAGTCCTGTGCTCGGCGTCTGTCTCACTACTCCTCAAACGAAAGAACTTTCGCGCTCCTCGCTGCCAAGCAGCGATGACAAAACCAACACATTTCCAGCGACACAGCTACTCTGACCAAAGACTGCACGCGAATAATAAAAGATTCAAAATTGTCACTTAGCGTTTGAGACATCCAAAATATGTACAAATACCAGAAATGCAAATAATAAACTCCCAATAGACCTGATTCGCTGTCCCATGGCCTCTCTGGCCAGGATTTTGCAGGATGATTTTTGCATAACGTCTATACAATATTACACAACAGTATTAGTAAGATAGGAACTAGTACACTATATCATGGAGACACACAAAAATATTACAGAACGTGCAATAAATATATATATATATATATATATATATATATATATATATATATATTACACGTTCTGTAATATTTTTATGTGTCTCTCTGACACGTGTGTGTGTGTAAGACGAGCATATACGCACTGTAAAGAAGTCACGAAAAACTTTTGTTTTGCAAGTAGTGGTGCTCAGTCGTACATAAATTAATTTGCGAAAGTTTTGTACATTTGGTGTGCATGTGCAATCCAAGTAAAGTTACAGATGTTGCGTACAATTGTGCTCTGGTGCACTCAGAGTATGTTACATTTCGTTTGATAGACGCGTGCTAACGTTAAAGAAAATTGTCCACACTAGTTATCAAGTCATCAATTGTGGGAAAAATAACATTCATGGCTTTACTTTTGTAGCCACTTTGCCACATATGCTCGTGAGACTGGCTGTGATTACATTGTCCGTTAGTCGTAGTAGTAATAGTAGTAGCTTTATTCATCCGTAGATCTCTTTTTACAAGGATATAGGACATGTGAAATTATTTACAAGTTTAGATCAATTTAAAATAAGATAATTCGTATACAAATACAATTACAGACTTGTAGTTAGAGACAATCATTAGATTTACTCTTCGCTTAAAATACTTTTAAGTAATGTAATGCCACACTGTTCACACATATCTCACTATCAGTCACTGCACACACTATAAAAACATTGTTTCATAACACTTCACTCAATACACACACACAAACACACAGATTGGTGATCTCTGGACCATTTTCTGTACCATAACTTCCCATTTGCTATCCTGAAAAACTGAGTCAGCATCCGTCTCTAATGTGTGAGATGTTGAGCTCAGAATGAGGAAGAGGTGTTAGAATTGTGCAATGCATAGCTTTGGGGGACGTTTTTCTAGAAAAGGAGAAGAGGCGGAAAAAACAGTGTGAAAGTGTTATGTGGAATGTTGGATGTTTTATATTCTTTATTATTAATTATTTGTATAATATTTTTTACCGAACTCCTACGCCATTTCTTCTAAGCAGTCCTTCAATGTATAAAATGTATTGCATAACATGTACTTTTTAGCTGCCTTTTTTAAATAAGTGTATGTTTGGAATTTCTTTTATCTCTTTTGACAATTTATTGTACAGTTTTATTCCTAGGTAGAAAATGCTGTTTTGAGTCTTACGTTTATTTTTTCTTGGCAAATGGAAGTTGAGTCTAGCTTTTGTTCCATGGTCATGGACAGAAGTATTTGTGCAGTAATTACCAATGTCAATTTTGATGTGTACAATTGACTGGTAAATGTACTCGCACAGAGCAGTTAAAATCCTCAGTTTTTTGAACAGAGCCTTACAATGAGCTCTACTTCCACTTTTGGTTACGATTCATAAGAAAGTTTTAAAATGGTGTTCATATTTTTTGCATTTGTTCCCCAGAAAAGAATACTGTAGCTAATAATTCATTGTTCATATGAATAGTATGTGACTAAAAGACACTTTATGATACACACTGATAATAGGATTCCAAGGCCATAACATGCTGATGACATCCTGTTTGCAAGTTCATTTGTGTGTTCACACCACTTCAACTGAGAATCAATATTCATTCCTAGAAATTTTGCATTTGTTACACAGTCTATAGAGTTGACATCTACATTTAACTGAACTTTATCATTTTCCTCTTCAAACTGAAATTCATGGCATTAATTTTATGTTCAGTGTCACTTTATTGCTTATTGACCAATCCTAAACTTCTTTGAGAGCTTAATTTGCTTTCTCTGCAAGGTGTTCTCTTGTTTTCTCAGTGACTATAATATTTCTGTCATCAGCGAAGAGAATTTTTTCACCATGAGTAACACTACTGGGAAAGACATTGATGTATATCAGGAATAGTATTGGTTCTAATAAGCTACCTTGTGAAACCTCTGTATTCACGTACTTTGGTTCTGATAAATGTTTTTCTAAATTTTTAGATCTATTTGAAGAATGTTTTATATCTGCTCTTTGTATCCTGAAACTTCCTGACAGATTAAAACTGTGTGCCGGACCGAGATTCGAACTCGGGACCTTTGCCTTTCGCGGCAAGTGCTCTACCAACTGAGCTACCCAAGCACGACTCACGCCCCGTCCTCACAGCTTTAATTCCACCGGTACCTCGTCTCCTACCTTCCAAACTTCACAGAAGCTCTCCTGCGAACCTTGCAGAAGAACCCCATATACTTTCATGACTAAGCTGTACCAATCTTCCCTTCCCAGTCCTGTTTAGGTGTAGGCCATGCCTAGTGAAACCCCATCTGTTGATAGTCCTGACGGGCACCAGAGAAACATGAGCAAAGTTGTCTGCCCTCAGAGCCATCCCTAACCCCACATTGATTTGCGTCACAGCTACATCAAGGTGTGGCCAACCATGATGCCGGAACAGCTCAACAAATTGTACGTTGGTGCCATGAGTCAGGGAAGCTATCTTGTCACCACCTATGTCATATGCCCCATCCCTGTCCAAACTGTTTCCCGCCCCACCATCACTACATGGTCCTTTTCTGTAAAGTCCATACATGAAGACCCTAAGTCAAATATGTATCGAAGCAATGTCTTGGGTGGTTGTTGTACACGAAGCTCTTGATATAAGTGTACTCAGTACAGCACGTATCAACTGTTGAAATGTCTTTTAGCCCTTATAACGTTGTAATAACTCATCAGGTGAAAGCTTTGTAACGTGATTTTTTCTGAGGCGGCTAAGATCAGACTCAGTGAATGCAGCACTTGTCCACGATAGATCGAGTGACAACTCAGAGGCAGCTATTGACAAACAGCAGTTCCATGTCATTTTCACAAAATGTCTGTGAAGTCATCTAAAATCATGATGATCGATGTGACATGTCGTGGTAAAGAAAATATTCACAATACGTCGAACTTTCCCACAGTGCAGATAGTAAATCTAAGTGAGTCCATGAATGTGCTGCTTTTACAAAGTACACATGTTCTGTTACAATAGAGTGAAAGAAAATAAAGTTGGGACAATTAGCCGAAACTACATATGGTAAATTCCCAGATTATATGACAAAGATTAACAAACCTTTCTTACGAACATCGAAATTACAATTTATAAGATGTGTCGGGAGTGACATCTCAAAGAAAATAATCATAATTAAAATATGTTTTATCTGTGAAAGAAACATCAAAATATAGTAATCAAATGTTCAAATGGATGTGAAGTCTCATTGGACTTAATAGCCAAGGTCATCAGTCCCTAAGCTTACACACTACTTAACCTAAATTATCCTAAGGACAAACACACACACCCATGCCCGAGGGAGGACTCGAGCCTCCGCCGGGATCAGCCGCACAGTCCATGACTGCAGCGCCCTAGACGGCTCGGCTAATCCCGCGCGGCAAAATATAGTAATCATTACACGTACAGTGCACGTGCCAGTTACTTAAAATTACCCAAAATGCAAAATTTAAGTCGTATCAAGAAGAGTCTTTAATATCCACGAACGAACAAAGTAAAGATACAGAATGAAAATAATTAAGTAATTGTGTCTTCCAGATGAAGTCTGGTTAATTACAGTTGAAATACAGTGAGAATCTGTATTATTCTGTGAATGAGAAACATCCATTAGCTTAAGTAAAGTTGCAAACTCGTGAAAGCAAGTACATGGCAATGAGCGTCTTCAATTCTTCACGTTGCTATTCACAAAGAAAAAATGCATAGTGTTGAAACAAAGTGGTTATCTTCTAGTAAACTCATGGACTTGTATTTCCGTATTGCACCACCTTATCGCAAACCATTAGAAATACTACTCATCAAAGAAACACGTCAAAACACAATCAACAAAACATGCTCTAAGGGTAAAACCGTTCGTAATCCTCAACAATCCCTAATATCAATATGCCATACTTCATATCATAACTCATAAACTTCTGCATAATAATCATAAAATGTTATCTATCCTCATTTCTTATTATCGCGTCATATCCTCATTATATAAGTCCATAATTCATTGCTTCACTTACTTTATCCATCTATCCATCTATCTATCTGTAAGAGCCAAAGAAACTGGTACACCTCCCTATTGTCGTGTAGGGCCTCCGCGAGCACGCAGAACTGCTGCAACGCGACGTGGCATGGGCTCGAGTAACGTCTTAAGTAGTGCTGGAGGGAATTTTCACTAGAGTGAGGGGGTGGAGATCTCTTCTGAACAGGACGTTGCAAGGCATCCCAGATATGCTCAATAATGTTCATGCCTAGGGATTTTGGTGGCCAGCTAAGCGGTTACTCTCAAAGAGTGTTCCTGGAGTCATTCTGCAGCAATTCCAGAAGCGTTGGATGTCGCATTGTCCTGCTTGAATTGTCCAAGTTCGTCGGAATGCACGGTAGATATGAATGGCTGCAGGTGATCAGACAGGATGCTTACGTACAAGTCACCTGTCAGAGTCGTATCTAGACTTATCAGGGCTCCATATCACTCCAGCTGCACACGCCCCACACCATTACAGAGCCTCCACCTGCTTGAATAATCCCCTGCTGATATGCAGCGTGCACGAATTCATGAGGTTGTCTCCATACGCCTACATGTCCATCCGCTCGGTACAATTTAAAGCGAGACTGATCCGACCAGGCAAGACGTTTCCAGTCTTCGACAGTCTAATGTCGGTGTTGACGGGCCCGAGCGAGGCGTAAAGCTTTGTTTCGTGCAGTCATCAAAGATACACGACTGGGCATTCGGCTCCGAAAGCCCATATCGAGGTAGAATGTTAATGTGTGGTTGCTTCAGTTGATATGTTTTACTTAATTTGTTGCTGCTGAAAATGACTACAGCTGTGTTTCGGACGAGTCACTGAGCAAAGTAGCTTGGTATTGGGATTCAAGAGAACCAGTGTTCAAACTTCCATCTTGGCGTCCAGAATTAGTTCCTCCTTAGTTTTCTCAATTTTTTGAGGAAAGGGCAGGATAGCGGTTGTTAGATGTTGTACAGGATGACGTAATAACAATTAAGGTCTATTTTCAGAGATGTGGCAAAATAATTTCTTGTACAAAGAGTTTCTCTCTTTCCCTGCAAGCGGTAAGCTTTTTTATTCATCTGGCTGTCGGCTGTTATCCCGACCGTGGCTTCCACTGAATTGATTCTCTTCTAGCAGGGGTTCAGTTGATGGTTAATTCACGGAATCAATAGGACAATAGATGGAAGCTGCAGACAATTGAAAATGTATCTGCTCTCGAAAAATCTGCTATATTGTTCCTCCAAAAACACACAATAAATTGGCAACGTAGCATGATGCACGAGTATGTCAGTAAATTCATGATCACCAGGTCCTGTGGATTCTTGCTGCAGGACAAGAATATAAAATACAAAACAGTGAATCCTACGGACAGTATTGGACTAATACGGTACTGTTCTTGAACTACGAGGGAGTGCAAGAAGATAAAACATGAAACGCAACGGAAACCTGTATAGGCCACTTCAAACAACTATTCCGGTATTTTGTTAAATAGTTCCCGGTCTATATCTTCTGATCTATTAGCAGCATAACTTCGGCCTCTACTGAATGTGAACTCGGTGATGAATTTAACTATGAACAACCTCGCTAGCGGAACGATCAATGGCAGCAGACTGTGCACAAAGCATGCTCACTGACTTTAAAATGGCGGCTGGTCCAGAGCTCAAGACCGTAGTAACTGCACACCTCCGTTGAAGTCGAACAGCTAGTCATAACTTCCGCTGTCAAGGCGTCGCTCGGCACCTCTGTGGCCGAAGTGCCCTCCACACAGTAAGCTTCCAACAATAAGACGAGGCTCTATAGCCAACCTAACCAGCGCTGCAGTTACCGTTTACTCCTCCGAGCAGCGGTCAGAAAACACGGCCGAGGGGTTGGGAACGCTGAAGAGGAGGCAACGTCTTCGAAAACGGCGGGTACTCGTGAGTCCATCCACGTCAAGTAGCAGTAGTCTGAATTTGAAACTGTTGGTTAGCCTCTGCCAGTATTCGTCTTCTTTGTAAAATTAATCAAATTAGGTACCAGAAAAACTGATTCCCACTCCCGCCCCCCCCTCCCCCCACAAACCCGTAGTCTGCTGGTTAGACAAACCGCAGGTGATCTCAAATCGTCAGGGAAAGTTAGTCTTACAGTGAATAACTAAAGATTTATTAAGACTACTTTTGAATTAACAATTTGATAAACACGAGATCCATATCAAACGAAAGATATTTTTTTGAATAATCCTAATCTGATATCAAAGGTATTGATTTAGTTTACTTAGTGCACTCTCCCTTTGTAACTGAGCTGGACCATGCAGCAGTAGTGACTGGTGGCAGGCCTTGGGGCCAGTTTACGGAAAGTCTACACGCTACAGACTCCGTGAAGAGGATAAGGACGATTTCGATCGCAACGTAATTTTTGTCACTGGATGGAGCGCCTTCAGTCACAGTAGACAAGATGCAACTCTCCAGACTGATGTCCGCAGCTCGTGGTTTCGTGGTCGCGTTCTCGCTTCCCGAGCACGGGGTACCGGGTTCGATTCCCGGCGGGGTTAGGGATTTTCACCTACCTCGAGATGACTGGGTGTTTGTGTTGTCCTCATCATTTCATCATCATTCATGAAAGTGGCGAAATTGGACTGAGCAAAGGTTTGGAATTTGTACGGGCGCTGATGACCGCGTAGTTGAGCGCCCCACAAACCAAACATCAGCATCATCATCATCATCATCATCATCATCATCCAACGGTTTGCCGATGAGCTTGGAGTACATGAAGGTGCCGCACGTCCGAGGCAGTTACCTACAGTTCACGATTGTATTTTACAAGTGATGCTAAATATATTACATTGTGTAAACCCATGAGCAATTTTTGGGGATGTTTAGAGTGTTGAAGGGAGAGTTTCTTGTCCCCAGGTGGATGGAGTAGGTGTGTCACATGGCTGGAATGAAGTGAAACAAGGTACTGATTATTGGCTGTCAGTTTACCAGAGAGTGGACAAGATACTTCGCCAGATAGCGGATACCGGACATATTCGAAAATTCATTTCCGGCGTCGTGTGCCACATCATCGACGGTTATGATTACTTTGATTCAGGGACAACCACCGCCACCACAGTCAACGCCGGATCGATAAGCAGTTATAGCCGTTTCAGTGCAGGACAACAACAATAGCCGGTGAAGGTTGCTTTTGTCTCGTAACCGGAGCCGCGCGGGGTAGCTGCGTGGTCTGGAACGCCTTGTCACGGTCGGCGCGGCTGTTCCCGTCGGAGGTTCGATTCCTTCCTCGGGCATGAGTGTGTGTTGTCCTTAGATAAGTTAGTTTAAGTAGTGTGTAAGCTTAGGGATCGACGACCTCAGCAGTTGGTCCTGTAGGCTCTTACCAAAAATTTCCAAAAATTTCGCACACGGAGAGGTCGTCGCATGTTGACGATATAACGTGCCAGTAGGACAGAATTTGGCATGAAATTCCTCGGGAGGACATCTAACAACTTTGTCAATGACGAGCCGAATAACTGCTTGGAGTAATGGTCAGAGATGGACCAACGTATTATTGACGTTCTCAATTTGTTTTGCTCTTTTCTTGAATAAGTCATCCAATTTTTCTGTAATCACTTGTTTGTCTCTACATGTACGTCGCATCGCATCTACCGATTTCCGCCCCATTCGGATAATTCATTTTCCAGGTAATTGTACAATGAAGAAACAGAAGAAAATGCAAGGCAGCATCAAAAAGGTATACAATGTCTTATTAAATCAAATAATTTGAAGTTCTAATGAAAGAATAGTCACAACAGTACATGTCAGGCATGTCTTCACATACGACGACACTTAAAGCAAGGTCATAATGTGTGAAACAATCCTCATACGTTTCCAGCAGTAAGCCAATGTGGCTCAATCTGTGGCAGGTGATCACTGGCTGTCCAGTACACAGGTAACGATCTAGCAAGTTGACAGAGCAAAGAAAACGCACGTGAGTAGTAACACCGTAAGACATCTGGGTAAGTTAATAACAATCAAATAACAATGTTTAACAATGGGTATATAATAATAATGGCGTGTGACGAGGGCCTCCCGTCGGGTAGACCGCTCGCCTGGTGCAAGTCTTTCGATTAGACGCCACTTCGGCGACTTGCGCGTCGATGGGGATGAAATGATGATGATTTGGACAACACAACAACCAGTCCCTGAGCGGAGAAAATCTCCGACCCAGCCTGGAATCGAACCCGGGCCCTTAGGATTGACAGTCTGTCGCGCTGACCACGCAGCTACCGGGGGCGGACTAACATTGGGTGAAATCACTATATTTTTTTTCTTTTCTCCATCATCATGTAGGACTATATTACAATACAAGGTTGGTTGGTTGGTTGGTTGCGTGTTCCATTGATCAATCGCACGTTACGGTAGCTGTTATGATGTGGAACGTGTCAAGTGCACAAGAAATGCACAAGGTGAACATTTAATTTACATACGTATGACATAATAGCACGATAAAAAAATATTTTTGTGCAAAACAGCTTTGTAGGAACCCAGTTGTAATCATAAGGAATAAGGCATAAACTGAAACCAGGTACCCAAGAACCACTTTAGAGACCAACTTGACAATGTATTACTATCTAAATCAATCAAAAGTACAATATTTAGCTTCAAGATTTCATGTCATGTCATTAATAGAAATCATTATCTAATAATTCATGAATACAAAAAGGCACAAAGAAATTAAATACGTAAGTCTTGACTCGTTCCTATTCTCAGGTACAAGAAGTTCAAATGGCTCTGAGCACTATGGGACTCAACTGCTGTGGTCATAAGTCCCCTAGAACTTAGAACTACTTAAACCTAACTAACCTAAGGACAGCAAACAACACCCAGCCATCACGAGGCAGAGAAAATCCCTGACCCCGCCGGGAATCGAACCCGGGAACCCGGGCGTGGGAAGCGAGAACGCTACCGCACGACCACGAGATGCGGGCACAAGAAGTCGTAACCAAGTTTCAAGAAAATGAAAATATAACTCATAGGTCATACGGAACTCCATTAATTAAACCAACTAAAGTCATATACAATGGTGTCATATTAAGAAACGCTGTAGTACATCAGTTTCACCAATAACCAATCAGGCTATGTCCCCACTGTTAAGTCAATGTGTGGCGGACAAAAAGCATAACACTTTAGCAAACTGTAAGTGCTTGTACGATGCTCTCTCTATGCGAGGGGTACTCATGCAAAGCTTTAATTATAACCTTGAAAAACTACGTAATTGGAGTTTTGTTTGTTTCAATGATGAATTACAGCATTATGCAGTAAATCGTTTTCCACATTTGACGGGGAACAACGATGCATCAAACCAAGATCAATGGGAGGATGTGAACGGCCACATGGAACCACGATACACCATCCAGCCACTTTAATTTCACCACCTGTCAAAAGCCTGAATAACCACTATTGCAAGGGGTGAAGGAAGAGTCATTGAGAAACTGAAAGGTATCAAATGGTTCAAATGGCACTGAGCACTATGGGACTTAACATCTGTGGCCATCAGTCCCCTAGAACTTAGAACTACTTAAACCTAACTAACCTAAGGACATCACAAACATCCATGCCCTAGGCAGGATTCGAACCTGCGACCGTAGCAGTCGCGCGGTTCCGAACTGAGCGCCTAGAACCGCTAGACCACCGGGGCCGGCCTGAAAGGTATCGAGAGATCAAGAGGGATGTGAAGCTGACTACTTGGGCATCCATGGCGCGAACATATGGTCTCACAGATTCTCGACTGAGTTTCAGTCCAAGAGTTTGGTGGCCAGGGGAAAACTCATTCTGCCGCTCTTCATGCCACGCACGTACACTGAGCGCTGTGTGACACGTTGCATTGTCCTGCTGGTAGGTGCCGTCGTGCCAAGGAAAAACAAACTGCCTTCAGTGATTGACATGGTCTCTAAGAATAGATGCATAGTTGGGATTATCCATTGTGCCTTCCAGAATGACGCGATCACCCAGGGAATGCTGCGAAAACTTTCCCCAGACTATAACGCTTCGGCTTGGACCCTTACATCGATTGTTGCAGGACTGTACACGCCATCGTCTTTCTGTCTGTTGGAGCATAAAACGTGTTTCATCTGAAAAGGCCACCAGCCGCCGCTGAGCGCATGTCCAGTTGGCCAGCGAGTAAATTCCAGTTTTCGTCGCGGATGAGCAGCAGTCAGTATGAGGGTATGAATCGGATGCCTACTACGGTCGGTGGTGCATCACAGGTCTCGGCAACGGCTTCGAATAGAGTCATCTTGCCAAGCACGGGTACTGTAACCACGGCGGCACGCCAACAGTTCACAAACTTAGCCGTTTCGGAAACGCTTCCAACATCAGCCCAAGGCCCTTTTGGACGCCAGATATATCACTCCGTTTCCTCATTACGACAGCAGCACCGTTTTCGGCGCCCTCCCCCCCCCCCTCCCCACCTCGACACTTTTTATATACCCTACACTGCTAGTGCTGCCACATTCTGTCTGTGAGTAGTTATTGCACGTTGACGTCAAACATAGGCGGTGATCACATTAAAGTGACTGGACAGCGCAGTTTAAGTGTAATTGGACTTTCTGCTCACCATATAGGGAAAGGCTAAAACTGTCAGTTATGATTACCCCGTGTAGCCTGAATTAAAACTGCATTTAACAGTTAATATACAGCAACATAAGTTATCTGCTCAATGGTACCTGAACTAGCGGAGTAAGAGAGCAGTTGGTAATACACTATTGGTATAATTGCTTGCTTCACGGAACCTGCTCTAAACTGCTGTTCCCGCTACAGTTATGTGAACAAACTTTGCTATATATATATTTTTAGGAGAATCGTTTTGCTTTCAAACGGCGTAACGTCCACTGCGGCTCGCGGCTGTTTCTGGGCAGGCACGAAGCAGAATGGGCGCAGCCAGTGAACTGCAATATTAACCAACGTGCGGCTCGGCACGCCAACACGCACGCCGCACAGTGTTTGCTTTGTGGCAGCCATGTGGCCGCACGTTCACAGCAGAGCGTCGCGCTGGCTGCGCACAATTTATCGACTGTGCTTTCACAGGAAATATCCGGCGGCTGCAGTGATACCGGGCCGCAGAAATATAATCGCTGCTAAATCCAGAACGAGTGCGAAACATTTACCAACTCCAGCAGTGGCGATAAGACCAGGAAATGAAGAGAAAGGGTGGGAGGGAGAGGGAGTGGAAGAGAGAGAGAGAGAAGGAGAGAGAAAGAGAGAGAGTGAGAGAGAGAGACTGATAGAAAGAGAACTTTCACGAAGCATTGTCTCGTTTTAATATTATAGGACAGGCTACGAACGAGCAAAAATCTACAACGACATTCCGTATCCTAGATTTCCGAATGACATTACCAGCTGTACCACGTAGTCCCCTAATAATAGACAGAGTGTTCGAAAATACCTGTTAAAAGCTTCCTAGGACTTGTAGAGGGGAGTGAGTACATAATATTTGGAATAGGAAACCAAGTCCGGAAACACACCGCTTCCGTTCTACGACGGTTTCTAAACAGCTGTTTAACTCATTCACTTCCGTAGAAGGAATTGAATTAGGAGTGACGCACTGCAGTTATCAGATAACAGTTCCAAAGGAAACATAACAAAACATACATTTTTATCACTTAAGCACATTTGTTCGTATTAACCCTTAAACATAACGTGTTTACATTTGTCCAAAACAAAATACACCCCAGCATACACTACTGTTGTGTTACAACAGCGGCTTGATGTTACGGCCATCAAAGTTGTTACAGATATTGTACGTACGAAGCGTGTTCTGGTACACACTCTCCATCCCACTTGGTGTCTCTTCAGTTTCTAGTGCAGCGGCCAGAACTCGTGCCAGCAGATTTTCCTCTGTTTCTACAGGAGTATCATAAATTAAATTTTGCATACGACCCCACGAGAAGTAGTCCATAGAGTGAAGTCCGACGATCACGGCAGTTTGACCACCTCGGCCTATCCATTTTTCATCACATCTGTTGAGATGTCACTTGAAAAGTAAGGTGGTGCATCATCATGCTGAAACAACACTTCTTGACGGACATTCAGTGATATGGCTTCCAAGAACGACTCCAATATGTTGTGTAGGAAGATCAAGTATTAACGACCAGTTAGCAGTTCTAGGACTTTTCTCTTTCCCTCAGCAAACGTGGATCGTTACACGTCTGGATTGAAACCGTCGTAGAACGGAAACGGCACGTTTGCAGATATGGGTTCCTATTCCCAATGTTAGTACTCACTCCCTTCTACAAATCCTACAAATTTGTAATGGAAATTTCCGAACACCTTGTATATACGATCATACAGTGCGTAACACAGAGACTTTCCAGAGACGTTAAGAGCACGTGTCGTAGTCTCTATATCCATCCATCTCAGTCTCTGTAAAAAGGGAGGTGGTTAAATAAAATTCAAACCGCTGTTCCAATGACAGATTCATGCTACTTAGGCAAAATTAAAATGATCATATGGCATTGATAGCCGGGAGGCCCCACCTGGGGAAGTTCGGCAATCGCGCTGCAAGTCTTTTCAATTGACGCCACATTGGAGGACTGGCGTGTCGATGATGACGGTAACAACACCCGTCCGCGACTCATACCCGGGCCCGCTGCATAATAGTTCGTTAATGGTCGTTGCATTTATTCGGGGCAGACGTCCCATGAAGCTTGTTCAAGTTCCTTGTTAATCCGTTCATTCAGTTTATTACAGAGGGCAGCTAGCTCTCTCACCGAACACGCTGAGCTAACGTGTCAGCCATCACTCAGTTAAGTGGGCGGACACTTAAACAAATTACGAGTACATTGGTAGCAGGCACAAGGCTGTACACCCCTTTATTAAGAAGATGAACTTCATTCGCTTAGTTGTGCCTTAAAAGCAATTTCCTCGGCTCATGTCTAGCCACAGATAGCTTGCCTGAGTACATGAGATTCAAATGGTGGGGAGAGGGACACCGGCCTCTCTGACGGCCACACGCCTGACGCTAACCCAGTAACGCCAACTTGTGCGGAGGTGCATCGAACGACCTCTCGGCTAAAAGTTTAAGTGACCATCGGCATTCTCGCCGCCGCTCATGTTGGCAGCAGCAACTTTTCATCCTCGGAGGAAGTATACAATGTGCGAGAACCTGAGTTCGTTGCAGTGCTTAGCAGGCTGTCTGTAGCAGTTCTTGGTAGGCTTTGCTTCGTGACCAACTGTCGAGCGGTAGTAACCAACATTTTGGGTTTAATGTGTTTGTTCTCAACGTTGCACACTTACTCTCAGCTTTTATCACGTCATTCGTTCATAGCACAGCTAGCCTTGTTCAAGATGCGATTACTCGGTTTGGACCTACGGAGATCAGCCTCACGGTTTCATCAATGTTAGATCGGTAGTCTTTGTCGTGTTAGCCCTGTCCGTACGCTCGCAACGTGTTTCTGCTCATGGCTCTTTATTATAACCTGTGATTCGAATCACTGATTTCTTCTTTGTTAATCTGCATCTCTCTAGGGACCGCAACAGTTATCGTTACCTTTGTTCCTATTTTATGTCTTCATGTGCTTGTGACTTGACCCACAGCAACCTGCGGATCACCTCTGCAGATGAAAATGTGGACTGACTAACTACAATCGAGCGGTTCTAGGAGCTACAGTCTGGAACAGCGCGACCGCTACGGTCGTAGGTTTGAATCCTGCCAGCCGAACGGGATTAGCCGAGCGGTCTAAGGCGCAGCAGTCATGGACTGTGCGGCTAGTCCCGGCGGAGGTTCGAGTTCTCCCTCGGGTATGGGTATTTGTGTTTGTCCTTAGGATAATTTAAGTAGTGTCTAAGCTTAGGGGCTGATGTCCTTAGCCATAAGATTTCACACACACCTGAACATTTTTTGAATCCTGCCTCGGGCATGGACGTGTGTGATGTCCTCAGGTTAGTTAGGTTTAAGTAGTTCTAAGTTCTAGGGGACTGATGACCTCATAAGTCCCATAGTGCTCAGAGCCATTTGAACCATTTGAACTAATTACAATCTATTTGCATCGAGACGTCTTCGTTTCAGTATGTCCTCAAGGATATGTGGCTTTGTTTTAGCTTTCTGTTGCTGATCTGTAGTCTCCTCCTCTTCTCTTCATTAATCAATCAACTGCAATCAGCAATCGAAATCCCTGCAGTACGTGAAGACGAATCCGACACCACCACGGTCCGAAAAGCAGCAGATCATCAGTCGAGGTTCTTCCGAAAGACTGTGTTAGGCGGAACTCATTTATTTCTTCCTCTTAGATCTCTCCGGAGCAACAGAACAGTTGAAGCCCACGCTTCGCATAGCCTTTACAGTTGCACTCACTGTTGTTTTTTACGCATTCTAAGTTTTGATCTCATATTGACACCAGCCGAAATGGCGTTCTAAAGAGAAATATAAAAAGTTACTCACGCCAGTGTGCACACACAAACGAATGTTAAACCTTTACAGATGGCGCAGCGATTCAGTCATGTGCTCAACCGTGCGCGCAGTCCATCTACGTGAGCGGACGCAGTAGCGATCAGTGAGGCATGTTTGTTTCAAACAGACGTTGTGTCTAAGCGTGGGCAAATGCAAGAGCGTGACAGAATGGCAAAAAGGAACAATAATGTTTGGTCGTGTTCACGCCCACAGGGCGTGGAATTGATGGACTCAATGGCTCGCGGCGAACTGTTCAACGTGTCAGAGCAGTAGTGTAACACACGTGGCCACGACACGCGACGGCAGAATTGTTGGCCGGAATAAGATCGAAACAGAGGGAATGGAGACGCGTTTCACGACTTGTGAACCAAAATCGTTTCCAAATCCAACAGGCAGTATATGAAGGCCCGTACCAATCTGTTAGCCATAGAATATTGCGACGCGAAATGGATATAGTAAGCGTTTGGAGTCGGTGACTTCCGAAGAGACCATTGCTCAGATTGGCACATAAAGACGACGACAACGAAGTTCATCGGGCTGGAAGAATATGTGATTGGTTTCTGAACATTCCTTCATGCTATTATACCTCGATTGGAGTGTAAGGTCATTTGTCTTGAACCCACTGAAAATCTATAGGACGTGTGTAACAGATGTTAAAAGGCCACCAAGATCCCAGAAATTTGGTGAATTGCGCGATCAAATCATCAGCAAGTGGCTTAACGTGATTGTGACGTACCTGCAGAACTTCGTGGACTCACTTCCTAGCCAAATCTAGTCCAGGGGAAGAATTACACGGTACTAAATGATGCTTGCAATGTTTTCTCTATGGGTGACTATCTATTTGGCCTCTGAGCTTATGTTAAACGATATAGGAGGCGTGAAGGCGCAATCACAAGATACCCACAGTGATTGCGGCTCAGTGAGGAAATTTATTTCCATTATTAAGATACGGGTTTAGCTTCACAGAAAAACCATTATCTCCAAGAAGTTTTGGCGAATAGAATATAGTAATGAAAATTTTCTTAGAGAGTGCATTTGTCAGATGGAAGATGCAGCACTATCGGATTTTTTGCTGACGAAGCTATTGTTATAGGAAAGTGCCGTCAGTGGATGATCGTAATGATATGCAGAAAGAAGTGTTGGATGTAATCCACACTTGGTATAATTAACGGCAACTCTCTTGACGTGCAAATGAAAGTAAGGTATTGGTCCGTAACGAAGAGAGAAAACATACTAGTGTACAATTGCAACATCAGTCAGAAGACTGTGGAGCATGTCATATCTGTTAAACATTCGGGGGCTACTAAGAAGTGACACTAAATTTGACGAATAAGTGAGTTCGGTATTATGAAAACCTAATGGAATACATAAAATGGGTGATCAAAAAGTTTCCGTTTGAGGGCGTTGCTGCAACGTATAAGTAACGTTGCACTACTGCGATGCGGCTGTAAAAGCTCCGATTTGTAGCCAAGGGATTCGTGCCTTTCCGACGTGGATGCGGTAAATGCGGAAATGAGAACGACGAGTTATTACCTAAATGCGCCCAAACAGGATCAAAATTCTGTTATTTTCTTGACTGTCGAAGGACAAATACCAGTAGACAACTATCGGAGAATGAAGAATGTGTATGCGGAAGTACGTCTATCAGTGACCACAGTTGCAAAGTATTGCGTCAGTGGTGCTGCTGTTTCATGATAACGCACGTCCCCGTGTTGCAAATGACGTCAACTCAGAGTTACTCTAACTCAATTGGGAGATACTCGAGAACCCGTCCTATGGTTCCGATCTCTCCCCATGTAATTATCTCGCCATCGGTCCCTTAAAAGGCCTCGAAGGGACGACGAATCCTGGTACAGGCTTCTTCAGGCTGTAGAACTGGTTCAAATGGCTCTGAGAACTGTGAGACTTAAAACATCTGAGGTCATCAGTCCCCTAGAACTGAGAACTACTTAAACCTAACTAGCGTAAGGACATCACAAACATCCATGGTCGAGGCAGGATTCGAACCTGTGACCGTAGCGGTCGCGCGGTTCCAGACTGAAGCGCTAGAACCGCTCGGTCACAGCGGCCGCCCACTCTGTAGAACGCGATGTTTTACCAAACGCGTATCTTCAACATGGTGCGTCGGTAGGATGATTGCTTCAGTGCTCACAGTGATTTTGCCTGACTGGCATACCGATTCTGGACTGTACAGCGTGAAAGGTGGCTACACTGAGCCACAGCGCCAGAGATCGCGCTAGAGAGTATTGTTCCGCCGCCTCCACTGGCAGTGATTATTGAGATGTCGTAGTGGGCAGTGCTTGGGGAGAGCTCGTGGTAGTCAGTGCTGAGATGTCGTAGTGAGGAGTGTTTGTTGAGATGAGCTAGTAGGCAGTGCTTGCTGAGATGTGATACTGACAAGTTCTTGTTGAGATGTGATAGTAGCGAGTCGGTGTGGAGAGATTGTAATGTCTAGAGTGCTTTTCATCAATATAAATTAAGGTAACAAACTACTTTTCTTTTCTTTCTCATTATTTCAATGTCCTGAATAATGCGTCATTACAGGTTCAGTCAACAAAGCATCTGGCTTGTGTTCTTGTATTAGAGTGAAATTCTGGTTTTCTTGAGTAATTATGGTATTTCTATTTTCTTTAATTAATTCAGTATAAATGATATTTAAAATTTCTTGTGTTGTTGAAGAAGAACCGTGCCAGATGCGTACGTTGAGTCATACTTCCACACACAGAACAGTTACACTTGTGCTTTGGTTT
The DNA here is from genome assembly GCF_023898315.1 of Schistocerca nitens. Classification (NCBI taxonomy): domain Eukaryota; kingdom Metazoa; phylum Arthropoda; class Insecta; order Orthoptera; family Acrididae; genus Schistocerca; species Schistocerca nitens. The sequence continues at coordinate 304,492,595 of NC_064621.1, read as the reverse complement.
CGTAGGTTTTATAGTTGCTGGGGACTTAATTAATTAATTGTGTTAATGAAAATTTCCATTTCATTCTTTGTTGTTGTTCTAAGTCGGGTAGATAGTCCGGAACCATTTCAAAATTTTTCTCAATCAGAAAATTCACAGAATACGAGATTAATGACAGAAGATTCTGGAATAGTATTGAACACAGATAGCCTTACAGTTATGACGAATGAAACTGGTCTTGCGGGAAATGTTAGGGGCGAAAGGAATTTCGAACAAGTTAATACGGAGCAGTTGATGGGTGTAATATTAAATTTGGCATCTGAATTAAAAACACAAATGGGAACAATTCAAACTGAGATGGGAACTTTGAGATCTGAATTAAAAACAGATAGGGGAACAATGGAGCAGTTTCGATCTGAATTAAAAACAGAGATGGGAACTTTGACAACACGGTTATGTTCACGAATAGGGACATGTTTCAAAAATACGAAAGATGAATCAAAGAAAGAAATTAGAGAGGAAGCACAACCGATTTTGAATTCTCACAATAATAGATTAATTGCAGTAGAGATCAGACAAGAGGAACAGGATATAGAACAGGAAGAAAGAGATCGCGTGATAGTACAAAAATTTTCAGAGTTAAATTTACAACGTGCACACGATAAGGAAGAAGTATTTGAAAGAATCAAGGAATCCGTATCAAATGACAGCATAAATAACTTAACGCAACAGTGTGAACAATCAACTACTAAATGTGACAATACCGAAACCCGAGTTGCGATACTTACGAAAGACGTAAACTTATTGGAAAGAGATGAGGAGATTCCAGATAAATTGACAAGTCTTAGTTTAAATGGGGATAGAGATTCGGATGATACTGCTCCATTACCATTTGCAGAAACCGAAGAGTACCAGAACATAAATAAGCATGTTGAAAATCAGGGAAAATTTAATGAATGCGTCAAAAGGGAATTTGAGGCATTACAAAAGCAAGACAAATATATTGAAAGCGAAATCGTAGGAAAAGACAGCAGACGAATCTTAGCATCACAGATAGCAGAGGGCTTTGAAGAAAGTAATTTGTTTCATTTACGGGACGCAACAAGAGAGCGCCAGGCGCGCGAACTTGACAATAATCGACATTCGGACTGGGACAGACGCGGTAGGTCTTTGTCGCCACGAGGCGAAAACGTTGACTATAAACACTTCTTGACTGTTCGGAAGATGAAGATATTTCGCAATTCTAAGAATGACATACATCCATGTACATGGTTAGATCAATTTACGTACGCACTTCCGCCAGATGTGCCACAATGTCACAAACTGGAAATTATGTGCAGCTATTAAAGTCCTCAGGGGATTCACTACACTAAGTGAATATGTGCCGTAGCGCTCACAGGGCCCCGAGCTGTAGTGGTGCTATTTCCCTTTTAGTTTTCTGCACCGCTGCCTACTCTTTCACTATTCTTTGCATCTATAAAAACAACTCTTCTACTATCCATCTATCTAGACAGTAGGTAAAGATTAACCGGATTTGACTGTTTTACCCAAAAGTGACTTTGGAAATTACCGTTTGCACTTACTATATTTTCTGTAGCATTCATTCGTAGCTTAAATGAAATTTTACCTGTTTATCTTCGTGACAATATTACTTCTTATGTTGACGATATTCTTATTGCTAAACATTCTTGGAGTGAGCATAACAAAATTTTGGATTCATTATTACGTATTTTTGCAAGAGTTGGCATGACAGTGAACTTGGAAAAATCTGAATTTGGTCGTTCTCAGGTGAAATTTCTCGGTCACATTATTTCTACAGAAGGTATTCTCCCTGATCCAGAGAAACTAAACGCTATTCGTAATTATGCTGTTCCTACCACAAAACGTGATGTTCGTAGTTTCCGTGGTGTCTGTAATTTTCTTAGACGCTTTGTTAGATTGGACAATTTGGCCACACCTCGTTTATGTGAACTATCTGGAAAGAAATCTAATTGGTGTTGGGATGAGGAAGCTCAGTCAGAATTTGAACAACTTCGTGATGCTTTAGTTGCTGCTCCACTTCTTTCACATCCGGATCTATCTAAAGATTTTTGTTTGGCGACGGACTCATCATATAAAGGCCTAGGTGCACATTTATTTCAAGAGATAGAAGAAAACGGCGTTGTAGTACAGAAGACTATTGCATTTGGAAGTCGTGTTCTCTCTAAATCCGAAAAGAATTATTCGATTACGGAACTTGAAGCTTTGGCTGTTGTATGGGCTTTCACAAAATTTCGCACATTTTTGTTTGGTAGACATACTAAGGTTTACACTGATCATCGAGCTTTGGAATTTCTTATGTCGACAAAATTAACTCATGGCAGATTGTCACGATGGGCGTTGTACCTACAGGAATTTGATTTTAGTATTGTTTACATACAGGGATCTTCAAATATTGTTGCTGATGCTTTATCACGTGCACCTATGGGTTTGAAACAAAGTGCTGAAGAGGACTGCAAAGAAAACCATTATTGTTTGATGTACATTCAAGGTGTTGCGTTTGAGAATTTTATTTCGTCTTCGCTCCAGGACATCGCTAAGGAGCAAAATAAGGATCCAACTGGAAGGACATTAAGGAGAAGTGGAGGAGAAAGGAAAGCGTAGCGATCAGACAGTATTATTTAGTTCGCAATGATATTCTTTTCAAACGAAAATCGGTCGACAACTCTGTTTGGTTAGTTTGTATTCCTGATGATTGGGTCAATAAATTGATTTGGTACACACATTTCAGTTATGCGCACTTTGGTCCCAGAAAATGCTTTCATAAATTACGAGAAAATTGCTACTTCAGTAATATGGAAAAACGTATTCGATCTGTTCTTGCCAAATGCAAATTATGTCAGAAGGCTAAGCCGCCAACTGTTTCTCACAGAGCACCATTGTTTCCTATCATTCCAGCGAAATTAAAGGACATGGCTGCAGTCGATTTGTTCGGTCCAGTGGTTCGTTCTACTAATGGTTTTGCGTACATTTTCGTAGCAGTGGAATTGACATCAAAATATGTGTGTTTTACACCTTTACGCAAAGCAACAGCTCGTTCAGTATCTAACGCTTTCATCAAACATTTTCTTAAAGAAGTTGGTCATGTTGATAAGGTAATATCAGTAATGGATCACAGTTTCGCTCTAAAATTTGGCTTCATACTATACGGCGTCGTAAGATTAAACCAATTTTTATTTCACTTTTTCACCCTCAATCTAATGCTTCAGAGAGATGGATGAAGGAAATCAATAAATTGTGCCGTCTTTATTGTCATCAGAATCACAGAACTTGGGATCAGTATCTTCATATTTTTCAAAACATTCTGAATGAACTTCCTAATGACTCAACTTCTTTACCGCCTATACGGATATTAAAAAATAAAGTACCAACAAATCGCATTTCTGAAATCGTTCCTTTTCCGCCTTCACGGAAACTGCGGCATTCTGAAGTTGTCAACCTGGCTCTACGAAATATTGCGTCTGCGGCCGCAAGAAGAGAGAAATCAGCTAAACGTCCTGGTCGTTTAAAAATTTTGTCAGTTGGTCAAAAGGTGTTAATTAAGTCTCACCGTTTGTCTCATAAAGGAAAAGGCTTATGTCGCAAATTTTTTCTGCTTTATAACGGTCCATATAGAATTCGCAAAATTATTCATGATAACACTGTTGAAGTAGAAACTCTTAAATCTCGGCGCTCTAAGGGAATACATCACATATCAAACCTTAAAATTTTTGTGGAATGACATACTTTACAGAAACTAACAGCTACATGTAAACATGCAGAGAATACAAGGATACCGCGCTGTGTTTTGGCGGCGGCACATACTCAAAGCAACAGTCAGTCTGTGCGCCGCACAAGGCAGTCGTTGACCGCAAACAATCACTTCCTACGTCACGCGTCTACAGCTGATCGAGCGCTCAGCGCGAATGCACTGACAGACGTAAACAAATACACAGTCTAACTTCTCTGACTAAATTCTGTATAAAGCTATGGTGACTTTATAAATTATGTTATTAACCTTCAGTATTTTTCAGGATACGGTTGTATAAAATATTTAAGACCTTCAGGTAAATTCTGTGTGTGTCCGACGTTAAGACGACTTGCTATGGAGAAAATTTCAGGAAGAATGTAATTTCGAAGAAAAAAAAAGTAATAAATTAAAAATGGTAACTGTTAATTGAGTTTATTTTTCAGGTAACATAATTCCACTTAGGTACGTATTTTAGATGTAATTTGCAGCTCGCGATTACGTGATTCATACTTTGTGCTAAATTTCATATTCTATGAATTTATTTGTGAAGCGACGTGCTTGCGCACATTAACTGATTTTGACAATGAGTGATTAATGAACAGGGTTGTTAGTTGTGTATATTATGCATCGCTTGGCTGCTATGCCTTTTCACTGATGTTATATTTTTTTTTATTATGTGCCTGCTGTGCTTATTTATTTAAATTGTAATTGTCAACTGATTAATTGTGCTGACTGTGGTTATGTATGTAGGTTACACTTTGTGATTTATCTGCTTGCGCCTTCATGTTTACTTATTAAGATTACATATGAACATTTATTGCTTATGCTGAATGATGCTAATCACTTGTTTATTACGTAAGATATATGTTTGCTGCTGTGCGTATGGATTGCATATTTACACATTTCTGTTTTGTTGTCATAACTACTCTTCAATTTAGAATATAGAAATGCTGATATACTGTGTACGAACATAGAGTTTAGGTGACACCATGGTGTTAATTATAGATTGTTCGCTTGACGGAGACTCGTTATGGGGATTGTGCTGCATCCTCAGTGCCTTATATTTTTAAGATAAGAAAATGAACTGCTATAATTCTACGAACGACATTAGTACGAGAAACTTCATAGAAGTCACATGAGCCGGAGGTTTTATGGGAGCTGTATAAATTTATGCTAATAGGAAGGAAGCTAACGACATGACATACCAAAACTAGGTTTAGACCATTGAGAGTTATTACACTGCATTCTTCGTGAGCAATTGAAATAGGAAGTGACACTTGACACAAGAAATACTCCACATGTTTGCTTCTGCCATGATTCTTGAAGTGGTGTACACACTGTGAAATATTGTGATCATTCACACTCCGTATTCGTACTTACTTACTGAGAGTTATTCGAACTAAAGTCTGTTAGAGGTCATGTGTGCATTTCTTTTATTTAGTGATGAACAAGGAAACCAAAATGTATTTTATGATTCATAATGAGTAGAATATTTGGATTAGATGGATTACACAGAGGTTATGTGTGGACACTGTGTCTTCGGATTGCATGAGATGATGAATTGAAGTTTGCACTAGGATTTTGTCTGTACTTGTTCGAGGAGACTGACTAGAGGGAAGAGTTGTTATGGAAGTGAAATGATATTGGTGCTGAGGTTTAAATGTATCGACGTATTGAAGAGGTATTATTGAGGTATTGAGATTATGTGAAGTTGATGATTATTGGAGTTTTCGTGGACAAGAGGTAAGGTAAATGAGGTTTATATGTATCGACGTATTGAAGAGGTATTATTGATGATATTGATGATAAGGTTTATATGTAGACGTAAGAGGTATTATTGAAGTATTGAGATTATGTGATGCTGATGATTATTGGAGTTCTGGTGGATAAGAGGTGAAGTAAGTGAGGAGCATATTTTTTTTGTTGGTCTATATGGAACAAGGAGGATGAAGATGGCAGACTAGAACACTCAAGTACAAAGAAGATTGTCTACACACACACTTTGTTAAATCAATAAGCAGTATATACTTTTTTTTTTTTTTTTTTTTTTTTGGAGAGAGGAAGCATTTGCATATCTTGGCTCACTGACAGTTGTTCAGCAACCGTACATTTTGATCTGACTTGGCAAACATTGGTCTTGACATGATGACTATGACGTTGACTAACTATTATTGACTGTTATACATTGCTGCCACTACTACTTGATAGCCGATCGAAGTGGCCGTGCGGTTAAAGGCGCTACAGTCTGGAACCGCAAGACCGCTACGGTCGCAGGTTCGAATCCTGCCTCGGGCATGGATGTTTGTGATGTCCTTAGGTTAGTTAGGTTTAACTAGTTCTAAGTTCTAGGGGACTAATGACCTCAGCAGTTGAGTCCCATAGTGCTCAGAGCCATTTGAACCATTTTACTACTTGATACACATGATGAACATAAAATTTTGACAGAATTGCATTTACACAGTTAACACTATTCAACTACACAGTAGCACTAAATGTGGATGAAAGATGAGTGAGTGTGTTTTGTGTGTTTTCCTTTTATAATCCCAGAGAAGTGATCCCAACCTATCTCCTAAATATTATTTTACTTGTTGTTGTGGCTTGCACTGACACCCATAAAAATTATAGGTTTACTGATATTTGTGTAATTGTAATATTTAATATGACAATTATCTGATATCATTAGTGTGTTTATTATGATTTGTATGTTTAGTGTAAAAGCATTGTATGTGTATTCAAACTATTGTTCATGCCTGAACTGTCTGATTAGTGATGGTGCTGCACTTTTCAACATGATGTGTGACATTTAGTCATGTTTAATTTCTGCTGATGAACAGTGTGATTAGTGATAGTGAATTTTATGGACTGCGGTCAGCAGCTGGTCAACATTACTGGGTGCCACTGATGGACTGCTTCTACCGAAATGGTGTTACTTGTTGATGTCTGCACCTGCTCAACATTGCTGGGTGCCACTGATGGACTGATTCTACTGAAAAGATGTCACCTGTTTCTGTGTGCACCTGCTCAACATTGCTGGTGCCACTAATGGAACTGCTTATACTGAAATGGTGTTACTTGTTGATGTCTGCACCTGTTCAACATTGCTGGTGCCACTAATGGAACTGCTTATACTGAAATGATGTTACTTGTTGGTGTCTGCACCTATTCAACATTACTGGGTGCCACTGATGGACTGCTTCTACCGAAATGATGTCACTTGTTGGTGTCGGCACCTGCTCAACATTGCTGGTGCCACTAATGGAACTGCTTATACTGAAATGGTGTTACTTGTTGGTGTCTGCACCTATTCAACATTACTGGGTGCCACTGATGGACTGTTTCTACTGAAAAAATGTCACTTGTTGGTTTTTGCACCTGTTGACCATTGCTGGGTGCTACTGCTGGAACTGTCAACTACTTGTTTCTTGGGCTATGGAAAGCGTTTATGTGAATATTTGTATAAACTGATTTTTTGTGTATTACTGTTTGTGAAAAGTTATGAGACTCTTACCTGCACATATTCGTCATTGCTGACGCTATTGATTGAACTGTTTAACCACATAATACTTGTGTAAACTATTATGTAAAGTCACATGTATGAAGGAATTTGTATTGCTTACTGTATTTTATATATTAAGTTATTGAAAGGTCAGTGCAAAGCCAAAATTTTATCTAGTTATATGATATTTACGCATTAATATTATCTTTTATTTTTGTCTGTATTTTTTTGACGAATTTGGTGGTATTTTCACCACCAATGCTGGCAAAAATACCATCAAATTCTAGCCTGTGGAGGAAGGGCATATGAAAGGTGGCTACACTGAGCCACAGCGCCAGAGATCGCGCTAGAGAGTATTGTTCCGCCGCCTCCACTGGCAGTGATTATTGAGATGTCGTAGTGGGCAGTTCTTGGGGAGAGCTCGTGGTAGTCAGTGCTGAGATGTCGTAGTGAGGAGTGTTTGTTGAGATGAGCTAGTAGGCAGTGCTTGCTGAGATGTGATACTGACAAGTTCTTGTTGAGATGTGATAGTAGCGAGTCGGTGTGGAGAGATAGTAATGTCTAGAGTGCTTTTCATCAATATAAATTAAGGTAACAAACTACTTTTCTTTTCTTTCTCATTATTTCAATGTCCTGAATAATGCGTCATTACAGGTTCAGTCAACAAAGCATCTGGCTTGTGTTCTTGTATTAGAGTGTAATTCTGGTTTTCTTGAGTAATTATGGTATTTCTATTTTCTTTAATTAATTCAGAATAAATGATATTTAAAATTTCTTGTGTTGTTGAAGAAGAACCGTGCCAGATGCGTACGTTGAGTCATACTTCCACACACAGAACAGTTACACTTGTGTTTTGGTTTCGTAGGTTTTATAGTTGCTGGGGACTTAATTAATTAATTGTGTTAATGAAAATTTCCATTTCATTCTTTGTTGTTGTTCTATGCAGTCAGATTACGTAATAATACTAGTCAGGGCCAACCGTTTACGAGACTTCGTAATCGGACAGACAGCTACTAAAGCAGAAATTAAAATTATTTTCATTACATTTAATTAAGCCCCCATGCAGGCGTTCGAACGGAAAACTTTTGGTGGCCCCTTGAAGATTTGTTGAAGAAGTTCTGAGTAAGTGTAGTACGTCTTTAAAGAAACTCGTATAAACGACCCAGCTACGACCAATTTTTTAGTATTAATTTGGATGCGGCTATGACCACATCTTCAGTGCTTCAGTGCTGCAGTCTTCAGACTCTTCATCAAGCAAACACGAGAGCAAATATCGAACGAATCGAGACACGCTAGGTAAGGATCGTAAACAAATCGAGACACATGATGTAATGATGGTAACAGACCAAATTGCTCATACGAAAGTGCATCAGAAATGCTCTATGGCTTTTTAATAGAATTGTTGGAAGAATGGAGACGTTTTTCTCACTAAAACATTTTGCCTAAATGTAGAGAATGATGCCAGCAGGAAAATGGACAGGGGTCAGTATATCTGTTCAAAGCGTCGTCATCGTCAGCCAGATGGTGCATCATCTGAAGATAGCGTATTACTAGAGGCCGAATCCTGTCATGCTTTTAATAAATGACTGCGCGATCAAGATGGATTTAGGCCGCAATGACAATACAGCCAACATTAGTTACAAGAGTGCCGAGTTAACAAAAAAATGGTGCAAATGGCTCTGAGCACTACGGGACTTTAAACATCTATGGTCATCAGTACCCTAGAACGTAGAACTACTTAAACCTAAGGGCAGCACACAACACCCAGTCATCACGAGGCAGAGAAAATCCCTGACCCCGCCGGGAATCGAACCCGGGAACCCGGGCGCGGGAAGCGAGAACGCTACCGCACGGCCACGAGCTGCGGACGCCGAGTTAACAGAACTGTACATTTCATTAAAGTACAACATAGAAAGTTTGAGGTACAGAGATAAATTCTCAATGTAAAACAAAAACACAAAATTACGACCCCGTTTTTTCATCAGTCTAGTGTCTTTGACAAGATCCCTTAACAGTCATCACACGAATCATTTGCATTAGGGAGTTTCCAGACTATGTGAAACAGGCAAGGCCTGTACCTATGCTAAACATGTGTAAAGCAAAAAACACAGAAAATGGCCGGTCCATTCTCCTGCTGGCATGTTTCTCAAGAATAATAGACTGTTAATGAGCTTCTCGAATAAATACAACCTTTTAAGTGAATCTCAGTTTAGTTTCCGTCGTGGTAGAAGTACATAATCAGCCATAGGTAGAATTCACGAAAGTGGTACTTGACTCTCTTGATAAAGATGACTGTGCCACAGTCATATTTTTAGATCTTTCTGAGGGTTTGGACCATAAGATTTTCTAAATAAGCTAGAAGCATTAGGCATAAGAGGGGTAGCTAACATCTGGTTCTGATTATACTTAGCAGAAAGGATGTAAAGAGCAGAGGTAGCACATACCTCAAATAAGTTTTAAACTTATAGTAAAACACTTACCAGAGAGGGAAAATGACCCTATCAAATTACAGAAGCAAAATTTCTAAGAAGAATATTGATTTCCAACTGAGCTGCTGTGAACATACAGAGATATTTGGAAATAGAATGTCATCGCATGTCACGCCCTTAGAGTTCTGTCATCAGTGTGTACCATCCATTGTCTTTTAATTACATATTGTTGATATGTACACTCATTTCTTAGCTACGGCATTATCAACTGCACAGAATATGAACACAGTTTTCAAACTTCAGAAAAGACCTTAAAAATAATAACCAAGAATAGTTGTCGAGCTCATTCTAAGGATCTGGACAAAACACTATGAATTCTAACTGCAGCATGCAAATGTATTGATACGCTGCAGTCAAAATTTCCAGTCTTCTGTACAAATCCAAACAGTTGCACACATCATAAATGACATTGATAATTATTACACATACAGCTCTGTCCATGACCATGGAACAAGATCCATATTTCACTTACATCTACCAAGAACGAATAATCATAAGACTCAGACAGCATTTTCTGCCAAGGAGTAAGACTGCAGAATAAATTGTCAAAGGAGATCACGGAAATTGCTAAAACGAACTTACTTAAAAAGGCAGTTAAAAAGTATCTGTTAATCGAGACATTCTAGACACTGAGGCATTACTGAGAAAACACATAGTAGGGGCTTGGTAAAAATGTAAGAAAAATAATAACGTTAATAAAACACATAACACATCAAATAAAACTTTCAGGTCCTATTTTTCCTTCCTTTTTTTCGTTTTCTGGAAATACTTACTCCTGAAAATATGCAGTGTATAGTACTAACAACTTATCCTTTTTCCGAGCTCAACTTCTCACTCTTTGTAGAGAGATACTGAATCAGTAAATGGGAAGTTAGGGTGCGCAAAATAGTCCTGACATCAGCTGATAATGCGTGTAGTATGTGTAACTTCATAAAATAATCTGTGTATAGTGTGTGCAGTTTCTGGGAGCGAGAAATGAATAAACAGTGTAGCATGAGCCTTATTCTTAAAACAGTATTGTACACTAGAGTGTCAGATAGCACTGTTTTAAACAGAGTGGCCTTATATTCGGCAGGGTGGAGGCTCCAGTTTTCAACCAGCCACCCTGATTTAGGTTTTCCGTGGTTTTCCTAAATTATTTCAGGCAAAAGCCTGGATGGCATGGCTGTCCCACCCACACCCATTTCATTCTAGACCTGTAATTCTACAAATGTCTGTATATGTAAATTATTTTCGTTGTTCTTAAATTTTAATACTAATACATGTGGAGTATCCTCGGAAATGAGATTTGTGGATAAATAAATTTACTACTACTACCATTACTACATTCTTCGGATTTATCTCCAAGGAGCACGTAAACGTAGTCTCTAGCACCGTTTTATTCAACGACCTATAACAATTGTGTGTTACGGACAGTTGATGAGCCTATGCTGGTAAAACCGAAAGATTTTTTTCCCCCTTATGTTGCCTTGCACCCATTTCCCCAGGCTCTCACTGTTAGAGTTCGTACAATTCTGTTTATCATTCACGATCTAGTGGAAATGAAATCTGACGATTCTAGGCATGTTCATATACATACACAGTGATTTTAAGGGAACCATGAAAACATCCTGCAACACTGATTTTTACTCCCTTCCTTGAGCGAAAAATTTGTCTCAATTTGCCAAGGCTAGTACTTTTCTAAAACATATTTAGGTAGTGATTACTCGCAATTATAAGTGAATGTGAAAATTGAGAGGTCTTAATCATCCTATTAGGAATTTATAGGCTTACCATGTTGCCGATAACAAACACAAATGCGCCCGTCACATACTAACAATATTTTACAACAGCTCATTGAAGCAGTCTTAATATGTGTGAACTACATGGATCATTATATGATAGTAATTGAGGCTAGATGGGAAGACCGTTGTAACAATTTAGAAGTCTTGCTTGATAGATCCCATTTAAATTATCAACTCTGACGAGAGAGAAAGTGCAGCTGCTCTAAGCTACAGTTATATAGAGTGTGTTTTCAGTACAGTGTATCAAGATAAGAGCCGAAGTCGTCGACACAACCAGAAATCTTCTAGATCTCAAAAATCGAAAAGAACAACCTTTTCTGTGAATGGTGACATTCAATGGCAAATTTAAAGCTAAAATAGCTCAAAAACTATAGAAACGGGAATCGGCAGCATAAAACATGAATTACACTTTAATGGCCTGCGGGCTTCCAGAAGAGGTTCACACAAGTGAAAAAGTGTCTTGATCCGCTCTCTGCCTAGCAAATTTTACCGCCTGACAAGATATAACATTGCCCAGTGTTGGAGTCTACGCTCTGTTCCGCATGATGGTAAATACTGCGTAATTAATTTGATTAGAAATAGTAATTACTGATGTGAAAGTCTATGCGGGATGAAATTTTAATTCAGTAGTTCTGGACATGTAATTGATTTAATGAGCTACTTTAGGCTCTAATTATGCACAAAAGAGGTGTGTGTCAATTAAAGCAGTTGTTTTCTAATTCTGTAGGTCGACGGCGCCCATGTGCTATACATAAAAACCCGCAACTCATTTCGCGGTTGACATCCGACTCGAAGTGTAGGGCAAATAAACATAAGTCTTGAAAAAAATGAATAAGAGTATTTGCTACCTTAGGAATTGTAGACATAACACATTTTAGTCAACTTTCAATGTTATTATATCTGTTTCTTGAAACGTACATCGATCGGAAGGATGAGCTTGCTTCTTCATCATCAGTTCCATAAATCTCGTTACAAGACTTGAAATTTCGACTCACTTGTCTTTATCCACATTCATTCGCGATCCATATTTTGTGTTGACGACTTCTAATACTGGGAAATCTACGTCACATAAGCAGCAACTCGAAGAAAGTAACGAAACTCATATGGACCTTGTTACCTACTTGCCGATACTCCTGCTTCGTAACTCCAGAACACAAGCAGTCATGAGAAAACTAACTTCTATTACAATGTGGAGTCTAAGAAAATATCAAAAAATTGCTCCTGCTCTTCCATCATAAGTGTTGATGGAAGTTCAGTACTAAAAGAATCTTTTATCCTGTTGTGTTATCAACTTCTTGAAGTGCTGCGAAAATTTAAATGATTCACTAAAACAGATTCCAATTCTTCGCTCAACTCAAAGTAAATGTCTTCGAAAACCGTTTGAATAGCAGGGAAAAAGTAATATGCATTTCTATCATTCAACTGTTCCTTCCACAGTGTTAGTTTCTTTGTCTAGGCTGAAATTTTGTCCGACAGTTTAAGAACGTTTCTCTCATTACATTGATGGGATACACACAGTGAACTGAGTTTTTCAAGGAAGACACAATATACACTTCGAAACAGTTCTGTCTAGGCAAGGTTCAAATATTTCTCCGGAATAGCGTAAGACTAAAGTTTATTCCTGAGTGCATAGAACGTTTTGAAGACATTCGCACAGGAAGGCAGGCGACAACTAATGTAATAAATAAGGAAATTGTGCTCATCCCATAAATTTACACGCATTTGTCGAAAACATCTAGACGGAAGCGTCCGACTTTTACTGAAGTTTACCACTTCGATCATTGACTGAATAACCTCTTGAAGGACAGGCTCATGTTTTTTATGCCAGTGCTTCTCGGTGAACAAAACAATGTGTCTAAATACCTGAGGAACATCATTATGTAGCTTGTTTAGTGAAGGTTCTGTTCTATTATTTCTTTTAACTTGAGGATAAAGTATCTCATTGGTTTCTTTTTTTCCGAACTACTGTGATTTGACTGTAAATGATTTTTTTATTTTATTAGAAAGAATAGTTTCAGTATGTAGGACTTTGAAACAAATTATGAACTTTGGTCGTTCTGCATTTCGAACAGCAGTTCACGTAAAGCTTAAAATCAAGTAACTGTTGTCATATTCTTGAATTTTTGTCCATTAATGTCTTCAGAACTGCACGATCCATTTCAAATACCATACACTGAAGAGCCAAAAGAAACTGGTATAGGCATTCGTATCCAAATACAGAGGGTTATAAACGCCGAATACCTCGCCGCACTCGGCAACGCCTTTATAAGACAATAAAGTGTCTGGTGCAGTTGTTTGATCGGTTACTGCTGCTACAATGGGCCGTTATCAAGATTGAAGTCAGTTTGAACGTGGTGTTCTGGTCAACGCATGAGCGGTGGGACACAACATCTTCGAGGTAGCGATGAAGTGAGGTATTTCCCGTATGACCACGAGCGGACAATGCGACAACCCGCACGTCCAGAATTGCAGCAAAGTGGCTCCAGCAACATTCTTCTGCGTTTACTCACTTCCGCTGTCCATCAAACTCCCCGACATGAACATTACTGGTATGCGTTGCAGCGTGCTGTCCAGAAGAGATCTCCTCCCCTCGTAGTCTTAGTGATTTATGGACAGCCCTGCAGGATTCATGTCGCGAATTCCCTCCAGCACTACTCCAGCCATTAGTCGAGCCCATGCTACATCGTGCTGCGACACCTCTGCGAGCTCGCGGGGGCCCTACACGATATTAGGCAGGTGTACCAGTTTCTTTCACTTTTCAGTGTATTAAAGGTTTGGCCGTGTTAACTGAGAAACACAAATCACAGAAGACAAACATCAAATAAAAACGATATGCAGTCGACAAAACTAACATTCAAACTGTTTCTGAATAAAAACAAATGAATGACGTAGCACGAATCGACTTCCTTATTACTTTGCCACCACAGTAACAACACTTACTTGCCGGACTATTAGACAGCGTTACTAGTGCACTCATATACCTTTACACATTGTAAGCCAGCGAATAAACCAAATTATTGTTTCTATGAAACGATCCCAATGCCCATACTTTAAAATCGCTACGTCCCTGCGAGCCACGATTCACAGTTGGGAAATATCTGAAGTAAAAGTGTGACTTAGAACACACGCTCAAGGATACTTCAACTCAATAAAGACAAAGCAATAATTATCAATCAAACTGAAACTCTTGCTTATAATTTCCAAAAGATTTTATTTAACAACTGCAAGCCAGCAGCAAACTGCTATTACGCCAGAATAATATACATAATTGCCCTAGAATTTGAAACGATACTAAACAGACAAAATGTTTACGGGCATCAAAGCCCACCCCAAACAATAAATAATCTTAAACTCCTCTTTACATAAATCTTAAGAACCATACAAACAAATGGTTTAATGAGAAAAACTCCCACAGAAGCAGGACACCTTTTAAGATACTAGGGTTGAAACTTAAATAGTGGCAACTATTTATTCACAACCGATACAAAAGAGTTGCATGTTTGCACCTGTTACTGTCCTTCAAAGTAGTCACCAGCGATGTGTAGAACCCGTTGCCATGTGGAAGGCGCAGTGATGCTCCAAAAACAACCAGCTTTGCGAAGGAAGCGGCGACACTGTCTGCACCTGCGCAACCCTCCCATCATTATACTCGACAATGAGCGGGCGCATACAGCGCAAGCTTTGGCTGCTCTGTTCTGTCGATGGGATTGGGAAGTTCTGAACCATCCACCATACTCCCCGGGCTTAAGTCCTTGTGACTTTCATTTGATTCCGAAGATGAAGGAACCACTTCCTGACATTCGCTTCAGAACTGTTCCAGAGATTCGACAGGCAGTAGACCGCTCCATTCGCACCATCAACAGAACAGGCTCTGCTAACGGTATACTAGGCCTTCCACATCGCTGTCAACGGGTTCTACACAACGTTGGTGACTACTTGGAAGGACTAACAGGTGCAAACATGTAAGTCTTTTTTATCGGTGGTGAATAAATACAGTAGTTACCACTATTTAAGTTCCAACCTACTACGTATAACAGCAGAAACAACTCACAATTCTCTTTCTGAATAAGATATTAAAAACCCAGTACAATGGAAGGCATGTTTCATGTATTACAAAATTTCAGTGACAAGTAAGGTGCGCGGAAACTACAACTCAGATCGGGCCTGAACGAAAGCTGCAACGAACGGTGAAGAAGGAAAGACGGACGGCTCGGCGTCACCAGGAACAAATAATAAAATACTCTAAGTAAATTCGCCGAAGAGCTGGGGTCTACTAATAAGCACAGCGACAGCGGTATCGGCTACAATTCAAACTGGCCGCCACCAAGGTTTCATCCCCCAGTTAAACGACCAGCTACAACGGACGACGCTGATTATACCACTGACACAACGACATAAAATCACACAGCAACTGGGCAGTATTCAGAGTAACACAATACTTAAAACATTAGAAAAGTTTCGAAACAGGAATACGGCCACAAGGGACCCACAAGCCATTCACAATCAACCACATTAAATATCTGCAATACTTTGACATTAATAATATGTACAGACAGGCTTATTACTGCCAGAGCGGGAAGTGATGATATACTCAAATATATACGAAGCTGGTCATAGTGCTAAATCACGCACTGGTAGCGTAACTGATAACATATCCCCTGAACCGATTAATTATATATATTCCATAAACACACACTCAATAATTACAATAAGATAGGACTCTAGCACACAAATTTTTCATCATTAACCCCTACTTGTTTACCTCTGAACACATTGCGTAAATACCAGCAGATAGTCAGAAAACCGAACCTGTGGTTATCTCGAAGTGTGCAGACACGCACTTAGATTCACACTCCTTGCCCGTATCTAAAGAGCGTTCAAAACAGGCAACCCTAATTCACACAGGTAACCACTGTTCAATAAGTTGTACACCAGTCCCAACTGAGAGAGCCGTTAACTGCAAACAGCACGAAATTCAATATACAGATATACAACAGGGCTTTAAGAACGTGAATAATTCCCACCGTTTGATTCTGTAGCGTATCTGGTTGCAGGCTGTGATACATTCCAAAGCCACTTTCACATATTGATGTCGTTTAGCAGCACAGATGAGACCATCGTCCCCTCACGAGACACAGTACACATTCGCCGACCGCACGCACGTCTCCGCCCGTAGCCCCACTGTGCACGCGACAGAAAGGGGCAGAACATGTGGGAAGAGCGACCGCTGACAACCAGACTGCACACCGGGCGCAAACCAACCGACCAAAACCAGACCTCTCCCCACAGCGAAGTGCCCTTAAGTAGCTGAAAAGCGACCAAAGAGAAACCGCGGCCACGCTATACAGATTCGATCGCAGAGATCTTAAATGAATACAAATAAGCGACTGGCACCAACGGCACCACGTATCATCCTCCGCCTCTCAATGAAGGCCACGCCCTCCATCAAAATGGGACCGAAGCTTACACCTGCTGCTCCCCGGGTTTCACTTGACTAAGATGAACCCGGGATAGTCTGCCGGAGGACACATCCTTAACCTCCAGATTAACCGGGCTAAGTAAGTTAAAGATTCGACAGGGGCCGTGGTAACACAGCTTCATCTTGCCCTCAATATCCTGGCCCTTATGTGCGGAAATTTTTTTAATAAAGGTGATTTCACCGATTTCTTCCCTCAAAGGGGCGCCTTTCCCGATTATACCTGACATCATAGTGAGTTCCCGGCTATAAGTCAGGTTTTGCACCTCGAAGTTTCCACAACACTGGCACATTTACACTTCAGCTGCGTCTTTAGTTTAAGATGCAGGTTCCCTGGAGGACACCCGTCACCAATAGAACCGTCCGTTAAGTTGTGCGGCGAGAGGGATGGAGGGGGGGGGGGGGGCAAATGATGACTGACGCAAGATGGTGCGCAGAATTTTTGTATTGATACATAGATGTGGTGTCCGTTCTTTCGGACATGAACAAAGGCCGCATATATAAAATTAAGACGTGGACGGCCGATGATCTCTTCAGTGAGGATTCACATCAGGGTCGAACGCTTACAGGAGTTTGCGAAATGCCACGAGTAATGACGATAATGGACAAAGGGCACTGCATTAGCATTGTATAGATCAGTAGAAAATTTCGGACTCACGAGAGAGGTACTACGGTAGTCCGTACACCGTGCAGCTACGCTGAGCACTTTGTCCGGATGCCTTAGTGGTCAGAGCATCCGCATAGCAAGCAGGAGACCAGCGTTCGAATCTCGTTGTGGCACACATTTTCAACTTTAATCATTTACTTAAATCAATCCGCATTTATATTTTACAAGCATTCTTCTAAGAATATTGGAGAGAAGCAGCCACGGTCTGGTGCATGAATGAATTATACTGAACTCCATAGGTACTTACAGACAGAGATTTATTCGAAATAGTGTCTACTGGTCGCACAACAGAGCCACCTGGTTCTGAAGGAAAACAAGGCGTTCCGACAGGGCACTCGAAAGAATTCTCCGTGTTGGAATGCTTGTAAGAAAAGTGACGTGACTGATATAAACACTTTGGAGTGAATCTCAAGAACTTCAAGAAAGCGACCAAGCTATTCTGACTTTGATGGTCCATCGGCTGGTATGGTCCATCGGCTGGTATGTAATTTTCAATTCAATAAACTTTACGAACAGCCGTACACTTAAATATATTTTATTTTGTTTCGAAAGCAAGCAGTTTCGGCAATTCATTTTTCCATCTTCAGGCCCCATACGCTTTTCTCAAATCAATGAGCTTATCGTATAGCGCCATAAAACTAGATATCGTGAATCCCAACATGCCACGTCTACTGGCGCATGTGACTCCCTGTCTCACTACAGCTCATTTCATACACGATTCCCGAGCGGCCTCAATGACGTGTTGTTATCCAGTGGCATGTGTTGACCGGTTTTTGCAGTCGTTATTCGCTTTTAATTTCAACGAAACCTCATGGCATGCGAGTGTCTTTGCTAACAGTACGACATCGCCTGCAACGCCTCTACTGGGCTGATGACCATACCGGTTGGGCCCTAGACGACTGTAAAACTGTGTCCTGATCAGATGAGTTTGATTTCACTTGGTTGGAGTTGGTGGTAGGTTTCGAATGTGCCGCAGACTCCACGAAATCATGCACCCAGGTTGTCAACAACACACTGTGCAAGCTGGTGGTGGCATTATAATGGTGTGGGCTGTGTTGACATTGAATGCACTTGGCCCTCTGCTCCAACTGATACGATAATTTACTGGAAATGGTTATGTCCCGCTTCTGGGAGATCATTTGCAGTCAATTATGGGCTTCATTTTTATGGATGACAATGTGCAGTGTTAATGGGCCACGACTGATCGCGATTGGTTTAAAGAACTTTCTGGACAGTTCACACGAATGATTTGGCCATCCACATCACCCGACATGAGTCCCATCGAACATTTATAGGTCGTAATCAAGAGGTCAGTTCGTGCGCAAAATCCTACACCGGCAGTACTTTCGCACCTATGGACGGCTTTAGAAGCAGCATGGTTTCAATACTTATGCGGGAGACTTCCAACGACTTGTTAAGTCAGTATCACTTCGACTTGCTGCACTATGCCGGAAATAGGAGATCTGACACCATATTAGAAGGTATTTGAAGACGTTTGTAACCTCAGGGTGAGTTTATGCTGAATGCTGCGGCCATCAGGAATCAGCGGAAGATATGCGTACAACACAATCTCTACGTTTATAGTCTCTACGTTTACTTAGGATCTGCAGTGTCGTTTAGCGTAAACCGATTTCGCAGTACCGCTTCTGGTTGGTTGTGTAAGTTCTCCGGCACCGATCACAGATATGCGGATTTGAATGCCGGACTTGAGGGTCCACAATGGATTTTCGCTGCATGTAATCGCCGTACCGCATTTAAGCCGTGATTAGGGTACCACGTCGATTCTTGAGTCTTAAATTGTTGGTAATTTGGACGATGTGATTTTGTGTAGAATGAAGGAAACGATGAAATATTATACTCACCATGTAGTTATTCTACTCCTTTATTGAAAAGAATGTGAGTTTATATTTATCGGATGGGAAGACACAAACGAATACTGATATATTTCCTTAATCAACAAAATCAAACTGATTGCCAATAATCATGTATGCTTCATAGCTGGCTAATTTATGAACTACTGTGAACACTCTTTCCTTTAGTCGCAAACGCTCCCGTCCATAATCATTTGCTGGTGACAAAACATTCGCTAATTCTGATTACAGGAACAGGTTTGTGCCTTTACTCATTCACATTCTTCAAATTCATCACAACGATGTTCTCCAGAGATCATGTCACACTTGTTTCCTTAGTATGCAGATCAAGGACGAATATAATAAAACAGCCTCTCTCCCATTAACAGGAGTGGATAAGGTTTTTAAGCAAATTTTCTTGAACGATCTCCTCCTCGATCTCATCCTTACGACATCCATAAGGAAAATGCTCTCTCTGTTTCTCTCTCTCTGATTACCTCACTTCAACGTGCTGAGTAAGCTGGATCAGCTTATTTACAGACACCAGAAAATCAATATTTGATCTGATTAATATACTCTGATTCGGAGTAACATATAAACACGACAGTGGATCTCTGAACTCCAATTTGGAGTCTCATCTTTGAGAACTTGCGTCGTAATTACTGCGGTTGTGAATGTAGTTGAAGAAACCAATGAATTTACCATCGAAAAGGGTGTAAAACAATTTGACTCTACATCTCCTAAACTATTTCCAGCAGTCCTCAAAAAGCAATGTCCACATTAAACTGGAAAACAAAGGGAATCCAAATTCATGGAAACAGATTAAATAAATTAAGATTCGTTGACGGTAATGTACTATTTGCAAATAGTATAGAAGAACTTCAAATACTGGTTAGTGACATTTTCTTCAGTTTGGTCTTAAGTTGGTCTAAATATAAATTTCGATAAAACCAACACCACGAAGAATGAATGGACACCAGAAGAAACACAACTGCAAACGGTCACTTGCTAAATACACTCCTGGAAATGGAAAAAAGAACACATTGACACCGGTGTGTCAGACCCACCATACTTGCTCCGGACACTGCGAGAGGGCTGTACAAGCAATGATCACACGCACGGCACACCGGACATACCAGGAACCGCGGTGTTGGCCGTCGAATGGCGCTAACTGCGCAGCATTTGTGCACCGCCGCCGTCAGTGTCAGCCAGTTTGCCGTGGCATACGGAGCTCCATCGCAGTCTTTCACACTGGTAGCATGCCGCGACAGCGTGGACGTGAACCGTATGTGCAGTTGACGGACTTTGAGCGAGGGCATATAGTGGGCATGCGGGAGGCCGGGTGGACGTACCGCCGAATTGCTCAACACGTGGGGCGTGAGGTCTCCACAGTACATCGATGTTGTCGCCAGTGGTCGGCGGAAGGTGCACGTGCCCGTCGACCTGGGACCGGACCGCAGCGACGCACGGATGCACGCCAAGACCGTAGGATCCTACGCAGTGCCGTAGGGGACCGCACCGCCACTTCCCAGCAAATTAGGGACACTGTTGCTCCTGGGGTATCGGCGAGGACCATTCGCAACCGTCTCCATGAAGCTGGGCTACGGTCCCGCACACCGTTAGGCCGTCTTCCGCTCACGCCCCAACATCGTGCAGCCCGCCTCCAGTGGTGTCGCGACAGGCGTGAATGGAGGGACGAATGGAGACGTGTCGTCTTCAGCGATGAGAGTCGCTTGTGCCTTGGTGCCAATGATGGTCGTATGCGTGTTTGGCGCCGTGCAGGTGAGCGCCACAATCAGGACTGCATACGACCGATGCACACAGGGCCAACACCCGGCATCATGGTGTGGGGAGCGATCTCCTACACTGGCCGTACAACACTGGTGATCGTCGAGGGGACACTGAATAGTGCACGGTACATCCAAACCGTCATCGAACCCATCGTTCTACCATTCCTAGACCGGCAAGGGAACTTGCTGTTCCAACAGGACAATGCACGTCCGCATGTATCCCGTGCCACCCAACGTGCTCTAGAAGGTGTAAGTCAACTACCCTGGCCAGCAAGATCTCCGGATCTGTCCCCCATTGAGCATGTTTGGGACTGGATGAAGCGTCGTCTCACGCGGTCTGCACGTCCAGCACGAACGCTGGTCCAACTGAGGCGCCAGGTGGAAATGGCATGGCAAGCCGTTCCACAGGACTACATCCAGCATCTCTACGATCGTCTCCATGGGAGAATAGCAGCCTGCATTGCTGCGAAAGGTGGATATACACTGTACTAGTGCCGACATTGTGCATGCTCTGTTGCCTGTGTCTATGTGCCTGTGGTTCTGTCAGTGTGATCATGTGATGTATCTGACCCCAGGAATGTGTCAATAAAGTTCCCCTTCCTGGGACAATGAATTCACGGTGTTCTTATTTCAATTTCCAGGAGTGTATGAAAGGACAACTAAAACCAGAAATATTTCAACGTGTTGAATCAGGCTGGCAAGCTTGTGGAACATTCTCTCCAATTCTGAAGTCCAAGATGTCGCCCGAGCTAAATAAAGTAGTTTTTACTACGAATACTACCGGTAATGACTTATGCCTGTCAGACATGGACATTGAATGAGTTCATTGTTTGAAAGTTAATAGTAGCCCAAGGAGGAATGGAAACATCAATGTTTAGCTACACAAATGAAGACAGAAAGGTTGAAATGGCTCTGAACACTATGGGACTTAACTTCTGAGGTCATCAGTCCCCTAGAACTTAGAACTACTTACACCTAACTAACCTAAGGCCATCACACACATCCATGCCCGAGGCAGGATTCGAACCTGCGACCGTGGCGGTCGCGCGACTCCAGACTGTAGCGCCTAGAACCGCCCGGCCACCCCGGCCGGTAAAAGTCAGAAAGGAAGCGGTTCATATCAGACTACAAAGGCTAGTGACGTAATGGAAAGAGTGAATACCTTGAAATGGTAGTGGGCTGGTCACGTCGCTCGAAGAAAAGATTGCAGGTGGTCAAAATAAGTACCAGACTCGAGCCCATTTACACTGACTTCGACCAATGATCCTTTCTTTCAGTGTCGATGCGCAAGAAGCCTGATCTCGAGTAAAGGGTTCATGGGTAGGTATCGCTACATCAATAGTGAGTAACAGGCTGGGAATTTGGGTCGAAAGACAAGCGTGCTCAGACGGCTTAGGCGGCTAAGGCGACCGCTCGCTTAGAGCGAGATATCGGGGTTGAGTCCCGGTCCGGCACAAATTTTCAGCCGGCCGCTGTGGTCTAGCGGTTCTAGGCGCTCAGTCCGGAACCGCGCGACAGCTACGGTCGCAGGTTCGAATCCTGCCTCGGGCATGGATGTGTGTGATGTCCTTAGGTTAGTTAGGTTTAAGTAGTTCTCAGTTCTAGGGGACTTATGACCACAGATGTTGAGTCCCATAGTGCTCAGAGCCATTTGAACCATTTTGAACAAATTTTCACCTGTTACCATTGCTACATTTCAGTGCCCAAATGCGCCAAACCTTTGAACACAAGCAGCAATATTGCAGAACGATATACTGTAGTCCAAATAGCAATGATTGTCACTGTCCAGTCACCCACTGTGTAGTCCCCTCCTTACACGTGGTATTACACCATCTTCTCACAAACGAGCAACATTGAAATATAATTTATGAAGGCGAATATAGCTGCGTGATCTTTCCTTATACAAAATATCCCAAAAGGAATGGGCAACATTCTGGGATATTACGGGAACGATCATTCGAAGCAAAATAATCTAATAAACAAGGGCTCTAAAACACACACCTTAAGAGCTATGTGCAGTTTTTCATCTTCAAAATTGTGAAATAAAGCTCTTCTATCGCAAGCTGTTTGCTTTCCATTTTTCTGAGATGTGTTAGCATATACCAAAACAAGAAAAAATTCCAGTAAACGGGGCTCTAAAGTGCACACTTTATGAGCTATGAGCGCTTTCTCATCTTCGCTACTGTGAGACACATTTCTTCTAGTGAACAAGTACTCAGCCCTTAAAGTACGAATTTTATAGCCTTGTTTATGTACTTTTTGCTTCGTGTGAATGTTCCTGCCATATTCCTGAATATGGGCCATCCCTCCTTCGACACCCTTTATAAAGAATGTAGAAAGAGTTAACCGTAACTGCTCCATGCGGTTGTGCTGAAATACTAATCATTTGCATCTACAAGTTTGTAGTATATTTCGTGCAAAGTTGATGTTCGTTTCATGCCGCTTTCATGGTGCCACACTTTTCATGGCGAGCTGTGTTTAAACGCTATTCCGACTCGCCGCTTCGCCGCAGTCGTTTCTCCAGTAAACAACGTTGTGCCACGTGCACCGTGCGCCGTGGTACCGCGATCGCATCAGCAGAGTGTGCAAACACCGTCGTCACGGAGCGAGCGCTGCCGCGGGCTCGTTACACGCGACGTGTCAGTAGAGGTGGGCGCTCCGTCTGAAGACCCAGGCACGTCACAGACATGACTGCCGACCAACAATCGGTAAGACATTCTCATTAACAGTAGCGGCTAAAACTAGTTAGTATTTATCACACGCAATAGTGACATGACAGCTATTCGCACTACAATGCTCACTACGCCTAAAATTAAAAAAAAAATTAAAACACCTGCATATCTATACAGGGTGTTACGAAAAGGTACGGCCAAACTTTCAGGAAACATTCCTCACACACAAATAAAGAAAAGATATTGTGTGGACATATGTTCGGAAACGCTTAATTTCCATGTTAGAGCTCATTTTAGTTTCTTCCACCTACGCTCAATGCAGCACGTTATCATGATTTCATACGGGATACTCTGCCTGAGCTGCTAAAACATGTGCCTTTACAAGTACGACACAACATGTGGTTCATGCACGATGGAGCTCTTGCACATTTCAGTCGAAGTGTTCGTACGCTTCTCAACAACAGATTCGGTGACCGATGGATTGGTAGAGGCGGACCAATTCCATGGCCTCTACAATCTCCTGACCGCTACCCTCTTGACTTTCATTTATGGGGACATTTGAAAGCTCTCGTCTAAGCAACCCCGGAACCAAATGTGGAGACTCTTCGTGCTGGTATTGTGGACGGCTGTGATACAATACGCCATTCTTCAGGGCTGCATCAGCGCATAAGGGATTCCATGCGACGGAGGGTGGATGCATGTATCCTCGCTAACGGAGGACATTTCGAACATTTCCTGTAACAAAGTGTTTGAAGTCACGCTGGTACGTTCTGTTGCTGTGTGTTTCCATTCCATGATTAATGTGATTTGAATAGAAGTAATAAAATGAGCTCTAACATGGAAAGTAAGCGTTTCCGGACGCATGTCCACATAACATTTTCTTTCTTTGTGTGTGATGAATGTTTCCTGAAAGTTTTGCCGTACCTTTTTGTAACACCCTGCATATAAAGGTAGTATCTGTTCCCGAAAGAACAGATTCCATTGATGACCGTGCAGCTTTTCTAGAATGAAATGATAATTAAATCGACACCCTAGCTGCAAACAGGCGTTGATATACATCATTGGGGAGATGAAAATGTGTGCCCTAACTGGGACTCGAATCCGGGATCTCCTGCTTACATGACAGACACTTATCCATCTTAGCCACCCAGAGCACAGAGGCTAGTGCGCCTGCAGGGACTTATCCCTTGCCGGCACGGTAACTCAGAGTGTGCGGTCAGAGGGTCAGCTGCCCTCTGTAACAAAAAAACTCAGTGAATGAATCGACGCCGAATTGAAACGGGTGTCTTGCGACGTCCGCCCCGAACAGATAGAACGAACGAAAACGTCAAAATGAGATTTAAAAAAAAATCCCTTGCACGCTCCCCGTCAGACCCACATTCCCAAAATTTCCACGACACTACATTCGTAGTGCGCCTAATAGATGTTTGACCCTCTAGTGCGAACGCACACACTATGCCCCAACTCGTACGGGACTTGGTGGATTAGTCAGCCACGAGTAATAATCGTGGTTCAAATGGCTCTGAGCACTATGGGACTTAACTTCTATGGTCATCAGTCCCATAGAACTTAGAACTACTTAAACCTAACTAACCTAAGGACAGCACACAACACCCAGCCACCACGAGGCAGAGAAAATCCCTGACCCCGCCGGGAATCGAACCCGGGAACCCGGGCGTGGGAAGCGAGAACGCTACCGCACGACCACGAGATGCGGGCAGTAATAATCGTGATGGGCAAACATCTATTTGGCGCACTACGAATGTTGTGGTGTGGACATGGGAATGTGGGTCTCACGGGGAGCGTGCAAGGGGTAAGTCCCTGCAGTCG
This sequence comes from Schistocerca nitens, assembly GCF_023898315.1. NCBI lineage: Eukaryota > Metazoa > Arthropoda > Insecta > Orthoptera > Acrididae > Schistocerca > Schistocerca nitens. The sequence goes on along the minus strand of NC_064621.1, from coordinate 304,466,793 downwards.
CACTATCCTCTGTGCCCTCGGTGGCTCAGATGGATAGAGCGTCTGCCATGTAAGCAGGAGACCGCAGGTTCGACTCCCGGTCGGGGCACACATTTTCAACATGTCCACAATGATGTATATCAACGTATGTGTGCAGTAGGGTGTCGATCTAATTATCATTTCACTTTCACATCTGCTAATCTATGTGGGTTAAGATTCTATGTGAGCAAACAATAAAAAAGGCATTATAAATGTTAAAAAGAAATAATATAAACACTAACCAAAAATAAACGCAGTCTGCTTGAATCCGAACATCTTTGCCGGCCGATGTAGCCGAGCGGTTCTAGGCGCTTCAGTCCGCAACCACGCTGCTGCTACGGTCGCATGTTCGAATCCTGCCTCGGGCATGGATGTGTGTGATGTCCTTAGGTTAAGTTCGGTTTAAGAAGTTATAAGTCTAGGTTACTGACGACCTCAGCTGTTACGTCCCATAGTGCTTAGAGCCATCTGAACCATTTTGAACATCTTTGCAAGACAGTGAAAACTACATTTCAACATTTTTCTATCATCCTCTGCTTGCTGTACCAAAGGTGGTTGAGACGTCACAACTCAAACGTGTCTCACTCCTCCACGGCGACCATCCTGAGATTCAGCTTGCGGCGAATGCTCCAGCGACGACGTTCTGCTAATTTCAGTGGTACCAAGCGTGCTCATTTGGGCTAATCTCAGCTTATACCGCAGGCCATTCCATGCGCTTGAGCCTGCCTCCTGAGGGAAAGCGTTCACTGGGTGATGGGGTACGCCCATGCAATACCTTCTTGAATAACGAATGCCGTAGCCAGAACGTTGACCGTAGAGCTGGTGAGTAGGGCGGAGAATCGGAGAATATTGTCCGATAACATAGAGCTGCCCTCGATAGCGATGGGATGCGTCCGGCGTCCTTGCTTAATATCGCCTCAAAAAAGGATTGACACTATGGACTGCTGAACCGAAGTGGCTCTTTCAGACACTGAAGCGCGATCCTGGCACATGGCCTACTCATCTTGAATTGCCGCAAAGAGAACCGTTGAGCTTAGTGCCTCCATCATACTGATGGATCTCCATGATCAGTATCACGTGCCCTCATGCCGTGATGAGGTTTGAAACTTAATCCAAGATTTTGACGCAAAGCCCTATGATCAGGAACTTTACTCCTGCCCCTCTCCCTAGTTAATTACTGGCTGTGAACATTTACTCCGCCACCAGGAATCGAACTAGCTACCTACAGATCTAGTGTCATCGATTGGAGTATGGCCTCTGCCTGGTAGTGACATGCAGTGAAGCATTCCTTCCAGTGCTCCAGTCAACTGAAATTAATAACTAAAATCCACGTAAGTCTCCCATGATTATTATTAATAGAGACAGCACCTTAATTTATTTCGTAATAGACAATATCAGTTGGTTGGACTCAGACATTACAGAGAAAGAAATGAGTAACTTCGAAACAGATAACTACAACAAATTTTGCTGTGGTCCAAAGTAAATCAAATTTATGGAAAAGAAACATTTCTGCAGCTGGAACAATTATTCCATCTGTTTCGCCCAGATTTAAAATGCCACACAAGTATATACATTATAATTAGTAACTGCGATTCATATTTATGAGTTGAATAATGTAATAAATCCTGCTCCATATTGGTAGCTTCCCCACATGCCATTAAACAGATGTAGACTCAGACACAAAAAGACCATGGCAAGATGTCACGCAACTATAGGTACAGGGGGCGTAGCCAAACCTGCATCGACAGCAGAATCCTTGACATACCGCTCATCGGAACTTTGGTCTATTAGCTAAAAATTATTACTTGTTTTCTTTTTTTTTACTGATGCCACAGGTATCTGTAAAATGACGCAAGAGATCCTGGTAAAGAAAATGTTTTCGGATGCCAAAAACTATATTTTATTACTCTTTCCAACCGTATTATTAAAGTTTACATGAATTTTCTTTAACACACTTGCAGATTACGATCTTTAAATTGTTCCTATAATTGCAGGAAGGAGCTGTTCATGGGGCTGTGAAAACTAATGGATGGTCTGTCATTCCATGGAAGTTCCTGAAAATGTTGAAAAATTACTGTCTAAATACTACTATTCATGGGTTAAGATATTTTGTAGAAGAAGATCGTCATATTGTCGAGAGGTAAGTATTTGTTTACGCTTATTCGTAGCATTAAATGTTACAAAATATGATTACCAGCATTTTTTTCTAACAAGTGGATGCCACACCGCAGGTTCTTCACAATCCGAATGATTGCAGTGATTAGCACACTGAAACCATGCACTGTAAGAAAAGTCCTCCGATCCCTTTCTGACGATCCTGATTTATAGGTTAACAATTTCTCTGAAGCGAATTCAAGTACTTTTCCTTGCCTATCGCTGGTTGATTTGCATCCACAACTACTGTAACTCTATGCATGTCGATGAAGTCTTTCGAGACGGCACTGTTGTATAAAACATTCTTGGACATCTTATCGCTTCAGTACAACCTCGAGCCTTCGAAGATTATCTCTATCATCTGACTTCCAGTTGGCCCTGACGAAGGCGTTGGAGGTAATCGTCGAAAGCTAGCGGTTTTACGCTGAACTAACACGGCGAGAAGCCTGAGAATGTTTTAAACAGTTTCTCCAACAATTTATGCTGAAGTGAACAAAACTGTTCGGAAATGTTTTAAGAGGATGTGGAGAGATACAACGAAAGTTTGGTGAGGGAAACGAACGTGCAAAACAGCGGTATGAAGGCACAGTAGCGGTACAGAGTGGTTGCAATTAAACTTTCGATACTCGACCCGGTGTACACTGAAAACGATCTGCCGTACGAGTACTCAACTTTATAGGAATGATGTTCAGACTGTGCACTACAAAGTTTGCGTTGTTAGTAGTGTTAGGGTCATGACTCGCCGTTAGGCGCTGGTAGACTACAGGCAAGGCGACGTAGAGTTGAGAAGCATAGGTCAGTGTTCCTTTACACTTGGAGACAGTCAGCTGGGTCTGGACAACGAGAACACGGCTTTACTCCTAAAGCTATTTCACCATGACAACAACAATAATTCTGCTGTTCTCCGCAAGGATCGACGTAATAAAGGAATACGGAAAGGTCCTCTTTGCGCACCCGGGGTTGATGAACAGGATTCGGAAGTCTGAATTAACTGGCGGTTTGAGAACAGCCACTGGGTGAGGCCGAAGGCCAGTTGCGCCACAAAATGTTGGAGAAGTTACTGTTGCCATGGCTGAGAATACTGGATACAGTGTGCGATCTTCAAGCGGTAGACGAGCTGTGCCGCGACGGCTCACCATTCCATGGTCAACCATTCGAAAACTGCTGCAAACAATTGTAAAGTGTTATCCGTACTAACTTCCAGGCTGTCGTGGTCCCCACCTAGAGCAACGTTGTTAACCTGGAACGTATGTGATACGCAGTTAACAAAATTTTACCCTCTCATATGAAAACTAAAATGTACTTGTTTCAAAGGTTTATTCTTTATTTCTCTTCCCCATGTCCCTACAAATGTTCCCACGTTTCAATATCCTACGATCTTGTTTTTCACGAGGGTCCACTCAATTAATGTAAGATTTATTATAACCGGCGGGTAATGTGAAAGAAACATACGAAATTGTTAACTTGCTTCCCAAAACTGGGATAGTTTTCTCATTATTCTACTTCACAATAAATGAGACACACAAAAAATACATAGCCCTATCAACCTCCTCTGTACAACATAAATGGTAAATTGAAAAAAACGCCTGGAATACCTCCTGATGTCGTGTCGGACTTCCTTTTGCCGGTGAAGTGCAGCATCTCGACTTGCCGTGGACTAACACTGTCGCTGGAAGTCCTCTGCAGAAATATTGAGCCTTGCTGCCTCCATAGACGACCATAATTGCGAAGTGTTGCCTGTGCAGGACTTTGTGGACGAACTGACCTCTCGATTATGTCCCGTAAATGTTCGATGCGAATCATGTCGGGTGACTTGTGTGGCCAAATCTCTCGCTCAAACTGTTCAGAGTGTTTTACAAACCTATCATGAAGAATTGTGGCCCAGTAACATGGCGCATTGTCATCCATAAAAATTCCATCGTTGTTGCGGAACATGAAGTCCATGAATGTCTGTAAATGTTCTCCAAATAGCCGAACATAACCATCTCCCGTCACTGATCGGATCAGTTGGACCAGAGGACCCAGTCCATTTCATGTACATACAGGCCATACCATTATGGAGCCACCACCAGCTTGTACAGTGTCTTGACAACTTGGGTCCATGGCTTCGTGGGGGCTGCGCCACCCTCGAACCCTACTATCTCCTCTTGCCAGCTGTAATCGGGACTCATGTGACCAGGCCACGGTCTTCCAGCCATCTAGGGTCCAACCGATATGGTCACGATCCGAGGAGAGGCGCTGCAGGCGATATCGTGCTGTTAGCAAAGGCTGCCATAGCCCATTAAAGCTCTCGGTCGGTAAGTGAAGGCCGTCGGCCACTGCGTTGTCCGTGGTGGGAAGTAACACCTGAAACCTGATGTTCTCGGAACAATCTCAACACTGTGGATTTTGGAATACTAAATTCCATAACCTTTTCCGAAATGTCGAAATGTAGCTCCAACTACTATCCCGTCTAAAAAGTCTGTAAATTGCGTCGTGCGGCCACAATCACGTCGGAAACCATTCCACATGACTCACATGAGTACAATTGACAGCTTCGCCAGTGCTATTGCCTTTTATACCTTGTGTTCGCGATACTACCGCCTCTGTAAATGCGTACATCGCTATTCCATGACTTTTGTCACATCAGTGTATTCTGCAAAATTTGTTAAAAATGACACCATATTTGTAGAAATCAGTGACCCACGATTGCAAGCTCCATAAGTTGTTCGCAGGTGATGCAGCTTTCTGTACAAAAACAGCAATTCCAGAAGGCTGTAAGGAATTGCAAGAGGAGCTGCAGAGGATTGATGACTGACGCTGGGACTGGCAGTTCATCCTGAAAGTAAATAAATGCAACGCATTGCATAAAATAGGCGAGGAAACCACCCACTGTTCGAATACATCATTCATGACGAATCACTGGAACAGGAACAACAGCAGATAACCTTACGGAGCAATATAAAGTGGAATAACCATATACATTACAGGAAAAGCAGATTCTAGGCTGACAGCTTTTGTAAGAAAATGTAATTCATCCAGAAAAGATGTGGCATACGAAGTACTTGGTAGACCGATTCTTGAGTATTGCTCCTCATCTTGATCATCGCTATGGCACATTGCCGTGCTGGATTAATGGAAGTGATAAAGAAAATGCAGAGATGAGCATCGTGGTTCGCCACTGGATGCTTTACTTCGCGCGGTAACGTTACAGAGTTGCCCAATAAAACCCACTTACAGACGCTGAAAGAGAGGTGTTGTGCATCGCTGTTTACTCTTTAAATGCCGACAGAAAACGTTTCTATGAGAGATCGGCACTTGTCACTTCCTCTCACGTACATGTCACGAAATGACCATAACGAGACAATCGGAGAAACTGGGCTAAAATTGAGGTTAACGAACAGTCATTTTTCAAAATGAATGGGGAAAGCGGAAAAAGTTAGTAGGATCCGATGTATGCTTCACCACACACCGTAAGGTTATTTGCAGGTGCATATCAATGGACACAGACTGGATTTAGAAGTGAATACAATACAGTAATCATTTCTTACATGCCTTTCTGAAAGAACAGACACTATTGACGATCCACACTCTAACAAAGTAATTCGAAATAAATTCACTGAATGTGAGTTTCTTGACATCAGGTGTATTAGGTGCATACAGGGTGAGTCAGGAGGAAAGGTACATGCTTTTAGGGGTGATTCTGAACATAAAACATCGTATGGACGTGTGCCCTATTCCGAATGGTTTCCAAGATAGAACACATTTAATATCACTTTTATACGTTTCTCTTGAATAAGTCTAAAACCGCACCCTCCAGCGAAAACGTGTCGCAGTAAAAAATTAAACTATATTAAATTTCGTATAAAAATGTCGTATTCATTTTTTTCTCTATGAGTAATTGTTTGTGGGAAGAGAGCGTGAGAATGTTGAAAATCTCGCTCGATGTGCATGCGCTGTACCTTACGTACTTTTTGTAGGCCAGTTTGAGGTAGTTTCCCGATTTGATAGACTACAAGTGTCCCGTATGAAACTGTTCGTGTCAACTTGCTACCTCAATATGCTACCTCAAGCTGGCCTACAAAATCTACGTAAGCGACAGCGCATTGTATTGTATTGTGTTGTATGTTAACTGGGGACCTAGAAACGACGGAGAGGCTCCGTCCCCGCCGCAGCCACAGTGGTCCACAACCCCACGACGACTACCGCAGTCCACTTCACCGCTCCGCCGCCGCACACCGAACTCAGGGTTCTTGTGCGGTTCGGCCCCTAGTGGACCCCCCAGGGAACGTCTCACACCAGACTAGTCTAATCCCTATGTTTGCGTGGTAGAGTAATGGTGTTGGTGTATGCGTACATGGAGAACTTGTTTGCGCAGCAATCGCCGGCATAGTGTAACAGAGGCGGAATAAGGGGAACCAGCCCGCATTCGCCGAGGCAGGTGGAAAACCGCCTAAAAACCATCCACAGACTAGCCGGTTCACCGGACCTCGACACTGGTGGATTCGTGCAGGGTACCAGCCCCTCCTTCCCGCCCGGAAAGCCGTGCGTTAGACCGCACGGCCAACCGGGCGGGCCAAGCGACAGCGCATACGCGTCGAACGAGTAATTCAACGCCGGCCGCGGTGGTCTCGCGGTTCTAGGCGCGCAGTCCGGAACCGTGCGACCGCTACGATCACAGGTTCGAATCCTGCCTCGGGCATGGATGTGTGTGATGTCCTTAGGTTAGTTAGATTTAAGTAGTTCTAAGTTCTAGGGGACTTATGACCACAGCAGTTGAGTCCCATAGTGCTCGGAGCCATTTGAACCATTTTTTTTTTTAGTAATTCTACATTCTCGCGCTCTCTTCGCACAAACCATTACTTCTAAAGAATAAAATGAATAGGACCTTTTTTGTAGGAAATTTAATATAGTTTAATTTTGTACTGCGACACATCTTCGCTGGAGGGTGGGGTTTTCGACTTACTCAAGAAAAACGTACAAAAGTGGTATTAAATGTGTTCTATCTCGAAAACCATTCGGAATAGGGCATACGTTCGTATGAAGTTTTCTGTTCAGAATCACTAATACTATCACCCCTTAAAGCTTGTATCTTTCCTGCTGACTCACCCTGTATCTATTACCCAATACCCTGCTGGGAATGCAAGTAATGTAATGAGCATTAGGTCATGAATTCAGTAGACTGCGATATAAGGATGCAGACAGTAAGGCATGTGAAAATTTGGGTCAGTGCGAGAAGTGTGCAAAGATAGCTGAACAAGTAACACAGTCTGCATTCGGCAGTGGAGCACAGGGAACATGCTGTTTATGCCCCTCCTGTGATAGCATATGAACAATGTTGTTGAGAACCTCAGCTGTCCTCGTGAGCTGAAGTTACATACAAGAAGAACGAAGTACCCATACAGAAAGAGTACACTGAAGTTTAGTTTCTCGAACGATTATCCAAGACCGAAGGCAATGGAAATCGATAAATTCTTATACAACGCGGTCTGGATGATTATAACGACCATATTGGCTCCCTTATTTCAGTTGTGAGCAGTGAGATGAACGTGACGAGGTCAACGACACGGTTTGTGACAGGATTCTCAATAAGACGCAAGTTGGTTTTAAATTCCAGCATTTCAGCTGACATGTAAATAATGTGCAGGCTGAACATGGAGGGCTCATACAGAGACCAATCTAGGCACATGAACTACCACTGACGTTCCCAACATGATGCTAGTTACTACGCTGAGCACCTATGGAAAAGTGATTAGCCATAAAGCTGATAAATGGGCACATTTCGCCACATATTGGCTTCCTGGCAGATGCAGCAAGTCCACATCAAACTTTCCAAACATGTCCCATTCTATGTGTACATCAACGCCTGTCATGCCATCATCATCCACAACAGTCAACCGAAGATGTACTCAGGAAGTAGCCAAGAGTAATATCACGTCCATTCCAGCTGTAAGTAGGCTGTTTATGTTTTCTTATTGGCGCTCTGTATGAAAATCACTGGCTGTGCTGTGGGCAGTCTGTGGCTGGTTTGCATTGTTGTCTGCCATTGTAGTGTTGGGCAGCTGGATGTGAACAGCGCGTAGCGTTGCGCAGTTGGAGGTGAGCCGCCAGCAGTGGTGGATGTGGGGAGAGAAATGGCGGAGTTTGGAAATTTTTAAGACTGGATGTCATGAACTCCTATGTATATTATGATTTTTCAACACCATTAAGGTAAATACATTGTTTGTTCTCTATCAAAATCATTCATTTGCTAACTATGCCTATCAGTAGTTAGTCCCTTCCGTAGTTTGAATCTTTTATTTAGCTGGCAGTAGTGGCGCTCGCTGTTTTGCAGTAGTTCGAGTAACGAAGGTTTTTGGTGAGGTAAGTGATTTGTGAAAGGTATAGGTTAATGTTAGTCAGGGCCATTCTTTTGTATGGATTTTTGAAAGTCAGATTGCGTTGCGCTAAAAATATTGTGTCAGTTTAAGCACAGTCAGGTATAATTTTTCTAAGGGGACGTTTCATATGTCGACCCTTAGCCGAGGATACCTCACTGGAATCTTCTGATTTATTTCTTGTAGTTTGTGTAATTAGTGTAGCTTTTGTTTATTGCTAGCGCGTAATTATAGAGAGAATTTCCTTTGTAGTTGTAGTTTTTCATTGTTGTACAGTAAAACAGTTGCGGCATGCATGTAGATTTGCACCAACTATTTCGCAGCTGCGCTTGCAATTAAGTAGACATTATTTCAATTGCTATGTTATTTTATTTTTGCTCTTCAAATTGTGCTTTTCTGTGTTATCGTGTGAAATATTGTGACAATTATGGCGTGTGAAAAACGTAATACTAGGCTCCAAAGTAAACTGAGAAATGACAGTGAAGACGAAAGCAGTATGTTAGCGCCGCAGAGTAATGAATTAACTAATGTTCAAAGTAGTAATTTGGTAATTGCGCATAGGGAAATGGAGCGGGTTGCAAATAATGGTGTACACAGTGAAACAATTAGTGAACAGGGAAGCATTATCGATCGATCGGTCGGCAAAAGTAGGCTGTTTATGTTTTCTTATTGGCAACGTTACGTAGCGCTCTGTATGAAAATCACTGGCTGTGCTGTGGGCAGTCTGTGGCTAGTTTGCATTGTTGTCTGCCATTGTAGTGTTGGGCAGCTGGATGTGAACAGCGCGTAGCGTTGCGCAGTTGGAGGTGAGCCACCAGCAGTGGTGGATATGGGGAGAGAAATGGCGGAGTTTGGAAATTTTTAAGACTGGATGTCATGAACTCCTATGTATATTATGATTTTTCAACACTATTAAGGTAAATACATTGTTTGTTCTCTTTCAAAATCTTTCATTTGCTAACTATGCCTATCAGTAGTTAGTCCCTTCCGTAGTTTGAATCTTTTATTTAAATGGCTCTGAGCACTATGGGACTTAACTGCTACGGTCATCAGTCCCCTAGAACTTAGAACTACTTAAACCTAACTAACCTAAGGACAGCACACAACACCCAGCCATCACGAGGCAGAGAAAATCCCTGACCCCGCCGGGAATCGAACACGGGAACCCGGGCGTGGTAAATATTTTATTTAGCTGGCAGTAGTGGCGCTCGCTGTTTTGCAGTAGTTCGAGTAACGAAGATTTTTGGTGAGGTAAGTGATTTGTGAAAGGTATAGGTTAATGTTAGTCAGGGCCATTCTTTTGTATGGATTTTTGAAAGTCAGATTGCGTTGCGCTAAAAATATTGTGTGTCAGTTTAAGCACAGTCAGGTATAATTTTTCTAAGGGGACGTTTCATACAGCTGTCTGCAACTTCGAACTACCCAATTACAGCCACTTGGGAAATATGTGCATTGGTTTACCTATCTGCTGCGCCAACAAACTCCATGCGACAATTATGATTCGTCTGCGTGTTCTGACACGCCTACTACCTAGTGGTGCGCTCTGTAACTACGCCACGGTGCGTACTACTAATCGAAACTTCATAATCCATTTACTAACAGCCGGCCGTAGTGGCCGTGCGGTTCTAGGCGCTACAGTCTGGAACCGAGCGACCGCTACGGTCGCAGGTTCGAATCCTGCCTCGGGCATGGATGTGTGTGATGTCCTTAGGTTAGTTAGGTTTAATTACTTCAAAGTTCTAGGTGACTGATGACCTTAGCAGTTAAGTCGCATAGTGCTCAGAGCCATTTGAACCATTTTTTCGACCAACGATGATGATGTTTGTCTTTTGAAGTCGCCAGTGTGAGTACCTAAAGAGCAGAAAGAGGGTGATTTTTTGTAGCTGTTTTAGATGTCTGCAGTTTAGTACTAAATCAAATGTTTCTGCAGTAAGAGTTTAGGGAGCCTATTGTAAGAGAGTGCAAATGCAGCCCATTTTCTTCCGACTTGATTTAGAATTATAGCCATTGCTTCTTGCTTATGTTATCTAAATTAGCTAAATATATACTAAAACTTAGTCAATGAATATATGTGTGAATTAAAAGCCGCGCGGGATTAGCCGAGCGGTCTATGGCGCTGCAGTCATGGACTGTGTGGCTGGTCCCGGCGGAGGTTCGAGTCCTCCCTCGGGCATGGGTGTGTGTGTTTGTCCCTAAGATAATTTAAGCTTCGGGACTGATGACCTTAGCAGTTAAGTCACATAATATTTCACACACATTTGAACATTATTTGAATTAAAAAAGAATAACGTACACGCATCGCAATTTCGTGTTTCGTCCCTGAAAGTATTTGTGTGAATGTGGGGCTAGAGTATTGTGTACCGTGTCCTGTAGCAAAACAAAGGGTTTAAAAAGCATAAAATAAAACTTAATTGAAAAATTTAAAAGAACCCTGGCACAAAAATAAAAACTTCAAAAGTGTTATGTATTGTCCCTTTAAGCTTAATACAAGTAGTAATATTTTGAACCAAGCGTCGTTGCATCGGGAGACCGTTAAGTAAATAAAACAAAAGCAGAATACATCTAAAATTATAAAGTATGAAATTTATATACAAATAAGCTACCTAGGCAACGTAGTTAAATACCGGAAAACAACAATATCAAACCGTTGAGTCTAAGTCTTAAATAATGTGCTCCGAAAAAGTTGCAATATAGACACAGCCGTCAACGACGGCTGCCGTCACGGGTCTGCACGTTCGGGTCGCCGCATTTGGTCCCGCCTGGCCGCATTCCACGCACCGTGAGACTCGCTCTCGCGGTATAATGAGGTGTGAGTTAGTGCGCTATCGTCAAAATGGCTCTGAGCACTATGGGACTTAACATCTGTGGCCATCAGTCCCCTAGAACTTAGAACTACTTAAACCTAACTAACCTAAGGACATCACACACATCCATGCCTGAGGCAGGATTCGAACCTGCGACCGTAGCGGTCACGCGGTTCCAGACTGAAGCGCCTAGAACCGCACGGCCACACCGGCTGGCTAAGGACGGATTCGTTTTCATGTAACTGTAAATTCACTAGCTACTTTTGTAAGGCGTATGCTTCGCCGGCGATGGGCGAGACATGACAGAATCTCTGTCCAGAGAGTAGTTTATTGTTAGTTGTTGCTTGTCGCGTGTATGCACTTGACTGCGCGAGTCGTCAGTAGAAGTCAGTCTGCAGTAGTAATCAGTCGGATACAGTAGTAGTCGATCGCCTTTAGTAGCGAATGGACGGTTGTAGTCGTAGTCTGCGGGAGTCGGCATGCGTCGACTGTGTGCTCTGCTCGCGACTCTGGTCAGGACTCTGGAGGATGAGTATTGTTGCAGAAGGTAAAGAAGCAGCCTTGCGCATAATTAATAATGTATGTTAATTGTAATTTAATTTGTTAAAAAAAAATGCCCCAATAATAATTTTTATAATATAAAGTAATTCTTTTTTTAAAAAAAGCATTCATTTCAATTTAAAGAATTTTTCCAATGCATTACCATTGCTTCCAAGAATCAATATATATATATATATATATATATACGTCAGCATTGCATGAAGCTGTGTCGAAGAATGTATAATTAAGAGCAGATATAATTGCAGTTTTATTGAGGTAAGAATTTTTGCCTTTTTTTACTCAGAATACAGGGCCGAAGGTCAGAGCTGCTGTCCGTATAAAATTTACCAGATATTATTATTTCTGTTGGGAGGTTACGTTTCGTTCATGGTTCATTATTTAATTAATGTTATTGTGTGGTTCATGGTCAATTACCATTCCTTTTAATTCTGTGGGGAGTTTACGCTTGGCTCCATTTCAATTTTCATTTATCAATTTTTTGCGGGGAGGTTACACTTGGCGACATCCAGCCAGGATCGTATTTCTTTGTGAATCTTCTGAGATGTAGTCATATATATGCTCTTAATTACTTAAACGTAGTTAGCATATGGTGCAACGCATTTTACTAATTTGTCACTCTTTCTTTCACAGATCATCGGCAATTTGTTGCTCTTTGTTATTATTGTGTTTGTTGCATTTTTCATTGTCTTTGTTTCATTTGTGAATAATTTTTATTTGTGTAAAAATGCCGCGAAAAAAAATAGTACATCGCGATGTGTAACGAGTGAAATAGCCGTCTCAAATAACTTGACCGATAGTACTTGCGACACCCAGTGTCTTAATGATAGTCCTCTATTTACAGACAATCAGTGTGTGCGGATTATTAATAATGATTTTGATCATAACGATGAACAAATATATTCAATTGTGTCCTCTGTTAATTTGACGGCAATTGATGACGCGGGACGTTCTGTTACAATGAACGCTGCCCAGCTTGACACACCCGGTTTGCAAAATTTATGTAACGAACAGACAATTTTTTTTAACGAAAATGAACAGTGTACTCAAAATACGACAGATTTATTTGATTCCGAGGTAGTGACTAACAGTGCACATCCGATTGACAAACATTTTCAAGAATCACAAAATGACCGAATGGTTACACAAAACGTGACAATTGCAGATACACCATCAAACAGCACAGAGAATAGAGTAGGTAATGTTACTTTGGATCAAATTATGGAAGTATTACTACTAATCAATGAAATACAGGAAAACCATCTCAAACAACTTAAACTAATTAATGAAAGTTACAAACAGTCGAATGAAGGACAAGACAACTTAAATGAAAATTTCAAACAACTTAGTGAACGGAATGATCAGCTTAGTGAACGGATTGCAGCCGTTGCCGCGCTATGTCATGATGCTGGAGAGCGGTTACGTGACGAAGTTGAGGCTTGTGCTGGTAACTAAATCAGTTGCACAAGAATTAAATAATACTCATGTAACCACAACAGAATCAATTAGAGATGAAATTAATGCAGTCACTGAACAATGTTCAGAAAACGCAACACAGATACGCGACGAGTTTAATTTAAAGCCAACAGAACTTTCGCACACTCTGGCTACGGAAGTCAATAAGAAATGTGAGCAACAGAACAGCCCAATTGACGAACGTATTAAAGTGACAGAAATGAAAAATATTTCAGTCACTAACACGTCACAGCATACGGCACATTCCGAACATTTCTCACAATCACACAGCCAGTATAATTTGAGTAATTTACAGAAAGTACGTGACTTAAAATCCGAAAAGACACAGACAAACAGATTCTTATGTAATCGTGAACCTGTTCACATATTCAGTGACGAGAACGTTGATTATAAGGAATTTATATCTGTAAAAAAATCTAAGGTATTGAAAAATGACAGAGCACTGGTTCATGCATTGAACTGGATACGGCAATTTGCTCTTGAATTTTTACTGGCATTTCCTGTAATGCAGAAACTACAATTAGCATAAATACAGCAATTTGTTTTTGAATTTTCACTGGCATTGCCTGTAACGCAAAAGCTAAAATTTATTTGCAGCGCGTAATAGACATCAGGGGATTCATTACGCTTTAATGAGTATGTGCTGTAGCGTGCACAGGGCCCCGAGCCGAAGTAGTGCTGTTTCATCTTTAGTTTTCTGCACTGCTGCCATCTCTTCTACTATCCTTTATATCTATTAAAACAGCTCTTCAACTATTGCTCTACCTAGTATTAAGAAAAGTGTAAAGAAAACCCGATATGACAAGTTTTTACCGAAAGTGACAATTTTTCATTAGACACTCCCGAAATGACAACTACCAGCGTAGTCTTTAATAACAGACGAAAATTTAATCATCAGTATGTGTAAAATTATCAGCAACAGGAACCACATTTTAGTAACAATAGAGGTTTTTTTTACCGCAATAGCAACAAAACCAGCCGGTTAGCATACCTAACCAACAATGCAGTCTACAAGGTCAACCAAGCTTTAATGTTTCGCCGCGTATGCGTATAGCGTCGCCCCCAACAAGTAGTAACGCACAGCAACAAGGAAATCAGTACGTACAGAAAACACACTTTTTCAATTCCTATCGCAATGCACCGTATAGAAATGACCATCATGACAGACGTAAAAGTAATGAGCACAAATTTCAGCGTACATTTAATAACAGTCGATCTTATCAGCAGCAAGAACATCAGCAACAACATATTATCATGAATGAACCAGACAATAGGTATCATCCAGAACGTAATACGTCAGGAAGAAACAACAGAACAGTTCAAATAGTCGAAATGCCACAGCATCCTCCTGAAAATAATAACACGCCAGATAGAATTTGACTAGATACAGTACAGGTTGCATCTTCCAGCAACGTAAGCAATACTCCAGATACACAGAATCTTTTTCACGAAAATGTTATTACTTTTGACGATATCCGAGACACTCTATTGCAGGAAAGACCAGTTGTTCAAAAAACCATTTCACACCCTGTCACCGAAGTTAAAATTGGATCATCGAAATTTTCAGCAGTAATCGATCCTGGATCACCTATGTCAGTTATAAATGAAGAAACTTTCGATGGTCCGCAGCTCGTGGTCGTGCGGTAGCGTTCTCGCTTCCCACGCCCGGGTTCCCGGGTTCGATTCCCGGCGGGGTCAGGGATTTTCTCTGCCTCGTGATGACTGGGTGTTGTGTGCTGTCCTTAGGTTAGTTAGGTTTAAGTAGTTCTAAGTTCTAGGGGACTGATGACCATAGATGTTAAGTCCCATAGTGCTCAGAGCCATTTTTGAAACTTTCAACGAGTGTAACAAAGAGAATACCTATCGTACGTTACCATTAGGCAAAACTAAAGTGAAAGGAGCAGTAACTAGTAAAGGGGTAGATGTTAAATTACAGACACATTTATCATTTTGTATTGCAGGTCATTTCACTCAAATTTTTGGATTGTTCCATTATTGACATCAGACGTTATTTTAGGTACGAATTTTCTGGCACAACATGACGCAGTTATTGACTTTCAAAACTCCTGTTTAATGTTAAAGAATGAAAATGTACAAATGGCTTTAGAATTTCAGCACTCTTTATCTGCAGAAGAACAAACAATTAATCGTACAGAGGTGATTTCCGCATCACGTAACATATACTGTAATTCCACATTGTTCACAGATACGTACGTACACAACTATAATACTCCAGACGAAGCCGACTATGACGTTATACAGATGATTTCTGATAAAGTTAAACAGAGCAGTGCAAATAAAGACGACGAACGCACACAACTACGCAAAATTCTTTTACAGAAAGCTCCAGTTTTTGACAACGTTCCTGGTATTATGTCCGGTTTTATGTATGAATTTCAATTTAAACAGCACGACACATTTAAAGCCAAGCATTATCCCATTCCGTATATTCATAGAGAACAAGTGAAGAACGAATTGCAAGCTATGCTTGAACAAGGAATTATTGAACCGGCAATTAGTCCGTACATAAACTCGCTCCATATTGTTAAGAAAAAAGATGGTTCACTTCGCCTCGTACTGGATTCGCGTCACATCAATGACATTATTATTAATGAAACAGATCGCACACAGACACTAGAAGAACTTCTACAGAAATTTCATGGTACTGCTATTTATTCCACATTAGATTTGAAATCGGGATTTTGGCAAATTCAGCTCCATCCGAACTGCAGAAAGTACACAGCATTTCTCTGTTTTGGTGACTGCTATCAATTTTGTAAATTACCATTCGGTTTAACTATTTCTTCAGCAGCTTTTATTTGCGGTTTGAATACAATACTTCCGACAGAACTTAAAGACAGAATCACAACGTACGTAGACGACATTCTTATTACAGAAGCTAACTGGTCTGAACACAATCTGATTCTTGAACGACTGTTGCAAACTTTTCGTGCACAAGGACTCACAGTTAATCTCAGTACATCGCACTTTGGTAAAACTTCTACACTCCTGGAAATGGAAAAAATAACACATTGACACCGGTGTGTCAGACCCACCATACTTGCTCCGGACACTGCGAGAGGGCTGTACAAGCAATGATCACACGCACGGCACAGCGGACACACCAGGAACCGCGGTGTTGGCCGTCGAATGGCGCTAGCTGCGCAGCATTTGTGCACCGCCGCCGTCAGTGTCAGCCAGTTTGCCTTGGCATACGGAGCTCCATCGCAGTCTTTAAGACTGGTAGCATGCCGCGACAGCGTGGACGTGAACCGTATGTGCAGTTGACGGACTTTGAGCGAGGGCTTATAGTGGGCATGCGGGAGGCCGGGTGGACGTACCGCCGAATTGCTCAACACGTGGGGCGTGAGGTCTCCACAGTACATCGATGTTGTCGCCAGTGGTCGGCGGAAGGTGCACGTGCCCGTCGACCTGGGACCGGACCGCAGCGACGCACGGATGCACGCCAAGACCGTAGGATCCTACGCAGTGCCGTAGGGGACCGCACCGCCACTTCCCAGCAAATTAGGGACACTGTTGCTCCTGGGGTATCGGCGAGGACCATTCGCAACCGTCTCCATGAAGCTGGGCTACGGTCCCGCACACCGTTAGGCCGTCTTCCGCTCACGCCCCAACATCGTGCAGCCCGCCTCCAGTGGTGTCGCGACAGGCGTGAATGGAGGGACGAATGGAGACGTGTCGTCTTCAGCGATGAGAGTCGCTTCTGCCTTGGTGCCAATGATGGTCGTATGCGTGTTTGGCGCCGTGCAGGTGAGCGCCACAATCAGGACTGCATACGACCGAGGCACACAGGGCCAACACCCGGCATCATGGTGTGGGGAGCGATCTCCTACACTGGCCGTACACCACTGGTGATCGTCGAGGGGACACTGAATAGTGCACGGTACATCCAAACCGTCATCGAACCCATCGTTCTACCATTCCTAGACCGGCAAGGGAACTTGCTGTTCCAACAGGACAATGCACGTCCGCATGTATCCCGTGCCACCCAACGTGCTCTAGAAGGTGTAAGTCAACTACCCTGGCCAGCAAGATCTCCGGATCTGTCCCCCATTGAGCATGTTTGGGACTGGATGAAGCGTCGTCTCACGCGGTCTGCACGTCCAGCACGAACGCTGGTCCAACAGAGGCGCCAGGTGGAAATGGCATGGCAAGCCGTTCCACAGGACTACATCCAGCATCTCTACGATCGTCTCCATGGGAGAATAGCAGCCTGCATTGCTGCGAAAGGTGGATATACACTGTACTAGTGCCGACAATGTGCATGCTCTGTTGCCTGTGTCTATGTGCCTGTGGTTCTGTCAGTGTGATCATGTGATGTATCTGACCCCAGGAATGTGTCAATAAAGTTTCCCCTTCCCGGGACAATGAATTCACGGTGTTCTTATTTCAATTTACAGGAGTGTATAAAATTTCTTGGAGATGTAATTTCAGCAGAAGGCATTACGCCTGACCCGGAAAAACTTCAAACTTTACGTGACATTACTGTTCCTACGACGAAGAAGCAACTACGTAGCTTTTTGGGTGTAATTAACTTTTTTCGTAAATTTATTCATTGCTCTGCTTTAGACACCCATAGATTATGTCAATTGACAGGTAAAAACACTATTTGGTCTTGGGATAGGCAAGCACATTCTGAATTTGTGAACCTGAAAGAAGCCTTGTTGAATGCACCACTTTTATCGCACCCAGATCTTACCAGAAATTTTTCCATTGCTACCGACAGTTCTAACACCGCTTTAGGCGTACATATTTTTCAGGAAATTGAAGAAGATGGTTGTACAGTAATTAAAAACATCGCTTTTGCAAGTCGCATTCTGTCACCTGCTGAACGCAATTATTCTGTCACAGAACTTGAAACATTATGTGTTGTATGAGCTTTTACCAGATTTCGGCATTTTCTTTATGGAAGACATACCACCGTTTACACGGACCATAGAGCGATACAATTTTTACTTTCGGCTAAATTTCCACACGACAGATTAAGTAGATGGAAACTTTATTTACAGGAATTTAATTTTACAATTGTTCACATTCCCGGCACACAAAATATTGTAGCAGATGCACTATCCCGTTCTCTCAGCAACAATCAGCAAGACATCGCAACCAACTTCTGCAAAGCAAATTTCAACGTCATGTACATTCAACAAGTTGCATTTGAAAATTTTATTTCGTCGTCATTGCAAGACATAGCACAAGAGCAGAGTAAAGACACGTATGGAAAGAAATTAAACATCTTTAGTAAGATAGGAATAATGTTACCATTACAAACCATTACACTGTAAGCAATGACATTCTGTTTCGTCGCTCTCATCCTGACAGCAACAATTGGTTATTATGCATTCCTGACGAACTTGTTAACAAATGAATCTGGTATACTCATTTAAGTTATGCACATTACGGAGCCAGAAAATGTTTTCTTATACTGAGACAGAACTGTTATTTTGCCAACATGGAGAAACGTATACGACGAGTTTTAGCGTCATGTAAAATCTGCCAGAAAGCTAAATCAGACACGACTTCACATATTCCTCCATTACATCCCATTGTACCTGTTAAATTGAGACATATGGCCGCTGTAGAAATTTTTGGTCCGATTCCCAGAACTAATAGAGGTTTTTGCTACATCTTTGTCGCTGTTGAACTCACTACAAAATTTTCTACCTTCACTCCGTTACGCAAAGCTACCTCTAAAACTGTTTCGAAAGAATTTGTAAAACAGTTTCTATTTCATGTAGGGCATGTGTTGAAAGTAATTTCCGACAATGGATCACAGTTTCGATCTGCTATATGGACACGTATGTTACGAGCTAGAAACATTTCTCCGATCTATATATCCAGGTACCATGCTTCTTCGAACCCTTGTGAACGATTAATGAAAGAAATTGGTAAACTGTGTAGAATTTACTGCCATAAAAAAACATATTGATTGGGACACACACATACTCTCATTCCAAGATGTAATTAATTCCATACCGAATGAATCTACTATGCTATCTCCGTCTATTATACTGAAAAATGTTGAACCACCTAACAAAATTAAAGAATTAGTAACCTTTCCTACATCTCGTCGACTTCGACACCATGAAATAATTGACATTGCGCTGAACAACATCAAACGTGCCGCAGAGCGCCGGAGAAGACAGCAAAAACAGGTTTGTACACGCCGTGACTTTCACATTGGACAGAAGATATTAGTACGTACACACTATTTATCCAACAAAGGAAAGAGTAGATGCAGTAAATTTCAGCTTCTATACGCAGGTCCATATCGAATTCGCAGCATTCCTCACCCCAATGTAGTACACGTCGAAACTTTGAGAACCAGAAAAACCAAAGGGAACCACCACGTATCCAACATCAAACCTTTTATTGAATGAACATATTTTATGATTTATCACACTGTAATGCCATTACCTATTTTTTATGACCACTTATGCAATTATATTCACATGGGCACTTACTGATGATTATCGCATTTTTTCTTGGCATGTGCCCGGCAAGGTAAGGTTAGCAGGTCGCTTTTATTGTCGTTACACATCAGACCGTGCATATTTTTCCAGAAGAACTTACACATTTTTTGACCACTTGTGCAATTATACTTTCCCCCATGAACCATGGACCTTGCCGTTGGTGGGGTGGCTTGCGTGCCTCAGCGATACAGATGGCCGTACCGTAGGTGCAACCACAACGGAGGGGTATCTGTTGAGAGGCCAGACAAACATGTGGTTCCTGAAGAGGGGCAGCAGCCTTTCCAGTAGTTGCAAAAAATGGTTCAAATGGCTCTGAGCACTATGGGACTCAACTGCTGAGGTCATTAGTCCCCTAGAACTTAGAACTAGTTAAACCTAGCTAACCTAAGGACATCACAAACATCCATGCCCGAGGCAGGATTCGAACCTGCGACTGTAGCGGTCTTGCGGTTCCAGACTGCAGCGCCTTTAACCGCACGGCCACTTCGGCCGGCTCAGTAGTTGCAGGGGCAACAGTCTGGATGATTGACTGATCTGGCCTTGTAAC
The DNA here is from genome assembly GCF_023898315.1 of Schistocerca nitens. Lineage (NCBI taxonomy): Eukaryota > Metazoa > Arthropoda > Insecta > Orthoptera > Acrididae > Schistocerca > Schistocerca nitens. The sequence goes on along the minus strand of NC_064621.1, from coordinate 304,446,386 downwards.
ATTAACCAAAACGGCCTTCCTGTGCAGGTACTGCGAACGGCTGAAAGCAAGGGGAAACTACAGCCGTAATTTTTTCCGAGGACATGCAGCTTTACTGTATGATTAAATGATGATGGCATCCTCTTGGGTAAAATATTCCGGAGGTAAAATAGTCCCCCATTCGGATCTCTGGGCGGGGACTACTCAAGACGACGTCGTTATCAGGAGAAAGAAAACTGGCATTCTACGGATCGGAGCGTGGAATGTCAGTTCCCTTAATCGGGCAGGTAGGTTAGAAAATTTAAAAAGGGAAATAGATAGGTTAAACATAGATATACTGGGAATTAGTGAAGTTCGGTGGCAGGAGGAACAAGACTTCTGGTCAGGTGATTACGGGGTTATAAATACAAAATCAAATAGGGGTAATGCAGGAGTAGGTTTAATAATGAATAAAGAAATAGGAGTGCGGGTTAGCTACTACAAACAGCACAGTGAACGCATTATTGTGGCGAAGATAAACACAAAGCCCATGCCTACTACAGTAGTACAAGTTTATATACCAACTAGCTCTGCAGATGATGAAGAAATTGATGAAATGTATGACGAGATAAAAGAAATTATTCAGGTAGTGAAGGGAGACGAAAATTTAATAGTCATGGGTGACTGGAATTCGTCAGTAGGAAAAGGGAGAGAAGGAAACATAGTAGGTGAATATGGATTGGGGGGAAGAAATGAAAGAGGAAGCCGCCTTGTAGAATTTTGCACAGAGCATAACTTAATCATAGCTGACACTTGGTTCAAGAATCATAAAAGAAGTTTGTATACCTGGAGGAATCCTGGAGATACTAAAAGGTATCAGATAGATTATATAATGGTAAGACAGAGATTTAGGAACCAGGTTTTAAATTGTAAGACATTTCCAGGGGCAGATGTGAATTCTGACCACAATCTATTGTTTATGAACTGCAGATTGAAACTGAAGAAACTGCAAAACGGTGGGAATTTAAGGAGATGGGACCTGGATAAACTGAAAGAACCAGAGGTTGTACAGAGTTTCAGGGAGAGCATAAGGGAACAATTGACAGGAATGGGGGAAAGAAATACAGTAGAAGAAGAATGGGTAGCTCTGAGGGATGAAGTAGTGAAGGCAGCAGAGGATCAAGTAGGTAAAAAGACGAGGGCTAATAGAAATCCTTGGGTAACGGAAGAAATATTGAATTTAATTGATGAAAGGAGAAAATATAAAAATGCAGTAAATGAAGCAGGCAAAAAGGAATACAAACGTCTCAAAAATGAGATCGACAGGAAGTGCAAAATGGCTAAGCAGGGATGGCTAGAGGACAAATGTAAGGATGTAGAGGCTTGTCTCACTAGGGGTAAGATAGATACTGCATACAGGAAAATTAAAGAGACCTTTGGAGAGAAGAGAACCACTTGTATGAATATCAAGAGCTCAGATGGCAACCCAGTTCTAAGCAAAGAAGGGAAGGCAGAAAGGTGGAAGGAGTATATAGAGGGTTTATACAAGGGCGATGTACTTGAGGACAATATTATGGAAATGGAAGAGGATGTAGACGAAGACGAAATGGGACATAAGATACTGCGTGAAGAGTTTGACAGAGCACTGAAAGACCTGAGTCGAAACAAGGCCCCGGGAGTAGACAACATTCCATTAGAACTACTGGTGGCCTTGGGAGAGCCAGTCATGACAAAACTCTACCATCTGGTGAGCAACATGTATGAAACAGCCGAAATACCCACAGACTTCAAGAAGAATATAATAATTCCAATCCCAAAGAAAGCAGGTGTTGACAGATGTGAAAATTACCGAACTATCAGTTTAATAAGTCACAGCTGCAAAATACTAACGCGAATTCTTTACAGACGAATGGAAAAACTGGTAGAAGCGGACCTCGGGGAAGATCAGTTTGGATTCCGTAGAAATGTTGGAACACGTGAGGCAATACTAACCTTACAACTTATCTTAGAAGAAAGATTAAGAAAAGGCAAACCTACGTTTCTAGCATTTGTAGACTTAGAGAAAGCTTTTGACAACGTTAACTGGAATACTCTCTTTCAAATTCTGAAGGTGGCAGGGGTAAAATACAAGGAGCGAAAGGCTATTTACAATTTGTACAGAAACCAGATGGCAGTTATAAGAGTCGAGGGGCATGAAAGGGAAGCAGTGGTTGGGAAAGGAGTGAGACAGGGTTGTAGCCTCTCCCCGATGTTATTCAATCTGTATATTGAGCAAGCAGTAAAGGAAACAAAAGAAAAATTCGGAGTAGGTATTAAAATTCATGGAGAAGAAGTAAAAACTTTGAGGTTCGCCGATGACATTGTAATTCTGTCAGAGATAGCAAAGGACTTAGAAGAGCAGTTGAACGGAATGGACAGTGTCTTGAAAGGAGGATATAAGATGAACATCAACAAATATAAACGAGGATAATGGAATGTAGTCAAATTAAATCGGGTGATGCTGATGGGATTAGATTAGGAAATGAGACACTTAAAGTAGTAAAGGAGTTTTGCTATTTAGGGAGCAAAATAACTGATGATGGTCGAAGTAGAGAGGATATAAAATGTAGACTGGCAATGGCAAGGAAATCGTTTCTGAAGAAGAGAAATTTGTTAACATCGAGTATAGATTTGAGTGTCAGGAATTCGTTTCTGAAAGTATTTGTATGGAGTGTAGCCATGTATGGAAGTGAAACATGGACGATAACCAGTTTGGACAACAAGAGAATAGAAGCTTTCGAAATGTGGTGCTACAGAAGAATGCTGAAGATCAGGTGGGTAGATCACATAACTAATGAGGAGGTATTGAATAGGATTGGGGAGAAGAGAAGTTTGTGGCACAACTTGACTAGAAGAAGGGATCGGTTGGTAGGACATGTTTTGAGGCATCAAGGGATCACAAATTTAGCATTGGAGGCAGCGTGGAGGGTAAAAATCGTAGAGGGAGACCAAGAGATCAATACACTAAGCAGATTCAGAAGGATGTAGGTTGCAGTAGGTACTGGGAGATGAAGAAGCTTGCACAGGATAGAGTAGCATGGAGAGCTGCATCAAACCACTCTCAGGACTGAAGACCACAACAACAACAACATGCAATTATATTTATGTGCCTACTTACTGATGATTGTCGTATTTTCTCTTGGCAAGTGCCCGCCAAGGAAAGGTTAGCATGTCGCTCTTTTTGTCGTTACACATCAGACCGTGCATATTTTCCATTTTTATGTATGTATGATTGTTTTCCTGTTTTCTTTGTATGCACTATGAAATAGTAAGATATATAATAAACACCATTTGACCTTAACATTTTGCCATATGATGTCTCAACATCGTGACTACTTTACTTTTTTTTTGCTGCTACATTGTGATACACTGTGTACATTTTTGCTTCTGAACACTGTCGATGTATTTGACATAATACGTTTTCTGTCATGCTATGCTGTATGCTTAATTATGTTACTATAAACCAGTTTTTATCTAGTGGGTATATGATTTAAATGCAAGACATTAATCTTTGTTCATCATTTTCAGAAAGAAATAACGTGTAATAGAAATAAATTAAACAGAAATGGGAATTTCACCTTCAGAATGAACGAAAGAGGATACAATACCTCATGTCAAAGAGTAAATGGATCAGAATTAACAAGCATTAACAAGAATATACTATACACATCTTTGAATAGCAGTCTTAACTAATTTTTTCTTTCAGAATACGAGACGATTGATACAGGCTGTCAGACACAACTACACATCTTAGTTTTAGTGATGAAATATGCTAGAAATAAGGAATAGTTGTATAATGAATAATGAAGTGACTTTTTTGCAGATGATAATGAATGGTGATGAATAATGATGAAGAATATGCTAATATGGATAATGAAGTTTTTCTTTACAGTTGATGATAATAATGGAGTTATGATAATATGGATAATGAAGTTTTTTCTTTGCAGATGAAAATAATGATGAAGTTTATATATTTACTGTTAGTTAAGAGATGCTATGTAGTTATTTAAGTATTTGTTGCAGTTCGTTTTGACAGTATGTCTTATATCGCATGGTATGATGACTGAAGGTTTTGGAAAGGACAGCTAGAGAACATATATATTTTTTATACACATTTCACTACCTGTTAATTCAAAGTTCACTACTTTTCAGAATAATATGCGTTTCTTCTTTCAGTTTAATAATCCATTTTGTATATTTTGCAGGAGGAATTATTCATGAAATTAATGTGCTATAAGCAGTTGTTTATTAAACCTATGTCGTTTATGAATGTGATCACATATACTCTACCTGTTTCATAACCTTGCTACAGCTGACTCATGACGAATGACGTTAGACATCTTCATTTGCAGCCATAACTCAAAAGCAAACAAAGGAATTACCAGTCCCAAATAATGGTACTAGTTTAAGAGAGTTCTGAGTAATACTGATCAGCTCCGAATAGTATGTCACTTCAATAATGACTTCTGAATAATGCATTAAAAAAATGCTTTGTAACTGGCCAATGAATGCCACCGATTACTGTAATAAGATGACCTATGATGCCAATGATTACTATAATTAGATTAATTATGTATAAATGCTGTGCCAATAATTAACTCATTTTGAATGATGACTTCTGAAGAATACAAAAAAAAATGCTTTGTAACTGGCCAATGAATGCCATTGATTATTGTAATAAGATGACCTATGTTCTGAAATACAGTGCGTGTGCACTTTATGCCATTTGTTAATATGATTTGTACTCATTACGTATACATTTTGTGATTCCCAGATATGTTCTGTATTACAGTGCGTGTGCACTTTCGTCATTTTGTTAACATGATTTGTATTCATTGCATATACATCTCGTGATTTGCTGATCTATTCTGAATTACAGTGCGTGTGCACTTTATGTCATTTCATTTGTACTCATTGTGTATACATTTTGTCTTTGCTTGATATGTTCTGTACTCAGTGCGTGTGCACTATTTTTTATTTCATGTTCTGCACCTATATATATGTATATATTCTGTGATTGTAAAGTTAGTTAATTAAGAAAAATTTGTTGCTCATGGGAAGTCCAATTGACTCACCATCGCTGCCAAATTTTTGCCCCCCCCCCCCCCCCCCCCAGTGGAGGGCTATGTAAGGCGTATGCTTCGCCGGCGATGGGCGAGGCATGACAGAATCTCTGACCAGAGAGTAGTTTATTGTTAGTTGTTGCTTGTCGCGTGTCTGCGCTTGACTGCGCGAGTCGTCAGTAGAAGTCAGTCTGCAGTAGTAATCAGTCGGATACAGTAGTAGTCGGTCGGCTTTAGTAGCGAGTGGACGGTTGTAGTCGTAGTCTGCGGGAGTCGGCATGCGTCGGCTGTGTGCTCTGCTTGCGACTCTGGTCAGGACTCTGGAGGATGAGTATTGTTGTAGAAGGTAAAGCAGCAGCCTTGTGCATAATTAATAATGTATGTTAATTGTAATTTAATTTGTTCAAAAAAATGCCCCAATAATAATTTTTATAATATACAGTAATTCTTTTAAAAAAAAACATTCATTTCAATTTAAAGAATTTTTCCAATGCATTACCATTGCTTCCAAGAATCAATATATATATATATATATATATATATATATATATATATATATATATATATATATATATATATATATATACGCCAGAATTGCACGAAGCTGTGTCGAAGAATGTATAATTAAGAGCAGATATAATTGCAGTTTTGTTGAGGTAAGAATTTTTGCCTTTTTTTACTCAGAATACAGGCCCGAAGGTCAGCGCTGCTGTCCTTATAAAATTTACCAGATATTATTATTTCTGTTGGGAGGTTACTTTTCGTTCATGGTTCATTATTTAATTAATGTTATTGTGTGGTTCATGGTCAATTACCATTCCTTTTAATTCTGTGGGGAGTTTACGCTTGGCTCCATTTCAATTTTCATTTATCAATTTTTTGCGGGGAGGTTACACTTTGAGGTGTGGATGCAGGACGCGCAGTCCTGGAGGAGACTTTCCCAAACAGAAGAGGCTTATACCCAGCAATAATGAAAGTTATGCTGTTCTAGAATGAATAGCTGCTGTTAATTTCTTTTATTAATTTTTTCTTTTTATTTACGTAGCGGTCTCCCAAAATGACGACGCAAGCATCAAAATGTTACTGCTTACATTAGGAGCTCAAAGAGGAAAACCACCGTTTTTTTTTTCCTTTTTTACTTTTAGAGGGTTTTTGTGTCAGGATTCTTTTAAATTTTTAATTTAAATTTTATTCCGTATGCCCTGTAGTTTTCCTACAGCTGTGTTGTGAATCCTCAAAAATGGTTCAAATGGTTCTGAGCACTATGGGACTTAACATCTGTGGCCATCAGTCCCCTAGAACTTAGAACTACTTAAACCTAACTAACCTAAGGACATCTCACACATCCATGCCCGAGGCAGGATTCGAACCTGCGACCGTAGCAGTCACGCGGTTCCGGACTGCGCGCCTAGAACCGCTAGACCACCGCGGCCGGCTGTGAAACCTCTAAGATACTTATCGATCACCCTGTATTTTGCGCCTGCAAAATGGATGACTGTCACTAATTATTAAAGTAGAATAATCCTTTATTTCCAAAGTGAGCAAACGCTGGTTTTACTCTGCCCAGGCACGACTGGCATTAAGTCTGCAAGCAGGTCATTGCTCTCACAGTGCTGACTGACACCGTCTGCTGCTTGTCAGGGCATTCTGGCTGGTGTGCGTGGCCGTATCGTGGGTGTGCGCCGTGCTGCTGGTGCAGGAGGCGTGGTACGCGTTCCGCTACAACCCCATCAACTTCGTGGTGCAGCCTGCCGAGCCTGGCTCCGCTACGCCGTTTCCCTCAGTAATCATCTGCCCAAGGGACAACAGGCCCGTCATAAAAAAATTTGCGAAAAGGTATTACACCAGTCACTAATTCTAAAATAGCGTAAATGTTAATCACGATACTACTTGTGTGAAATATTTGGTCAAAATCATAAAATAAGACCAACAGAAATTGAGATTCAATTTCTGAACAAGGTGTCATTAAGGTTACGAAACGAGGCAAAGTAACCACTAGGCATTTTACGTACATTACAGCCCAAACTACATCTGATTTGTGTAAATTGATGCTATTCAGTACACACACACACACACACATACACACACACACACACACACTCGCGCGGCATTCTGGAAGTAGCTAGATGTACACTTGGTTGACTGTGCACATTTACGTACTTTCTAGCTACCATAAGGGGTACGCAGAGTTTAAATTGTGTAATTTTTTTCAAATTAGCATTTACAGAGGTTTTCAGACATTTCATTTTTTAACATTTTTTCACACTACAAAATTACTTCTGAATGCAACAATCAACCACTTCCTTATACTGAAACAGAAGCACTTTTTACGATTTCATAAGCACTGGACAGCACGAATTTAATATACATCCTACTTCATTGTCAACAGTTTTAGAATTTTACCTATTGTAAGCAGGACGCTGTTACAATTTGAGTAAATGTTTTAAATACCTCCACCACCCACCAAATTTTTGACAGCTGTATCTGCCTTAATAAAACAGAAATGACAGCGCATTGGATTTTGTGGTCCTTAAAGCAACGATCAATCTGTTTGTTACACTGAAGCAGAATCACTTCAGTGTAACTGACAATTTTATACTTCTCATACACTTCAAAAGCAGTACAGCGCTCAGAATCTGTAAAGCAGTCCTTGAGACAATGCATAGTTTTACATTCACGGTTGAAAAAGCATTTAGATCCGTACCAAATCCAATGACTGTATATGTGAGTACTAAATATTCTCGCAAATTAAACGCAGAGCTACCACAATATTCTTTTAGACATTGAACATTAATATCTCATTTAGCTGCATTGAGTGAAATGACAATTTTATGTATACTACTTTTGTACTAGGCAGATATGTAAAAATAATGGTTCATATCACTGTTTTTTCGAAGCCAACTGTATCCCTGTTATTTACTCTTCCTTGAAAGCTCGTGCTCCTGTTGCCACCGCTGAGAAAGTCGAGTAGTCCATCACTGATAGTTGCAAATCTTGACGCTTGATATATGTTTTAGTCCTTCAGTCAAGCCAGCACTACCGCTCCAGATTTGGTGTTGAAGTAACTTGCACTCAATGTTGTGTACCGCTCCCTGAAACGTCTGGTTAAACGATAGAACAGAACAGGTAGTTGGAATTGTGGAAAGGGGTCAAAAATGAGCGGCTGTCAGTAACACTCGAACACATGTAACTCTATGTAGTTGCCCAACCATTACAGCACGAATTTTCGAGCTTAACTACCGACTGAATATGTCACACAATTTTATGGCTTAAGGGCACAACCCCTTTAATTTTTAAAACGGCTGAAGGCCCATGATTTAAAACACAACTACAACAAATTTTCAAAAGGCAGAAAGCGCAAGGTTTTATCTTTAAATAATATTTCAAATAAGCCTGGAGGCCAAAACAATGTAAGACTTGACAAGTAAGGAATTTGAATTTTAAAACGGCTGAAGGCCCATTATTTAAAACACAACTAAAAGCATACCAATTCAAACCATCGGCTATGAGCCATTAAAATACACAATCAAACACCAATAAGAAAAGGCAGTACAGCCAGCGGCGCTCAGAAATTTGCGGGGGTCGGTCTGCACTTGAAATCTTAACGTTCGCTTAGGGGAGACAGGTAGTCGGCCCAACTACATCCGATCCGCCGGCAACCCAACCAAGAGACAGTCAACGGACCCACCGACAAGACGCCCACAACCAAGTATGCATAAGCTGTCAAAACGACACACATGTGTTGGACAGCGACAACACGGCGAGGGAAGGACACTGCCTGAATTTTACGTCAGCGGCCAGGGCAGGTAACTGGTACGCTAACGGCACAAGGCAGAAAATTCCGCTGGTGCACTTGGACTTCAAATAGCCAAAATACAGTTAAACTCCACCGGATGGTGCCCAAACTTTTGACAATTCGAACACTCGCTGTTGCTCACGGGAATACCCCCAACAGCCAACCATGAAAACCAATGGCACAATATGAACAGACTAGCTTCGGAAATTAAATCACCACTCAACTTTGATGTCCTGGGTCGGTGAGCCACGAACCTCGTAGCAATCGGAACACCCCCCACACACTCTGACACTGCTTAGAGATCTCCATCGGGCCCGGCCCACTGCGCCGCGCGGAAATTTCCTGGCTGATCCACACCAACCGACCGACTGTAGCACACCGGCTAGCCGGAAACTATTAATACCAGGCCAAAAATAGCACAATTTGCTGCCACCCGTAGAAAGAGGAAGAACCATGGCATAACCGCAATAACAGCGGGAAACCAAACACAGAGTAACAGTCAAAGTTTAGACCAAGGCATAAGCCGGGGCCAGCACGGCTAACCCCCCTACTACTCAAGCGTTTAAAATCTGTCTGATCGTGTTGTGCTTCCACCATCACCCAAACGCTTGATGTTCTGAAACACGAAAGTAGCAGAATCCCTGGTTTCTTGAATTATAAGAAATAAATAACAGACAAAATAGTTAGTAGTAGTAGTAGTAGAGCATAATAGACTTAAATTTTTTTCTAATTTTATGATGTATACACAGAGGACAGCAGCAGCTACAACACCAATAACGTACTTCTTCTAGCAGTTGCTTGTATATATACATACTCACCTGCTCACGCAGCAGCTGCTTCCGTCTCCTTCCGAAAGGTTCCGACAAGAAAAACTGCTTAGTGAGCAAGTCAATACGTCTTGCAGTCTCCTGGTGTGTTGGATCTCACCAACTTGACAAATCAGCACATGTTATGTTGTGCAAAATACAACATCGTGATTTCTAACTCCTTCATCTGTACACAGCGGCCGTTGTAGAGCAGTTACATGTTTTATTTTGAGTATTTAGCCTAATGTCATTTCACAGAAAGCGTGATAGTTCGGCAAGGCGATTTCTTGCCATCTTCAGGCGTTTCTGATGACTCGCTACCTTCATATGCTCTCCCATCCATCCACAGCCTCGTCTCTGGGGGTAGACCTAGTGCGGGGATGGGGAAACTGCGTCAGAAAGGAACATTCCTACGCCCGCAATCACTCTGCCGCCAGCGTCGGATGAAGGTCTGTGCAGACGCAGCAAATATCCGGCCTTTAATTCTTCAGTTGCCACGACAGCGTCGAATTTCCACGTAGATTACCTCTGTGCTTTTCTGGTCATGACGAAGTTGGATCTCAGTCCTTTCTTATTTGAAAACTCATTTCTCTATTTATTAGTTCACCATGTAGTCCAATCTTTACAGCCTCTTTCAGAATACAGTCCCAGAAGGTACTGGACTGTTGCTAGAACTTGGTCCGCCCGTTATTCATAACGTGTCTATGACAAAAGTAGTGTTCTTCCACAGTGGACTTTGTCAGCTGTTAGTTGTATGTGTGGCGTTTATTTTCAGTGCATCTCTCCTGTACTGTGATGGTAGTCTGGCGTACATCCATTTTCTCACACTAACAAGGTATGTGGTAGGCTCCTAGTTTCCGAAATGCTATATCATCCTTAATTGATCTCAACATGGATTTCGTCTTGGTTGAATCAGATGGTGCAGCATGTCTTGTAGGTCAGATTACGGACCTATCATATACATATGGAAAAAAGCACGAAGGCTTGTAGACTGCCAACTCCAGGGCCTCTTCTTCACATGCCCCAATAAACGTATTGGCCACCAGTGGTCATGGACAGACCATCACCACTCTGGTAAGAAAATTAAACGCCTATAGCGGTTCTTGTGGTCTTATTTATTGTGTAGCTACCAGTTTTGGCACTTCAGTGCGCCATCTTCAGGCCGTAGTCGATGCTGAAGGGATTATCGCGATCCATATATACATTGCATCAGTGGCCAACACAACTGGTTTGCGCATACTATCTACACTCCTGGAAATTGAAATAAGAACACCGTGAATTCATTGTCCCAGGAAGGGGAAACTTTATTGACACATTCCTGGGGTCAGATACATCACATGATCACACTGACAGAACCACAGGCACATAGACACAGGCAACAGAGCATGCACAATGTCGGCACTAGTACAGTGTATATCCACCTTTCGCAGCAATGCAGGCTGCTATTCTCCCATGGAGACGATCGTAGAGATGCTGGATGTAGTCCTGTGGAACGGCTTGCCATGCCATTTCCACCTGGCGCCTCTGTTGGACCAGCGTTCGTGCTGGACGTGCAGACCGCGTGAGACGACGCTTCATCCAGTCCCAAACATGCTCAATGGGGGACAGATCCGGAGATCTTGCTGGCCAGGGTAGTTGACTTACACCTTCTAGAGCACGTTGGGTGGCACGGGATACATGCGGACGTGCATTGTCCTGTTGGAACAGCAAGTTCCCTTGCCGGTCTAGGAATGGTAGAACGATGGGTTCGATGACGGTTTGGATGTACCGTGCACTATTCAGTGTCCCCTCGACGATCACCAGTGGTGTACGGCCAGTGTAGGAGATCGCTCCCCACACCATGATGCCGGGTGTTGGCCCTGTGTGCCTCGGTCGTATGCAGTCCTGATTGTGGCGCTCACCTGCACGGCGCCAAACACGCATACGACCATCATTGGCACCAAGGCAGAAGCGACTCTCATCGCTGAAGACGACACGTCTCCATTCGTCCCTCCATTCACGCCTGTCGCGACACCACTGGAGGCGGGCTGCACGATGTTGGGGCGTGAGCGGAAGACGGCCTAACGGTGTGCGGGACCGTAGCCCAGCTTCATGGAGACGGTTGCGAATGGTCCTCGCCGATACCCCAGGAGCAACAGTGTCCCTAATTTGCTGGGAAGTGGCGGTGCGGTCCCCTACGGCACTGCGTAGGATCCTACGGTCTTGGCGTGCATCCGTGCGTCGCTGCGGTCCGGTCCCAGGTCGATGGGCACGTGCACCTTCCGCCGACCACTGGCGACAACATCGATGTACTGTGGAGACCTCACGCCCCACGTGTTGAGCAATTCGGCGGTACGTCCACCCGGCCTCCCGCATGCCCACTATACGCCCTCGCTCAAAGTCCGTCAACTGCACATACGGTTCACGTCCACGCTGTCGCGGCATGCTACCAGTCTTAAAGACTGCGATGGAGCTCCGTATGCCACGGAAAACTGGCTGACACTGACGGCGGCGGTGCACAAATGCTGCGCAGCTAGCGCCATTCGACGGCCAACACCGCGGTTCCTGGTGTGTCCGCTGTGCCGTGCGTGTGATCATTGCTTGTACAGCCCTAACGCAGTGTCCGGAGCAAGTATGGTGGGTCTGACACACCGGTGTCAATGTGTTCTTTTTTCCATTTCCAGGAGTGTATAACCGTGGCGTCAGAACTCCTACAATCAACTGACAACTGACTGGAGACACGTTCAATATACAACATTTAAGAACATGTGTTGCTGATCTGTATTCCGAATGTTTCTCCATTCATTTGGCATTTGATGGATGAAGTGGTGACACAACAGTTACAGGTACTCTGTGTAAACCAGTTATGATGGCCAGTGATGTAGTATATATATGGATCGAGATGACCCCTTCAGAATCAAATACGGCCTGAATATGGCTCATTGAAGAGCCGAAACTGGTAGCTATATGATAAATAAGGTCATAAGGAAGGCTGTAAGGGGTTCATTTTCTTACAATGGTGAACGGCCATGGCCCCCAAGACCTCCAGTCAAAGGGATGGACATACAAAACATCACCACTCTGTCTGTTCATTCACAGTAATTCCCATCAAAGAATTGGTAGACTGAAGTAAGCACGAATTAAAACAGTTTTACGATATTGCAGCATGCTGCAGATGAAAAGAAGATCCGCAATTAGTTCTGTAAATGAAATACATGGTTGCAGCTCCTTTATAAGTTGTATTAGGAAGTACCTTTTTTTTATTTCTTGGTGGTGACTAGTTTCGGACGCCTATGTGCATTTTCAAACCTCGCGTCGAAGATAAAATGTTTGCTGACTAAACAATATATTGCCCGCCCAGCTAGCTGCGCGGTCTAACACTCTGCTTCCCAAGCGGGAAGGCGTGCCGGTCCCTGGCACGAATCCGCCCAGCGGATTAGTGTGTCGGCCAGTTCTGTGGATGGTGTTCAAGTCAGATTTCCGTCTGCCTTGGCGAGTGCCGGCTGGTTCCCTTATTCCGCCTCAGTTACGCTATGTCGGCCACTGCTGCGCAAACACTGTCTCCACGTACGGGTTCATCGTAATTGCTCTACCACGCAAACATTGGGGCTTCACTCGACTGGTATGAGACGTTCCCGGGAAGGGGGGGGGGGGCGTCCACTGGGGGCCGAACTTCACTATAACTGTGTGTTCGGTAGGCGGCGGCGGTGGGGTGGGTGGACTGCTGTGGCCTGTTGTGGGATTGTGGGCCACTGTGGGCTATGGTGGGACGAAGCCTCTCCATCGTTTCTAGGTCGCCAGTGCAATACACAATACACACACAAACAATACATTCATTTTTCTTTCATTAACTTAATAAAGTCTTGAAAACCCTACAATGTCAAAGGTTTGTTTTTATGCGAAAACCATTCATTGGTGTCCAGTGAGTCGAATTACACCAAAGTGTTATGCATTACGTCATGACATATCGTCATCTGCAGGAGACACTACAGTTTCGTGAGCTGCACTTAATACTGCCATGCATTACACATAATTTGCGCCCTGACCCCAAAATGTTACACGCCTTTACAACAGCTCAAAATCAAAAAGAGCGCGAGCACCCCGTTCCAAAAATAAATTAACGTGCCAGTTTACAAGAAGACTGTCTCCCAAGTAGATCATCTCAACAATAACACATTATTTAATATTGACTCCTTTAATGGAGAAAAGAAGCGTCTTACTTTCATATAGAACATAGTACAACAGTTTCACGTACAGTGAGCAGAAATTACATTTGATTATAATTACTTAAAATCACAACATATGGCACTGCACACAATTACTAAAAGGTAGAAACAAACAACCAGCATACAGTAAATCACCAGTAGACAAGCCATTTGCTACAGAGTATTATTTAGCCACATAATAAGAAGTTTAATCTGCTAAAAGATAGGATTTGCTACTTTTATTATATACTTTAAAGATTTTTAAATACTTCAGGTTTTACTCATCTGGATTTTGTCAATCGACAGTTTATCGTAACCTAATTACATTTCAATATAGCAGTTTGCTCTCGCACCAGTTTGCGCTGAGAATCTAACATGAGTTGTATAACAAAAAAGGAAGGATCTGTTATCTTTATGATATAGTTTAAACTTTTTAAGAAATCCAATTTGCTCATTTCTTACAGTATTCACCAATAGATGGTGCTTGTTGTTACACTATTGGATGTGATGTCACACGTCTGCGCATGCATTTAAAAAAAGGAACTGTACATTTTGCTCGTTACAGCACATCATGTAAAATTGTATACATCAGTGGTAAATGGCTTGTGTGTGTGTGATTTACTGCGTGCTGATTATTTGTTTGCACTTGTTGGTCTTTGTGATTAATACTGCGTGTTGTGATATTATTATTAAGTGAAGTTTTTGGTCTCTGTATGTAGAACGGTTTTACTATGTTCTGTGTGAAACAACACATTTCTTGTATCCACTAAGGACTGAATACAGACCATTGGATTACTGTTGAGATGATCGGCTTAGCGGGCAGTATTCTTGTAAATTGGCAGTTTAATTGACTTGTTTTGGAGTGGGGCCTGCCGCATTTTCTGGTTTTGAATTGTAATGAAGACATGCAATTTTGTTTCTTTCTTTATCGTAATTTCATGTCCCTACCCCATATGGACAGGGGAGAGCTGGCAGTGTCACAGCCAGCCGCTCTTCAGCCGAGTGGCTTTGCAAAAAATATAAAGAGAGGAACTCATACATAACAAGGGAGGAAAAAAGGGGGACAAGAAAACACAGTAAATGGAGGTAATATACACTAATAAGGGGACATTCACTGGGGGACATTTAAAAAGTCGACATAATGTTAAAAGAACACAGCTGGCAATTCGTGGGGAACTTAAAATACACTGGAGTCAAACACAAGTTAAAAGTCGGCCACAGTATAAAAAACACACAGAGCAAGACACTTAAAATACCACTGTAAATGACACTTAAAAACTACTGTAAACGACAAGAGTACGCACGAAGAATAAAAACCACTGGTAGAGACTTGCTGAAGGATGTGTTGTGGGAGAGGAGGGAAAAAGAAGGGAGGAAGGTGGGTGGGGGACGGACTGGGGGATGGGAGGAAGAGGAAGGAGAAGGAGGCAGGTGGCACACTAAGAGGCAGGAGACGGCGAGGGCGGGAGATGAAGAGGGGAGGCAGGAGGGAGGAAGGAGAGAGGGAAGAGGGAGCCCTGAGGAGTAGTGGGGAGGAAGGTGGGGTTAGAGTTGGTAGGAGGGGTACATGTCAGGTCGAAACTCATCATCCTGTCATCCAGGGGAGGGGGGGTGGTAGGTGCTGGAAGTTGCAGTGCGAAAGGAGATGGAGCGTGTGGAGAGATGGCAGGACACAACGGTAAAGGCGCGGCAATGGGCTGGGGTGGAGTGGAAGGGGGACACCAGGGGGTGGGGGGGATAGAGTCGGCAGATGCTGTACAGGGTGTAGATGTGTTCGAGGGAAAGAAGATGGTATGGCAAGGGGATGAGGTTGTAGATGATGCACATGGGGCACAGAAGGCAGATACGGAAGGCGAGGCAGACTAGGGGATGAGGTTGTAGATGATGCACATGGGGCACAGAAGGCAGATACGGAAGGCGAGGCAGACTGCATGGCGTTCCAGGATGTGAAGGGCCTTATAGAATCTGGGAGGGGCGGAAATCCAAGTGACACTGGCATAACAAAGGATGTGGCGGATCAAGGATTTGTAGGTGTAAGGATTGTGGAAGGACACAGTCTCCAAGTCTGGCCTGACAGGCGTCTCAGGAGGCACAGTTTATTGTCGGCTTTGTTTTGGATCATAAGGAGTTGGGGAGCCCAGGTCAGGTGGTAGTCAAGGGTAAGGCCAAGGTATGTCAGGATAGGAGTGAAAAGCTTAGGTAGAAATCACTGGAAACTGAAGGAGCGGGTGGTGCGGCCTATGATGGTTGCCTGGGTCTTGGAGGGGTAGCACCAAGTGGTGAACTGGTCATTTTGGGTTTGGAGGGTACGTTGGGACCCTGAAGGGAAGGATAGAGTGCCAGGAAAGTGGTGTCATCAGCAAATTTGAGAAGACAAACAGGTGGGGGAGGTTGGGACACATCGGCAGTAAGACATGAAACTTGTTAGGGACTGGCCATACGTTAAGTGTAATGTGTAACTACTGAGCATAGCTCATGAAATTGTAGCTTTTGTGCAGGTAACGTCATATCATGATGTAACAAAAAAAGATTTTTCAAGCCTACAGTATGTTAATGAAATAAAAAAGAACGTATTGTTCAGTCAACAAACCTTTATGTTCGAAGCGCGCTGCTGTTAGCGGCCTCTAGGGTTTTCCTGGTAACCATTGGTGTCTCAGTACACCTTTTCTCCAATGTCTGTCCTATATAGTCTGTTTACTGTTGCCTCTTTGATTTTCGCTAAAAGGAAAATTTTGTACATACACTTCCGCCTGTGTTGTCAAACTTATGATACGCTATGCAGCTGCTAAGGCAACTGAAAAACCTGAATAATAGCGACAAATTTGTGTAGTTCAGATGTATATTAGTGTAATGTAATTGTACTGAAAATATGTATGCCTCATTTGTATAAAATCGTCATGCCTAGTTTTCTTTGCTGCATGGTTTGAAAATGGACGCGAGTGTCCGAAACTAGTCACCATCAAGAATTAAAAAATATGCTTCCTAAAGCAACTAATGACATAGCTACAACCATTTATTTCAAACAGTTGTGTTTGCGCTGGCACAATCTTTTCTCTTTTGTGACTTACGGAGACTCCTATGGATACTCTAGTAAAGAGAGAGATCATCACATCGAGGATCATCCTGAGGTCTTTTTAGCACAGTCGGAGGTTCTGAAAGTGCTGCATGAAACGTGCCGAATTTCTTATGTTATGCATTTGCCCACAAAGGGCCTGAGCATTGGCTGTCATCTGTTTTGCTAATTTATACGTTGGTATGCCAATTTTGCTAACAGTTGGGTGGAGTGGCATTTCTTCTTTGTGGTGTTAACTTAGTCTGCAAGTAAATAAATAAATAAATTCATCCTGCAGCTGCGTAATTTCCGACTAAGCCGAGAAGATCTTATAGAGAGCTCCAACGTAGCATCTTTCACCACAAGAGTATATTTAAGGAACTCCATAAACCTACTAGGAGAAAAGTTTGGGTCAGTTTTCAAGAATCAGACTGTTATTTGAATTAAATACAGTCTTTTTTGCAGTTTGTTCTTTTATTGGCTACGCATTTCGCCTTCGTGGGATATCTTTAGATTATCTTAAAACTTCCTTCACGATTTTCTTAAGGTCTGACAGAGTCGATCTCTTTCGACGTGTACTTCAGTTTAGCGCAGAGTTGAATAATGTTTTTTTGTTTTTGTTTTTTTTAATATAAAAGGAAAGGGTCTCTGTGGGTTCTCCTGAATGGACTCGTGCTTCAGTCTAGCACAGAGACATTTTACGGTTTTTGATACAATGTAAATGGAAAATTATAAGATAATCTGAAGGTGTGCCACAAAGCTGACACGCGTCCTTAATAAAGGAATAATCTGCAGCCAAGACTCTTCAATTCAGATATTCTACATACAGCTGCTGTATCAAATGGAATAATGGAGTGGAAAATATTTTACACAACCATCAGTAATACCTTCACTTCGACACGTGTCTCATTCTTTCCATACAGCCTAATCACCCATGGTCAAACATATGTAGTGATGAGCGGTTCCTCTCGAAATATACTGAAGCCTTCAACCTTCTACAGAAATACACCTCCCATACTTTATCTCTCCAGTTTCACACCACTAACCAAAGTCACACTATCCAGACCACAAAGGAGCGTTCCCCTCATGACTCAGTACCACCCAGGACTGAAGCAACTGAATCACATTCTCTACGAGGATTTCGACTACTTCTCATCATCCCTAAAGTGATGGATGTCCTACCCACTATCTTTCCCATCCCACCCACAATGGTAATTCGCTTCACAACGAACGTAAACAATATCCTCTTCCATCCCCAGTCCACCCCTGCTCCCAACCCCTTGCCTCATTGCTCGTATCGTTGTAACAGACGTAGATGCAAGACCTCTCTCATACAGCCTCTCATCGCTATCTACTCCAGTCCATCCACAAGCATACCATTCCCATCAAAGACAGGGCTACCTGTGAAAACAGTCAAGTGATCTATAAGCTAAGCTCCAACCACTGTGCTTCGCTCTACATGGACATGACACCAAACAAATTGTCTGCCTTTATGAATGGGCCCCGAAAAAATCATGCCAAAAACCAGATGGACCACCCAGTTGGTGAGAACACTGCCCATCACAACGTCCTTTACTTTAATGACTGTCTCACAGTCTGCACCATCTGTATTCTTCCTACCAACAACAGATTTTTTGAATTGCCCTGGCAATCTTCCTAAGTCATTGTCCTTCATCCACGTATACCTTTCCCTGTTTCCACTCCAGCACTATACAGCCTTCTGTTCTACCCCTGCACCCACAGTAAACTCCTCACCTTTCCTGCTACCTCCCTCATCCTGCCCTCCATCTAACCTCCCGACGGCATAAACCCTCCCCCCAACATATCCCTGTATGATCCCACAAGCAGCACTTTACCGTCCCACACCCCTAACCTTCTATCCCTCCCCTTCCCAATCCCAGCCTCCTGGTTACCCCCATTAACCAGACTGCTTCTCCTATTATGCACATTTGCTTGTAGTTCAGCCTCGGTGGCCAGAGACATTGGTCATATGTGTGTGAGCTGTGTATGCATGAATGTTTGTGTGTACGTTGTCTCGTTCAGAAGGAGGCATTTTCGCTGAAATCTTACTTGTTTAACAGTCTTCTTGTTGTGCTTGACGGCGAACTAGATCTCCACTATATGGTGAGTAACAATCTGTCCTTTTCATAATATTGTCA
Organism: Schistocerca nitens; assembly: GCF_023898315.1. NCBI lineage: Eukaryota > Metazoa > Arthropoda > Insecta > Orthoptera > Acrididae > Schistocerca > Schistocerca nitens. The sequence goes on along the minus strand of NC_064621.1, from coordinate 304,427,329 downwards.
TTACTCCATCCTTGATTTTCCATTGGTTAATTCTGTCTAACAGCTTGCCTTCCTTCCCAGAGCTCATTGCTGTTTTCCTTTGAAACTATTTTCTAGCACATTACCTTACTCAGTGGCCGCCATATTCTTTCATTTCTTTCCTAACTTTTATATGTCACCTTCTAAACTGTGCCACACACTCTGCCTTATGAGTCACACTGTCTCAGCCGTCTCGCCCGCACACAACACACTTTTATGTGACCAGTTTGATTGTTGGTGCAGCATCTCATAGCCCACATTACTACCGCTGACATCATAAATCCTAGACCTTGAAAATGATCACTCTTCCTGTGTCACTCTCGCCCGTTTCCACGAGTTATTTTCATTACCTTCCAGTGCCACCTAACATTTTCCTCGTCTTACCAGCCCTCTCAACCGAAACTCTTTCTCCTCTCTTGTTCCAGTATGCGCTTACTAACCTCACCTAAGATAGTCACATCTTCTGTCCCTTCTTCATACCTACATCTCTGCCCACCGGCGTGTAACCCCAAATATAATCTATTTATTCATTTTTTTCTTTTATCTCATTGAGCCGGCCGGGGTGGCCTAGCGGTTCTAGGCGCTACAGTTCGGAACTGCGCGACCGCTACGGTCGCAGGTTCGACTCCTGCCTCAGGCATGGATGTGTGTGATGTCCTTAGGTTTAGTTAGGTTTAAGTAGTTCTAAGTTCTTGGGTACTGATGACCTCCGAAGCTAAGTCCCATAGTGCTCAGAGCCATTTGAACCATTTATCTCATTGAGTTTCCACGTCGATTTCTGTTCGTTTTCGCCTTTCATAATCGGCTCCACTCCCTCAGGTTTCATCATGTCTCCCCATACTTCATTCACTCTGCCCTTTTTGTGATTTTTCCCACGTAGTTTGCATAATTTTGTTAATTTATTCACACATATTTCTACGCTATTTACGTATTTTTACGCATTGCACCAAATTCGATCATGTTGGACTTGTTAAAGACCTTCATTCCTTCTCCCATTCCCAACAGTACAGCATTTTTTCGCCACCAGCCCTATCAGTCAGACTCAAACCAAAAACAATGTTGAGTACTGCCTGATTCAGTTCACTCGTCCATCCAACTGTGATCTAACCCCACTGCTTCCACATAACCCCCTGTTAACTTTCTAGAATTTCTTAACGTCGAACCTTATCTCACCGTCATTCGCCAAATCTCTCAACATGCAAGATAACCTTACATCCTCAGAAAAAACCGCAATCCCTAACTTAATATTTCTACCTGCTGACAAAGGCTCTATCACTGTGCCTTTCAACTGCAAAGATTACCTGGCGAAAGGACTTTGCCAACTGTCAGATTCTTACACCTACAAACACTGCCACAGTGACCCCATTCCAGATATTCAATGAGATATCCAGTCTCTTCTCAAATCCTTAGTCCCATCCAAGAACCACTCTCCTAAGTCTCTCTCCTCATCCCTACCACTCCCTGCACTGCTACCTTCTACATGCTTCCTAAAGTCCACACAGTTGCCACATTTTGGTCAGTTACTCTACCCCAACTGAGAGAGTCTCTGCTTTCATGGACCAACACCTCCAGCCTATAACCTGAAGTTTGCCCTCCTATGTTAAAGACACCAAAAATTTCATCCTTTGATTCTGTTTCTGTTCTTACTACACGGTGCAGTGCTCATCACTATCTGCCTTTACATTAACAACTCTAATGCCCATAGCGGCACTGCCACTGAACACTCCCTTTCTCTAAGCTGGGTGGGCCTCAAACCTGACCACCATGACCACCTATATCCTAACCAACAATTACATCACTTTTGAAGGCATCAAATGCAATAAAATCCATGGTACAGCAATGGGCACTTGTAGAGCACAATCCTATCGAATCTGTTCATGGGCTATCTATATGAATCCCTCCTAAGGAGCTGGAATCCTAAACCTCTCACCTGGTTCAGATTCATTGCTGACACCTTCATGATCTGGATCGTTCCTCCAGAACCATAATACCTTCTGCCCCAGTCACTTCATCTTGTCCTCCTCAACCAAACAAAGCACCATCCCCAAAGTTGACTTCCTCTTCAAAGATGGCTACATCAGTACCTACACCCATATAAAACATACGAACCACAAGTAATACTTCACTTTGACAGCTGCCACCCAGTTCATAACCAGAAGTCCCTTCCATACAGCGTATCCCTCCATCGCTAGCGCGTCTTTAGTGACCAGCAGTCCCTCTGGAAATATACAAAGTGTCTCACTGAGGCGCTCACAGAACTAAATTATTCTCCCAACCTTGTACAGTAACAGACCTCCCATACTTTATCTTTCCAGTCACCCACCACCTCCCAAAGTCCTAATGTCTGGCTACAAATGAGCATTCTCCTCATGACACAGTATCACCTGGGAGTGGAGGAAATGAATCACATTCTCTGCCTGGTATTCGATTATCTCTTCTTGTGCCCTGAAATGTAGAATGACCTGCCCATTATCCTTCCCAACTCTCCCACAGTCGTATTCCACTGACCAACAAACCTAAACAGTATCCTCTTCCATCCCACACCACCCCTGCTCCCTGCCCATTTCCTCATAGCTCTTATCCCTGCAACAGACTCTTAGCCCTGTAACGGACCTAGATACAGGACTTACCCTTACATCCTCCCATCACCATGTACTCCAGTCCAGCCACAAATATCAGCTATTCCATCAATGGCAGGGCTGCCATTGAAAGCAGTCAAGTGATCTACAAGCTAAGCTGCAAGCCCTGTGTCGCATTCTATGTGGGCATGACACTCAATGCGCTGTTTCTTCACATGATGGTCACCAACAAACTGTGGACAAGGAACATCTGGACCACACAGTTGCTGAGACAACCAAGAAACATCTGGACCATCCAGTTGCTGAGCACACTGCACAACACAATTTTCTTCACTTTAATGATTGCTTCACACTCTGTGCCACATTGATTCTTCCTATCGACATAATATTTTCAGAATTGCGCTGGTGGGAATTCTGATAGCAGTTTGCTCTCTGTTCCCATAACCACTTGACCTCAATCTTTGTCATTGTCCTTCACGCACCTACCCCTCCCATGTTCCCTCTCCAGGAGTACAAAGCATTCTGTTCGACCAATGCACTTACAATCTTTTTATTTCTTTCGTTTTTCTCTCGTTTTCTGCCCCTTCCTCCCCACCACCACCACCCTATGTAACCATCCTACTACACCAAGCAACCTTACCATCCCCACCAAATCCCTGTATTATCCCACAAGCAGCACTTTACCATCCCTCACCCATACCCTGCTGGCCCTCTCCCTCCCACCTAAGCCTCCTCCTTTGCTCAGTCACCCAGATTGCTTCTTCCAACATACACAGCTGCTTGCAGTCTGGCCCCCGCAGCCAAAGACAGTGGTCATATATGTGTGAGTTGTGTTTTTGTAAATGTATGTTTGAATGTTGTGTACTTCAAAAGATGGCATATTGGCCGAAAGCGTACTTGTATGGCGGTCTTCTTGTTGTACTAGTCTGCGACACAGCATCTCCACTATATGGTAAAGAATCAATTAACAATGAATTGCTTTAGCCCACTTTACCTGTGGTTGTATTTTGTGTTTTTGTCTCTTTCAATCAAACCATTCTCATAGATATTTGAGTATGGGCACTATAGGCCTGAATGTCATAGGCAACATCATCATCAAGGCCCTAAAACTGTCATTTACACAAAAAATTAGTTGTTCTTCGAAACATGTCGTGTCATGAAACCTACATTTTATACCTTACAAAAAAAAGAATCATATCCAACAGAATTACTGATTATCCTTCCTCATTGTGAACAAAAACTCTGTACTCCAAATTGAATGTTGGTGAGGGTGGGGATGGATGGTGCACAAGTGCTTCCTCTTGCCCTCAACCCCTCAACTCATTATGGCCACCTATGCCAACAGGGACAGTATGTTAATATATACACACATCAATAAAAAATTTTGCATCACCTCAATTGCGAAAGTTCCGGAACCCGTACAGAAAATTGGATAGAGGTAAACATAAACATCAAAAAAATGGTTCAAATGTCTCTGAGCACTATGGGACTTAACATCTGAGGTCATCAGTCTCCTAGAACTTAGAACTACATAAACCTAACTAACCTAAGGACATCACATACATCCATGCCCGAGGCAGGATTCGAACCTGCGACCGTAGCGGTCGCGCGGTTCCAGACTGTAGCGCCTAGAACCGCTCGGCCACCCCGGCCGGCAACATAAACATCATTTCCACCCTTTTTATTGCTCATGAAAACCACGCATTACATGTTGTACCACAATAAATGTACCCGTGGTCTAGGGGTAGCGTCTTTGATTCATAATCAAAATGTCTTAAGTCACGGGTTCGATCCCCGCCACTACCTAAATTTTGATAAATAATCAGCATTGGCGGCCGAAGACTTCCGGCATAAGAAGTCAGCTTCATTCTGCCAACGGCTCCCAGCAGCCTCGCTCAGCGGCTAAGTCCCGTTCAAGGTCACCCGCCTCTAAGGCGGCGCACACGCAGAAACAGGAAGCGCGCCCAGACCACAGCGCTGGCCTTATCAGCCACCGGAAGTTGCGCAACCCATTCACACAAGTTTGATTATAGCCCGCCGCGGGCCTAGTAATACTAGGGCCCGCGGCTCCCAGCAGCCTCGCTCAGCGGCTAAGTCCCGTTCAAGGTCACCCGCCTCTAAGGCGGCGCACACAGCCATGGCTGTGTGCGCCGCCTTAGAGGCGGGTGACCTTGAACGGGACTTAGCCGCTGAGCGAGGCTGCTGGGAGCCGCGGGCCCTAGTATTACTAGGCCCGCGGCGGGCTATAATCAAACTTGTGTGAATGGGTTGCGCAACTTCCGGCGGCTGATAAGGCCAGCGCTGTGGTCTGGGCGCGCTTCCTGTTTCTGCGTCAGTCGACTGCAGGCAGCAGCACGCAGCACACAGCCATGCCGTACCGCCGCAGGAGATACTCTAGGAGGAGCAGAATGCCTGTTTACAAGACTGTTTTAAGTTTTGAGGAGACACCAAATGCAACTTCTCAAACTGAGATATTAGCAGGGCCAATTACATTTGTTGGCTGTAAGATTACCTTTTCTTGTACTACAAATGAAGTTGTTACAGGCAATTCATGGTTGTCTGTTGCTTTGGTGAGAGGCAGTGACAAGCCTTTACAGGGGTTGGAGGCTTACTTTGACAGAGATATTATCTGTTATAAAACATTTGCAATTGGTGTTGTTGGAGACAGCCGGCCGAATTGGCCGTGCGGTTAAAGGCGCTGCAGTCTGGAACCGCAAGACCGCTACGGTCGCAGGTTCGAATCCTGCCTCGGGCATGGATGTTTGTGATGTCCTTAGGTTAGTTAGGTTTAACTAGTTCTAAGTTCTAGGGGACTAATGACCTCAGCAGTTGAGTCCCATAGTGCTCAGAACCATTTGAACCATTTTTTGTTGTTGGAGACAGAAATTATGGTACTTGTGTTGTTACAACGGACAAGCCTTTCTGTTTGTACACAAGGAATAGAAGGAAAGTTAACACCAGTGAAAGAGTTAATTTGTGGTGTAAAATAAGCGGCTAGTATTACTAGGCCCACGGCGGGCTATAATCAAACTTGTGTGAATGGGTTGCGCAACTTCCGGCGGCTGATAAGGCCAGCGCTGTGGTCTGGGCGCGCTTCCTGTTTCTGCGTGTGCGCCGCCTTAGAGGCGGGTGACCTTGAACGGGACTTAGCCGCTGAGCGAGGCTGCTGGGAGCCGCGGGCCCTAGTATTACTAGGCCCGCGGCGGGCTATAATCAAACTTGTGTGAATGGGTTGCGCAACTTCCGGCGGCTGATAAGGCCAGCGCTGTGGTCTGGGCGCGCTTCCTGTCAAAGAGGGCGGAGGAGCGGTTAGAGGTTCAGGGCACTCTCTTGTCCTAGGGGTGGGAAATTGCCCCTAAAGGCGGAAGAATCAGCAATGATCAACGACATGAGGATGCAGAAGGCAATGGAAACCACTGCATTGAAGACACGTAACGTGTATCCACAGGACATGTGGCCTGTAATTGAAGAAGTGTCATGATGATCTCTCCATTGACAAAAGATTCCGGAATAGTCCCCCATTCGGATCTCTGGGAGGGGACCGCCAAGGGGGAGGTTACCATGAGAAAAAGATTGAATAATCAACGAAAGGATAACGTTCTACGAGTCGGGCGTGGAATGTCAGAAGCTTGAACGTGGTAGGGAAACTAGAAAATCTGAAAAGGGAAATGCAAAGGCTCAATCTAGATATAGTAGGGGTCAGTGAAGTGAAGTGGAAGGAAGACAAGGATTTCTGGTCAGATGAGTATCGGGTAATATCAACAGCAGCAGAAAATGGTATAACAGGTGTAGGACTCGTTATGAATATGAAGGCAGGACAGAGGGTGTGTTACTGTGAACACTTCAGTGACCGGGTTGTTCTAATCAGAATCGACAGCAGACCAACACCGACAACGATAGTTCAGGTATACATGCCGACGTCGCAAGCTGAAGATGAACAGATAGAGAAAGTGCATGAGGATATTGAAAGGGTAATGCAGTATGTAAAGGGGGACGAAAATCTAATAGGCATGGGAGACTGGAATGCAGTTGTAGGGGAAGGAGTAGAAGAAGAGGTTACAGGAGAATATGGGCTTGGGACAAGGAATGAAAGAGGAGAAAGACTAATTGAGTTCTGTAACAAGTTTCAGCTAGTAATAGCGAATACCCTGTTCAAGAAACACAAGAGGAGGAGGTATACTTGGAAAAGGCCGGGAGATACGGGAAGATTTCAATTAGATTACATCATGGTCAGACAGAGATTCCGAAATCAGATACTGGATTTTAAGGCGTACCCAGGAGCAGATATAGACTCAGATCACAATATAGTAGTGATGAAGAGTAGGCTGAAGTTCAAGACATTAGTCAGGAAGAATCAATACGCAAAGAAGTGGGATACGGAAGTACTATGGAATGACGAGATACGTTTGAAGTTCTCTAACGCTATAGATACAGCAATAAGGAATAGCGCAGTAGGCAGTACAGTTGAAGAGCAATGGACATCTCTAAAAAGGGCCATCACAGAAGTTGGGAAGGAAAACATAGGTACAAAGAAGGTAGCTGCGAAGAAACCATGGGTAACAGAAGAAATACTTCAGTTGATTGATGAAAGGAGGAAGTACAAACATGTTCCAGGAAAATCAGGAATACAGAAATACAAGTCGCTGAGGAATGAAATAAATAGGAAGTGCAGGGAAGCTAAGACGAAATGGCTGAAGGAAAAATGTGACATCGAAAAAGATATGATTGTCGGAAGGACAGACTCTGCATACAGGAAAGTCAAAACAACCTTTGGTGCAATTAAAAGCAACGGTGGTAACATTAAGAGTGCAACGGGAATTCCACTGTTAAATGCAGAGGAGAGAGCAGATAGGTGGAAAGAATACACTGAAAGCCTCTATGAGGGTGAAGATTTGTCTGATGTGATAGAAGAAGAAACAGGAGTCGATTTAGAAGAGATAGGGGATCCAGTATTAGAATCGGAGTTTAAAAGAGCTTTGGAGGACTTACGGTCAAATAAGGCAGAAGGGATTGATAACATTCCATCAGAATTTCTAAAATCATTGGGGGAAGTGGCAACAAAACGACTATTCGCGTTGGTGTGCAGAATATATGAGTCTGGCGACATACCATCTGACTTTCGGAAAAGCATCATCCACACAATTCCGAACACGGCAAGAGCTGACAAGTGCGAGAATTATCGCACAATCAGCATAACAGCTCATGCATCGAAGCTGCTTACAAGAATAATATACAGAAGAATGGAAAAGAAAATTGAGAATGCGCTAGGTGACGATCAGTTTGGCTTTAGGAAAAGTAAAGGGACGAGAGAGGCAATTCTGACGTTACGGCTAATAATGGAAGCAAGGCTAAAGAAAAATCAAGACACTTTTATAGGATTTGTCGACCTGGAAAAAGCGTTCGACTATATAAAATGGTGCAAGCTGTTCGAGATTCTGAAAAAAGTAGGGGTAAGCTATAGGGAGAGACGGGTCATATACAATATGTACAACAACCAAGAGGGAATAATAAGAGTGGACGATCAAGAACGAAGTGCTCGTATTAAGAAGGGTGTAAGACAAGGCTGTAGCCTTTCGTCCCTACTCTTCAATCTGTACGTCGAGGAAGCAATGATGGAAATAAAAGAAAGGTTCAGGAGTGGAATTAAAATACAAGGTGAAAGGATATCAATGATACGATTCGCTGATGACATTGCTATCCTGAGTGAAAGTGAAGAAGAATTAAATGATCTGCTGAACGGAATGAACAGTCTAATGAGTACACAGTATGGTTTGAGAGTAAATCGGAGAAAGACGAAGCTAATGAGAAGTAGTAGAAATGACAACAGCGAGAAACTTAACATCAGGATTGATGGTCACGAAGTCAATGAAATTAAGGAATTCTGCTACCTAGGCAGTAAAATAACCAATGACGGACGGAGCAAGGAGGACATCAAAAGCAGACTCGCTATGGCAAAAAAGGCATTTCTGGCCAAGAGAAGTCTACTAATATCAAATACCGGGCTTAATTTGAGGAAGGAATTTCTGATGATGTACGTCTGGAGTACAGCATTGTATGGTAGTGAAACATGGACTGTGGGAAAACCGGAACAGAAGAGAATCGAAGCATTTGAGATGTGGTGCTATAGACGAATGTGGAAAATTAGGTGGACTGATAAGGTAAGGAATGAGGAGGTTCTATGCAGAATCGGAGAGGAAAGGAATATGTGGAAAACACTGATAAGGATAAGGGACATGATGATAGGACATCTGCTAAGACATGAGGGAATGACTTCCATGGTACTAGAAGGAGCTGTAGAGGGCAAAAACTGTAGAGGAAGACAGAGATTGGAATACGTCAAGCAAATAATTGAGGACGTAGGTTGCAAGTGCTACTCTGAGATGAAGAGGTTAGCACAGGAAAGGAATTCGTGGCGGGCCGCATCAAACCAGTCAGTAGACTGGCGAGACCTTCAGAGGTGGTGGTCCAGACTTCTGTACACACCAGTACCTCTAATACCCAGTAGCATGTCCTCTTGCACTGATGCATGCCTGTTCGTGGCATACTATCCACAAGTTCATCAAGGCACTGTTGGTCCACATTGTTGTGCTCCTCAACGGCTTTTCGGCGTAGATCCCTCAGAGCGGTTGCTGGGTCACAGCGTCCATAAACAGCCCTTTTCAATCTAACTCAGGCATGTTCGATAGTCTGGAGAACATGTTGGCCACTCTAGTCGAGCGATGTCGTTATCCTGAAGGAAGTCATTCACAGGATGTGCACGATGGAGGTGCGAATTGTAGTCAATGAAGAGGAGTGCCTCTCCAATATGCTGCCGATATGGCTGCGCTATCGGTCGGAGGACGGAATTTACATATCGTACAGCCGTTATGGCGCCTTTCGTGACCACCAGCGGCGTACATCGGCCCCACATAATGCTACCCCAAAACAGCAGGGAAACTTCACCTTGCTGTACTCGCTAGACAGTGTGTCTAAGGCTTTCAGCCTGGTCGGGTTGCCTCCAAATATGTCTCCGATGATTGTCTCGTTGAAGGCATACGCGACACTCATCGGTGAGCGGTCCATTCGGCATGTTGCTGGGCCCATCTGTACCGCGCTGCATAGTATCGTGGTTTCAAAGATGGACCTCGCCATGGACGTCGGGAGTGATGTTGCGCATCATGCAACCTACTGTGCATAGTTTGAGTCGTAACACGACGTACTGTGGCTCCACGAAAACCATTATTCAACTTGGTGGCGTTGCTGTCAGGGTTCCTCCGTAGGTAGCCGTCATCCACTGCAGTAGTTGCCCTTGAGAGGCCGGAGCGAGGCGTGTCGTCGACAGTTCCTGTCTCTCTGTATCTCCTCCATGTCCGAACAACATCGCTTTGGTTCACTCCGTGACGCCTTCACACACCCCTTGTTGAGAGCCCTTCCTGGCACAAAGTAACAATTCGGACGCGATCGAACCGCGGTATTGACAGTCTAGGTTTGGGTGAACTACAGACAACACATGCCATGTACCTCCTTCCCGGTGGAATGACAGGTTCTGATCAGCAGTCGGACCCCCTCAGTCTAGTAGGCGCTGCTCATGCATGGTTGTTTACATCTTTGGGCGGCTTTAGTGACTTCTCTGAAAAGCCAAAGGAACTGTGTCTGTGATACAATATCCACAGTCATTGTCTATCTTCAGGAATTCTGGGAACTGGGGTGATGCAAAACTGTTTTTTATGTGTGAATTTTTAAGATATATTTCTTAAACTTCTGTGACAAAAGATGTTATAATATGCAAAGGTCATGTATAGAAATGGCTAAATAGCTTTAAATTTTTCAGGTCCTGTGATGATATGATGTGCTCATGTTTCTTGTATGATGGAGAAGTTCAACTTTATCACTACTGTTCTGCTTCGTGTTGCCCAATCTACCGTTCCTGATATCTCTGCTGAGTGTTGCCATTGTGTGTGTAATCAATTGACAGCATAGTTTCTTTCCTCTTTTTGGAAACTTTCATTCAGAATAAACGCAAAGGTTAAATGTTTAAGTAGAAAGTATTGGACCACCTGTTCCTACTCTGATTACACCCCTTTGTAAATGAGTGAAGCAACTAATATCTTCCCAGAAATATCAAATATAGAGTATGTGTGAGTGCGATGCGACCTTAAGAGGAGTGACGCATCAGTGAGAAACACGATGTTCTGAGTGACACCTTAAGTTTTGTTTTTACATATTACACAGAACGCATCAACAAGTGCTTGTGGCAGCGCTCAAGGAGTCCGCCTGTTTAGCTGGGTGGTAACGTGCTTGCCTCCTATGCACTGGGCCCGGATTCGATTCCCTGCCATGTTGGAGATTTTCTCCACTCGAGGACTGGGTGTTGTGCTGTCCTCATCATCATTTCATTCTCATCATCGGCCGCAAGTCGCCCAACGTGGCGCCGACTGAAATAAGACTTGCACTTGGTGGCCGAACCCGACTGGGGCATCCCAGCCAGCAATGCCATACGATAATTCCATTTCAGCGCTCAGGGAGTCATACAAATATCCCATTTGTGTGTACGGAAGAGAAACGTGGAAAAATACGAGAAACCACTGGCTGTATTTGAAAAGTGTTGCTACAGAACGATGTTAGAAATGAGTTAGACACTGAAACTACTTAATAGAAAACACAGGGGCCATACCGAATGTAATGAGCAACAATTTTTAATTTTTTTTAATGTTTACTTTTTACAGGAGCTTAGTAAATCATCCCAATAGAAATAGTATAAATCACTTTCCAGCATTATTTCTTTTGTGACGGCCTTCGTAGCGACAACACTTCGCTGTAGAAACGGCCTACGAAGTCACCGCCACACTTTTAATAGCGGGCCGACCGGTCCGCTGGAACAGTGAACAGAAAGATGAAAACCCAAACACTCGGATTAAATGAAAGTCGGTACTTATCTTTATTAACGACGATACAGAACACAGTGGTGAACATGGTCTACAGAAATCTGTCTAGGTCGAGTCGGAGCGGCTTGGTCAGCGTTGGCTGACGACAAACAACAACTCTGCTGCGATGAACACACAACTGACTAGCAGGTACACAATTCGGTGGCGAGTATACAACTGAGCGGCGAATCCAGAACTGTCCTAGCGCTCGCGACTCCAGCGCTTAAGAAGCCAGAAGCCAGCGGTGGCGCGCGCAGACTTGCGGCGATTTCCTGTATCGCTGGCGCTGCTTATGCAGACGGCGTCCGGACTTTGATGCTGCCAACCTTTTTGGCAGCGGGCTCTGTTGGCATTACTGGCTAGGATATAACAATTTCTATGCACACAATTTCCCCACCATTCTCCAAGATTTAAAACACACTTACACTAGAATTCCGTTCCTGCTTCCCGAAGACACCGACACATTGCTTGCCAAACATCCTCTATAATCTCGCATTGTTGACCTCACTTCTGTTCCTTAACAGAACTGAAAAGACAGTACTCGGAGGGTTTCTCACCAAAATGTTCCGACCTTCTCCGCAGTGGCACGAGCGGTGTTGCAAGTAATACTGTATTCCTAATGAAAACAGGGGGGGGGGGGGGGGCTCACCTGAAGAATTCCATAAGTTGGAGCATCGCGCAGTCCGCGGCACATGTAGATTAGCTTTCTTGCACTCATTGTCCTCGGCATGCAAATGTGTTCTGATCCGCGCACCTTGCTGTAATCCTCGGGGTTCCACAGATGCAGCGGAGACCCCACAAGTGAAATAAAGAGATTGCAACAAAAAGCAGATTCCACAATGTTTATAACTAAACCCGTTGTGCTGGTGCATCTTCAACAGTCTAATGTGCGAATAGAGAGTTTCTCATCACAAACAGTTCTAATTTCAGGACTTGAAGAAAATCAATACCTACAGCCGTAATTTTCCAGATTGAGATTTTCACTCTGCAGCGGAGAGCTTCCGTAAAGTTTGGAAGGTAGGAGACGAGGTACTGGCAGAAGTAAAGCTGTGAGGTCGGGCCGTGAGTCGTGCTTGGGTAGCTCAGTTGGTAGAGCACTTGCCCGCGAAAGGGCAAAGGTCCCGAGTTCGAGTCTCGGTTCGGCACACAGTTTTAATCTGCCAGGATGTTTCATATAAGCCGTAATTTTACTGATTATCTTATTTGACTACAAGTTTCCGTGCCTCAATGGCAGCATCTTCAGACTCATGAATGAACAGACACAGCCAAACTTACAATAGACAAATGTGATAAGCAACACCAGTTGTCACTATTTAAAATAAATTAACCACATATATGGGTTAGTAAAAAGTATGAGAAGAGAGATCAAAGATATCCAGACGGTAAAGTAAAATGCATGACATACAGCGTTGGTCACAGTATTCTCAGGTATCCATTAACTGTATCAATAAAAACCGCTTAAAGTACAATGCTAACATAATATTGCACAATAAAAAGTAAAAGTTCTCATATTTTAGTAATTAGAGAAACCTTCATTGAAAAATACGCTATTACATTCAACATGTACTATAAGGCATTTGAATCACAGCTAAAAAAAAAAGAAAAAGAAAAAGGTTTTGATCTTAGGCTATTACTTTGACCTAAACGCATGGTTACTTTCAGGTTGTTTAGGTTGTTTGGTTTTTTCTAACGGTTATCGTATTCTTTCATACTTCAAATACAGTGCTAGAGTTAGTTTTCCTTACTCATTTCCTGCGTTTTATGCTTTCATTATTCCTGCTCCTTATTTTTCGATATTTAAATATTGAGACAGATTCCTTGTACTCAGGACGTTTAAGTACGACCACTGTATGTGACATCACTGTTTGTACGACATTATTCAGTGTGTTTTTCAATTAAGGTTTCTCTAATTGCTACGGTATGAGAATTCCTACTTTATTCCGTAAGTTATGTTAGCATCGTGTTTTAAGCAGTTTTTACTAATACAGTTAATGGCTACGGGATAATTCTGTGACCAATGTTGTGTGTAATGCATTATACTTTTCCGTCTTGATGTATAGATCGCTCTTCTTATATTTTTTACTAATGGATGTGTATGGTTAATTTATTTTAAATCACGAGAACTGATATTGCGTATCAGAATTGTCTATTGTAAGCCTGAATTTACCGATATACAGGGGTCTGAAGATGATGTCAATAAGGCACCGAACTGTTTGTCAAATTAGATAATTTATAAAATTACGCCTTTCCGTTTTTATTTTCTTCAAGTCTTCGACAAGCCGCAGTCCCATTCTATTTACACAAAGTGGAACTACAGTTGATTCACGTTTTCAAGAATTTATTCTCCACTGTTATCAAAAATAACCTCTGAAACCTGCTCTTACATTTGGAAAAGCGATCATATATTTTTCTTCGATTTTGTCCGCAGCTCGTGGTTGTGCGGTAGCGTTCTCGCTTCCCACGCCCGGGCACCTGGGTTCGATTCCCGGCGGGGTCAGGGATTTCCTCTGCCTCGTGATGACTGGGTGTTGTGTGCTATCCTTAGGTTAGTTAGATTTAAGTAGTTCTAAGTTCTAGGGGACTGATGACCATAGATGTTAAGTCCCATAGTGCTCAGAGCCATTTGAACCATTTTTTTGAATTTCTTCGATTTTTTTCTCTCTTTTGGCCTTCACCTTACAATGTCACAGGACCATTTTTTACATTTCAGTATATCATTCTCTTTCATGAAGGGTGTGAATTCTTCACTGTCTTTCTAAATTAACGTTTACTTCAAATTGTCACTAAACCTCTGACAGAACTGTTTCCTAGCAATTTGGTTAGTCATTCTGCTTGATTCTCTTCTGGGAACCAATGAAACGTCTTTAAAGCACACTTCTGAAATAGCTTTCTTTACCTCATTCATGCAAGCACCACTCATTTCCTTCAATTGTTCAGTAATTCTTACTGACCTCGTAATGTTTCTAGATGATGAGGGCATGTTAGCCCTGTCGTTTGGGAGGCACTATGGCAGGATATTACTACCTTCAAGAATGCCACAAAGCAGTGGAAGTTTGCATACGAACTCGCGACATGATAGTGTTTTCTGCAACCCCTTACGAGCGGATACTATTCTCTTCAAGAGCGTCACAAAACAGTGCAACGTTTCATACGAACCATGACTTGATAGGGTGTTTCGTAACCCCTTCAAATATTCCCTTACATTTAATTTTCTCGTTATGTCATTAGAACGTGCATCCAAAGCCTGGCAAGTCTTCCATGCTGCTTGCCCTGCTCTAAATGGTTCAAATGGCTCTGAGCACTATGGGACTCAACTGCTGTGGTCATTAGTCCCCTAGAACTTAGAACTACTTAAACCTAACTAACCTAAGGACATCACACACATCCATGCCCGAGGCAGGATTCGAACCTGCGACCGTAGCAGTCGCACGGTTCCGGACTGCGCGCCTAGAACCGCGAGACCACCGTGGCCGCCCCCTGCTCTAAAGCTTGAGGCCACCCAGTGCGCTGAGGATACTTCAGGTATCTTCAAAGTTCTGCACCTGACTCTTGTGCAACAACTGACGGCTCATGTTGCATAATGATGGTATCATGCGTACACCTCGTCAAGAAAATGTTGATATGATTCAAACCCAGAACCTGTTCAACTGAATCAGCAATCCCTAATCCAAATCGGTGGCACAAACAACGCCATTTGAACAGTTTGTTACTTGTTCTTGAGTCGTTCTAAAACACCTGAATTCCTAGCCAGCATTACACCATCACTACATGTTCCAATCAAACTGTTATTCAAACAGTATGAAGACAAATATTTTGCGACAGATATTTTAAAAGTTCAGCCCCTGTTTTTTTGCGT
The DNA here is from genome assembly GCF_023898315.1 of Schistocerca nitens. Classification (NCBI taxonomy): domain Eukaryota; kingdom Metazoa; phylum Arthropoda; class Insecta; order Orthoptera; family Acrididae; genus Schistocerca; species Schistocerca nitens. The sequence goes on along the minus strand of NC_064621.1, from coordinate 304,411,973 downwards.
TTGCTTTTTAAAGTTCAGTGACATCCGGGAAGAAGGCGTTTCCTTTACCATCCCTAACTTCTGACCTTAAATACACTACTCAAATAGACTGTGAAGCCATCAGTGAATACAGAGATCTTGTAATTCTTCGATATAATCGATCATAGCGCAATGCAATCTGTGATGTTTACACAACGGAGTTTATTATGCAGTGGTTCGTCCATGTGGAGACCATTTTGAATTTGCAAATCCACAAGCTTGTGAAAGACTAAATATGGTTGTTTTTCTTTGCTACAAATGTGCTGTGCGAAACACTCTCCTTTCATTTCGAAAAATGGCTTTATCCTGTAAAGTTACAAGTCTTTCTAGAACAATGTCGCCTTTGGTTTTTCTTGTCTGGAAGCAGTTAAATGGGTTTCGGAATTCCTATGTTTATTATTCTTTTCTCTCAATGACATTTGGGACTGATCACTTCCACAAACTGGATAATGAATAAACCAGCAAATAAGTTTCAACCAAATTTTATGTGAAGAGACGTGTTGGTGTGACTTATACTAAGACGTTTTGTAGTAGTCAAGTAGACTTTGCAAGGATCAATAGAGAGGATTGGTTGCGTGATCAAAGATACGCAAAACGTTATTGAGCATGTTTTACTTGGTGCTCTAGTTTGTAGACCTGCAGGATGATCACAAGCCTGGAAGGTGTAGAGGGCAGTAGAAGGATAGTAGAACGTAGATAACAGGAAAATGTATGATATACGATACAATTTTCATCCAAGAAGGTCCTTAACAACTGGAAAATAAAACATTGCTTAGTTATACATTGGTAACTTTTACAAATTTGATGTATGAGTATAATTTGGAGAACTATTTCAAAATGTTTTTTTTTTGTTTTGTTGGCAGGTACCTTAAAACAAAATCAAAATCGGATATATTTCAGTTTGGTGATGCCCTTAAAGAAGTGGTGTACTTCACTGGTCGTCTAGCAAGCTATAAAAAAGTTTGCATGAAGGAGAATGATTTTGACCCTGAATCCAAGTGTTTTAGAAACAACTTTACGCATCTGGTATATTCAGTAAGTATTCCGGAGAAGCATACAGAATTGTCAGATTTAGTAAACTAATTTCTTCTTGAGATTATGATACTTTATTATTTGGGTAAATTTATTCAAAACGTTTTGAATCAAAATTAATAATTTAGACATTGTGTTGAGGAAAACACGTGGTACTTGACTATTGCCCAAACATCTCTTAATTTTCCGATACAGTCACAAGGAAATCAAAAAGAATGACCGGTTTCTGTTGCATACAATAAGCGTCTTCAGATGTACTATAGACAGATCCGTGTAAGCAATATAGCTTCAAAATCAAATCTATAAAAATTACAGGATTTTCCTTCTTTGAGAAGAATTTTGTATGATCGTCTACGTCAATTTTCTGCCTTCAAAATTGTCGCCATTACTTGTTTTCCTATTACGCCAGCCCTCTTCGCTATCCCTGAAACACATCAGGACCTCATCTTTAGGAAATAGCTTTTAGGTACCTCAGTAATGCTTTTTACACTACTGGCCATTAAAATTTGTACACCAAGAAGAAATGCAGATGATAAACGGAAGATAATTGGACAAATATATTATACTAGAACTGACATGTGATTAAATTTTCACGCAATTTGGGTGCATAGATCCTGAGAAATCTGTACCCAGAACAACCAGCTCTGGCCGTAATAACGGCCTTTATACGCCTGGGCATTGAGTCAAACACAGCTTGAATGGCGTGTACAGGTACAGCTGCCCATGCAGCTTCAACACGATACCGCAGTTCATCAAGAGTAGTGACTGGTGTATTGTGACGAGCCAGTTGCTCGGCCACCATTGACCAGACGTTTTCAATTGGTGAGAGATCTGGAGAATGTGCTGGCCAGGGCAGCAGTCGAACATTTTCTGTATCCAGAAACGCCCGTACAGGACCTGCAACATGCGGTCGTGCATTATCCTGCTGAAATGTAGGGTTTCGCGGGGATCGAATGAAGGGTAGAGCAACGGGTCGTAACACATCTGAAATCTAACGTCCACTGTTCAAAGTGCCGTCAATGCGAACAAGAGGTGACCGAGACGTGTAACCAATGGCACCCCATACCATCACGCAGGTGATACGCCAGTATAGAGATGACGAATACACGCTTCCAATGTGCGTTCACCGCTATGTCGCCAAACACGGATGCGACCATCATGACGCTGTAAACAGAACCTGGATTCATCCGAAAAAATGACGTTTTGCCATTCGTGCACCCAGGTTCATCGTTGAGTACACCATCGCAGGCGCTCCTGTCTGTGATACTCCGTCCAGGGTAACCGCAGCCATGGTCTCCGAGCTGATAGTCCATGCTACTGCAAACGTCGTCGAACTCTTCGTGCAGATGGTTGTTGTCTTGCAAACGTCCCCATCTGTTGACTCAGGGATCGAGAAGTGGCTGCACGATCCATTACAGCCATGCGGATAAGATGCCTGTCATCTCGACTGCTAGTGATACGAGGTCGTTGGGATCCAGCAGGGCGTTCCGTATTACCCTCCTGAACCCACCGATTCCATATTCTGCTAACAGTCATTGGATCTCGACCAACGCGATAAGATAAACCACAATCGCGATAGGCTACAATCCGACCTTTATCAAAGTCGGAAACGTGATGGTACGTATTTCTCCTTACACGAGGCATCAAAACAACGTTTCACCAGGCAACGCCGGTCAACTGCTGTTTGTGTATGAGAAATAGGTTGGAAACTTTGCTCATGTCAGCACGTTGTATGTGTCGCCACCGGCGCCAACCTTGTGTGAATGCTGTGAAAAGCTAATCATTCGCATATCACTTCATCTTCTTCCTGTCGGTTAAATTTCGCGTCTGTAGCACGTCATCTTCATGGTGTAGCAATTTTAATGGTCAGTAGTGTAACTTCGTATATGCTTGTACATCGACGTGGCTTTATTTTTTTCCAGAGAAAAGTCAAGTGGGGCCATGTCTGGCGAGCATAGAGGCTGACGCTGAATTACGATATTTTTTTGGTCAAAGGTTCACGAAGAAGCAACGAAGTGTAAGCAGGCGCATTGTGGTGCTGCAAAAGCCATGATTTGTTTCGCCGTGAATCTGAGAGGTTCTTTTTCTTCGGACTGCTTCACGCAACCTGCGTTGAAATTACGAGTAGTACTCCTTCCCGATCATTCGAACTTGTGGCGACAGCTGAGGTGTATTAAGTCATTAGAATCTAAGAACACACTGAGCGTAACCTTTGCATCTTACCGCAGTTACGAAGCCTTTTCGATCTTGAGTCCTAGTTTCGGCGCCATATCCCACGTTTCATCAAGTGTTATGACTTCTTTCAGTTGTTTTACATCGTTGCTGACTTCATGTAGAGACTTCTGAGTGAAGTGCTCTAGCAGCTGCTTTGTTCGGAATTCTTGAAACTATTGGCACAAATTTTTCTGTCACTCGTTTCATACCCATAACATCCCCAAAATTCCGTGGCCGGAGACAACTGACTCATAAGATTCGGCGATCGTTTATCATCATTTATTTCACTTTTTTCAAGAGATCAACGGTTGTCGATGTTCTGGTGCGTCCAGGATACTGATCATCATCATCATCATCATCATCATCATTATCTTCAAAGTCATCTTAGAAACGCTTATAGCACTCGTAAAATCCTGTTTAATCATGGAAGACTCATGAAAAGCATTGTTATAATACTTCCAAAACTTTGCTGTACTGTATTCCATTCATACGGCAAAACTTGAAATAACTGGTTCAAATGGCTCTGAGCACTACGGGACTTAACATCTATGGTCATCAGTCCCCTAGAACTTAGAACTACTTAAACCTAAGGACAGCACACAACACCCAGCCATCACGAGGCAGAGAAAATCACTGACCCCGCCGGGAATCGAAGCCGGGAACCCGGGCGTGGGAAGCGAGAACGCTACCGCACGACCACGAGATGCGGACTTCTAATAACTACCGCTACTACTAAAACAAATGTAACTTTTTTTCCGGCTGACAGCAGAATAAATATCCGATGTACGTAACAATATACAGACACAGTGGCGTAGCTTAGCCCGGCTAACCGGAGAGTGTGTGACTCCCCCTCCCCCAACACACAAACACTTTTAGGCCAAGTACGCATACTGACGGTCCGTGCTTACTTCCTCTCGACATTGTAACGGCACATTAAAATTGACATTGGCATCCATATCTTTTCTCACCAAAATTATAACTGCAGATACTTGAAAATGGTAATAAAGCCGAAACAGTCTGCCGTAAATAAAGATCACGTATTATAAGCAGCTATTTGGTATATCTACTCTAATAGTTAAATTTTTTGATACAATTATGCAGTTTGTTATAAATTTGTTCAGAAAAATTGTAAAAGTAATTAATCCAGAGCTTGAACTTCATCAGATCAATAATTAATTCTTTTCCAGCTTGCGGGGCATTTTAAAACACTGATGCAGGTTCTGCGGCACAATCTTCGCTTTGTATAAAATGCCAGCAGCAGTTGCACTTTTCGTTTTACTTTAAAAACCAGAACACATTTCGTTCCCCGCCGCCATCAACTAGTGATTCTTTACATCTTATCGAGAAACAAAGTACACAGTGGAATTATTCATATAGAGAAGAAAGTAGCGAAATGCATCATCAACAAGTGTAATAAAATGATGTTGAAGAACAACTCGTCCACAAACTTCAGCATAACAGCACAATAAAATAAATAATCTTATGTAAACACTAGTAAAGAAATAGAGACAGGTCATGTAAACTAAATAATGTTGAAAAACATCTCTGCTACAAACATTATTAAACTGGCATAATAACATAAATAATGTTGCAAAAATTGAACTACAATTCGAGAAATCGATGTATGTAGCGTGACCTTACATGTCGTAAGTCATGAAAACAGGGAGAGATTGATGAGGGGGGGGGGGGGGGGGGGTTCTTTGGGGGAGGAGACCAGACAGCGAGGTCATCGGTCTCATCGGATTATGCAAGGACGGGGAAGGAAGTCGGCCGTGCCCTTTCAAAGGAACCATCCCGGCATTTGCCTGGAGCGATTTAGGGAAATCACGGAAAACCTAAATCAGGATGGCCGGACGCGGGATTGAACCGTCGTCCTCCCGAATGGGAGTCCAGTGTGCTAGCCACTGCGCCACCTCGCTCGGTGATTGATGAGAAATACACGGAAGTGGGAGGGGCAAGTTACAGGGGGGCCTGTAGAGGGCTCAGAGGTACGCAGGGAGCGCAGGTAAGAATGAGAGTATAGGTGCAATACTGTAAACGTAAACGTGATGTCCACCCCCAGGCCATGACGGGTCCGTCGGTTTTCATTGTCCACCACTGGCGCCGCTGAATATGAGGTGGAGGAGTGTTGGACAGCGTTATAAAAATAAAGTACTGTTGTATTTGGTGTTTACCGTATTAACGTAGCCACATAAGAAAAATATTGTAATATTATGAAAACAGTAAGGGCAAGAGACGGCACTCAGAGAATCTAAGGACAATGAAGAGTCAATCATGGAAACCAGAGATGGGAAACAGGTGGAAACAGCAAAGGGTACCTCTGCACACAAGCACGATATTTGTAAAACACTCAGCCTGAAGGACTCTGGTAGGTGTCTGTGTAACAAAAAAGGATCTTTTGAAGCTTAAGTTCTGTGAAGCTCTGTAAATCATTGACTCCTCTTCAATTTATTTACATTTATGCATGTAGTGTATGCTATATATTGGCGCAATAGAATACCATCACAGAAAGACGCAAGAGGCTAGATAGTTTATCACTAGTTAACAGTGAGAATTATATAAAAGCTCCCCATCATGATGACAGCGATCTGAAGACGAAAATAGGCCTTAACTTTCATAACACAGTCCTCAGTAAAACCAATATAGCTATTCCAAACATGGAACTGACACGCTAGGCAAATGATTGGGATATATTCTTCATAGTAAACCAGCAAAATCCTACGCCACACGTCTTATTTAATTATTGACAAAATTAAAGCTAACAAAAGTAAGCAAATTAAACTTGCCGTCAAAGCTGATAAAATCTTCTCCAGTGATATTAATACTAACGGATTTCTTAATCATAACCATGTAATCTCCAGTAGAATAAATCCTAAATTATCACTCAGGAATTCCCTAATACGAAAGCAGGTAGGCAGAAGCAGTCGTTATTAGTCATGAAACAGAATATATTTTTAAGACAATTGTTTTGCAGAATATAACATCATAGAGATAACGTCCATTCCCATCAGTACCTTTAAAACCCACGTTACGAAGGCTAGCTTTTTACAAACGAATTTAAAAAAAAATGTTTCTAAAATAATGAATATATTGGCTACAGGACTGAGGACACAGTTTAAAATACATTAAGAAAATGTGCCAAAAAGACTGATTGTTGATGCGGTTGACAATACAGACAACAGACACTTCATCATGCAGCTGACGCATTAGGCTATGAAACGCTTGAGAAACAATTTTTTCACCGAATAATTTCTTTAAAATAGTTTCAGAAAGGTTGTAGTGCAGCCAGCATGTGCGCGCCTCCATTCACGCGGTGTAGCCATGGTGGGAAATGAGTGTCTCGTTCATTACAGATGAAACACACAGCTAGTAGGCGACAGTAAAGTGAGGTAGCCCACGCCCGTTCCTTTGGAACAGAGGGGTGTACTCGCCCATTGCTGAGAACGAGAATGCGATTCTGCGCACAGAACAAGTAGTCTTGTGCAAGCTGTATCACACATCGCACGTAACTATCCTCCTATGTACTAGGGACGTAGGTTGGTAGAAAACTGAAAAACTGAAAATCTCCACCCACCTGGCGTCTTCCAGTGATGATCTTGTCCCTACACAGAAGTAGCACTTATCAGACACCGTAGTTTCCTTTTTTTATTTCTATGTAAGATAGCCATGACGACACCTCTCAAATACATCACAGTAGCTATTAATAATTTGGCCTCATATAGCTCTAACGTAGTGGCATCTGATGCACTAGTGGGGCTACGGTAATCGTAATCGGTTAATTATTATTACATTTTATTGTGAGATGAGCTAAGTGCATTGCATTCTCGGTAAACTTTCCTTAACTCGGGATACATTCTGATCTTTAGTATGAGATATGCTTAGTGCAATGTGCTCCTCAACTACAAATTAGACATTTTTAACTTCAAGAAACGTTATGTAGCATCTAACAGTAAGAATTCTGTAATACGCGTCTATTGCTCTAGCAATATCTCTGCTTCAGAAATATCGATGCACAGACGATTGAGCGTATGACTGCACAACAAGAATAATTTCATTGTTTAAAACTGACCTCCCCCCATGAACCATGGACATTGTCGTTGATCGGTGAGGCTTGCGTGCCTCAGCGATACATATAGCCGTCCGTAGGTGCAACCACAACGGAGGAATATACACTCCTGGAAATGGAAAAAAGAACACATTGACACCGGTGTGTCAGACCCACCATACTTGCTCCGGACACTGCGAGAGGGCTGTACAAGCAATGATCACATGCACGGCACAGCGGACACACCAGGAACCGCGGTGTTGGCCGTCGAATGGCGCTAGCTGCGCAGCATTTGTGCACCGCCGCCGTCAGTGTCAGCCAGTTTTCCGTGGCATACGGAGCTCCATCGCAGTCTTTAACACTGGTAGCATGCCGCGACAGCGTGGACGTGAACCGTATGTGCAGTTGACGGACTTTGAGCGAGGGCGTATAGTGGGCATGCGGGAGGCCGGGTGGACGTACCGCCGAATTGCTCAACACGTGGGGCGTGAGGTCTCCACAGTACATCGATGTTGTCGCCAGTGATCGGCGGAAGGTGCACGTGCCCGTCGACCTGGGACCGGACCGCAGCGACGCACGGATGCACGCCAAGACCGTAGGATCCTACGCAGTGCCGTAGGGGACCGCACCGCCACTTCCCAGCAAATTAGGGACACTGTTGCTCCTGGGGTATCGGCGAGGACCAATCGCGACCGTCTCCATGAAGCTGGGCTACGGTCCCGCACACGGTTAGGCCGTCTTCCGCTCACGCCCCAACATCGTGCAGCCCGCCTCCAGTGGTGTCGCGACAGGCGTGAATGGAGGGACGAATGGAGACGTGTCGTCTTCAGCGATGAGAGTCGCTTCTGCCTTGGTGCCAATGATGGTCGTATGCGTGTTTGGCGCCGTGCAGGTGAGCGCCACAATCAGGACTGCATACGACCGAGGCACACAGGGCCAACACCCGGCATCATGGTGTGGGGAGCGATCTCCTACACTGGCCGTACACCACTGGTGATCGTCGAGGGGACACTGAATAGTGCACGGTACATCCAAACCGTCATCGAACCCATCGTTCTACCATTCCTAGACCGGCAAGGGAACTTGCTGTTCCAACAGGACAATGCACGTCCGCATGTATCCCGTGCCACCCAACGTGCTCTAGAAGGTGTAAGTCAACTACCCTGGCCAGCAAGATCTCCGGATCTGTCCCCCATTGAGCATGTTTGGGACTGGATGAAGCATCGTCTCACGCGGTCTGCACGTCCAGCACGAACGCTGGTCCAACTGAGGCGCCAGGTGGAAATGGCATGGCAAGCCGTTCCACAGGACTACATCCAGCATCTCTACGATCGTCTCCATGGGAGAATGGCAGCCTGCATTGCTGCGAAAGGTGGATATACACTGTACTAGTGCCGACATTGTGCATGCTCTGTTGCCTGTGTCTATGTGCCTGTGGTTCTGTCAGTGTGATCATGTGATGTATCTGACCCCAGGAATGTGGCAATAAAGTTTCCCCTTCCTGGGACAATGAATTCACGGTGTTCTTATTTCAATTTCCAGGAGTGTATGTTGAGAGACCAGACAAACTTGTGGTTCCTGAAGAGGGGCAGCAGCCTTTTCAGTAGTTGCAGGGCCAACAATCTGGATGATTGACTGATCTGGCCTTGTAATACTAACCAAAACGTCTTGTTGTGCTGGTACTGCGAACGGCTGAAAGCAAGGGGAAAGTACAGCCGTAATTTTTCCGAGGTCATGCAGCTTAACTGTATGGCTAAATGATGATGGCGTCCTCTTGGGTAGAGTATTCCGGAGGTAAAATAGTAAAAATCACAATTGTGATCGTTTCTTATTTTTTGTTACTGACAATAACTTGATACAGTGCCTAATTGTTTAATTTGTTCACCACAGCACTGAGGATGATCACTATGTGATTGAAAATCGATTTTTTGTCAATAAACCATCAATATTACGGCCAACGCTGACCTTCCTTTTAATTTCGTAGAAATGTTGGAACACATGAGGCAATACTGACCCTACGACATACCTTAGAAAATAGATTAAGGAAAGGCAAACCTACGTTTCTAGCATTTGTAGACTTAGAGAAAGCTTTTGACAATGTTGACTGGAATACTCTCTTTCAAATTCTGAAGGTGGCAGGGGTAAAATACAGGGGGCGAAAGGCTATTTACAATTTGTACAGAAACCAGGTGGCAGTTATAAGAGTCGAGGTGCACGAAAGGGAAGCAGTGGTTGGGAAAGGAGTGAGACAAGGTTGTAGCCTATCCCCGATGTTATTCAAACTGTATATTGCGCAAAAAGTAGAGGAAACAAAAGAACAATTCGGAGTAGGAATTAAAATCCATCGAGCAGCTGTTGTGGCTGAGCACCTGAAGGATAATTTAGAAAATATTTCGAGTAGATTTCCCCACCATGTCATAGTTCTGGGTGGAGATTTTAATTTGCCGGATATAGATTGGGAGACTCAAACGTTCATAACGGATGGCAGGGACAAAGAATCCAGTGAAATTTATTTAAGTGCTTTATCTGAAAACTACCTTGAGCAGTTAAACAGAGAACCGACTCGTGGCGATAACATATTAGACCTTCTGGTGACAAACAGACCCGAACTATTTGAAACAGTTAACGCAGAACAGGGAATCAGCGATCATAAAGTGGTTACGGCATCGATGATTTCAGCCGTAAATAGAAATATTAAAAAAGGTAGGAAGATTTTTCTGTTTAGCAAAAGTGACAAAAAGCAGATTACAGAGTACCTGACGGCTCAACACAAAAGTTTTGTCTCAAGTACAGATAGTGTTGAGGATCAGTGGACAAAGTTCAAAACCATCGTACAATATGCGTTAGATGAGTATGTACCAAGCAAGATCGTAAGAGATGGAAAAGAGCCACCGTGGTACAACAACCGAGTTAGAAAACTGCTGTGGAAGCAAAGGGAACTTCACAGCAAACATAAACATAGCCAAAGCCTTGCAGAGAAACAAAAATTACGCGAAGCGAAATGTAGTGTGAGGAGGGCTATACGAGAGGCGTTCAATGAATTCTAAAGTAAAGTTCTATGTACTGACTTGGCAGAAAATCCTAAGAAATTTTGGTCTTATGTCAAAGCGGTAGGTGGAACAAAACAAAATGTCCAGGCACTCTGTGACCAAAATGGTACTGAAACAGAGGATGACAGACTAATGGCCGAAATACTAAATGTCTTTTTCCAAAGCTGTTTCACAGAGGAAGACTGCACTGTAGTTCCTTCTCTAGATTGTCGTACAGATGACAAAATGGTAGATATAGACGACAAAGGGATAGAGATACAATTAAAATCGCTCAAAAGAGGAAAGGCCGCTGGACCTGATGGGATACCAGTTCGATTTTACACAGAGTACCAGAAGGAACTTGCTCCCCTTCTTGCAGCGGTGTACCGTAGGTCTCTAGAAGAGCGTAGCGTTCCAAAGGATTGGAAAAGGGCACAGGTCATCCCCGTTTTCAAGAAGGGATGTCGAACAGATGTGCAGAACTATAGACCTATTTCTCTAACGTCGATCAGTTGTAGAATTTTGGAACACGTGTTATGTTCGAGTATAATGACTTTTCTTGAGACTAGAAATCTACTCTGTAGGAATCAGCATGGGTTTCGAAAAAGACGGTCGTGTGAAACCCAGCTCGCGCTATTCGTCCACGAGACTCAGAGGGCCATAGACACGGGTTCACAGGTAGATGCCGTGTTTCTTGACTTCCGCAAGGCGTTCGATACAGTTCCCCACAGTCGTTTAATGAACAAAGTAAGAGCATATGGACTATCAGACCAATTGTGTGATTGGATTGAAGAGTTCCTAGATAACAGAACGCAGCATGTCATTCTCAATGGAGAGAAGTCATCCGAAGTAAGAGTGATTTCAGGTGTGCCGCCGCAGGGGAGTGTCATAGGACCGTTGCTATTCACAATATGCATAAATGACCTTGTGGATGACATCGGAAGTTCACTGAGGCTTTTTGCAGATGATGCTGTGGTGTATCGAGAGGTTGTAACAATGGAAAATTGTACTGAAGTGCAGGAGGATCTGCAGCGAATTGACGCATGGTGCAGGGATTGGCAATTCAATCTCAATGTAGACAAGTGTAATGTGCTGCGAATACATAGAAAGATAGATCCCTTATCATTTAGCTACAAAATAGCAGGTCAGCAACTGGAAGCAGTTAATTCCATAAATTATCTGGGAGTACGAATTAGGAGTGATTTAAAATTGAATGATCATATAAAGTTGATCGTCGGTAAAGCAGATGCCAGACTGAGATTCATTGGAAGAATCCTAAGGAAATGCAATCCGAAACCAAAGGAAGTAGGTTACAGTACGCTTGTTCGCCCACTGCTTGAATACTGCTCAGCAGTGTGGGATCCGTACCAGATAGAGTTGATAGAAGAGATAGAGAAGGTCCAACGGAGAGCAGCGCGCTTCGTTACAGGATCATTAAGTAATCGCGAAAGCGTTACGGAGATGATAGATAAACTACAGTGGAAGATTCTGCAGGAGAGACGCTCAGTAGCTCGGTACGGGCTTTTGTTAAAGTTTCGAGAACATATCTTCCCCGGAGAGTCAAGCAGTATATTGCTCCCTCCTACGTATATCTCGCGAAGAGACCATGAGGATAAAATCAGAGAGATTAGAGCCCACACAGAAGCATACCGACAATCCTTCTTTCCACGAACAATACGAGACTGGAATAGAAGGGAGAACCGATAGAGGTACTCAGGGTACCCTCCGCCACACACCGTCAGGTGGCTTGCGGAGTATGGATGTCGATGTAGTTGTAGAGAAGAAATAAAAACTTTGAGCTTCGCCAATGACATTGTAATTCTGTCAGAGACAGCAAAGGACCTGGAAGAGCAGCTGAACGGAATGGACAGTGTCTTGAAAAGTGGATAGAAGATGAACATCAACAAAAGCAAAACGAGGATAATGGAATGTAGTCGAATTAAATAGGGTGATGTGAGGGAATTAGATTAGAAAATGAAATGCTTAAAGTAGTAAATGAGTTTAGCTATTTGGGGAGCAAAATAACTGCTAATGGTCGAAGTAGAGAGGATATAAAATGTAGACTGGCAGTGGCAAGGAAAACGTTCCTGAAGAAGAGAAATTTGTTAACATCGAGTATAGATTTAAGTGTCAGGAAGTCGTTTCTTGAAATTATTTGTATGGAGTGTAGCCATGTATGGAAGTGAAAAATGGACTATAAATATTTTAGACAAGAAGAGAGTAGTAGCTTTCGAAATGTGGTGCTACAGAAGAATGCTGAAGATTAGATGGGTAGATCACATATATAATGAGGAGGTACTGAACAGAATTGGGGAGAAGAGAAATTTGTGGCACAACTTGACTGCAAGAAGGAATCGGTTGGTAGGAAATATTCTGAGGCGTCAAGGGATCACCAATTTAGTATTTGAAGCCATCATGGAGGGTAAAACCAAGCAGATTCAGAAGGATGTAGGTTGCAGTAGGTACTAGGAGATGAAGAAGCTTACACAGGATAGAGTAGCATGGAGGGGTGCCTCAAACCAGTCTCTGGACTGAAGACCACAACAACAAAACTGATATGCATCTGACTCTGTAATTGCTTGATCTATGACTGTTTTTTAGTCTTTCAAAAATTACAACAAATAAAGAGGCATTGAAAGGGCATTGGTAATAATGTTCATTGCTTTTACTAGAGTAAATACCGAACATGGGATAATGAACCTGTGTTTTCTTTTCATTCAGCAAAATTTGTACATTGATTGACAAAATAGTTGGGTCAAAACAAGTGTCATATTACCCCACTGTACAAACTAAGCTTACTCATCACAAAAATAAAACAAAAACCAGAGCTATCTCTAGCTGACACCGCCACTTCCCAGCCTACCAAACAAAAATAGACAGTTTCTTCTTAATGCACTGTCACCTACCTATCATCAAAAACTGTCTCAATATTAATCTACACAGTATTTTGTCAATCCTGCTCAAAGGCCATGTCTGACTTGAGAATTAATACACGTTTTTTTTACTATCTTCCAGCATATTAATATAGGCGTACACAGGATAGGGTAGCATGGGGAGCTGCGCCAAATGATTCTTTGGACGGAAAACCGCAGCAACAACATACAGTATTATCAGTCACCAAATTCGAATCACTGGCTCTGAATTCATAGTCACGATAAAACTAACATTTATCAGTTTCGACCCACAAAGAAGCGTCTTTTAATGCTTTACAATCCTTATTATAATAGTAGCCTTCTCCGTCAGTGGACGTAGCATTCCAGAGTGACATCTTTGGAGCTCAGCACCATCTGTAGTCTAGGTTATCGCTAAGCCACTGAAATCAGGAGAACAAAGTGGTCTCTCACATGCCGCCACTCTCCCGCCCTCTGAATGTCAAGTAACGCCCTTTTCATAACAATACAACACTATTTTTTACATAATAAACAAAGATATTTTCAAAAATAAGGGTAATAACTCAGTACACTTTGTATGTACTGTATACCTCTATTCTATAAGTATAGATTTTCATATTATCATTTTCCATTCTACAAGTAACCCCAACTGGAGGATAAGGGCTACAACTTTTACTTCTAGAAGCCATTCTTCACGACTCTATTTCAACTTCAACCTCAATTTTTTTATTATATAGAAATAACACTACCATCATCATACAACTTTCTAACAACTCTTCAAGGATCGTTTTATCTGATGTCTTAATTTGCATCTTTGCCAAGTCCATTTGCATTTTCAGGAGAATAAGAGGCTGCAGATGCTACAAGAGAGGCGTTGTGTATCACAGAGAGGTTTTCAATTGAAATTTCAAGAGAGTACTTTCCGGGAAAAGTTGTACAACATATTGCTTCCTTCCACATACGTATCGTCACAACGAGAAAACGGGAGACATTAGTCCTAATACAAAGGCTTACTGACAATAATTCTTCCCGTGCACCATTCGCGAACGAAGCGGGGAAAGAAGGATCAATAAGTGGTACCGGAAGTACCCTAGGCCACACATCGTCATGTGGCTTGCGCAGTACTGGTTCAAATGGCTCTGAGCACTATGGGACTTAACATCCATGGTCATCAGTCCCCTAGAACTTAGAACTACTTAAACCTAACTAACCTCACACAACACCCAGCCATCACGAGGCAGAGAAAATCCCTGACCCCGCTGGGAATCGAACCCTGGAACCCGAGCGTGGGAAGCGAGAACGCTACCGCACGACCACGGGATGCGGGCTTGCGCAGTACTGATATTGATGTAGATACAGAGCTGTTTCTCATTTTCACCACTTTATCTCATAAGACATTTATTCTAACACTCACATGAATGGTTGCTTATATCAATTAATCTGCAAGCATCGGGTATTTCAGTCAATAGCTGAAAACGATTATATCCATCAATATAATTATACGTTCATTTACGGATTCTTTTTCTTTTCTGTCCAGTACTCTGTCAGCAGAATGCAATTCAAATTAGGATCAGCTTCCGCCTAAATACTTCAGTTTCCATCGTCAGCTCGTCATCTTGACGACACAACAATACAGGTTGTTCATTTTAGCTTAATACTTTGAAATATCTCGAAAACTGCACATAGGAGCAAAACAGTTATAGTTGAAATTTGTTTGTTTCCGACGGGGACATCCAATGACACCACGCCGACCCTTTCCCCATCCCACCCCGTGCGTGGGTGGCCAGGGACAACTTTGAAATCTTCAATCGAAACCCACGTTTATTATTTCAGAATACGATTCTACGGCAAAATCTGCATCTGTTTTGTCTGAAGCATTTTATTCGTTTCGCCAAAGATGGCTCAGTAATCGGAGAAATAGAAATGGGTACACAATCGTAATTTACGACACGCTACTCAATGGCCCTTGGACATCCAGTGGCACGTGACCCCACGTCCACGCTGCGAGGGTAGGACAGGCCAGTATTTCCTAGCTTCTAATTGGAAACCGCAGTCGCAACTTTGTATTCCTCCGACATATCGAAAAAAAGAGTACTCGATGCACCATTGCGGTCTTGGCTCGAGGCGAACGCTACTCTGCTTTTCGAATTAGAATAACTGTTCAGACACCAACTTCAATTAACTTAGTGATACGCTTTTCAAATTACCGTACACAGGACAGAAGCATATCTACTGGAATGTCAGCACAAGCGTTTCTGATATCGTCGATCAAGTCTTCGCGGTCCGTTGGCGCTTGCTGGTACACATTATCTTTTAAATATCCCCACAGAGAGAAATATGGCGACATCAAATCCAAATTAATTGGGCCACCTTTACCATTCCACTGACTATGTAAATGCTGTCTAATACCTCCCGTGCTTAAGTTGCGAGATGCGCTGTGCAACCGTCATGTTGAAATCAAATACGTTGTCGGACGTCCAGGGCAACATCCTGCAGTAGTACCGGTAGCTCCTGTCCCAAAAACGTTCGATATCTGCGCCCATTCAACGTGGTGTCGATGAAATACGGACCATTGAGTTTGTTCCCTGCCCCCCCCCCCCTTATGCCTTACCATATGTTAAGAGGCCAAGGACGTTGATGGTCATCTCAACGTAAACAGTGGGGATTGCCTACGCTCCAGTAATGTATGTTATGCCGGTTAGCGCTGCCATGGTTTGTCAACGCATACTCAATGGAAAATAGTATCGCGGCAAAGAACATGGGCGTCGTTTGCATTTATTGATGTGCCCATTCACAAAACACCACCCGGTTATGAAAATCGGCGCCTTGAAGTTCTTGATGTAGTGACACTTGGTATGGATCATACTTATGACGACGCAGTATTGTGACATATCGGAATCGCAGGGTAACTGCCGTGCTTTTATCGGTTGGTTGTGGGGCGCTGTCGCTAGTACAGCTATTTCATTAGCTTCTGCTGTAACACGTTTCCTTCTTTTCCTTTTGCCGGTCTGTACGCTGCTGTCAGACATAAAGGCGTTCACAACCTTGTAAGAGCGAGCTTTCTCTGGAAAACGCTCGGCGCACAAGGCAACAACTTCCCCAACACATCTACATTCTCCGTAAATCAGGATCACTTCAATTTTTTGTTCTGTGGTTGCAACATTTACCATCCACATTCACTTCTCTCCTCCAAACGATAGGTAGGTGTGCAGGCAATACACACTGTACAAGTATTGTAATGTTTAGTGCCGCTATCTGTTCTACGCCAGTAAGGGGACTACTTCTTTTTCCAAAAAATAAAAAAATATACATGTATGTCAGTGATATTTTTTCCACCGATATACCCCGATTAATCGATATCAAAATGGTAATATCGAAAGTCGATATTTTTGTTTTATATTATATTTTTTTGCAGTTTTCGGTAAATATTTGAAGTTGTTCTGTTGAAACTGTAGTAGAACATAATTTTACTTTCACTGTGTGAAGGAGTGTTACTACTTTTGGAGCTTTCATCACGTCCAATCTTTCTCTTTGACTGTGTGGAGCAAGTATATGTGGCACGAAAGAAGAAGTCCGATTGCACTGGCGGTAAATGATGGCGGTATGAATTGAATAACAAGATCTGCAGTGTGAAGAAGTAGCATCCAGTCGCGTTAAAAAACAATTGTTAACTCCACTCGTGTGTTGTTTCTTCACAATGGTATTCTTCAAAAACAGTTACTGAAAATGACGAACAAAAATTTATATGACAAGGATGGTCTTTACATTGGGCGGAGACATGTGAGAGGCAATACTGACGTAATCAGCGCTTGGCGCTACCAGTAGAAACTGGAATGTTTAGATTCGCCAGTCAGTTGTCATGGCGATACATTAAAGCGTGTTCCATCTTTTTGTCATAGAGCCAGCACCCAGCATTATGCTGGAAATAATTATGTAACTTCCAGAAACCATCTGAAGATGAACCTGTAAAGGTTCGAAAACCGGTTCATGGAATAAAACATAATTATTCAAAAAAGTGACTGCTTGCAGTTGTATACAAATTAATTACATTCGATTAACAGTCACGTGTCTAAAAGATCCGTAATGGATAAGCATAATGAACTTACGTCCGGAAACGCATGGTTTCCATGCTAGATTCTTTAGTGAAACCTCGTCGCCAGCTTTGTAAGGGCCTCGTCGCTGTTGCTGTGGAGGACGAGTTGCAGTCTTTGTTGAAACGTCCCATTAGAAAAATTTATTAATGACTGTGCTGATAAACGTCTTATGTTATTTGATTTTCAAACATCTGAGCAAAACTGAACGTACTCAGACATTTCTCTCTTTACTTATTCTGATCATCAATAAACCGACACACAATATTTTTAGCGCAACGCAATCTGACTTTCAGTAATCCCTACAAAAGATTGGCCCTGACTAACAATAACCTATACCTTTCATGAATCACTTACCTCAGAAAATCTTCGTTACTCGAACTACTGCAATCCAGCGAGCGCCAATACTGCCACCTAAATGAAAGATTCTACTAACTACTGATAGGCATAGTTAGCAAATAAAAGATTTTGATAGAGAACAAACAATGTATTTACCTCAATAGTGTTCAAGAGTCATCATATATACAGGGTGATTCAAAAAGAATACCACAACTTTAAAAATGTGTATTTAATGAAAGAAACATAATATAACCTTCTGTTATACATCATTACAAAGAGTATTTAAAAAGGTTTTTTTCACTCAAAAACAAGTTCAGAGATGTTCAATATGGCCCCCTCCAGACACTCGAGCAATATCAACCTGAGACTCCAACTCGTTCCACACTCTCTGTAGCACATCAGGCGTAACAGTTTGGATAGCTGCTGTTATTTCTCGTCCCAAATCATCAATAGTGGCTGGGAGAGGTGGCCGAAACACCATATCCTTAACATACCCCCCATAAGAAAAAATCGCAGGGGGTAAGATCAGGGCTTCTTGGAGGCCAGTGATGAAGTGCTCTGTCACGGGCTGCCTGGCGGCCGATCCATCGCCTCGGGTAGTTGTCGTTCAGGTAGTTACGGACAGATAAGTGCCAATGTGGTGGCGCTCCATCCTGCTGAAATATGAATTGTTGTGCTTCTTGTTCGAGCTGAGGGAACAGCCAATTCTCTAACATCTCCAGATACTGTAGTCCAGTTACAGTAGCACCTTCGAAGAAAAAGGGACCAAAAACTTTATTGGCTGAAATGGCACAGAAAACGTTCACCTTAGGCGAGTCACGTTCATACTGAGTTGTTTCCCGCTGATTCTCAGTGCCCCATATACAGACATTGTGACGGTTGACTTTCCCGTTAGTGTGGAAAGTTGCTTCATCACTCAACACAATCTTTGAAACGAAAGATTCATCTGTTTCCATTTGACCAAGGATAAAATCACAGAAATCGATTCTTTTAATCTTATTAGCTGCAGACAGTGCTTGAACCAATTTCAGACGATAAGGTTTCATAACTAACCTTTTTCGTAGGACTCTCCATACAGTTGATTGTCGAATTTGCAGCTCTCTGCTAGCTCTGCGAGTCGATTTTCCTGGGCTGCAAACAAATGCTTGCTGGATGCGTGCTACATTTTCATCACTCGTTCTCGGCCGTCCAGAACTTTTCCCTTTGCACAAACACCCATTCTCTGTAAACTGTTTATACCAACGTTTAATACACCACCTATCTGGAGGTTTAACACCATACTTCGTTCGAAATGCACGCTGAATAACTGTCGTCGATTCACTTCTGCCATACTCAATAACACAAAAAGCTTTCTGTTGAGCGGTCGCCATCTTAGCATCAACTGACGCTGACGCCTAGTCAACAGCGCCTCAAGCGAACAAATGTACAACTAAATGAAACTTTATAGCTCCCTTAATTCGCCGACAGATAGTGCTTAGCTCTGCCTTTTGTCGTTGCAGAGTTTTAAATTCCTAAAGTTGTGGTATTCTTTTTGAATCACCCTGTATATCTATCAATTCATGACATCCATCTTTACAAACTTCCTTTTTCTGGCGGAAACACGTCCAGATCGCTTATAGCAACTTATCAAAACTCTGCCATCTCTCTCTCTACATCTACAACCGCTGGCGGCTCACTTCCAACTGCACAACGCTACGCGCTGTTCACTTCCAACAACCCAGCACTACAATAGCGAATATTGCAACAATGTCAACCCGCCACAGACTGCACACAGCACAGTCAGTGATTTTCATACAGAGCGCTGCGTGGTGTTACTAACATAAAAACCTAAACAGCCTACTTACATTGTTACGGTAAGAAAAAATTTGTGATTTCGTGAAACGGCTTCTGGTGCAGTACACCGCCAAGTTAATTGTTCCCTACCGCTATTACATACCTGTGCCCCAAGTCAGTTAACAGCATAGGAGAACGAAGGTCGTACAACACTCCAACAGTTAGTAACAAATGAGTTGAGGTTTACTTACCTTTGTGACTTGTCGAATAGTGAAGTCTGCAACACAGCACGTAATATAACACGAAATAGGCCCTCAGTGGCCAAGTGTAAATAATAGTAGGTGAATTTCTCAGTACATAGGAAATGCAATTTACAAGAACTGTCTGTTCACTTGTAAGAGTTCACTAAACGACGTTCCCTGTCTAAAAATAAGTCAACACTGGACGATGATCTATAAGCACGTGGGCGAGAGCTCCTCTTCTATCTTCCGAATAGCCTTCTGCCCGTTGTCATCCGGTCATTGGCTGATTGTACTCGGCCGGCAATTGGCCGAGGTGAAGTCGATATCTTTATCATCCTCATCGCCGCCCGTCGTGCTGGTGGAACTCGCGCTAGTGCTGAGTCTCTATGGCACCGGCTCCGGCTCGCATCTTTGCGCCGGTGGTGATTTTGTCCTGACCGTGTCTTGTTCGGACGACTCAGCAGAGATCATTTATTAAATCACACATTGTTACAGAGACTGCGGCCTAATACGCGCTGTACTATGCACCCACAGTGCCGTAGCATGTTCTGCCTCACACGTTCACATCAGCCAGCCTGCATCCGAACAGAGTCAAAGGCAGCAAGAATAAGCTGCTCCAGAATCTCCCCATCTGGAATGGGCGCTGCATATAAGGTACTTTTGAGATGGCCCCATAAACATAAATCTCAAGGGCTGAGGACCGCTGAGCGAGCAGGACATGCAACTGGCCCCCCTCGGGGAAGACACGGTTGAGATGCGTAGCGACGTTAGCGGTGAAGTGGCCTGGAGCACCACAGTGCTATCGTCCAAGGGCTTCTTGTTCCCAAACAACGATAAAGTTTTTATGGATGATAGTGCTCTGTGTCACCGGGGCACGGTTGTTCGTCTTTGCTTTCAAGAACATTCTGAATAATTCGAGGGAATGATTTGGCAACACAGATTGCCATACATGAATCCCATTGAATATTTAAGGGGCATAATCGAGGGGGCAGTTGGTGTACAAAATCCTGCACCGGCAATACTCTCGTAATTATGGTCGGCTTTAGAGGCAGGATGGCTCAATATTTCTGCAGGCGACTTCCAGCGACTTGTTGAGCCCTTGCCGCGTCGAGTAGGTGCAATAAGCCGGACGAAAGATAGGTCCGACATGGAGTCGGGAAATATCACATGAATTTTGTCACCTCAGTGTAAAATTACACGAAAAACGTTCTGTCCTTAGCACACCTTCACAAACACCAGTTCTTCAACGAACATTTTAAAATCATGTAAGACACACCATCTATTTGGTTTCTAAAACACTGCCTTGACAGACCTGGTCATGAATCAGAAACAACACCTAAACGAAACGGATCTGCCCCAGAACGATCGTAACCGCGGCTATCACACTGCCTAAGAAACCACGCTGTTTGAATGTAACTCGCCAGGTCGTAAAATAAATAACCGCATTACCTTGAGTTGCAGAATAGGCGCATAGAGAGGAGCTGTATATTCTAATTAAAATCACTTCGCCATTACAAGTTCATTACTACTTCCACGAATGGTTTCCTCTTTTTCTCTGAGTTGTATGTTAAGGGAGCAAAGCTCGCAAGCGCACATATCAGCACGAGCAAAACATCCTTCACTCCAGGGCAGCCGAAATGAAATAGATTGACGCAGAACGCTTTGTTTTCCTTCCAAACTGTAAAGCCACCAGTGGTGACCATGCCCTCCCTAGACACTGGCCGACGCGTCGATTATCTCAGGCAGATATAATCGTGTATCAGAAGCAGCCGTGAATAGGCAGAAGTCGATCAATGTGCCACAGATATAACAGCAAAGCTCGCTGTGAGGCGAAGCTACGTAAAAACAGAACATACGGAAGACAGCCGTCCATAACAGACACCTTTCTGGTGGAAAGTTCAAAGTAACATTTGTCTTAATTATATTTTTAATATAGTGTTGTCGTACTACAAAAATTTATGTAAGTTAACTTGACATACTATCAACGCTCTCAAATTATATTGCTTATCAGTTGCAGATGAAGTGCAAAGATTTATTCGATACCTGTCACTGGAGAGGTGAAGAGATAAACTGCTGTGACAATTTTTTGCCACTCCACTCAGACAGAGGGATTTGCTACGCCATCAACAATGTAAATACATGGTGAGTGTCAGTCATTATTTTTCGTTGTAAGTACAATCAGGAGACAAATAGTGTCTTTGTTGGTGAGTCCAAATTGAAGTAACAACACTCATATTGTAAACTTGTTACAAAAAAATTTCCAAGCTCTCTCTCTTCTCGCTCTTTCTCTCTCTCTCTTTCTCGCTCTCACTTACACACACACACACACACACACACACACACAAACGCACTACCCTACAATAAAGTTTTGATTTTGAAATATGAAATTAAGTCAATCAATGGACTCACAACAAATGAAGAGGTTGTCCACAGAATCGGCGAGGAAAGGAATACGTGGTACCGAATGACTGGAGGAAGGAAGAGGCATCTTATGTGAGTGTTACACTATGGGGTAACTTCGATGATACTAGAAGGGTAAAAACTGTTATGGGAAGAAGACAGAAACATAACCACCAAACAATCGAGGTCGTTGAATATGACACTATAAATACCGAAACGGCGAGTATTATAATAGATGGTTCACCTGAGGAAGAAGGAATGTCCCTAACAATGGTAATCATGGAATTTGGACCGACAAATATTGCTATAAGAAGGATAACTACGAATAAACTTTGGGTTATTATGCAGTTCATCGACGAAAGAAGGAAAGTTAGTAATATTTAGCAATATGAGTGAATAGAGCAATATAAATTACTCAGGATGAAATAAATTGCAAATTCAAGGAAGTTAGACAAAATATCTAAAGTAAAATGCCAACAGAAAGGCATTCAACATTTGGAAAATCTAAACCGATTTCTGAGACTTTAAAACCAAAGGCTTCCACATTAAGTATGCACACTTAATTTAACAAGAGAACTTAATAGAACCACCATTCTAAATTTGGAAATTTATGGTAAGTTCCTCTGAGACCAAACTGCTGAGGTCATCGGTCCCTAGGCGTAATCTAACTTAAACTAACTTACGCTAAGGACAACACACACACCCAAGCCCGAGGGAGGACTCGAACCTCCGACGGGGGGAGCCGCGTGAACCGTGGCAAGACGCCTCAAACCGCACGGCTACCCTGTGCGGCACACCTTTTCAGAATGGAGCACGACAGAATACCGCAGTTTGCCAGTAGATGCCATCCTGCTGAAAGACGAGAAGTTGGTCGACTCATGAAGACGTGGCAAGAATACTGAGGTCAGAACAGACTAATAGTCTGATCCTACAAATTGAAGTAAGTGGAAAGAGTGCTACTGGACGGAGGAACAGCTTGCCAACATAAGTAAGATAGCTGCAGCAGTACAAGGACAGATAACGATCTTATCTCAAGGTCACTTGTCTTTTTGATTTTACACCTGAGACAGTTGGACCTGTTATCTTCAAGGTTACCTCCCTGCCCCATGGGAATCCCCACATCTCGGGCACTACTGTGCGGTACTTTCAGAACCATCGTCCTCCACTGATCTCGTTCAGTAGGTTGGCAGGAGCCTCTGGGCCAAGGGAACACATTAAAAAGCCGGGAAACCCATCCTCCTCTACCTGTTGTCTGTAGTTGGCAGTTGCACGAGCTTCACCATTCGAGGTCTATACGCTGTAGCGAGAGGACCATTAGCAGCAGAGCTATCCTACTCGAAAAACGGGGGCAAATACTAACATAATTTATGGATTAAGAGACTTTCACATTATAATGTGTGGCTGACTTACTATAACGGAGGTCCGGGATAGCGGCCTCTACAGTAGTTGGGATAGTGTCGTGGTCTGCAGATCTGCTAACCAATTTCCGGGCTATTTCCGTGTACGTCGGAGACGACACCCAATAAAGGCGCGAAGGCTTACATCACGGTCACTCTGCAGCACAACGGTCTGTGACATCAGGGTATGTCTTGAGTTCGAATCAAATGGTTCAAAATGGCTCTGAGCACTATGGGACTCAACTGCTGAGGTCATTAGTCCCCTAGAACTTAGAACTAGTTACACCTAACTAACCTAAGGACATCACACACATCCACGCCCGAGGCAGGATTCGAACCTGCGACCGTAGCGGTCTCGCGGTTCCAGACTGCAGCGCCAGAACCGCGCGGCCACTTCGGCCGGCTGAGTTCGAATCAAGATGTTGGATGATCAGCTCGCCAGGAGCCCATCAGTGAGGCCTGCAGGTGGCTGGTGTTATGAGGCACCAAATTCTTTCCATCAGCATAGGCGAGGATGAGGCAGCAGCAGCTCTCGTTAGCAGAGTGAATCAGATCTTGTTGGCGTTGAGTGTTAGGTGTCTGTTAAGCTGTTTAGAAAACCTCTAAGATGCTATAAATTTTATCCCCGGTGACCTGCAGGGAAGGGAAACTACCCATAAGATAACGCAAATGTACAAGAAATAAAATAGCGCAAAGATTAATGTCTAAGTTGAATTCACTAATAGTGACCGAGTCTTGTACTACGCCTCACATGGACATGTTAATGAAAGCAGCCATCAAATCAGTAAACGAAACTAGTGGTCACTATAAAAATATGGTTTATTGCCATAACAGGTCTCACAGAATGATTTGCCCACTAAATCAACTACGTAAACATCTGATAAGTGTACGACAGATTATAAATATGAACCAAAGCCTTGGCACTGGTGGGTGGACACGTAAATAAACAAAGTGAAACTTTGTCGCAAGTACGCCCAATGATTCCTAAAAAAGTTAGTGATTTGAAAAAAAGGTTTATTTGAATACGTGATGTATGTCCTTTCGGAGATGTCCAAAAGAACAGATACCACGCTTTCATATTATTGATTCGCCTGGATGGGCAATGGATCCACTTTCTTCATTGCGGTTACACAAGTACGTCCTACCTCTGAGGGGAATCTCAGAGTAGCGAGCATGGAAGAAATGGACAGGGACTGCGGACAGGTGGCGATCCGTGGGAATGTGGATCAGCCGTGAGGGGTACCGACGCATTTGCGATAAACACTGCGTCTTAGGTGATGCAGCGGTTAACGGAACTGCATCATAAGCAAGATCTTACGATCGAATCCAGGTCCTGCACACATTTTCGCTCGTCGCCACTTTTCGCTCGTCGCCACTCATGTCGCACAAACTCCTGATGAAGATGATATCACAAATCTCTTCCATTTCCTTTTTCCTCCCTCCTCCTTCAATTAAATCATAAGTCCTGGAAAAGCTTGAAAGATGGTCTATAGTTTTGCTGTAGCACACCATGGGTACAACTAACAGGCTGCGTACATTAGATCTGCTCAATGAAAGTCTGATGCAAATAAATTAACTTCGTCCTCCCCTCGTGTCAGTGGGTGCAGGACGGGACTTAATATCCAGCACACTGACACTGGGCCATAATTGACGTCTGAACTGGTCCCACACATGTTCTCTCGGGGACAGTACTGGGGATCTTGCTTGCCATATGAGAACCTCGGTACAATAACACAGAGTTAAAAGAGGCTAATGCCGTGTGTTGAATGACATTGTACTGTTGAAAAATGTCACCAAAGTCCATGAGACGTGACACGTAAGGACGCAGGATGTCTGTGATGTACCGTTGTGCTGCCGGCCGCGGTGGTCTAGCGGTTCTGGCGCTGCAGTCCGGAACCGCGGGACTGCTACGGTCGCAGGTTCGAATCCTGCCTCGGGCATGGGTGTGTGTGATGTCCTTAGGTTAGTTAGGTTTAAGTAGTTCTAAGTTCTAGGGGACTTATGACCTAAGATGTTGAGTCCCATACTGCTCAGAGCCATTTGAGCCATTTACCGTTGTGCTGTCAGAGTTCCCACGATCACTACCAGCCATGACGTGGAGTCATATATGGCGACTTCACCCACCATGACGGCAGGCTAACACTGCTGTGCCTTTCTAAGACATCTGAAGAATGGAACCTCTCACCAGGTAACCATCATCTAGGATCGTGCAGAACTGCGATTCATAGCTGAACACAATGTGGTGCCATTCATCAGCAGTCCATGCTTCCCGGTGGCCGGGAAACGCCACTTCAAACGCAGCACTTGGTGTTGCATTAATCGCGGGCTACGCATGAGATGACGATTGTCCAGTTTGGCTACTGATAATCTCCGATGAATCACGTGTGACCGCACAGAATGTTGCAGGTAGTCCATTACTTGTTCTGCAGATATGAAGGGGTTACAATGTGCTTGGTTCTTAATACAGTGATACTCTCTTGTAGTCTTTGTACGTGGTTGACTGGAATCATGACTTGCCTGCCCCCATGATCCTGCGCATTCCAAATCGGTCTGTTGCCATATACAAATGCTCCACAAATCAGGATACTGCACGATTCGATCAGCAGCCAAGTGGAAATCAACAATGAGGACACTGTGAAACTCTGTCAGGTACTAATAATGGTTCAAATGGCTCTGAGCGCTATGCGAATCAACTTCTGAGGTCATCAGTCGCCTAGAACTTAGAACGAATTAAACCTAACTAACCTAAGGACATCACACACATCCATGCCCGAGGCAGGATTCGAACCTGCGATCGTAGCGGTCGCTCGGCTCCAGACTGTAGCGCCTAGAACCGCACGGCCACTCCGGCCGGCACTAATAATGCTGTGTCACTCTAGTTCGCAGCATCTCCATGTCCTTCACTCAACATCTGATGCTGTTCATGAGTACTTATACGCGCTTGAAACTTCTAAGTTTTTACTTAAACTGCTTACTTAACTTTCTAAAAATGCTGAGTGAAATTTCTTAGACTTAACCACGAGATGAAATTGCTGAATGCAACTGAATTTGCTTAAACTGCTGAATGCTTTACTTTCTTTTATCATTTTAACACTGGCCTATAGAATTTTCCCTGACAAATACAACTCAAATTTAGCCTATTTATTTATTACCCACAATATACATCATCTACCTCAAACGTACTTCAAAAGTCATGATCTCATTAAATATACATCACTCGAAGCTCTCGCAGTTTCACAGTGGTTCCGAAAATCTAAGTGAACAGTTTCCAAAAGGCAGACAAAGTACGATGTTATAAATGCAAAGTAATCCAACTGTGTAATTACATAGATAAGTGTCAGAGACGTCGTAAAAAAATGTTTATTTCTTTCAGTTAAATGACCAGATAGCTGTGTAATTCTGTGTTAGAGAAATATGGTACCGATGAGTAAAACTGAATAAGCAAATACCATATTAGCTAGGGCTCTTTGCACTTACCACACGCATGGTACAAAAAGTAGGCGTGCCCCCCCCCCCCCCACCCGAAGCTACTGTGCAGATATAAAACAGATTCAGCGCAAAAGCAAGAACAATACCTCAGATGTTACAGATTAAACTGTGGAACGAAAGGTATCACCAGAATCCTTATTTGTATCATTGTAGTTCAAAAATATTTCTAAAAATGTTACAAGTACAAAAAGTAATCACTCAAATGGCAGTCCTGTGGGCTAAACTATACTCCTTGTTGTAAGAATACTTCTGTAATCGCTTAGCGCTAAAAATGTGCCAAGTGTCGTAGTTATCGTCGTCCATAAGCAAAGGTCTCCAAAAATCGATGGTAAAAATGTGCCAGTTGTCGTAGTTATCGTCGTCTATAAGCAAAGGTCTCCAAAAATCGATGTACTTAACTTGTCATAAACAAAAGTAAAGAGCTATGCGTATAAATGTCCTAGTTATTACGTTCATTGCCGTTACCTTCAAAGTACTACACTGTAATGTTTTCTTGTGTTACAAAAATAACCGTCTCATTGTAGCTATGCCACAAAAGTCATTACCAAAACGTGTTTTACTTTTCAGAAGAACGCAGAAAAACTGTGCAGACATAAAACAGATTCAGCGCAAAAGCAAGAATAAAAATTGTGTCACTCGTTAGTAGTGTCGTAATGTAATTGTACAGCTGTCAGACAAACCAAACATTGTGTCATCGATGATCTCTCCGAAAGCATTTTAAATAAAAAAAAATGTTTCTTCAAGTAAACCAAAATGTTGCAGTAGAACCTCACTAGCAGCGTATGCTCCAACAATCTGAACCTTATAGTCGTTATGTAACCGTGCAACTAACAAGCAAAAATGTACAATTGAGAGAATGGTAATGGCACAAAACCTGAATCTACGGTATTTACCAGATTCCATCCTGTTATTTCGCACTCCTGAGGCGAACAGCTACTAACCGATCGATAGACAATATTTCACTGATCACTGATTGTTTCCATTTCTACACAGTTATTTACTGCCTGTTCCATGTCCCTATACCTAGTTACCAAATTATTGTCTTGAATATTTTTCACTTCGTTACTAGGTGCTGCTAAAACAGTTACTCTCGCCGTCACTGTCATTTCTCAATTTACTTTTAGCATAATGTTACGCTTGTGACACGCCTTGATTATCACAGTATTTCACAGGGTAACACACAAAAAACAATTTGAAAAGCAAAAATAGGAAAATCGACTAAAATTGAACTGAAAATAATCAATATCTTATTAGCTGAAAATGCGACTACAAGATACTTAGTGCAAATCCACATGCATGACACAACTGCTTTGCTCATTACAATATAGTACAATAATAAGAGACTACAACTGCAAAGCAAATTCCATATACAGTTACGCGCTAGCAGTACACAATAACAAATTTCTCGTCATGCACTAATTATTCAAACTGCAAGAAAATGAGAAGATTCCAGTGAGTATTCTCGGCTAAGGGTCGGCAAATGAAACTTCTAAATATGTTTTTAATTAAACTGAAATAACTGAGAAGGTGAAACTTCTACGTTTTTACTTAAATAGCTGAATACTTACTTAACCTTCTTAAACTGCTGAGTGGAAATTCTTAGTCTTTACCGCGAGATGAAATTGCTGAACGAGTTCGAGTCTTGGTCCGGCATACAGTTTTAATCTGCCAGGAAGTTTCATATCAGCGCACACTCCGCTGCAGAGTGAAAATCTCATTCTGGAAACATCCCCCAGGCTGTGGCTAAGCCATGTCTCCGCAATATCCTTTCTTCCAGGAGTGCTAATTCTGCAAGGTATGCAGGAGAGCTTCTGTGAATTTTGGAAGGTAGGAGACGAGGTACTGTCGGAATTAAAGCTGTGAGTACGGGTCGTGAGTCGTGCTTGGGTAGCTCAGTAGGTAGAGCACTTGCCCTCGAAAGGCAAATGGTCTCGAGTTCGAGTCTCGGTCCGGTACACAGTTTTAATCTGCCAGGAAGTTTCGAAACTGAAAGTGCTTAAACTGCAGAATGCTTTACTTGTTTTTATTGTTTCGACACTGGCCTATGGAATTTTCCCCGACAAATACAACTGACACTTAACCTATTCGGTTTTTACCCACAATATACAAGAATAACGCAGAATGACTGCTCAAATAATTAACACAAAAGAATGGCCCGGAATTACAAGACATTATAATAATAACGTGCACTTTTTCATAATTGAGTTACCTCACAGCAAATCTTCATTACACGAACTGCAGCAATAACAGCAAGCAGGAACTGCAGCCAGCTGAATAAAAGATTCTAACTACTGTAGGCTCTAACTACAAATAGGCATGTGGTTAGCAAAGGAAAGATTTTGTTGCAGAGCAAACAATGCATTTAACAGATTTTACCTTACAATGTGACAT
Organism: Schistocerca nitens; assembly: GCF_023898315.1. Classification (NCBI taxonomy): domain Eukaryota; kingdom Metazoa; phylum Arthropoda; class Insecta; order Orthoptera; family Acrididae; genus Schistocerca; species Schistocerca nitens. Next base: position 304,382,622 of record NC_064621.1, on the reverse strand, counting down.
CCAGTTCCAAAACTACACTACTGGCCATTAAAATTGCTACACCACGAAGATGACGTGCTACAGACGCGAAATTTAACCGACAGGAAGAAGATACTGTGATATGCAAATTATTAGCTTTTCAGAGTATTCACACAAGGTTGGCGCCGGTGGCGACACCTACAACGTGCTGACATGAGGAGGGTTTCCAACCGATTTCTCATACACAAACAGCAGTTGACCGGCGTTGCCTGGTGAAACGTTGTTTTGATGCCTCGTGTAAGGAGGAGAAATCCGTACCATCACGTTTCCGACTTTGATAAAGGTCGGATTGTAGCGTATCGCGATTTCAGTTTATCGTATCGCGACATTGCGGCTCGCGTTGGTCGAGATCCAATGACTGTTAGCAGAATATGGAATCGGTGGGTTCAGGAGGGTAATACGGAATGCCGTGCTGAGTCCCAACGACCTCGTATCACTAGCAGTCGAGATGACAGGCATCTTATCCACATGGCTGTAACGGATCGTGCAGCGACGTCTCGATCCCTGAGCCAACAGATGGGGACGTTTGAAAGACAACAACCATCTGCACGAAGAGTTCGACGACGTTTGCAGTAGCATGTACTATCAGCTCGGAGACCATGCCTGCGGTTACTCTTGACGCTGCGTCACAGACAGGAGCGCCTGCGATGGTGTACTCAACGACGAACCTGGGTGCACGAATGGCAAAACGTCATTTTTTCGGATTAATGCAGGTTGTTTACAGCATCATGATGGTCGCATCCGTGTTTGGCGACATCGCGATGAACGCACATTGGAAGCGTGTATTCGTCATCGCCATACTGGCGTATCACCCGGCGTGATGGTATGGGGTGCCATTGGTTACACGTCTCGGTCACCTCTTGTTCGCATTGACGGCACTTTGAACAGTGGACGTTACATTTCAGATGTGTTACGACCCGTGGCTCTACCTTTCATTCGATCCCTGCGAAACCCTACATTTCAGCAGGATAATCCACGACCGCATGTTGCAGGTCCGCCGGCCGTAGTAGCCGAGCGATTCTAGGCGCTACAGTCTGGAACCGCGCGACCGCTCCGGTCGCAGGTTCGAATCCTGACTCGGGCATGGATGTGTGTGATGTCCTTAGGTTAGTTAGGTTTAAGTAGTTCTAAGTTCTAGGGGACTGATGACCTGAACAGTTAAGGTCCTGTACGGGCCTTTCTGGATACAGAAAATTTTCGACTGCTGCCCTGGCAAGCACATTCTCCAGATTCTCACCTATTGAAAACGTCTGTCAATGGTGGCCGAGCAACTGGCTTGTCACAATTGGCCTGTCACTACTCTTGATGAACTGTGGTATCGTGTTGAAGCTGCATGGGCAGCTGTACCTGTACACGCCATCCAAGCTCTGTTTGACTCAATGGCCAGGCGTATCAAGGCCGTTATTACGGCCAGAGGTGGTTGTTCCTGGGTACGGATTTCTCAGGATCTATGCACCCAAATTGCGTGAAAATGTAATCACATGTCAGTTCTAGCATTATATATTTGTCCAATTAATATCCGTTTATCATCTGCATTTCTTCTTGGTGTAGAAATTTTAATGGCCAGTAGTGTATATAATCATCAATAAACCCATTATCTAAACATTAGCAGATACATCAATCATCATTTTACAATCCATTTCCAATCAACACTAAATCTCTATGACGGCCACATGTCCGGACCGTCCGCTCGCTCACACACTGCCAACCTCCATACCTGCTAACTATTAACTTCCAATTGCGAGTCCAACCTCCATCGCTGGTAACTGTTAACTGACAACTGCGATTCCGACCAGCCACAGAGTCTCTTAGCGAGGGCGCAGAGCGCTGTCAGTGATATTAATGCAGTCTATAGCGCTGCCATCATACAAACACATAAACAGGCTGCTTATATGCTAAACAGACCTGGTAAGAAGCCTAAACGCAATCTACATTAACATACTCTGCTGGCCGTTCCACCCTCACAGAGAATTGCTTCTCCGAATCCCGCCGATGGTGTGTTCATGTACGATTCTACATTGATATCCGTCCATCTCTTCTGGGTGCATCACTCTTTTTGCAGCCAGTGTCTAGTAGTCATTAGTAATTCTGGATTAACGCATCTTGACCCAGAGCACAGCTCTGTATTACTCTTATGGGTTTCAGAGCCCGCAACCTCACCGACAAATTGTAAACTCAATATTTCAAGAAAATAACGATGACAAGAAGAGTATTTCTCGGCGTAGCAATACAAAAGTGAGAATTTAGATAAAGAAAAATGCCACCAATTGAGGTGCTATAGCGGGGACTCGTGTCCCGGAGAAAGACAGTTTATATCCTCATATGGAAACTCAGATTTGGGTTTATCGTGATTTCTTCACATAACCTAAGGCAAATGCAGTGTAGTTCTTTTGAAAGGGCATGTTCAATTTCCTTCTTTACCACTCCACAATCCGGGTTCGTGATCTATATCTAATGACCTCAACGTCGACAGAACTTTAGACGCTAGTCTTCCTTCTTTCTTTTTTTTACGCCGTTGCTTTCTGTCAAGGTTTTCCTTTCAATGGAAATTATACACAGTCCGTCCAGAAAGTTCCGGGTCTGATCCTTTTCAATATGAGATTGCTTTCTTTATGTACCCTGTGCCCTTATAGCCGTATAAACAGTGTAAGGAGAGACGGTGTGTGTCGACAATTCACAACATTCATTAAGGGCCAAGCCATACCCTGATACGAAGTTACATAGACTTAGACTTGGCATGTGACGCCTTGCATTCTATTTTCGGGTCTGTTATGATGGTACGTTGATAAGGACAGCACAAGATCCTGTCCCAGTGCGGACAAAATCTCCGACGTAACCAGAATTCGAAGCCAGACCCTCAAGGTTAACAGTCTGCCGCGCTGACCCCGTAGCTACAGAGGTGGACACTGAGACTGATTTTATTCGCCACGTGCATGCGACAGCAGTACAGTCACCACGGTGGCAGCTCCAACTAAGAACTGTAAATAACGTATGTCCTTTCCACTATTCAATTGTGAGCAGCCAGCGTTAAGTAGCGGACACGTGGCGGTACTGTTTCAAAGTTTTTGTGTCACAAATCGCAACGCAGCAACGAACTGTCAGCCTCTAAATTAAGCGTTCAAGATGTTATCCATTACACTTTGAAACAGAGGAAAATGTGTGTGAAGTTTGTCCCACGCATCTTGACTCCAGGACAAAATCAACGACGTGTGAACACCTGCCGCAACGTGATTGATTGATTGATATGAACGTCGCTGACAAGTCTTTCCTGGAAAAAAACCATCACAGGTGACGTGACTTGGCGCTGTTAATACATACATACCACAAAACTACAAAGTGCAGACTGGATCTCTGATGGTTGGACAAGACTGAAGCAGGTGTGAATGTGACACTTGAGTTGAAAAACATCCCTAAGAGGAACTATTCTGACAGTTTCACTTAGTTGTATGAACTTTCTGTGCCAATTTTTCAAGTGACTGGAGATTATGTAGAGCACCAAAGGCGTTATAAAACAATATCTTAACTTTTTCCTGTTTTTTGGTAATGCATTATCAAAACTTGTGGGATCCCAAAATGCTGTTCTGAAAATCTTTGGAAAAAGCGACTGCTACGGTTATATACCTACAAAATATTTTCCGATCACGCATTCCTTAAGATACAGGAATGGATATAAATAATGGTTTGATAAACCTGACGAGTAGAATGTATTTTGGAACAAACCTTACACGGCAGATAAAAGGAACCTGATTTTTAAATGCTTTTTAACGTGATAACGCATTGTCGACCTCGGTACGTGAAGATCGGCTGCTCTTTTGCGAATGGATTTTGATGAAATTTGCTGAATCGCTTAATCGACTGCAGCAAACTTTTATTCCCATGTTTTCTAACGTCCTCTAAGCGGGCTGCATTTGACACTGCCTCAGTGCTGAATTTCGGTCGGAATTGTAATTATTCAGTATCGTAGATTTAAAATAAACACTTACATTAAACCGCAGCGGAACCATAATTTGCCGCTGCGCCAGAACCACTGAACATGACAACGGATGACCACCGTATGTGCTGGGCACGAGCGCGGGACGAGGCAATGTCTGTGTGTGTATGTGTGTGTGTGTCTACACTATACCCAAAATATGTCGAGCGTCATTCTGAAGTAGTGTTCGGAACATATCGGTAAACCTTGTGTTGACTGTCTTACTTATTTATTGTAATGAAAATGAACGTAAATCATTCCATTTCTAATACAGCTCACAGAGTATAATACAAATGACATTTAAAGTTTTTGCTACATTTCTAACTCCATGCCTCATGACACATCGTCTTCTGTCTTTCCTAACTCTTCAGGAAGTTAGAATTGTATGTGACGCCGACAGCCCAGGAAACGTTCATCGTCATTCACTGCTACATGCTTTATTGATTAATAATGGACGCACGTACACCGAGCTGCTACAACGGAACTATTTGAAAGTTGCTGCTGGCAGCAGTTGAAAATATGACGTCATAGTCACGAAGACTGCCGAATTTTGCCGATATATATCGAGTAGAACTAGGGAGCAAAGTGAGAGGCTGTAGCTCATGTTGTTCATAATAATTTCTTCGGTTCAAAATGGTTTAAATGGCTCTGAGCTCTATGGGACTTAACAGCAATGGTCATCAGTCCCCTAGAAGTTAGAACTACTTAAACCTAACTAACCTAAGGACATCACACAACACCCAGTCATCACGAGGCAGAGAAAATCTCTGACCCGGCCGGGAATCGAACCCGGGAACCCGGGCGCGGGAAGCGAGAACGCTACCGCACGACCACGAACTGCGGACAATTTTTTTTTTTTTTTTTGGTTTGATTATAAGAAATCGTGTTGTACGAACTTGAATTTCACAGCAGTATTTTATAAGAAATGATTTCTCATTGTAAGCTTTATCACAAGTTTTCAAAAACTTGCGATCTTCACGGCTTAAGTACAGCACTGCTGAAACCAAAGCATGTTTGCGGTATCAGGCATAGGTGCTTAACGGGTGCGGCCTTACCCAAGTGTTCTCCACACTCACCCATTATCTGCGTCATTGTTTTACCCATCTGCGGACGTTCACACAACCACAAACCCGCTACTAATCGCTTTTCAGCAGCATTACTGTGTCCGCTTACATCAGCCATGGCTTCCCCACTGAACTGATGCAATGCTGAAATAAAGCAATGCAGTACTGACATCAGTGCGTTTCCCCTTATTCAAAGCAAGGATACAAAAAAGCTCTTTTTTCCCTGCCGTACGTATTTAAGAAGATAAGGAGACTTCTCGAACTCACTGCACTTAGTGAAATTTTAACTTTCTGTGTTTGAAAGTGTAGTTACAATTTTTTGCAGCATTTTATTGGTTACTAGCGTAAATCAACTGTTAAAAATATTTCTTATATAATAAAACAGTCCGAACCACATAAAGATGTTTATTTTTGGGCGACCGATTTCGACCACCGTTCTGATCCTCATCAGATCGCTTTCTCTGTGAAGAGAGGAACATGAACGTACTTACAGGAATGTAAACTACAAGTACAAAAAATGCACATAAAACATCAACAAGCAGTAAAAGAAAGACAGCTGTACCCACAGGAGTCTGCAGAAACTGGCGAGGAGCAGTAGGTTTACAACCACTGCTGCATGACATGCAATTTAATCGCTTTAATAGCGAAAGCTCCACCCACGGTCTCCAGCAATACATCATTCGAAGCCTATGGCCGCAAAACACGTTAAATCAAGTCCAAACACAATTATTTGCTTACAGTATTTATCCATACCATAGGCATATCGAAAATACGAAGAAGCTTTATCAAACCATAATACAAAGCTTAAAATTGAAAAGAAAGAAAAGAAAATTAACTATTACTGTATAAGAATACGCATGGTGACCATTAGAACCTGAAATGATTCAGAAAGAAGTTAATATTCTTAAGTAGATAGCGAAAGCCAATGAGTATGAAGCTGATGACGTTGATCGTTTATTCAGAAAGTTGCAAACATCGTATTAGAATTGGCTTCCACTTAACGTTAACAAAAAAAATGACTCTGAGCACTATGTGACTTAACATCTGAGGTCATAAGTCCCCTAGAACTTAGGACTACTTAAACCCAACTAACCTAAGGACATCACATACATCCATGCCCGAGACAGTATTCGAACCTGCGACCGTAGCGGTTGCGCGGTTCCAGACTAAAGCGCCTAGAACCGCTCGGCCACAACGGCCGGCAATGTTAACAATAACTGTGAAATTACTAAAATGATATACTTAGGTAGCACATGCGACAAAATAAATTATTTAAGAATACAGAATTAACTATAGCTTTCACAATTAACAGTGCCTTCCAATTTAACTTAGACACACCATTGATAACCATCACGATAAGTATTCAAACTCCGGGGTCTACAAAATAATCTGTGTCAAATGTGACAACATTTATATTGGACAAACCGGATTCCTTGAACATACTTCAGTAGAATCTCTTTCAAGTAACTTAAAGGTTGTTCATAATGCCCCAAAAAGAGCTCTTTGCTCAAGACGTTACAAGAATTAGAAATGTATGTTCATCATAAAAGAAAATCACTATCCTAGCTTAATTAACCGTTAGATTTCAGAGAACAATTCTTTCTCGATCTCCTCGAGAATTGACTCCAGGATTCCTAGTTCGACTATTTCATTCGTTTATACGTTTGCTATTTCGTTGAAAAAGTTTCCTCTGAATATATCGTTTTATTTGATGGTGTTTTCAATAGCGAAATTCCTAGTCACTTTATTTTCTGAACTTTGTTTATACCGCAAGAATGACATAATTTTAATAAACAACTTTATTTAATCAAAGTAGAGGTTCAGTAATGGACGACTTTTGTTATTGAATATACGCATTTTTGTGCTATAGCTGATTACAATTCAAGTCAAGGCTTTAATGACTGACCAATGCTTTTTTACTACCTGAATACTGACCACAATGTTGAAATACCTCTCGTTATCAATGTCAGCTCAGGTTTCGTGCTGAGGGCCCTGTTTACTCAGGAGTATTGATTTTGACAAAACAACTAGTTCTCCTTTTACAGTTGACGTAATACAATTTATTTTCATTGTACATATTTGTTATGTAATATTTATAGAAACCAAGAAGAGATGGCAGCTCAGCGCTTACTCTATAATGAGGATACATTCATGTTTTTGTTATTACCAGGGTACCTGTGAGTCCTAAGCGTGGTTACCTTACATATGTTTATATTCCCATTTTGGACATTTGAAGTTAACACCAAAGACTTCTTTCAATTTATTTTGGCGTTATTCCATTTAGGTTCTTTAATGTTTTTAATGTTATAAATAAACTCGAGGGTAATTAATCTTACATCTAATGTTTTACATAATGTTAAGAATAGGCATATGTCAAACTTCATACGATTCAGGCTGTGATGGCTTCAGTTACACAGTTTGAGGCTGCAGTGGATGGGCACCACTGGTGTGGGCCGGCCGAGGGGTCCTACGGACGTCCAGCACGTCCGACTCCTCCGATCGGTCATCACCGGTGGCCAGCCCAGTTACTGCTCGCACTGCGGTTGACCCCTGACTTGTGGTCGAGTGGGAGGTTGCCCCCCGGGCGTTAGCAGGCGGCGAGAGACTTCCCAGACGGTCGCACGTAAGGCCTCCCCGGTTTGTCTGATAAACAGGGAGCAGATGCTGTCTGTGGCTGTCACTGTCGCTGAGTTACATGTTGTCGCCTGCCCTGTTTCAGAGGAAACCACTCAGCCTGCGAGATCCGGATAATCACAGAGGGTGGGATTATTGATAGTTGAGAGCTCCAACAGTAGGTGCGTTATGGAGCGCCTCAGGGACGTGGCTGCCAAGAATGGAAAGAAAACCAACGTACACTCCGAGTGCATACCGAGTGGAGTCATTCCAGATGTTGAACGGGTCCTCTCGGATGCCATGAACAGCACTGCGTGGAGCCAACCGCAGGTTGTTGCTCACGTCGATACCAATAATGTGTGTCACTTTCGATCAGAAAAGATTCTCTCTGGTTTCGAGTGGCTAACAGAAGTGGTAAAGGCTGTCAGTCTTGCTTGCAAGATGAAAGCGAAGCTGACCATTTGCAGCACAGTCGACAGGACCTATGCGGATCTCTGGTACAGAGCCGAGAAGAGGGTCTGTATCAGAGGCGCAGATGGTTCTGCGATCGTGTAGACTGCAGATTCCTCTACTTGCGCCAAAGGGTGGTTGGGTTTCGGGTTCCGCCGAATAGGACAGGTGTCCACTATACGCAGAAGGTGGCTACACAGGTAGCAGGGGCTGTGTGGCGTGTACTGGGCGGTTTTTTAGGTTATAGGGTCTCGGGGAAACAAAATCAGGGCTTCAATCACAAAGGCTGCAGGCCGAACACAGAAGAACGTAGATACATGAACCATCGGTACAACAGTTGTAAATTGTCGTAGCTGTATTGGGGAAGTACCAGAGCTCCAAGCGCTAATAGAAAGTGCTGCTGCCCAAATCGTCATAGGCAGCCCGAGATAAGCTCAGCCGAAGAACCTAACGGTGTTCCGAAAGTTAGAAATAGTTTGTCTTGTCTCGGAATTGAAGTGGATACTTTCTGTGAGTTAGTATGGGCAGAGGTCATTGTTGGCCACAGGAATAAAATAAATAATTGGATCCTTTTTCCTACCTTCCAGTTCAGATGATACAGTTGCTGAAAAGTTCAAAGAAAACTGGAGTTTGATTTCAAACACGTACCCGGCTCATACGATTGTAGTTGGTGGTGACTTTAATTTACCGTCGATATGTTGGCGAAAATACATGTTTAATTCTGGAGGAACGCAAACATCATCCGAAATTGTGCTAAAAGCATTCTTTGGAAATTATTTCGAGTAATTGGTTCATGAGCCCACGTGAATAGTAATCGGTTGTGAAAATACACTTGACCTCTTAGCAACAAATAATCCTGAGTTACTAACGAGCATCAAAACGGATGCATGGATTAGTGAACACAGGGTTGTCGTAGCGAGATTGAATATTGTAACCCCCAAATCCTCCAAAAAGAAACGAAAAATATATCTATTCAAAAAAAGCAGATAAAAAACACTTGGCACCTTCCTGAGAGACAATCTCCACTCCTTCCAAATTAATAATATGAGTGCACACCAGATGTGGCTTCAATTCAAAGAAAAAGTATCGTTAGCAACTGAAATATTTACACCAAATAAAGTGACAAAGTACGAAGCTGATTCTCCTTGGTACACAAAACGGGCCAGAACACTGTTACAGAAACAATGAAACAAACATGCCAAATTTAAACAGACCCAAAATCCCCAAGATTGGTGATCTTTTACAGAAGTTCGAAATTTAGCTAGATGCTTGCAACGGTTTCCACAACGAAACTTTGGCTCGAAACCTGGCAGAAAATCCAAAGGGGTTCTGGTCGTATGTGAGGTATGTTAGCGGCAAGAAACAATCAATGCCTCCTCTGCGCAACAGCAATGGAGATACTATCGAAGACAGTGCTGCCAAAGCAGAGTTACTAAACACAGCCTTCCAAAATGCCTTCACAAAAGAAGACGAGGTAACTATTCCAGAATTAGAATCAAAAACAGCTGCCAACATGAATAACGTAGAAGTAAATATCCTCGAAGTAGTGAAGTAACTTAAATCACTTAATAAAGGCTAGTCTTCCGGTCCAGACTGTATAACAATTAGACTCCATTCAGATTATGCTGATGCATTAGCTCCACACTTAACAATCATGTACAACAGTTCGATCGACGAAATATCCATACCGAGAGACTGGAAAGTTGCACAGGACACCAGTATTCAAGAAAGGTAGTAGGATTAATCACCTAATTGGTTCAAATGGCTCTGAGCACTATGGGCTTAACACCTATGGTCATCAGTCCCCTAGAACTGAGAACTACTTAAACCTAACTAACCTAAGGACATCACACAACACCCAGCCATCACGAGGCAGAGAAAATCCCTGACCCCGCCGGGAATCGAACCCGGGAACCCGGGCGTGGGAAGCGAGAACGCTACCGCACGACCACGAGATGCGGGCTAATCACCTAATTACAGGTCCATATTATTAACGTCGATATGCACCAGGATTCTGGAACATATATTGTGTTCGAATATTATGAATTACCTTGAAGAAAACGGTCTATTGACACAAAGTCAACATGGTTTTAGGAAACATCGTTCTTGTGAAACATAACAGGCTCTTTATTCGCATGAAGTATTGAGTGCTATTGACAAGGAATTTCAGATCGATTCCGTATTTCTGGATTTCCGAAAGGCTTTTGACACTGTACCACACAAGCGGCTGGTAGTGAAATGGCTTGCTTATGGAATATCTTCTCAGTTATGTGACTGGATTTGTGACTTCCTGTGGGAGAGGTCACAGTTCGTTGTAATTGACGGAAAGTTATTGAGTGAAACATAAGTGATTTCTGGCGTTCCCCAAGGGAATGTTAAAGGCCCTTTGCTGTTCCTTATTTATATAAACGATTTGGGGACAATTGAGCAGGCGTCTTAGGTTGTTTGCAGATGACGCTGTCGTTTATCGACTAGCAAAGTCATCAGATGATAAAAAAATTGCAAAACGATTTAGAAAAGATATCTGAATGTTGCGAAACTTGGCAGTTGACCCTAAATAATGAAAAGTGTGAGGTGATCCATAAGAGCGCTAAAAGGAATTCATTAAACTTCGGCTACACGATAAATCAGTCAAATCTGAAGGCCGTAAATTCTGAATACCTAGGAATTACGAAGAACTTAAATTGGAAGGAACACATAGAAAATGTTGTGGGGAAGGCTAACCAAAGGCAGCGTTTTATTGGCAGGACACTTATAAAATGTAACAGATCTACTAAACAGACTGCCTACACTACGCTTGCCCGTCCTCGTTTAGAATACTGCCGCACGGTGTGGGATCATTACCAGATGGGACTGACGGAGTACTTCGAAAAAGTTGAAAGAAGGGAAGCACATTTTGTATTATCGCGATATATGGGAGAGAGTGTCACTGAAATTATGTAGGATTTGGGCTGAATATCATTAAAAGAAAGGCGTTTTTCGTTGCGACGAAATCTTCCCACGAAATTCCAATCACTAACTTTATCCTCCGAATGCGAAAATATTTTGTTGAAACCGAACTACTAAAGGAGAAACGATCACCATGATAAAATAAGGGAAATCAGAGCTTGTACGGAAAGATGTAGGTGTTCGTTCTTTCCGCGCGCCATACGATATTGGAATAATAGAGAATTGAGAAGGTCGTTCGATGAACCCTGTGCCAGGCACTTAAGTGTTATTTGCAGAGTATCCATCTGTACCTAGCATATCTTATGAACTTGTCCGTATACAAGGACGCTAATGGTTTTTAGCTTAACACTGTTTGCTTGTAGCACATTTCAGTAGTGAAATGCCACGTCAGTTTTGAATATAATTGTGACAGAAACTATTATCAACGTATAATAACTATTGCGTTTTCTGATCGGTAATAGTAACATATCAATCTTGACGGTGATAACCTTGATTGCTGGCTAGCCAAAGATTGTAAGCCAGTACTGATGTATCTGTGATGTGTAGTCATAATACATCGATCTTCAGGACGTTGACATGATTACTGGTGGCGTTCCTGCTAAAGATCTTTGCCTCATGGTTGTTACACACAGGGAATTATAGTGGGCATCATGCGAACTTTTAGTGGTTACTAGTTACCCCTATGATCTGGACGTAAATATTGTACACATATAATTGTATTTAGACTTGATTTAACGTGTTTTACGATCACTGGCTGCCACTGATGGAATGCTGGAGACGGTGGGTGGAGCATCCGCTATTTAAGCAATGTAAACTGCGTGTCATGCAACAGTGGTCATATGTATACTAGAGTGGGGCCTGCTCCTCGTCAGTTTCAGCAGACTCCTATGGACATAGCTGTCTTTCTTCTACGTTTTTGTTGATGTACTGTGTTTATTTTTTTGTACTTATTGTTTACATTTATCTAAGTACATTCATGTTACTCTCTTCATCAATAAGCTGTCTGATGATCAGAACAGTGGTCGAAACTGGTAACCAGTAAATAGATCAACAACTTTATGTGATGTGGACTGTTTTGTTATGTAAAACAAAGTTTATTTACAGTTAAAGTTAACATTTACAGACCTACATTGGTTCATGACATTACAAAATTCATAAAATTAATCGCTGCTGTAACATTTTTAAATATTCTGACTATTTTTTCAGTACCCAAATATTTTAAATAACTTATCATTTTAAGTAGTGATGTGTAGTTCATGAACTAATTAGTTCAAATGAACTATTCTAGGAAAGGAACTGTTTGAAGTAGCCTTTCTTTCGGTGAACTATCTTTTACTACTCATTTTCCTACGTTCTGCAACTGAGAATGCACATGCACAAATCTCCCCTCTTTTTTATACTGAGTACATCCTACCTTCCAGGACCTAAGTGTCTGCAGTTCTGAATTCTTAACGGTGAAATGTTTGAACTGAATCTTATTGAAAGACCAAAACATTTCCGTTAGTTCACTTAGTTCAGTTCTGGCCCAGTATCGAACTGTGTGAACTGTGAAGGATTGGAAAACTGAAACCCTTCTGTTAGTTCATTTAGCTCAGTTCAGATTCCAGTTCCGGACTGTGCCAGATTGGAAGACCAAGACCGTTCTGGTAGTTCACTTAGCTCTGTTGAAGCTCCAGTTCGAAACTGTACCAAACTGGAAGACTGAAACCATTTTGTTAGCTCACTGTAGTTCAGTTAGGACTCCAGGTCAAAAGACCAAAACCCATCCGTTTTTACACTTAGTTCAGTTCAGGATCCAGTTCTGAATTGTGTCTGATCAGAAGACCGAAACCACTCTGTTATCCTGTCCCCAGCTCGTGGTCGTGCGGTAGCGTTCTCGCTTCCCGCGCCCGGGTTCCCGGGTTCGATTCCCGGCGGGGTCAGAGATTTTCTCTGCCTCGTGATGACTGGGTGTTGTGTGATGTCCTTAGGTTAGTTAGGTTTAAGTAGTTCTAAGTTCTAGGGGACTGATGACCATAGATGTTAAGTCCCATAGTGCTCAGAGCCATTTGAACCATTTTGAACCACTCTGTCAGTTCACTGTAGTGCAGTACAGGCTCCACTTCTGAAAGGCTCCAATTCCGATATTCTGTTCCTTGACACTTGTTAGCACTCGCTACATAGTTTTATTTACCCTGTGGCTAAATATTTCTTCCTCATCTTAAGAGTTTTTCAACTAAATAAGAATACGTTTTATTTATTTTTCCAGGCCCTATCAGGTAAGAAAAAGCAGACAAACGCTCTTGGTAACTATAAGAATAATTTAATTTTTAGTGGTTCGCATTACACAAGTTTCCATGCAAAGGCTAGGGTTACAACTGAATGCGATCAGCTCATCCCCAACTAAAATATTCCATGTAGAAAAAAAAGTTCTTAGAAATATGCACACAGTTTTGTAGACAGTAAAATCTTGCTTCTAATATATTAGTTTAAAGGTTTGTTGGTAGTATTTTAACACAAAGAATGAACTATGTAGCCCTTTGGACTAGTTCAGTGAGAAGAACTATCTCAGAATGTATAGCTCTGTGAGAAGAACAACACCATCCGTGTCTAGTTTTAAGAGCCCTTAACCCTCAGATGGAGTTGTGACTTTGCGGGGACTTTATCACAGATAACGGCAGTGGACCAGATAAGGCTCTCTGAGCAGCGTGGCAGTCCCCTCAAGTGGAATATCTTGATAGGGGTGTGGTGCGCTCTTAGCTTAACGGCGCGTACTGGGTTGTACCGCTAAATAATAAGGTGCATTTTATCTGCAGCAGTGCCGTTATTATTTCTAGTTTTCATCATTTCTCAGGGTAAAACCCACAAGTGCTTTGTATCATAAATTATGTTGTGGGTTCTAAAATTATATCAATTTGACTTAGTGATGAAAGTAGTTTATTTCATTTCAATCACAAATATTTATTATATATTTCATATTTGTATATCTTAGAAAATAAAACATCAGCTGAACAAAAAAAATTCATAAAAGGGAAACGAGTTAATGTAACATTGATAAAAGTGATGTGAAATGACAAACAAAAATTCAAACTACTTTATTGTCTTAGAAATAACATGATAGAGTAGTGGATTCCTGTAAGATGAACACATATGGCACGAAAAATTAGCAACATATAATGAACTTCACATATGATCTGGTACACAGTTTTTCATTTGTGTTGAATATTCACCCAGGTTCTCTTCTCCACACTCTTTACACACCATACTTTGGCAAACTGGACGACTGCAACAGATGCAATACTTGTTGCTCTTTCCTCGCGCACATGGGGGCAAATAGCGCATCACTCCCTCTTCGAATCCAGATTGGGTATATGTGATTTTGGTAGAGGTTTCTCCAAACTCTTGAGACTATTAATCTTAGTTCTTTCAGTAGTCTGCCTCTGATCAGCCAGCTTGAGAAAGTGTTCAGTAAGCGCCTGGTAGGTGTTTTGATAATTAAGCGTAAAAATATGATATTTAGTTGGTAAGTAAATTTTGAACATATAGAAAATAGAAACACTAATGGCACCAATCAAATTTACAGCTGTGCACTGAGATAGTGGATGCCTCCAAAATGCTTTCAGTTTGCCTGCAGAACGGTTAACAATTGCCGGCGAGGTATGTGGAATCGCCAACAATACAATGGCCAACAGAAGATATGGTAGCGGCGTACAGTTTCACTGGTATCAAAAAGGATCCTAAAATTCTGTTTGTGGGCTAAAATTATTCAGTTTTGATGTAACCGCCACCCACCTGAGCCAATTACTCAGCACTGTCTGTCTTCCTCAAAAGTCTAGTAAGAGAAAACTGATTCACTCCTTTCACCATACTGCAGGGCAAGGAATGCTTTGCAGTCACATTAAAGGAAGAGACACATAGATAGATACACATAAACTGAGAGAGCTCTCATTCTCTGCAAATGAAAATTTTTCGAATTGGGCAGAACAGTGATTTAAAGAATACAAATTCCTCTGACCAGCTTTTGAGATATGTTCGAAGCAGCTAAGTCCAAGTAACTCGTATAGAAGTGACACGAGACGTCTCAAAACTGTCAAGTGTTTGTTACACAAACGTCATATACGATGTAGCTTCAGTTGTAGTTTCACCTAGTGTTCAGACCCCACCATAATGCAATAAAAATCATCGCGAATATACGCGAGGTAGCCACATCTGTAAGACTATGATAGAGACGCCTACACGTCAGTTCGATAACACACAAGCATTCCCTATTCCACTAGTAGTGTCGAATCTACCATGGCGGCATAAGGGATTTATCACGCCATGTGCATCCTTGATGCACTCAACCTCTTCTAGAAACAAGCACTAACAAATACCCCATTCATAAACTGGCCCAATTTATTTCCTTGTGCCAAGTACTCTCTGTAATTTTCTCCATCCTTCCCAATCTTTATGCACATTGCATACATGTGGTAGGAACCATTTACAGATGAAAGAGGGAACCATTAAGGATTAAGATAGACTATGAAAATACGTTGGAGCTATGGAAAGACTCTCAGGGTTTTGATCAGGCTGTGGATTGTAGGTATTATTTTTAATCGTCTCTTTCGTCTTGGTGTTCTGAAAATGGAAATAATTTCGTCAAGAACAACAGAAAAACATCGCCTCTGTATGTCCATCCTTCCAGAGGTGGTTCGAGACCTCGGCAGTTCAGTATAGAATCTCGAATCAAACACTTTACAGCCGCCTATATTTGGAAATTTAGACGACTGAAGGGTGTTTCATTCGACAGTTGTAGAATACTGTGTAACGAACGCTATAATTTGTAGCCTGCAGAGATACTACTTACACAAACTGGAGATTATTTGTAAAGATATGTAATAAAATTTCGAAACATTCTCATACAGCACTTCATTAATTAAAATCTAGATAATGATTGCAGTTACAAAAAGGAGCTTCAAAATTTTAAACATTAATCATTGGATGACAGAGCAAATAAGGTATTAGATTAATTTCTGTCCCTGCGTTGAAAGGGATCGCCTAGTTTCAACGGCCTACCTGCGACTATAGGCCCACTTTGCGTAACAGGAAAGAGCACACACTTGCTTTAGAAATAACCTTCCTGTTCAAATTCCCACGGGGCCGCTACTACACTGTGAAATAACTTACATATTGCTACAAACTCGTCGTATAAAATGTCGGAAATAACAAAGTTTGAAATCTAAGACAATGTATTGAGGAGAGCGAAATGGAGGTCATAACGGTCTTTCTCAGGAAGTGCCGCAATGTGAATCTTTTTTTCCTTTACGAATGTTGAAAATTATAAGTCCCTCTGCCCAAAACGTGTACAGCCGAGCGGTGGCCGAGCGGTTCTAGGCGCTTCAGTCCGGAACTGCGCGTCTGCTACGGTCGCAGGTTCGAATCCTGCCTCGGGAATGGATGTGTGTGATGTCGTTAGGTTGGTTAGGTTTAAGTAGTTCTAAGTTGTAGGGGACTGATGACCTCATATGTAGAGTCCTACAGTGCTCGGAGCCTATGAGACCAAAACAGAAAACTTCATAGGAAGTAACACACTCTCCCAAGTAGATAAACAACTCACAAATACTATTGAAAAATTCCACATAAAAATCCTTGCGATTAAAGAAACACGGTTTACTGACTAAAATCATTTTTATCCAGTAAACTTCAGAATCTACAAAGGAAAATCTGCTGTCCAACTGAACAAAGGACTCAAACAATTTGGCACAGCTTTTGTTGTGCACAAATCAGTTGTAGATTCAATAATAAACTTCCACTCAACATCAGAAAGGATCTCCACAATCTCAGTAATATCTGGAAACGAGGTATACACAGTGACAAATGCACATGCCCCCACAAACGATTACAATAGGAAAGATCCAGAGGTAACAGATTACTTGTGGGAACTTTTGGAGGAAGCCTCAAATAAAATCCCTACTCATCATGTGAAAATTATTTTAGGAGAATTCAACGGACAACTTGGTAAAGAGAAAAAAATCAGGAAATGTAGGAAAAGTAATATGCCAATTAATAGCTAGCAGCAATAGCATTAAAAGGACACATTAAAAATGGGGTCAATTTAAACCTGCTAACCAACCGTCGACAACTAATCGAGGCTTACATTAAATTAGGTATTAATTGGCATATTACTTTCTGACAGTATAGACTGTACAGTTTCGCTACCTTCCTTGTTGATCAGCAACGAGAGCTTGTAAATAGGAGTGGCACATGTGCATGTGCTTTTAACTGATGACTGTGGCGCTTTGTTCCACGTTGCCACTTATATACCCCCACTAAATTTAAAACTTGTTTGCCACTCATGTAAAAGAAAAGTTTCATTCCGCTTTGCGGTTTGTATAATAATTTTATATCGCACCTTCCACTCCATTTTACCACAGTTCTGGACCGACCTGTTCAATACGCTCCTTTACTACGCGTAATGCACTTTTAACTTATAACGTGTATTTTTATGTAACTTTTTAGTTTTCTCTTCATTTTAAATGTAAACCACTAAATTCAAATTGTGAACGGTCGGGCTAGTGGCCCCGTGTTCTTCTCTCTGTCAATACATGGCAGCACTTTGCCACTCCGGTTTACCAATTTGCATCCTCGTTCACATCCGCTACTCCCTGTTCTGCGATCATTGTCGGCACACCGCGCCTGGTACACGCGGCGCTCGGGGACCACGGCGCAGCGTAAGTGTCGTGACATCATTTGTATATATTTCCTACCCAGGCACTCGCCCGTAGTACTGTCTGGTGCCACTTGCGCATTGACATAGGTTTCACAGCACCTACTCCGACTGGCGGTTTCGCAATGTTTTTTTTTTTTAAGTTTTTAAATCTTCTTAGAAAAAAATTGTTTTTTGTTTCTTATGTGTGTTGCGGCGTGTGAATATTATCTCCCGTGTTTTGCTATTTCCAGTGCGACACCCCTGAGGATGGGCTTATAACAGTCCGAAACCGGTCGTGTGAAAATAAAGTAATTTACAACTGAAGCTGTATTTTCACCCTCTGCTATAATGCTCAGTTGCGGACGTTCTGCCAACAGGATTGCTTGTCTCTATAGATAATGTTGTCTGTTAGTCTAATTTTAATTGATTCTTTAAATATACAAACACAATAGCGAGATGCAGATGAGATTGTGTCTCACAAAAGTCATTCTGTGCCCCCTGATTAGACAGTGCTTGGTCACTGCAGATTTCTCAGGTAGTACGTGCGGTGCGAATTATTTGACCAACATACGAGCACGTTTCGCCACAATGGCAAGGGATTTTGTGAATGCCGTATTTCCTCATTCCTAGACCATCTTTTAACGAGCCAAAAAGCGCTCTAATCTTGGCTGGTGGACGAAAAACGCTTTCTAAAATCCTTCCTAGCTTTGAAGGTATCTGTTTGCCTTTGGGTCCCGCTTTTCGTCTGTCTCTTAAGGTATCCAGTCGGAAGTAGACTGTCAGACAACACTATAAACAGAGGCAAGGATTGTCCTTTAAGTAACATTTGGGATCCTGTTTTATGTTGCATAAAAAATACGGACTTTTATGCAGCCGGTAGATTGTGGTGTCAGTGATACTGGACAGCGATTCATCGTTTTCACCGGCTTTCACCACTGAGGCGCCGTACGTTCACTTGTGTTAGGGGGCAACAGCGACGATTTCTGGTTCACGCACTGTTCCTCTTAGACGGCGTATAAAATGGCCGTCGTTCATGGTTTAATCCTATTAACCATCCAACAGAAAGCCCACAGTAGACTAAAACGACTGTCAGAAGCTGTGTATTAAACCTCCTATTAACTTCCACACCCACAAAACCTTCATCCGACCCATCCTCTCCCTTATAAATATTATATGTATACATGCCCATACTAAGCTTTGTCAATTCCTACAAATTCTTGAACGACACACAATCCAGCTTGCTGTCCGTATCCAACAGAAGGTCCACAATAGACTAAAAATACTAATAGTCAGAAGCTGTTAATTACACCTTTCCGCTATCCTCCATAGCCACAAAACTTGACCCTACCCGCCCTCTCCCATCCACACAAATGTCACATGTATATCTGCCCCTCCCAAGCTTCATCAGTCGCCGAAAATTCTTGAACATCATGTAGTCTACCTTGTTTTCCGCATCCGTTTACCCTCCCTTACGTGGATCCACTATCATCTCATCAAACTTCCGACACACCTGAGCCATATCGAACACCTTCACTATTTACTAACTAGGTTTCAATAACTCCATTGCTGACCCTGTGCCCATAATCCTGGTATGCTGCTGCGCCTTCAAAAACACGTCCCGCCATCCCTGCACCAACACAGACTCCATATCCCACAACAATGTATTTTCAACTAGCTCCCTCTCCCAGACAATGAAAGCCACTTCGATAATTGTCCGTTCTATTGACTGTAAGCTCTTTCCACCTATAGCACTCCACATGAGGGCTCCACCGCCCTGTTTCCTCTTCATCTCTCCCCATCTCTTCCCCTCCTGACACCACGATCCTGAGCACCCATCAAACTCCTCTTCCTTTTCCGTCTTCCACTGTCCACCCTACCACCTACTTTCTTTTCCATAGAAGCATCCGAACGGCCTACGTATTTGCACCCTAAAGAATACCCATTATTTCCCCTCCTGATAACTTTTTTTTTTCCCCAGTGCAGATACTTCACCCTTTTCTGTGTAAGTTCAGCGCTGCTTTTTAATGAATGTCGTCGTCCTTTTGAAAGTGTTTAAGAGTTTTTTCGGTTTAAATCTTCGCCTGATAGGCTTTTTGACTTAAATTCTAAACTAAGAATAATAGCATTGTATTTTACGTATAGCATTGTATTTTACGTAAATAACGTCATACAATGATCTTTATGTAGATTTTCTAAAGTTTTTGAATTTGCATCCATAAATCTTGTTGTAATTATTTATATTGTAAGAGCATTTGGCTGAAGATCGCGATATTGTACCACTGACAACCCAAACCAGCAACTATGGGGCAAGGGAGATGAAAAAACAATAAAGAAAAAAAACTTGGTGTTCATTAGTTCCAGTGAGATTGTCCAAAAGCTTTTTCATCTGAAGATGGCGACCAGATGGGCCACTAAAATATTGTGTCTAGATGAATGAATGAACTGACTGCAGACTCAACAAGAATAACTTATGTTAAAACGCCAGGGAAGTTCACACAGTCACATTAACAAGTTGTCGACTCGCTGAAACTTATATTTACTAAATTAGTGAATAGTGTGCCACACGTAGTGTATACACACATTTCAGCAGCCCACAGTTTACACACCATATGGAAGCAGAAAAATATTTAACGAAGTGGCATAATCTAAGTGGGCTTTGCAAAATTTGGAAAAGTAAATGGAAAAATAAAATAAATCCCTATTCCATCTTTTTTCTTATGACGTGGCTCTTTTGTATAAAACAAATCTGAGACCGTTCGCTGAAACGACAGTTGAGGCATAAATACTTCATATTTGAGATTGTTAGGTTCCATGAGTGCTGTAACATTGGGGGAAAATATGAAAAGCGGAGATGTATGAAAACAACAGAATGAAAGATAAAGAATACACGAATTCCAGTCCCAGAGAAGAGGCTATTACATACTGTTCTCCAATATCGACTTCTGGTAGAGGAGATATTGAGGAAGACAATGCAGTTATCTGAATGAGCAGTCTGAGTAATCACAAAAAAGAAACTCGCCTAATATTTTTAGTGGATGATTACAGTAATAACGATGGTGATGATGAAAGCATAGCACCCTGATTTTACTCAGCATAGTATGTAGATTATTCTCGATAGTGTGCCTATTCATTTGTTCTTGTGCAGCACTGAACTGGAAAATGATTTACTGCTACGTGGCACGACTATCTACTGTTCAAATCACATCAGTTATTGACACAAAGTTTGCCAGAACATCTCATCTTCGTGGTTGTAGTTTTACTCCAAGACAGGGTATACCCTTCAACGGTGGCCTGTAATGTGTGGAGTATGCTCAAACTATTGCGCAGAAAGGGCGTCTGGCCCCGATGGCCTTATCCGTACTGCGTTCAAATATCTTAGGCTTTTCCCTGCTGCGATAAATTTGCCACATCAAATACGTTGATGAGAAGTGCGAATCTACGAAGAAATACTATTTTTTGTAGTGGGATTCAATTAGAGAGCAGAACAGATTGTCAAACTGAAGTTATACCGCGCTTTAGTACGGCTCATTTTTATTATGCCTGCCATTGCTTTTGTTCGAATTTTGATTAAACACTCTTGACATGTGCGAACATAAGAAACTAAGAATTGGTTGAAAATTCGAGGATTTCTTGAAAGGTTGAAGCCTGGAGTTGTCCAAGTACCACGCTCATATATCAAATTCTTTGCTGAAGACAGGGACCCGAGTTCAGATTCCGGTGTGCAACATAGTTTTCACTTCTCGCCTACAGTCATTGTATCAAATACTTTGCTTCGAGTAAAAGAATTAATTCTCAAGCTACTTAATTTGCCCCCATGTCTTGGTAGCCAAAAATCTGATAGTGGAGATAACCAACATACCTTCAGATAAGACCTCACTATCTCAGTGCGATATATTTGTCATAACAAGTACTAAGTATTTGTGAACTAACTAGAGCGGGCTTACTTCGAAATAGGATGCACAAGCGATTTCTGCCACCTGTGGTGTATCTTGCTTCTGGTGGTACAAGAAATTGTCGTGAGCTACCCAGAGAGTATACTTCTTTGGTTCTAGCTACCAGAGCACTGTCTTTCAGCAGGAGGAATCGTTATACCTCTTTTTGACCGACGGAAACGTTTACCGTATCCTAGCAACGTATATCTCCAAATGGAGAAGTGTCAGGTTACCCATTATCATACACCCACAGCACTCTGCCCTAATACCGCCCGCTTTGTGTGTACGAGGAGGAATCAGTTCTTATTCTCCAGTGGCATTATACTGCCGTACTACGAGAACTGCCTCCTGCTGCCTTGAATACCCTCGTTATTATCAGAGAAAAACTGCAAAATTATTTCGCAAGAGTTTATTCGGTTTCAATATCTAAATTTAATTTCATGGTTCTGTCGCAGCTTATACAAAGTTTAGTGAAATATGTAACAAGTTTTGACCACATTACACTACTAATCATCAGTATAAGACGTCTCCTCAGATTTCAACAAAAAATCTTTTCATGCACAGTGACTCACTGATAGCCTATTATGGACATCACACTCGGTGCAATTACATTCATGCTTATTATGGATACCATACAGGGTCGTATAACAATTACCAATTACATTACTGTTGTAAGTAGGCTGTTTATGTTTTCTTATTGGCAACGTTACGTAGCGCTCTGTATGAAAATCACTGTCTGTGCTGTGTGCTGGGTTTGCTCTGTTGTAGCGCATTACCTGTCTGCATGTCGAGAGTCAGCACTGTCTTTCCGTTGGAAGGACAACACTACTTCTTCAAGACTGCATGGAAATCCACTACTTCCGTGTGCATTTTCTTTTACTTCTCAGACTTTGAGAAAAACACTGCAATTTTACTGTGATGAATGATCAGGACTGTCTTTATGGAATGTGAGAAAATTTTAGCTTATGACCAACATTGTATCAATAAGTGTGTGCATTTGATATCTTTGTTATTGTAACTATGAAAAATTTTTTTCAAATCTGTATTGGCCACTGCCCAAGACAATTTGTAAAATTTTTTGTGGGGAGCATGGGGGCTATGTAAGTAGGCTGTATAGGTTTTTTTATTGGTAACGCCACGTAGCGCTCTGTATGAAAATCACTGGCTGTGCTGTGTGCAGTCTGTGGCTAGTTTGCATTGTTGTCTGCCATTGTATTGTTTGGCAGCTGGATGTGAACAGCGCGTAGCGTTGCGCAGTTGGAGGTGAGCCGCCAACAGTGGTGGATGTGGGGAGAGAGATGGCGGCTCACCTCCAACTGCGCAACGCTACGCGCTGTTAACATCCAGCTGCCGCTGCCCAACACTACAATGGCAGACAACAATGCAAACTAGCCACAGACTGCACACAGCACAGCCAGTGATTTTCATACAGAGCGCTACGTAACGTTGCCAGTAAGAAAACATAAACAGCCTACTTACACTGTGTATGATGCACTTTTCAGAACTTAAACTTTCAAAAATGCAAATTAAGCTCCATACTTATTTTTCAGGAAAGATGGACGACGGCCAAGCACTGCCATTGATATGACTTCGAATGGAACAACTAAGGAGGCAAGACTGGTAGTAAAATTCAAGGAATTTACAACGACTGATTGGCCTGTGGTGAGTGTAACTGCCAGCTACATTGTCATAAATTTACTGTGTAATGATAACGTTATTGCTGGGAGTTGTTATTAAGAGTGTAATCAGGATATGAGTGCAAATTGTATGTAGCTAGGGTACGTTATAGTGGCGTCGCAATAGGCATAGTGGGCAGAAAAGTGCTGTCATAAGCATCAATGTGGTGTCATATTAATGTTGACACAATAGCGCATGTCATGTATCACTGGCAGCAGCATCAGCACTTCTTTACTTCCAAGGTCATACTGGGAACCGCAGATGCCAAGGTCAAGATGGGGGGGGGGGGGGGGGGAGTACCCTGCCAACCCCACGCAGTTCTGCTAATTTTGCTTGAAACATCCACAGAACTGAATGTCCCTCGCTCTGCAACTATTTTTGCATTACCGACTTTCAAAAGTTCCTTTAAGAACTGGCTCACCAGTCAAATTGCTAATTTTTTTCCTTTATTGTTATTACATTCCCCGTGCCTCATACCAGCAGAGCGATGGGCTGTCCGTGGTAGAGGCGACCCACTGTTCAGTCAATGGATTAGGAATAAACAAGAAACAGATAACGGGAGATACATACACTGGCTTTAAAACCCTTTAAAGGGAAAAAAATAAAATAGAAGTTTTGAGATACACAAAGGATGACTTTTGCACAGGTATT
This sequence comes from Schistocerca nitens, assembly GCF_023898315.1. Lineage (NCBI taxonomy): Eukaryota > Metazoa > Arthropoda > Insecta > Orthoptera > Acrididae > Schistocerca > Schistocerca nitens. The sequence goes on along the minus strand of NC_064621.1, from coordinate 304,358,631 downwards.
TAAGAAACAGTAACAACATGGATAACAAGAAAATCAGATATAGGAATCCCACATTTAAAACATGTTGCCGAAACACTAACCTGTAAAAGAAGCACTTTTCTATCAGTAGAAATTGGAAGACCATGCCACGGGATAGGAAGTCAGTTGTTGAATGGGGAAAGGTTGGCCAGTGAACAGAATAGGAATGAGGTGGTATAACGATGAAGGACTGGTGCACTGCAGTCATGGGGTGGCTGTTGGGACAGAAGAGGGGTGGAGTAGAGGTGGGAGCTGGTGACACTAACAGTTGTTGGGTAAATGAGGTGGGGAAAGAACGGTAGAAGGAAAAAAGAGGGGGTAAGGTGATGTGGAGAGGGGAGGGGGACGAAGGCCTAATAAGATGGACTGGGTGGGGTGGACATATGTCTGGTAGGATGGGTAAGTGTCGGTAGAGCATACACGATCTGAGAGGAGGAAATGGTTAAAGTTTCCTTGGGAGAGCGTATGGATGGCGTATAAATTGATGATTGGAGGAATGTGTTGGCAAATGCGCAGCTGCATATGAGGATTGGAAAGTAGAGAGGAAACGATAGGATTATTGGAGTCGAGTTTGTGGATGATGTGCCCGCATCTCGTGGTCGTGCGGTAGCGTTCTCGCTTCCCACGCCCGGGTTCCCGGGTTCGATTCCCGGCGGGGTCAGGGATTTTCTCTGCCTCGTGATGGCTGGGTGTTGTGTGCTGTCCTTAGGTTAGTTAGGTTTAAGTAGTTCTAAGTTCTAGGGGACTTATGACCACAGCAGTTGAGTCCCATAGTGCTCAGAGCCATTTTGTGGATGATGTAGGCTGTTTGGAGGTGTTCAACGTGAGTGAGGAGAGACTGGAACCTGATGAGGTGGTAAAGAATCCTCAAGGGGGAAGCTTGTGGACCTCTGGTACAGGACCGAGCGGAGGGTCTGATCAGGGGCTCAGACGGGTCTGCGACCTTGTAGGCTGCAGATTCCGAGTCTTGCGCCACGGAGTGACTGGGCTTCAGGTTCCACTGAATAGGCCAGGAGTCCACTACAGGCAGGAGGCGGCTATGAGGGTAGCAGGAGCTGTGTGACGTGGACTGGGTGGTTTTTTAGGTTAGAGGATTTCAGGAAAACACAAAAAGGGCTTCAGTCTCAACGGGTGTAGGCCGAACACAGGAAGAACGTAGATACAGGAACCATCGGCATAACAGTTGTGAATGGTCGTAGCTGTGCTACGAAAGTACCAGAGCTACAAGCACTAATAGAAAGCACTCATGCTCAAATCGTTATAGGTGCTGAAAACTGGCTAAAGCCGGAGATAAGCTCAGCTGAAATTTTTGCGAAAATTCTAACTGTGTTCCGAAAGGACACAGTTTGCGGTGTCGTGTTTGTTGCTGTTAAAAGTAGTTTATCTTGTCCCAAAATTGAAGTGGGTAGTTCATGTGAGTTAGTATGGGCAGTGGTCATTCTTGGTAACCGGAATAAAATAATAATTGGATCCTTTTACCGATGTTCTTGAGGACAATATTACAGAAATGGAAGAGAATGTAGATGAAGATGAAATAGAAGATATGATACTGCATGAAGAGTTTGACAGATCACTGAAAGACCTAAGTCGAAAGAAGGCCCCGGGAGTAGACAACATTCCACTAGAACTACTGACGACCTTGGGAGAGCCGGGCCCAACAAAACTCTACCATCTGGTGAGCACGATGTACGAGACAGGCGAAATACGATCAGACTTCAAGAAGAATGTAATAATTCCAATCCCAAAGAAAGCAGGTGTTGACAGGTGTGAAAATTACCAAACTTTACGTACGAATGGAAAATCTGGTAGAAGCCGGCGGGGGGGGGGGGGGGGGGAGATCAGTTTGGATTCCGTAGAAATGTTGGAAGACGTGAGGCAATACTGACCCTAAGACTTATCTTAGAAAATAGATTAAGGAAAGGCAAACCTACGTTTCTAGCGTTTGTAAACTTAGAGGAAACTTTGACAATGTTGACTGGAATACTCCCTTTCAAATTCTGAAGGTGGCAGGGGTGAAATACAGGGAGTGAAAGGCTATTTACAATTTGTACAGAAACCAGATGGCAGTTATAAGAGTCGAGGGGCATGAATGGGAAGCAGTGGTTGAGAAGGGAGTGAGACAGGGTTGAAGCCTATCCCCGATGCTATTCAATCTGTATATTGAGCAAGCAGTAAAGGAAACAAAAGAGAAATTTGGAGTAGGAGTTGAAATCCATGGAGAAGAAATAAAAACTTTGAGGTTCGCCGATGACATTGTAATTCTGTCAGAGACAGCAAAGGACCCGGAAGAGCAGCTGAACGGAATGGACAGTGTCTTGAAAGGAGGATATAAGATGAACATCAACAAAAGCAAAACGAGGATTATGGAAGGTCGCCGAATTAGATCGGGTGATGCTGCAGGAATTAGATTAGAACATGAGACGCTTAAAATAGTAAATGAGTTTTGCTATTTGGGGAGCAAAATAACTGATGATGGTCGAAGTAGAGAGGATATAAATTGTAGACTGGCAATGGCGAAGAAAGCGTTTCTCAAGAAGAGAAATTTGTTAACATCGGGTGTAGACTTAAGTGTCAGGAAATCGTTTCTGAAAGTATTTGTATGCAGTGTAACCATGTTTGGAAGTGGAACGTGGACGATAAATAGTTTAGAAAAGAAGGGAATAGAAGCTTTCGAAATGTGGTGCTACAGAAGAATGCTGAAGATTAGATAGGTAGATCACATAACTAATGAGTAGGTATTGAATAGAATTGGAGGGAAGAGAAATTTGTGACACAACTTGACTAGAAGAAGGGACCGGTTGGTAGGGCATATTCTGAGGAATCAAGGTATCACCAATTTAGTATTGGAGGGCAGCGTGGAGGGTAAAAATCGTAGACGGAGATCAAGAGATGAATACACTAAACAGATTCAGAAGGATGTAGGTTGCAGTAGGTACTGGGAGATGAAGAAGCTTGCACAGCAGAGAGTAGCCTGGAGAGCTGAATTAAACCAGTCTCTGGACTGAAGACCACAACAACAACAATAAATCCGAAATTGTACTAAATACATTCTATGAAAAGCAGTTAGTTCATGAGCCCACGCGAATAGTAAACGGTTGTGTAAACACACATGACCTCTTAGCAACAAATAATCCTGAGCTAATAACAACAATGAAAATGGATGCAGGGGTTAGTGAACAACACAGGGTTGTCGTAGCTAGATTAAATATTGTAACACCCACATCCACCAAAAATAAACGAAAAATATACCTATTCACAAAAGCAGACAAAAATTCACTTGACGCCTTTTTGAGAGACAATCTCCACTCCTTCCAAATTAACAATGTAAGTGTAGACCACATGTGGCTTGAATTCAAAGAAATGCTATCGGCATCAGCTGTGAGCTATATACCAAATAAATTAACAAAGTACGGGGCTGAGCCTCCTTGGTACACAAAACGCTTCAGAAGACTGTTGCAGAAACACCAAAAAAAAAAAAAAAAACATGGCAAATTTAAACGGACGCAATGTCTCCAAGATCGGCGATCTTTTTACAGGAGCTCTAAATTCAGTCGGGACTTCAGTGCGAGATGCTTCTAATAGTTTCCACAATGAAACTTTGTCTGGAAACCTGACAGAAAATCCAAAGAGATTCTGGTCGTATGTGAAGTATGCTAGCGACAAGACACAATCAATTTCTCTTCTGCGGGACAGAAATGGAAATACTATAGACGACAGTGCTGCCAAAGCAGATTTACCAAACACGGGCTTTCTAAATTTCTTCGCAAAAGAAGGCGATGTAAATAGTCCAGCATTCGAATCAAGAACAGCTGCCAACATGAGTAACGTAGAAGTAGATATCCTCGGAGTAGTGAAACAACTTAAATCACTTGACAAAAGCAAGTCCTCCGGTCCAGACTGTTCACCTATTAGATTCCTTTCAGAATATGCTGATGCAATAGCTCCATACTCAACTATCATATACAACCGTTCGATCGACGAAAGATCCGTATCCAAAGACTGTAAAGCTCGAGAGGTCACACCAATATTCAAGAAAGATAGTAGGCGTAAACCATTAAATTACAGGCCCATAACATTAACGTCGACATGCATCAGGATTTGGGAGCATATATTGTGTTCGAACATTATGAATCACTCGAAGAGAACGGTCTATTGACACACAGTCAACACGACTTTAGAAAACTCACATGAAGTGTTGAGTGCTACTGACAAGGGATTTCAAATTAATTCCGTATTTCTATATTTACAGAAGGCTTTTGGCACTTTACCACACAAGCGACTTGTAGTGAAATTGCATGCTTATGGAATATCGTCTCAGTTATGTGGCAGGATTCGTGGTTTCCTGTCAGAGAGGTCACAGTTCGTAGTAATTGACAGAAGGTCATCGAGTAAAACAGAAGTAATTTCTGGCGTTCCCTAAGGTAGTGTTATAGACCCTTTGCAGTTCCATATATATATAAACCATTTAAGAGACAATCTGAGCAGCCATCTTAAGTTGTTTGGAGATGATGCTGTCGTTTGTCGACTAGTAAAGTCATCAGAAGGTCAAAAAAAATTGAAAACGATTTAGAAAAGGTTCGAAAATTGGCAGTTGATCTTAAATAACGAAAAATGTGAGGTCATCCACACGAGTGTTAAAAGGAATCCGCTAAACTTCGGTTACACGATAAATCAGTCAAATCTAAAGGCCGTAAATTCAACTAAATACCTAGGAATTATCATTACGAACCACTGAAATTGGAAGGAACACATAGAACATGTTGTGGGGAAAGCTAACCAAAGACTGCATTTATTGGCAAGACACTTAGAAAATGTAGCGGCTCTGCTAAAGAGACCGTCTGCACTATGCTTGAACTAGCCGTCTGAATATGAACCTGTAATGTTCGAAAGCGGTAACAGCGCTATTAAAATAAATAGATAGCACTCTAAAAAGTAGCTGTTTGCTGTTACCTTCTGTCAAAGAGTCAACCTATATTTTGTACACAGCCACAGCCTCAGAATGTCAGTTTTCGACACAATAGCAAGATGCCTCTTCATTTCTGAATAACTGCTGCAACCTACAGCCTTCTGAATTCTGAAACTGCTTACTGTAATCATCTCTTGGTCTCCATCTACGATTCTACATCCCTGCCCCCCCCCCCCACATATACACATACACACTTCCTTCCAATACTAAATTAGTGATACCTTGTTGTCTCAGAATGTGTCCTACCAACCGCCCATTCTTTCAGTCAGGTTGTGCCACAGATTTTTTTGCTCCCCAAGTCTATTCAGTACCTCCTTATTATTTATGTGATCTACTTACCTGATCTTCAGCATTCTTCTGTAGCACCACATTTCAAAAGCTTGTATTCTCTTCTTGTTTAACCTGTTTATCGTCCATGTTTCACTTCCATACCTGGCTACACTCCATACAAATATATTCGCAAAAGACTCCCTGACACTTAAATCTATACTCGACATTAACAAATTTTTCTTCTACAAAAACGCCTTTCTTACCAGTGCCAATCTATACTTTACATCCTCTCTACTTCGAGTGGCATCAGTTATTTTCCTGCCCAAATAGCAAAACTCAACCACTACCTTAAGTGTCTCGTTTCTTAAACTAATTCACTTGGCATCACATGATTTAATTTTACTACTTTCCATTATCCTCGTTTTGCTTCTGTTGATGTTCATCTTTTATCCTCCTTTCAAGACACTCTACATTCTGTTGAACTGCTCTTTAAGTCCTTTGATATCTCTCATGGAATTACAGTGTCACCAGTCAATCTCGAAGTTTTTATTTCATCTCCCCGCGCTTTAATTTCTATTCCAGATCTTTTTGTTTGTTTTATCGCTTGTTCAGTGTACAGATTGAACAACGTAGGGGATAGATTGCAACCCTGTCTCACTCCCTTCTCAACCACCACTTTCCTTTCGTTCCCCTCGAATCTTGTAACTGCTGTCTGATATATGTACAAATTGTAAATAGCTTTTCGCTCCCTGTATTTTACCCTTGCTACCTTCAGAATTTCAAAGTTATTATTCCAGTCAACATTGTCAATAGCTTTCTCTCTAAGTCTACAAATAATATAAACGTAGGTTTGCCTTTCTTTAACCTATCTTCTAAGATAAGTAGTAGGGTCAGTAGTTTCCCAAAGTCCGCTTCTACCCGTTTTTCCACTCTTCTGCAATGAATTCGTATTAGTTTGATAATACTCACAACTACTAGTACCTACTGTCTTTGGAATAGGAATTATTATGTTCTTCTTGAAGTATGAGGATTTCGCCTGTCTCATTCACCTTGCTCATAAGATGCAAGAGTTTTATCAAGGCTGGCTCTCTCAAGGCTATTATTAGTTCTAATGGAATACTGTCTACTCCCTGGAACTGGTTTCGAGTTAGGTCTTTCAGTGCTCTGACAAATTCTTCTCGCGGCGTCATATCTTCCGCCTCTTCTTCATCTACGTCCTCATCCATTCCTATAACATCGCTCTCAACTACATCACCCTTCTATATACACTGCATATCCTCCACTTTTCAGCTTCCCCTTCTTTGCTTGAGACTGTTTTTCTATCTATTTTCTCCAAAGACTCCTTTAATTTTCCGTTAGACAGTATCTAGTTATCCCCTGATGATATATGCTTCGAATCCTTAACTTTCTCCTCTAACAATTCCTGCTTAGCCGTTTTGCACTTCCTGTCACTCTCATTTTTTATATGTTTGGATTCCCTTTTTTCTGCCTCATTGACTGCATTTTTCCATTTTCTCCTTTTATCTGTTAAATTCAGTAACTTCTGTGTTACTCAAGGATTTCTAGTAGGCCTTGTCTTTTTCCTACTTGATCCTCTGCTGACTTCACTATTTCATCTCTCAAAACTACGCATTTCACGTCTACTATAATCCTTCCCCCTGTTTCAGTCGTTCCTTAATGCTTCCTCTGAAACCCTCAACAACTGTGGTTCTTCCAACTTACCTAGGTCCTAATTCTTTAATTTCCTGCCTTTTTTTCAATTTCTTCAGTTTTAACTTACAGTTCATTACCAATAAATGGTGGTCAGAGTCCACATTTCCACCTGGAAATGTCTAACAATTTAAAGTCTGATTCCGAAATCTCTGTCTTACCATCATATAATCTATCTGAAATCTTTCGGTATCTACAGGTTTCTTCCACATTTATAACCTTCTCTCACGTTTATTAAGCCCAGTGTCAGCTATGATTAATTATGCTCTGTGTAAAATTCTACCAGTCATCTTCCTCTTCCATTCCTTTCCCCAAATCCACTTTTACCTACTATATTTCCTTCTTGTCCGTTTCTTACAATCGAATTCCAGTCCCACATGTCTAATAAATATTCGTCTCTCTTAACTATCTGAATAATTTGTTTTATCTCGTCATACATTTCTTCAATCTCTTCATTATCTACCGAAATGGTTTGCATATAACCTTGTACTGCTGTAGTACATGTGGCGTCATGTCTATCTTGGCTACAATAGTGTGTTCATTATGCCGTTGATACTAGCTTACCCGTGTTCCTTTTTTCTTATTCATTACTAAACCTATTCCTGCATTACACCTGTTTGATTTTGTATTTATAACTCTGTATTCACTTGACCAGAAATGTTGTTCTTCCTGCCACCGAACTTCGCTAATTCCCTCTACATCTAACTCTAACGTAACCATTTCCCGTTTTAAATTTTCTAATCTACTTGCCCAAGTAAAGGATCTGACCTTCCATGCTCTGACCTGTAGAGTTCCAGTTTTGTTTCTCCTGAAAACGAAAGCCTCCTGAATAATCCCCGTCCAGAGATCTGAAAGGGGCACTATTTTACCTCCGGAATATTTGACCTAAGAGGATGCAACGATCATTTAACCATATAGTACAGCTGCATGCCCTCGGGAAAAGTTACAGCTGAAGTTCCCTCTGCCCCCTGCCATTCACAGTGCCAGCCTTTTCGTTAGTGTTAGAACGCCAGATTAGTCAATCATCCAGACTGTTTCCCCGCAACTACTGAGAAGGCAGCTGTCCCCCTTCAGGAACAACACTTTGTCTGTCCTCTCAACAGATATCCCTCCATTGCGGTAGTACCTACGGTAGAGCTATCTGCGTAACTGAGGCACGCAAACCTCTCCACCAACTTCAAGGTCCATGATTCGTGGAGACGGTGTAAATTATTATAGATTCCCAAAGTGCTGTAAGAAGCTATCTTTCAGCTCGTCTGACGCTCCGCCATTTCTGGTGCACCTCCTGCACAAAGGCCATGCGAGCGGCAGTCGTCCAAAATCCCGGCTTTCGTTGGTGCTGCTCGTCTTTGTACCTGTAGTCACCTGTACCGGTCACCTAGGTGGACATGCCGCAACTCGCTCTGAGCCCTGGGCCCGCAAGTATTCAGCTGTACTACAGTTCACCTCCCCACACACCAACTCCAGGCAGTCAAATCACTCGCCTACATATGCGTGACATTACACACTTGAGAATGAGCGTCAAATATAATACGAGTCGATTTCAAATTACGGTTCACTCGTTTTGTAAGTTACTGTTCCTGATATTAAGGTGTAGTCATGATGAGAGGAACTGCTTTATTGAGGCAAAATTTCTTAAATTCCTGTGATAAAGAGGTGGGTGAGTTACTGCTTATCAGAACCTTGTCCAGCCTCAAAACATAACATATTTTTGTTACATGTTGGATGTTAACTCGAGTTGTCATTTCTTTACTGGGAAATAACCAAACAAAACGAGTAAATGTGTTAACCACGACAAATATATACCTCTTACGGCTTTTTGTATAGGGAAAAGGTTCCAGATAATTCACAAAAATTATTTATCGGCCTCTCTTCTTAGCTGAAATGTAAGAAATCTTGATGAGAATTCGAATTAGGTTTAGTCATCCTACAGTCCTGACAGTGACTGAATAATTTCCGTTCGTTAGAATTCAAATTCTCCCTAGTTTAATGCCCTTTAATTTTCGTCATTGTTTTCCACGTAACGAAGATATGCGAAGACAACTGGAATCAGTTCTTGGCAGTGCCAATTTTTTCATTTACATCGCTGTGGTTACTGTAGTGAACTCGTTAAATTAATTTTGTTACATCAGATACCATGAAAATTACCAATGAAGTGGCCCCAAGCTGGGTGCCAAAAATGTTGTGAACTCGAGAAATTAAATGAAATCAAACACAAAGGGTGCAAAATTAAGGTTGTAAAAGATCGCTTATATAATCGAACCATGAAAGAAATGTATTTATTTCCGTCCTGTTTAAACAAACCGAAACCAAGTTACACATCTCATGGCCGATTTGACTGGGTATGGACACGATTCAGTTGTTAAGGAGAGTGGGGAAGGAACGAATCGTCTCAACATTCTTCGTAATCGTTCGTCTTATACTGCTGTCGGCGGTAGGCGCTGCGTCGGCGCGGCGCGTCGCGTCAGAGCTGTGTTGCACGGGTTGGCAGCCCTCTTCAGCAATCACGGCTTTGTGGCGGGGCCCGGGTACGGTCTCCGAGTTGTCTGCTCGTTGTCGGTTGCCTGGCCGAAGCTGTGCTATCACGGCGTCGGAAGGCGGATGTTGGCGATGATGGAAGAGCGCCCATGCCCTCTCCCTTCTTCCGTTTCTCCACTACCCCCCCTCCCCCCTTCTCGCTTTTCCTCCATCTCTCAGCTCAGTTCCTCTTCGAAATATTCTCCCTTTCGGCGTTGTCATTGGCGGACAAAATTTTCAATGCAGCCCAATGATAGATCACCGTTTCATCGCCAGGCCTCTCCGTGCGGGGTGGAAATTTTCTATCTGGCGTGGGCTGGCGTGTGGCTTGTGAATCGGCATCTTTCTCAGGATTTCACATTCTTAAAGTGTTTCCTGCATTCCGAGGCTGTTGGGAAAGCAGCTACAAAACACTTCTTCATAACCGCTCTCTCTGCATCAGCCCTGGACACTCATGTTTGGGCTCCGTCTCAAAATCTGCTGGCGTCAGTCATTTACAAGGAATGTCCTCACTGTCGAGAAAAACATCTTCCGACTTCTTTCACACGCCTCCCTGCGCCAATTCCCCGAGCTTTTTGTACGGTGCCCCCAGTGCCCGTGTGGTGCTGGAATTGTCGGCAATCCCTGCTTTCTAGTGCAGGTAAAATGACTGCCGCCAGGCCAGAAGAATTCAGGTGCTTTCGCGAGTACATTCTTGGCGTTCCGTCCTAATGGCTGCAGGTGTCATCAGCTCTCGGCACGCTTCTCGTTGTCAGATGGACCCTTCGCATCGTGGCGAGGCGAGGACTTTGGACCGGCTTCCCGCTGTGTGCTTGCAGAATGTGCAGTTTCCCTCTTCTTGGGGGCTCGCCCCAGGAAGTCCGGTCCTTCTTCCTCCACGGTCGCTCACAGAAACTTGGCGAACGCGACTGCTTTCGGATGTATTACAGTACAGTAAGATTAAAGACATGCTTCAACATGTACTGATCCTCATTAGGTTGCTATTTGATGTTAGTTTTCCGAGCACCTTGATTATCTTTTTTCATTCAAGTTACTGAATAACTAAGGTATTTCATTCAGGACTGTATAAACACATGCTAGTTTCTAGCTGATTTGTGATTAAGTGGTTACTTACATTTCACACTAAATCATATGGCTAAGAGCATCAGTTCTTTGATTATCAGTACCCCTAATATGTTCGACATAGAAATGGAGGCAGAAATCCTGACAGCCCAGCGGGCAAACCTACACATTTTGTAGGGCCTGGCCAAAATGCTCACGAAGTTCAGGAAAGATTTTACTGTATACAATACGTCGTCTAGGTAATTATTACGTCGCACAAACAACAGTTCGTGGGGTTCTGGTATTCAGCCAACAGAGATTCCTTTGAAAACCACTTGTAGCTGCCCGACCTCACGTAATGTAAATATGAACAGTTCGAGTGATGAAATGATAGTACAGTATAATAAGATACTGAAAGTTCTGTAGTGTATGTGTGCGTGTCTATGTGTTGTTTTCAATGCAACACTCCTGACTTCGTCTCTGCTAGTTGGCTGCAGTCGCAATTACACGTTTGATAAATAAACAGAAGTTTTAGAAGCGAGTGTTCAACTAATGCAGCCTTCATAAACCGCACCTGGTTTATGATCCTAACTTAAGAGAGTAACTCCTATTGCCACGGGGACATTACATTTCGTCGCTCATACCCATAAAAAGCATAACAGCGGAATATACTTCTCTTTCACTGATCTGTGCAATCATTGGTGTAGTTTGACAGCACATCACTTAATTAACATTTCCAAATTCGTGTAACTAATGGATTCAGTAACCACTGTTTTGTACGTTTTACGTCTTCTTGTTACTTTTATTTCTTTTTGATGTCCAGATATTACCAAATTTTTATAGATTTTCGGCTTGGATGTGATCTACACCTCAGGTACATTTATTTATATCCCATACATCCACTAAGGTACTACGGAAAAGAGAAGCAACATACTGTGCATGTCTTGCACCCATCTGCAATCACAAAAGATGTTGTCTCAACCTTCAGGGCTCATTTTTGTTGACGTTCACTACTCGTAGCCGATTTACCATTCTCAACGTCTTCTACGAAAATTTAATACCAGTACTTCATCCTCTCCACGTAGGCAGCAGCTTGGCGGTCCTACGACATCTGCTTTCCTGGTGGGAGTAAACTGGGAAGGCAATAGTCGAGTGCCGAGCGTGTTACTCTGTGCGTTGTACCTGATATAAGACTACGAAACTGACAGGGCTTTTTTTTTAATGTTGAAGATGTTATGTAGTTGTTACTGTGTTAGTTATCAATTTTTTCTTCCTAAGAACTGCTGGTCGTTTCATTAGAGGTGCGAACGTTCTCTAATTGTGGAGTGGAATTCTCAGTGATGTTAAGTTCCAAAATGCTCATAGCTGAGATTTTCGGTCTCATAAGTGCTAGGTTCCTATTCATCAACTTCGGGATGAAACTGATGGCGAAACTGGAGTCAACTCCAGCTGTCATGACCTCTTGAAAAGTGTTAAGTGCCACTCCGATCTTACAACCGATGAGAAGCAGCTCAGTATTGTTAATGTTGGCGGTATTGAATTGAGTGCGGATCATGCTTTATGAGGCGAAATTATATACATAACCTGTATTTAAAGTGAAAATGGTTATATTTTATTGTTATGATCGTGCCTGCCAGTCCAAAATTAAAGAGAAGAAATCTCTAGCACTTGATGTGACTGAGTTTCATATTAAAATTAATTATATTAAATTGTGATTTAAAATTGAAACCATTTTCTAGGATAGATATTGGTGATTATATCTTCGTAATTCATTCTTGCAGAAATTATGTAAACACAAATTCCAATGCGGAGAACTCGACAAATATTTGAAATTGCATCTCTTCACTAAATGCTGTAAGCTAGATCTCATAAGCCAGAAAAAATAATACATAATATGTCTCCGTGGGAGAGATCCAGAGACACCAAAACCAAATAGCGAGAGTGAAGATGAAAGTAAGCAGCAGATTACTGCAGTGTACAGTGTCCCAAACGGGAAAGGTGAGATACTTAAGGTTTGCAAAAATACGTTCATGATGAGGAACGATGCAGGCCGCAACGAAACATAAATGTTAAATTCTAAAAAAAGACAGAGTGGTAAAAGTTACATTGACAATGGGAAACCTAATGCACCATCTAAGTATACAGATGATGACGAGAGCAGAGTGAAAAATAATATTAATTCATTTACAAAGGATGGAACCCATTCGTCAAGGGCAAAATTTATCACCCAGTTTCTGAGTCCAGAATTGAATATCCACAGACTGTCAATTGCGTTTAATGAAATATTTCCAAATAACGAAATTGGATACAAACACTATAAGAAAAGCTTTCAGAAAAATTTCCCTGAACGGAAATTCCGTCATCCACAAGACATACACATGTAAAACATGCAGCAAACTACAGTGCGGAATTCGAGGGCAAAGTTCACAAAGCGTACCCACAAAACACGCACTAGAATTACACATACGTAAAGCAGAAAGCGCTACGGACAAGATGAAAGCCACAACTGCTTTAGTTCAAATGCCAAGAAGTGAAATATCTATTAGTTCTATGGATTTGCAGAAAGTACTCTATGTTCCTACACCTATTCGTTCTAAGAATTTTCATCGTCATCACTTGAGCTTTTTTATCTTTTGCATCAGCTTAGGTGACACACGCACTTCCTATGTGTGTTAATGGTATGAACGTATTGCTCTGAGAGGGGATTTAACGAAATAGCTTCATGTCTTTTACGAATTATCAGTGTTGCTACTACAGAACGAAAGGACCTACATACGTATAGTGATAACTGTGTAGGATGAAATAAAATCAGAATAATAATATTTTGTGTCTGTTTCTAATTTCTCTTCGAATTTTTGAAGTCATTCAGCAAAATTATCCTGAAGCAATCACAGCTATTTACAGTGCTACAGAGATTTTGCTCTTGTTGAGAGGCATAAAAGAATAATGAAGTCATTTATCCCAGCAAAACTTTGGAAAGTTATTACATCAGGAAAAATATAAATAAGTTCAAATGGTTCAAATGACTCTGAGCACTATGGGACTCAACTGCTGAGGTCATTAGTCCCCTAGAACTTAGAACTAGTTAAACCTAACTAACCTAAGGACATCACAAACATCCATGCCCGAGGCAGGATTCGAACCTACGACCGTAGCGGTCATGCGGTTCCAGACTGCAGCGCCTTTAACCGCACGGCCACTTCGGCTGGCTATAAATAAGTTAAAAGACGTACACATAGAGGTAAATCATTTCCTTGACTTGCAATCTGTTGCAGACTCCTTAATTTCTATTAAAAAATGAACATAACAAAAGCCTCCTGCTTCTGAATAGATGCGAGATATCCTGGGAAAGTTTTGACGAAAACAATTTTCAGTGATATAAAAAAACGCAAGAAATTTTATGTTTTGAAAAAAGTAAAGCCATTGAGGGGTATACAGGAAGGTTAAATACCTGTCTACATCTACATCTACGTGGTTACTCTGCAATTCACACTTAAGTGCGTGGCAGAGGATTCATCCAACCATTTTCATACTACTTCTCTACCATTCCACTCACGAATGGCACGTGGGAAAAGGGAACAGCTAAATCTTTCGGTTAGAGCTCTGATTTCTCTTATTTTATTATGATGATCATTTCTCCCTACTTAGGTGGGTGTCAACAAAATATTTACGCATTCGGAAGAGAAAGTTGGTGATTAAAATATCGTAAATAGATCTCGCCGCAAAGAAAACCGCCTTTGTTTCAGTGACTGCCACCCCAGCTTGCGTATCATATCAGTGACACTCTACTCCTATTGCGCGATGACACGAAACGAGCTGCCCTTCTTTGAACTTTTTCGATGTCCTCCGTCAGTCCTACCTGGTAAGGATCCCAAACCGCACAGCAGCATTTCAGTAGAGGTCGGACAGGTGTAATGTAGGCTGTCTCTTTAGTGGGTCTGTCGCATCTTCTAAGCGCAGTCCTTGTTTCGTCTTCCCCACAATATTATCTATGCGGTATTTCCAATTTAAGTTGCTCGTAACTGTAATTCCTAGGTATTTAGTCGAATTGGCAGCCCTTAGATTTGTGCGATTTATCGTATACCCAAAATTTATCGGATTTATTTTAGTACCCATGTGGATGACCTCGCACATTTCTTTGTTTAGTGCTAATTGTCACATTTCACACCACACAGAAATTCTCTCTAGATCATTTTGTAATTGTAATGGATCGTCTGATGATTTTACTAGACGGTAAATTACAGCGTCACCTGCAAACAATCTATGGGGGCTACTCAGATCATCACCTAGATCATTTATATAAATCAGGAAGAGCAGAGGGCCTATGACACTACCTTGCGGAACGCCAGATATCACTTCTGTTCTACTCGATGATTTACCGTCTATCAATACGAATTGTGACCTCTCTGAGAGGAAATCACGAATCCAGTCACACAACTGAGACGATACACCATATGCACGCAATTTGATTAATAGTCACTTGTGAGGAACGGTATCAAAAGCCTTCTGGAAATCTAGGAATAGGGAATCGATCTGAGATCCCTGTGTTGCACAAGAACGATATTTTCTGAATCCGTGTTGGTTATGTATCAATAAGTCATTTTCTTCGAGGTGATTCAAATGTTTGAGTACAGTATATGCTCCAAAATCCTACTGCAAATTGAGGTCAGTGATATGAGTCTGTAATTCAATGGGTTATTCCTATTTCCTTTCTTGAATATTGATGTGACCTGTGCTACTTTCCAGTCTTTAGGAACAGACCTTCCGTCAAGTGAGCGGTTGTATATGATAACTAAGAAAGGCGCTATCGTGTCTGCATACTCTGAGAGGAACCAGACTGGCATACCATCTAGACCGAAAGACTTGCCTTTCTTAAGTGATTTGAGTTGTTTCGCGACAGCTAAGATATGAATTTTTATGTCACTCATGCTAACAGCTGTTCTGGGTTCGAATTCTGGAATATTTACTTCGTCCTCTTTCGTGGACGAAATTCGGCAAACTGTATTTAGTAACTCCGCTTTAGTGGCACCATCATCGGTAACATTTCAATCGCTATCGCGCAGTGACGGTATTGACTGATTTTTTGCCTAAAAGATCATAGTAGTATCGTTGCTGAAAAGAAGAAAAATGTGTTGTCAATGTTGAACTGCATTCCTGAAGAAGTAAACTTATCTACATTGAATCCTGTCAGGATTAATAGTGAAAAGTGTTCATATTTCATACTGCTTTTAATTCCAGTCTTTTTGGTGAAGATATTTAGTGTTATTATTGTTCGAAAAATATGTTTTTGCAAAATCAGTGACAAAATACTTCCATGTTTCATACCGTTGAACCCCAGTTTTGTACTGGTAAAAACATTTTAATTATATTAACACTTAATCGCATGCTTTTGTAAGGTAAATGACATAACACCTTTCAGAGGAAATCTATCTTAGTTTATCACTTTTCCTCATTTCAGATTTAAATATTACATTATACCCTTTTTAGCTCAATGTTGTTTACATATGCTTAATATGGTAAATAGTCAAACAAGAATACTTTGATATAGTTTCTTATACAAGAACCAATGCAAATACTTTATTAATATATCATTTTGTTTATAGCTAAATAGCAATGTTTTGTCACTTAGTGCCTTTGAGAATGCCGATTTTCAGTTTTTTTTTCATCCAAGTCACATTAATAAGTGTAATAAGGGTGGGAAATGATCAGAGTATGAAGCATTGGCGAGTGCTGTTTCATTTGGTCTTCACCCTCCTACCAGTTCTTCCGTTTCTTACCACCAGAACTCTATAATCTACTCACAGCATACTGATAACTTTTCTTTTTTTTTAGTTAAATGAAGGTTTTTCTGTTTCACTCTTAGATATTTCATGTCTTCATTATTAGAAGCAATTTTTATGAATACAATTCAGTTGATTATTCTAGCTGAAGTGTTACATATTTTTGTATAATTAATCTTTCTTTCAGGCTTTTGTGATGCCCAAAGAAGGTATCCCTTACTACGGCATCACTCATTGGAAGTTCATTGAATATATGACAATGTACATTCAACGCTACGTAATTACAGAGGTATGTTATGGTAAGCAAAGATTAGGTCATTATATCACAGAGCTGTAATAACGTTTGTGAAGTCGGAACACAGACGGAGCATCATGAAAATTCATTTAAAATTAATCCGAATCAGACTTAATCTAAGGTACAAAACTATCAGTACAACACAACAGTATCACATGCCACAATCAGTGTTCGGTAAAGAACACTAAATGGTGCAACAAATCTTCTACGTATTATAGTATACATTAGAGGGGCTTTTTAATTTTGTGTCATGGGAATTTTGTTTTATACCATACTGTAGCTAAGTTTAAAATACAGCTCTACAGACAACTATCACGATTCTGTCGCCTAACAAAACAGATACATGCCTGCCCACCTAGAAAACAAAATACGTGGTAATTAAGCTTCAGACCAGGTATATACTTGGTTTGTGAAGATTACTAATCACAAAAATGTCATCCCGATGCTAACAGTTTTCGCTTCGTCTCTTTTCTATTTGTTTTGTTTTACTTTTACTCGCGTAACAACTCATACATGAAATATGTTACTACGAAAAGAGCCCCGAAATACCTTTTAGTGATGCTGTGCCGTGACTTTCTTGGGATCATTAATTTTCAACAAAAATAAATAAATATTATGTTCGTATTCTTCTGGGTCTGGCTTTCTATTAAAGGAACATTTTTTCGTTACTGTAACTCACTATAAAGTTCAACATACTGTATCTTCCCTACTTTATAGTATTGAAAAGGTTAATGAAAATTACTTTGTTATGAATACTGATGTTACAGTTCGCAATGATTGTTCAACATCAAAATTTTGCAGTGGATTTTTGTTAACAGTAAAACACCAATAAGTACCACGACTAGCACAAGAACATGAGACTATTATCGGAGAAAAAGACATTTTTACTATAAGGTTTGCCAGACCAGAACTAAGCACAGCAAGATTTCTTTTATGTTATGAAGGTAAATTATCTTTTTTGTACTGTTAGTAATATATTATCAGCAGCCCGCGTCAACCTGCAAAACACATCATAAAATCTGCTGCTCTGCTCTGCAAGTCCGAAAGCTGAAAGAAATAATTTTATTTCACTATTACCTTCCCGCTTCTTTGCGGTATGATAGATTTCATTTAATGCAGTTTGAATGCGCCGCGGCAGCGACTCGTTCGTTCGTAGCGCAGCTCTGCACCACGAATAATATTTAAATAACTGAAAATGTCTTAAAGGGATGGGATAATATACCAGGCAAGCTTATTACAAATCATAATGCAAGGTTTCACTAAGTAACTCTATTCAAAACATTTAAACAAATCAATTAATTATTACACACCTTTACAATGAGTACGTAATGGCGTCCCTCTCTCAATCTTGACAAAAGAATGCTACGCTAGCGTACAATATACCGTCACAGGCTATCCTACTCACGTAACTCCAAGAAGACGACAGAGAAATTAATGTTCGTTCTGTATTATTTATACTAGTCACACATTCTCATCTTTGTTTGATATTTAATAAGTATCGTCTGTGGCGGTTTCAGTACTCGCCGACACAGATATTATCTAAAATAAATAAAAAAAACAGTACATAATTTTATACAAGAACAAAACATGACACACAATGTTTTCTCTTTATTACAAAATATGTCTTTTGCTAAGAGACGTTACAATGCCCCCTGGCAGCAATTGACTAACGTTAAGAATGTTCGGCAATATGCTGCCACCAACGTCCGTTTTGTCCTTGTTTGTCACCTTATTTGGAATATTCACTATTCACTTCTTTGCTCTTTTGCACTATAGTTTTAATTACACTCTTTATGGTTTTCTCACACTTTGCGAGGTGACCGTAAACCTAGTCCCAGGGTCATTACAGTTTTCTGGCTCCCCCATTCGGGCTACGTGCGGTCAGAAAACCTGGGAAAACTGCGCCGGAGCCAAGGTCATCTCGCCTGGTTTGTCTTAAAACACAGTTTGATTGTTCATCAAAAAAGGTTGGAATTTATCCAATGTTCACAGATAACAAAGGTTATTTATGACAAAATGTTAAACCTTTAGTCTCCTTGTTAAAAATGTACCTTGTACACTCTTTCACATTCCTGATAATATTTGTGTTCTGTGTCACCCTGAAAGTCAATCATTAAACAGTTTTACAGTAGTGTAATGGATTGTCTCTACACTTACTCACGACAAATGTTCTACCATGGTATGTCATTCGTGTCAGTTTGCTTCACTAATGTGACGAAAACATATAACATATATCACCGAACAAATGAATATTTTGAGTCTATACACAGTAAACTAAAGAAAAAAAATGTTTGTCACGTAATTTCGTGTCCAATAAATCATTTTCATATTATTACATTAACAGCATAGTTGGTAATGTTCGGTTGAATGTCAACAATGTCGTACGGAGCGGGCGGCGCGAAGCAATTGTTGCGTAGCGTCGTCTGGAACGCGGCGTGCCAACGACCGCTGGGGTCGACGACCTGCTCGCCGTAGCAGCGACGGAGTGTTGGGGTGGCGCCCGTGCAGTCGCGAACCGCGCCGAACCATCTACCAATGTCGGCGTGTTGCAGTTGTTTCCCGCGACCGGCTGGCTGGCGGCACGGCACCCGTCTCTGCTTCTTCGCATGGCTCCCCGTCACAACGCATGAAACAAATATTCCACAACAGTGTACTGCCTTTAAGGATACAGATTATTCGCTGTGGAAGAAAATGCAATTTGGTTAAAAGCGTTTATTGTTCAGTAAGCCGTCGTTTCGCTGGTATGCACAGGATGTTTTGGCGTGATAACGGGTTTCTTGTGGCTTCACAAGTGAATTGCATTGTGACACTGGTATTTAGGGTTCGTCACACGCACGTTGTACTACACACTTTCATTTGTTCTCACGGTCGATACGCTGCCAGAGCATCTCTCAACACGCGAAAATGTTTCGGTTCACACACACTAAATGTTTCCGACGAGCGATGTTTGTTTGAATCGACTCCGAACGGATCACTAACTACCGTTTTTACACACAGTATATTGTTCGTTGAGCACTGCACTATGACAGTTAGTCACTCAACACTTGACTTCTACCGACGTATATATTGGTGCAGATACAACAGTCATTTTCTGTCCCTGCTACACACAATATTCCGTCCTTTCCTAGATTGTTTATGCACACAGTTTATTTTTAATGCATATCAACTGTTCTTAGCATAATCACTCTCATCTACATTGAGTCCATTGTGTTTACCATGTCATTACACACTTTTCGTATTATTACTAGGCATATATGGCTTTTTTTTGTAATTAGAAAGTAAATTGAAAGGTGTGTGATTTTTTTTGTACATAGTTTTCTTTTCCTTTTTCGGTGTAGCTTGCCAGGTTATCACCCATCTAGCAAACAGATTTTACCATGTGCATGACAGCTGGACTTGGGCATATTGCTCAATAAATACTTCATTTAGTACTAGTAATTTTTTTTTAAATGATCTGTCCTACAGGACTACAGTGTAGTTTCCGCGTTGATTGACTTGATTCGCGTACCGCGTAATTAATATTCAAGGACGTGTACCAAGTACACGGGCTTCAATTGAAGCATCGATACATACAAAGCGTAGGTCACACGGAACGGGTTTGTCTTTGATTGAATTCTGCTCCAGTGTTGTTCTCAGATCACTATTGGCAGTAACGTTACATCACATAATTGTTTCGTACTACAAAGTCAGTTTTTGTCCAGTAGAGACTCTCTCTCAGGGTTCCTTAATTCTAACACAATTACACCTGTTACATTACTATATGAGATGTCATCATTAATTGTACTTACTTACTACAAATGAAAAATGATTCAAGAAATTAATCATTATTTTATCAACAAAAAGATTGTTCATTGCTTGATGAGCATATAGTATTTTAATGACACTAATTGTCTGTAAACAAAGTCTTCAATTCGCATGCTATTGCTCAGTTTACTGATTCTATTTTCATGCTATGCTTACTTATTTATGTTTTACTTCCTCAAAATTTTAAATACACACAAATTCTTTTTTAAAGCTCACATACTTATACTCTAAAACACAACTGAAATCTTCTCATAACTACTACTATTTACATCTGACATGTCACTGAATAAATAATTTTACTATCCCACTCTAACATCTTTCAAATCTCTCTAGCCACTACTTCTCTCCTCGACCAAGGGATGGAGTAAGATGCGCGACAGTATGTTTTGTGGGGCATCACCTCTATGTGATAGTGGTACCCCTTGACTATTCCTGGTCGATCGGTAAATACCATGGTATATTCCGATAGCAGCTGCGTCAACTGTTGCTTTTGTATTTTGCTTAAACTTTCAGATTCCTGTACTTTGGTTTGAAATGCATCAACATTTGTTTCAAAATTTCTATCTATTATACTCGGATAATAGAGATCCGTCACAGGTGAATAATCATCGAGGTGTAGTACCCAGGGGTTCCTACATTTGATATTTATTCGGTTGCAACATGGCACAAGTACCTCCTTCGATTTCATCATAGACACCTTAATCCTCCTACCTTTATTAACTATGCTTAGTTTTCCCGAGGAGAGGTCGATCACTGCGTCCCTCTCACGGAGAAAATCTACTCCCAGAATGCAGGCCACCTTTAACCCTTTAACAATGAGGAAAGAGCTCACTATGGCTTCGCCCTCCTTACAAATCTCCACCTGCACCTGGCACTTAACTAATTGGCTCTGTGCACTTATAGCTCCAGACACCTTGCAATTATTAACCGGGAAAGTCGGTATGCTACGTCCCTTCCCCAGCGCTTTAAACAATTCTGTACTTATTACACTCACTGAGGCACCTGTGTCGATGATTTTATTCACTGCAACATCATTGATTTTCGCTTCTATTATGGCTTGCACATTTTCGTTGCTATCTTTCTTACATTCATGCGGTTTGGTCAGTAGATCTTTATCCATACTGATACCGTCGTTGTATCGCAGCATATGTATTCCAGGCATATTATTGTCATTCGTGTTGCTCTCACTCCACCCCTCGGCCAGCGATGGAGAGCATATCGTGGCCGAATCTAGTTTGTTGGATGGCTTGCTTGCGAGGTACTTGGACGGCTATTGTCCGCGACCTCTACTATGTGTACGTTTTGATTTGTAGGCCGCCACGACTGCGCAATAGGCGCGTTTTGCAGTGGTGGTCTGTTGTTATCGTACCGGTCATTACCCTGCCGCTCTGCTGATTCTGATTCCAATTGCGATTACTGTCGCTGTAATTGCTATGCCACTGACCTCGCGCATTTTTCCAGCGGTTGGTCCCTGGCAGTCCGGAATCGTACCGGTCGTCAAATCGACGCTTTTTATTATGGGACGGCTGCCCATATCCGTTCTGACTTCTACCATTATTACCATTTTGCGAATGCTCTTGCCGCTTGTTACCACCCCCACCATTTCCATGGTTGTGGTTTTGTGCACTATTATTTCTGTCATGTTTACACCCTGATCCATTGTTCCGTGAGTGATCACACGCTGCTTTTGCGTCTTCCTGGATTAAGTCTATTGAATCTAGAACAGACAGGAAATGTTCCATGTCGTTCTCTGGTACTTTTATTAGTTTCTCTTTGATATGAATGGGTAAATGTGATTTTAGGAGACTTATTATGTCTCTTGGTGAGATCTGCTCATCCCAGTAGTGCGTCTTGTTTATATACTTCTCGAAATACCGTCTCAAATTCCCAAGACGGGGTGAGTATGGTTCGGGATTATATACTTCTTTTCTTAGCCGCTCTTGTATACAAGGCGACCAGTATTTCGACAAAAACGCCCTTTCGAACTGTTCATATGTCATGCAGCTGTCTGCTACTTCCGTAGCCCACAACGCTGCATCACCCTGAATGTATGACATTACGTATTGAATTTTCTGTGCTTCGTTCCACACACTAGGCAAGATATTTTTAAACCTTTTTATGAATACTACTGGGTGTACTGACTTCCGTTCAGTAGTAAACGTTTGAAACTGCCTATTTTTGATCAAACGTTCTTCAGCCAATATTTTTGGACTATACTGGTTTGCTCCTGGGACATAGGCTGTGTGCTCCGACCCGAAGCTACAGCGCTTCGCATTATCACCTAAAGATTCACCATTGTTGCGTCGCGTATAAGTTTGCGCGTTGCCAAAAACATTGGCTGTTGGCGACATAGTTTCATGTTCAAGATGTTTGCTGCTCTGTGCTAAACCCTTTTCCAAGTCGGATATCCGTTTGCTAATATTCACTTGCCACTGCGGAATATCCTCACTGAATATTTGTTTGATGGTTTGCACGTCGTTCTGTACTTGACTATTTACTGCGGTACTGAACGATTCGGAATCTCTATCTGCCATCGCTGCTTGTACCATAGAATTAATATTTTTGTCGATCTCACTCTCCTTCGCTTCTAGCCATGAGTTGAATTCGGTTTCAATTTTAGTCGCTTGTTCGTTCCACTTCTGCTCTACAAGCTGTGTGGAATCTATTTCTAGCTTTTCTAATCGGTTGACTAAGACACCTATCTCGTCTAAAATGGTAGTGTTTGCTACTTGCAGGTTGTTGACCTGTACAGTCAACTCCTGCACGGCCTTAGGTATCGACTCATAATTCTGTTTCATACGGGCAATCTCTTTTTTCATAATTTCTAACGATTGCACAAGTTGCTGGTCGCGCTCAGCTTGCTGGCGATCCCGCTCAGCCTGCTGGGCAAGAAACTTTTCCTCTAGCTGGCGATCCCGCTCAGCTTGCTGTGCAAGGAAATTTTCCGTTAGCTGACGATCTCGCTCAGCTTGCTGTGCGAGAAAGATCTCAATGTTTTCGTCCTTTTCAGCTTGTTGTTGCGCAAGTTTTGACTGGTAATCCAGCACGCGCTCTAATATCGCCTGAAGTGAATACCCACCAGGCAGATTACCACTCTCTGGTTCCTGCTTTTCTGGGGATGGTGCAATTTCTTTATCTACATCTCCTTGAGCACTGGTGGGCGGTGGCACCACTTCCTGTGCCCCTGCCCCCACATTTTCGCATGGTATATCCTCAAAGAGAGTACTTGTACTGCTTAATGCACCCGTTTCTACATTTCCTGCACTAACTAATGCCTGTTCCTCAGTATCCATATTGCTCGGACGTTGACTACGCAATTTAACCATATTCATAAATTACCTACTCGAACACAGGATCTGACAGTTATGCCACTTGCATACAAAATATGTTAATTTATCTACAATACACTGCACACTAAAAATTACTATCTACACTCAACTTTGCCCTGTCATAAATACTAACGTCAAACTACGCACACCACTAGCGATATGAGATCACTTCACTGAAGTTAAGCTTCTACAAACAGGACAACTACACTGTAGTCTTACCTTTAGTTTATCTGATTTCGGGGTTCGGCTGCCCCCGGATTATGTAGTCGTTACAGTTTCTCAGTACTATCAGGATCTTTTCCTCTGACTCGCTTGCAGTGGCGCGTTTTTTCATGAAAAAATTTTTGTACATTCATTAATACATGGCATTAATCATGAGACACATACATACATTTAGCACTAAATACATACATGTATATAACAATAGACAATGAAAGAAAACACATAAAACAGTTATTATTTTCGTGGCCACTGCAAATTCGGGCCCCGCGTTTTTGGGCGACAGTTTCGCATCGTCTCTTTTCTATTTGTTTTGTTTTACTTTACTATAAAGTTCAACATATCTTCCTACTTTATAGTATTGAAAAGGTTAATGAAAATTACTTTGTTATGAATACTGATGTTACAGTTCGCAATGATTGTTCAACATCAAAATTTTGCAGTGGATTTTTGTTAACAGTAAAACACCAATAAGTACCACGACTAGCACAAGAACATGAGACTATTATCGGAGAAAAAGACATTTTTACTATAAGGTTTGCCAGACCAGAACTAAGCACAGCAAGATTTCTTTTATGTTATGAAGGTAAATTATCTTTTTTGTACTGTTAGTAATACGAGGGGCGTTCAGAAAGTAAGCTCCGATCGGTCGCGAAATGGAAACGACTATGAAAATCCGATAAAGCTTTGCACAGATGTGTTGGGTAGTGTCTCTAGTATAACCCCAGTTAGCATCACGTCTTCTCATTTCTGAGCTCGCAGTGAGTGCGTAAAGATGTCTAGAAAATAGTGTCTGCCGCCAAGTACGAGGGCCTGGTGAGAAATTTCGCCTGAAGCTATGCAACTAACATTACATAACTGTCGTGCTGTTTCTTCTTCAAGACAATTCTCAGCCGCATTCTGCAGGGGCAATGAAGATGCTCCTGCATCGTTTTCAAATGGAAATGTGAGATTACCCACAATACAGCCCGCAATTGTCTCCCCCTGAGTTTCATGTCTGGTCACATGAACCGCTGTCTTTGAAGACAACATTTTGACACAGACAACGAGGTGTAGGCCAGCGTGGAGAATTGGCGGAAAGCACTGGCGGCTGCCTTCTATGATGAGGCTATTGAAAAGTTGGTACAACACTATGACAAAAGTCTAAGTCAGAACGGCGACTACGTAGAGAAGTAGCTGAAAGGTGTAGCTAATTGTTACAAGTAAAACATTTCTGATGTTCACTGTGGTTTCAATTTGGCAATCAATCGGAGCTTACTTTCTGAACAGGCCTCGTATATTATCAGCAGCCCGCGTCAACCTGCAAAACACATCATAAAATCTGCTGCTCTGCTCTGCAAGTCCGAAAGCTGAAAGAAATAATTTTATTTCACTATTACCTTCCCGCTTCTTTGCGGTATGATAGATTTCATTTAATGCAGTTTGAATGCGCCGCGGCAGCGACTCGTTCGTTCGTAGCGCAGTTCTGCACCACGAATAATATTTAAATAACTGAAAATGTCTTAAAGGGATGGGATAATATATCAGGCAAGTTTATTACAAATCATAATGCAAGGTTTCACTAAGTAACTCTATTTAAAACATTTAAACAAATCAATTAATTATTACACACCTTTACAATGAGTACGTAATGGCGTTCCTCTCTCAATCTTGACAAAAGAATGCTACGCTAGCGTACAGTATACTGTCACAGGCTATCCTACTCACGTAACTCCAAGAAGACGACAGAGAAATTAATGTTCGTTCTGTATTATTTATACTAGTCACACATTCTCATCTTTGTTTGATATTTAATAAGTATCGTCTGTGACGGTTTCAGTACTCGCCGACACAGATATTATCTAAAATAAATAAAAAAACAGTACATAATTTTATACAAGAACAAAACATGACACACAATGTTTTCTCTTTATTACATAATATGTCTTTGCTAAGAGACGTTACACAGTGAGGAGACTAACTCACGTGAGAAAATAGCGTCAGCTGTACATCAGAGGAGTGTGATGGGAATTTTTACATTTAAAGATGGCGATTTTAATTCTTTTATAGAACCGTTTATTTTTCTTTTTCTTTGGAGAAACCTGTCGAAGAAGACTTCAGTGGCATAACATGTGTGGAACTTGATCAGGCAGATAGACGACGACGGAGCGTCACTGTCTTGCTGCCAGGTGAAGAGATCCCATAAAATACTGCCCTACTGTAGCATATGCATGCACACACATACCTCAGGTACGATTCTAGTGTTTGCCCGTACGCTTCAAGCTCACTAGTCTACGCTCTGCTGTCGTAGCGATCACACAACTTGCTCGTGAAGCTGCTCATACTTTCACAATGTACTCGACGACGGTCGAAAAGTGGATATGGTTTTCATTTAAGGTGACTGCTAAAAAAAAAAAAATGCTACAGCAGCCGCGTGGTTATATGCTGAAAGGTATCATGATAGTGCCAAGCTCTCACCACGATTGCAGATATTAAGAAAGGTATCGAGAAAGTGGAAGCGTGGAGAATAAAATAGATCAATGAAAAGAACTTGCTATTGAAGAAACAAAGACAAATAAAGTTTTCCGAGAAGTGACTCGAACTCCATGTGTCATTTCAAGGCAGCTTGAATGTAAGATATGGGTCACCCAGTGGAATGTCTTGCGAATACTAAATTCCAATTTCGCTGCATCACCACCTCCATGACAATGAGTTTCAGAATTTGTTTCGGTTCTCCTAGTGGTGTATAGAAAAACTGAGAAGTGAATTTTTGTACATACAATTTTGTTTACCGATTACGCGTCATTTACAGTCCATGGACAAATCAATCTTCGCAATATGCGCCAAGGATCAGTTGAAAATCCGCGCTGTCTGAGAGAAGTTGATAAACAATAACCTTGGCCTACTGATGTATGGTGAGGGCGTTTCAAGAATCTCATCATTAGTCCCTGTTCTACTGATGGTACTGTAAATAGTGACAATTATGTACATTGTGAGACAGGGACGTTGCCTCAGTTATTGGAAGACATCCCAACGGACGTAATGTAATCCTAATGGTACGAGCTTGATGGATGAGGTGATTTTCTACATTCTGTACTGTCTCCCCGAATCGAGTTCGGTTACTGCACTGGACATATGTTTGGGAGGAGTACGATTCAAATCCACTTCCAGCTATTCCAATTTAGGTTTTCCATGATTTCCCTAAATCGCTTAACTCAACTGCATAAAATGACGAGATACAGTTGCATGAAGTTGTTTTGGTATTTGAACAGTATGATGAGCTCAGCTCGCTAACGTGCTTCACCAAGTGAATACATGAAGTTCAATTTCTATCTAGTAGATGGCTCTGAAATGTATTCTAAAACGAAGTACACGCCAACTCTACCACACGGCAGCTGAACCTAGTAAACAACCAACTTGACGAAAAGAGTAGTTTTTGGTTATGATGAGGAGGTTATACAGAAACTTACTGTTACTGCTTTCAACAGTGGTAAGAAACTAAGTGATCGGTCTTTCAGTGATTCAGTTTCTGAAGAACCCCAAGCGATAATTCAAAGAGCCCTTCACTATCATAAGGGAATGGTTGTCGGCGTAGGTCTTTAAGACAAAATGACTGCTCTCTTTCCAATCATACGACGCAGAGTGAAGGGGTGTACTAAGAAATCTTTTATATCACTGATATTAGTTTTTTCAACTCCTTCATTATACACCACAAGATCACTAGAAAGAAAAGAAACTACTACACTGATCTCAGGACCAACGTCGCACAGTAACTGCTAAGGAGCGAACAGCTACCTAAGTACACTGTCGCAGGCAAGAACCACTCCTGTGAGACTTCAGGAAGGAAAAAAAAAGGAAAAAAAAAACACGAGCTCATTTCGCAGTGCGCGTGCCCTCAACTGAGAAGGAAAAACTGACAAAATGGTGTTTTGGCGCTAGTGAGCAGAAAAAAGAAATGGAAGTGCACGTTAGTGTAAAAAGTGTGCTGTTGCTCTATGTTTAGAAAACTGTTTTAATGTCTAACGTACTCAAAAATCGTACATCTGATATGTAAAACAACCATACTAGCTGAGGTGTATTAATTCTGATTTCACAGCGACCCTTATTGCGTTTACGGGTTGAAATGAAAACTACAATGAGAATCAAAGATATTTTATCTGCAACATTTGGCCACACCTTTCAGCTACTTCTCTACACAGTCGCCACTCAGACACAGACATTTGTCATAGCCATGAATCAACTTCCCCATATCCTCATAGAGGGCAGGCAATTCCCTACGCTATTCTGCAGTTCGACATCTGTGCCAAAATGTTGTCTTCATAACCAGCAGTTCATATGAGAGAAGAGACGAAAATCTCATGGAAAAAGCTGCGGGAGCATCTTCGTTGCACCTCTCATGAAGAAAGACGATCATGACAGTTTAACCACATGGCCTGGACGAAGTCAGGAGCCACCAGTTTCTAGACGTCTTTACATGTTCGCTGAGACCTCAGGACTGAAAAGTGCGACGTGGCACAATAGGCAGGCATACTAGAGGCACTGCGCAACACATTTACGCAAAACTTCATCAGCTTTTCCATGCGGCTTTAGTTTAGCGACCTCATAAATGCGATGTCATTGGGTTAAAGCTAAGGTCGACATCCCTCCTTCGAAAGAATACGGCAGATTTCCTTTCCTAACCAGAGCTTTCGGTCGGTCTCTGACGACCTCGTTGTCGATGGAGCATTAAACTGCAATCACTCTTCCTTTGTATTTCCAGAATCTCTTTTTAACCACCGACGCAAAGACAGGGGCTTTAACATGTGTATCTGTATATCTGTCTGCAGCATCGTAGCTCCCATACAAAAGATTCGATTTTATACAGTTTTTTTTTTATTGTTTGACAGCTGGTTTAGTAGCAGTGGTTCTCATCCGTACCATGTAATTCTGTTCTGCCGTCTAAATTTCATCAGCTAAATTAAGTTAAAATATTTTCCACCAGTGCAGTCTCTCGATACACGCTACGCAGTACGTAAGAGCTACATTAAGTTACTTAATACCAGACTGTAGAGCTCCAAAAGATCTAAATAAAAGCCCCAAACAACATATGTTTATGTTCTGCAATTGACCATCAATATTGATTTTAGGTTTTTTAAGTCGCCCACCTCGGCACCTACAAAGCAAAAGAAAGGGTGATTGCGACTCAGTTTAAAAGATAAACATATGCTCTTGCAGGTTTTTTCTAGTTCTTTATTAGGTCTACAATTCAGCACTACACCTAATAATTTAGACAGCCTATTGCAAGAGAGCATAATAGCAGCCCACTTTCTTCCCACTTGATTTAGAATTATCGTCAACGCTTATTGCTTGTGTTACCTGCGCTAGCTAAATATATGCTAAAACGTGGTCAATGAATATATGTGTGCATTAAAAAGAAAAACATGTAAATCACGTAAGTGAAAGAGATCGCACGTTGCAATTTCGTGTTTTACCCTGGAAAGTATTTGTGTGAAGGGGGAGTAGACTGTCAATCGTACGAGGGTAATCCCAAAAGCAAGGTCTCCTATTTTTTATAAGTACATAGACTTGTTTATTTCTGCAATGGTTTACATCAGTTTACAGCTTGAACATTTAGCTGTTTTTCAACATAATCACCATTTCTGTCGATGCATTTTTGTAGACACTGAGGCAGTTTTTGTATGCCCATGCCATACCAGCTCGCCGCCATGTTGTTCAGAAAGTTATGAACCTCTTCTTGCACCTCGTCGTCGGAGCTGCATCGCTTTCCAGCCAAAAGCTCTTTTAACCTAGAGAATAGGTGATAGTCACTGGAGCCGGCCGCTGTGGCCGTGCGGTTCTAGGCGCTTCAGTCTGGACACGCGTGACCGCTACGATCGCAGGCTCGAATCCTGCCTCGGGCATGGATGTGTGTGATGTCCTTAGGTTAGTTCTAGGGGACTGATGACCACAGATGTTAAGTCCCATAGTGCTCAGAGCCATTTGAACCATTTTTTGATAGTCACTGGGCGCCAAGTCAAGACTGTAGAGTGGGTGGGTGATTCTTTTCCACTGAAACTGTTACAGGAGAGCAACGGTTTGCCGAGTAATGTGTGGGCGGGCGCTGTCATGGAGAATGTGTACGCCCTTGCTCAACATTCCTTTTCTCCAGTTCTGAAGTGCCCATTTGTGTTTTTTCGGAGTCTCGCAGCACCTGTCATGGTTAATTGTGGTCTCAGTGGGCATAAAGTCGACCAACAGTACCCCTTTCCGATCCCAAAACAGGTTGTCATGACTTTACCGGCAGACTGTGTTTGTTAGAATTTCCGCGGCCTTGGCGAAGAAGGATGCCACCACGGCGTAATTGTTGCTTGGTCTCAGGTGTAAAGTGGTATTCCCAGGTTTAGTCACCCGTGACAATTGAGTCCAGAAAGTTGTCCTGTTCGGCTGCAAAACCGTGAAGAAATGCGCGGGAAGCATCAACTCGTTGCCGCATGTGGTCCTCAGTCAGCATGCGTGGCACCCATCTTGCGCATACCTTCCGGTAGTTCAATGTTTCCGTTAAAATTCTGTGAGCAGTGCTTCGGGAAACCTCAGGAACCAATGTGCAGAAATCATCCAGGGTGATCTGCCGATCTTCACGCATGCTTTCCTCAACTTTCAACACTGTCTCCTCAGAAATTGACGGTCTCCTACTCCTTTGTTTGTTGTGAATTTCGGTTAGACCAACTGCAAACTCTCTGCACGACTTACAAACATTTTCGACATCCATGCACGACTCACCATACACTTCCGTCAATTGGCGATGGATTTCAATCGGCGCAGTGCCCTTTGCGTTCAAAAACCGAATAACTGCGCGCAATTCGCACTTGGCGCTAAAATCCAACGTGAGCTCCATTCTCAACGGCTGCCAAGCCAAGACTGAACACCTCTGCGCGGCGTGCACGTGATTACACACAGCGCGTGAAGCACTCTTCCTAACAGTGTAACCAACTGCCACACAGAGTTCTGTAATAAAAAAATAGGAGACCTTACTTTTGGGATTACCCTAGTACCATGTCTACTAGTTAGATATGAAGTTTAAAAAGCATGTAATAGAACTTGATTCAACAATATGAAAAACCTCCAACACAAAAAAAATTGTAAAAAGTAAAAAAAGAAAAAACTGCTGCCCCCTTAAGTTTAATGCCAGTAGTGATATTTTTACCCAGGCATCGTCACATCGGGGGAAAATATCAAAACAACAATATCAAATTGTTGAGTCCTAGTCTTAATTAATTTAATTTGAAAAATTCGCAATATACACGTAACTGTCAATGAGTCGTGCGCTCGCGCGCCTGCCTGTCCGGGTCACCGCAATTGGTCACGACCTGCGTGTCGCATACAGCCCGCGTGACTCGTGCTTGCGGTTTAATGATGTGTGAGTTAGCATTCTATTATCAAACCATTGCAAGACATAGACCTCTTAAGACAGATTAATGCAAGAAACTAAGTTCGTATGAAATGATGGAAAAAAACTGTATATAAAAATAAGGAACTCTATTCTTTAACAGTGTTAGGCTAATATTAAGGACGTATTGGTTTCCATATTTTACATAACAAGTAATTATAACTTCACTAGCTATTTTGAGGTGCAGATGTGGCACACGGAGGCCTGGAAGATATGACACCAAACAGAAGTGGCTTATACTGGGCAATAATGAATGGATGCTGTTCTAGAAAGAATAGCTGCTGTTAACTACTTTTTTTTATTTACTTAGTGGTCCCCCACCACGACGACGCTTGGATCAAAATATTATAACTTATATTAAACTTAAATGAGCAAAACATACTTTTTTTTTACTTTTTAGAGCTTTTGTAAGTATAAGGTTTTTTAAATTTCTAATTTAAGTTTTATTAGCATCTAGGATTAGATGTATCGGTTGTCAAGGTCAATGTATTGAGTACTACATATGACAATGATAATAATAAACAGATTTTAGTTACATATTAGCTTACATTTGCTACAGTAGGCAGATGTTTGTAAATCCTGTTCTCCTGCTGGAATGGCGGTGGTTAGCAGTACTGCTATCTTGTTACTGTTTAAATAAACCCGACACATGGTATATCGCAGAAGACCTCCCGAAGGCTCTTTCCTCTTGCACAGAAAAAAGCAGATAATTCCATTAAAAACAAAGAGAAAATGAAAAACAGCGTAGTTGGTTCCTTCGATATAAACTTAAATGTTACTTGCGTGCGCCAGAAAATTCGTCACGTTACCGCTGTTCCTGGGAATAGTCACTCATTCTAGAGATTTCGGGGTCTATTATCTCGATTATCTTAACTGACCCCCCCCCCCCTCGTATGAAGGGACATCGCACTATTAAAGCTATAACAGTGTTACAAAAACTCGCATAAAATAATTCAGCGTTTTGCCATTTACAGTAGCCTATGAAACGTTCCTTATTCGAAGGCAGCAAAAAATATGTCGAGAGTCACCATGTGTACTAAGTACCTTCAGTAGGCTGTTTATCTAACGCCGTGATCCTTGTAGGATCCATATGGTTACCCTGGCCGTATTTTAATGCAGCCTTAGCACTGAAATCGTTCCGTGTCTACTGAAAATGACTGATAATCGGAAACGAATTTGGCCACTGAAATATTTTATGCGAGATTTTGATCGTTATTAAGGAAAAATGCGCTCGCTGGTGCTGTCACCTAGCTAAGTGGGAAACTTGGATTTTATTAAAAACTGCGAGATGCACAAACACCAACAAGTGACCATCAATGGTGCTACATCTGTTACCTTCATCAAGACATGAAGAATTGCAATAGCAGATCTGGAATAGCATTACAGTTTCAAAGTTAAGTGATTACACAATCGCGCAGGAATCAGTCACGAACAGAAAACACCTAGACGCACTGTGAGGGTCATGTTTAGTTTACCATCCCCTATTGAAAGATATCTATTTACTTCTGTACTACACAAACGTCACTACTATACAAATATTAAATGTGATCGTTACTATATGACTCCTAGTTCCTCTTGTTGTGATTCGTTAGTTACTTCTTGTCCCTACGAATTATTCTTTCCCTACTGAATAATTTTAAATGAGAAGCAAATAACATTTCATCAAAAATTAGGCAACATCTGACCACAATTGCTTCCCTTTAACTTATAAGTTAACAGATTCTTATCAACAGAACTCCACCTGTAAACCAAAACTGGATTAGAAAATATTTTAACTTCATCATTGTTGCGTTGCTGCAACTCTCCTCTGTTCCTGGAACTTACAGTCAATAATTCACTTTTTTCTTTGTAATATATTAGAAAGAAAGACAATGAATCATATAACAACATTCATTGATGCAATAACATAAATTTCGCATGTAAAATGTCATAAAACGGCTTATATACATATACATACTCATAAACACACGAGAAAATAATGCAAGTTAGTATCTTAATCATTGTCAAATTTATCCCTCTTTCTCTAGTATTTACCCATTTTTGTTCATGCTTCCCAGTTAGCTTCCTCATTAGTTTCATCTAAATTCCTTTTCTTACCACCTTTACTTATCTCGTTTCTAACACTCTCTCTATTTGTGCCTACATCCTTCCATCCTAGGTTCATTCTCCACACTTCCACAAGCTTCTCCAAATATTCTCATTAGATCATATAGATATGGAAACTATAATATTTACATGCATTCACTGATCTACAAACTCGAAGTTACACTGGGCCAAATTCATAAAGCAATAAAATGTAATTCAAAACTTTTTATTTAAGAGAAAATATCCTGTACAAGTTTTTTCCCTTGCATCTGTGACGTTCTTCTCAAGATCCCTTACTTTTAATAGTCTTCATTTCAACTGTTTTTGTATGCACCACACTTATCACTCCATATGATTCTAAGTACACAGGGAAAGACTCATGTATGAATGAGTGCGGTTGCTGCATCTTTTATATAATCCTGTTAACGTTTTATGGACTACTATGAGCACATTCTTTTGGAGAGTCTTGTCCTGCTACATCCAGATATATCCCAAGATATATCGCACATCCAGATAATCCCAGTCCCAAGGCGTTTTCTTACACTCTCATGGCTTAGTCAAAATATTCAAAATTATAAATATTTTATAAAAATGCATAAATCTGTTTCCTCTTTTCGGAAACAGGACAATCTCCAATTTTCTCTGGATCAGATAGAATCCCTGATGCCATCACAGTTTGTCCCAGCCATTTCACCTACTAAACTTTGATTTTTTTAGATTCACAGTAACATCATATTCTTTGAAAATACTTAATAACCCTTGTCCAAAACCTCAATGTATTTTTTCCAACCATCTTCAGCAAATGAATCATCTTCATCATAAGTGATTAATCTTTTTATCACATCTGCTGGAAGATTGCTATTAAAGCCTCTGATAAATGCAGACAAACTGACGTTCATCCCAAACGACAACTTGTTAAATTGATAACAGGAGCCACAAAATAAACGTGCTTTAAGTTTATGACATTAAATTTGCAATTCAAGCGGTCAAAATCCACACTTAATTTAATATTAGACATGACTCTAATACCATGAAATTTTTGCAAGATTTCGTCTAATGCCAATGGTCTGGCAGTTTCTAGCATTATAATTTTATTTATTCTCTGTAATGCAAAACCAAAATAATACCATCTTCCTTCTTAAGAACCACCACCAACAGACTATTATGTGAACTGACAGAAGTGACAGCATGCTCAGTCACACATTGCTGCTACATTTTCTCAACCTCAACCTTCAGTCTCTCTTTATAAATCAGTGGTGTGGGATAAGGTCTGAAAAAAAAACTCTTTGAGTTCTTTAATATTGAACTGACATGAAAAACACTTAGTTGCATGAGCATGTTTGGAAAACACTGAAGAAGAAGGTCGAAGTACACCAAACAAATTTCTTTCATTACTTCTTCTGCCATCTCAACACATTGAGCACAAAACCATATCCTGTGTGAAATACAAACACTGCAAAATCACTTAAGCACACCCCGTGTCCATCTCTGCTTGGTGTGTAGACAAACAATCAGTGTCTAAAATTGTACCAAATACCAACCTTGGTAAAGTCACAAAATTTCCAGGAGCCCTATTAACTTTACACAGAAACTCAGTACCAACTTCTCTCTTCACCTCTATGATTTTTCCATTGATCGGCACCCCTTTCACCTTAGTCCACAGCAAAGAAAGAGTAGCACCTCTGAAATTCTGACCCACTCAACACAGACATCTAGCTACTCATATCTAGAACACTAGACAAAACAACTCCATTAACGTTTATTTGAAACACTGGAGCCGCAAAGGAATTTTTTCCCATCTCTCACTAGCCAAAAGTTCCCTCAGTTCTTCCAAATTCAATATATTCATTGGTTCATAACTATAGCTTGTCATATTTGCAAGACGTCAATTGGCTGCTGGCAGCAACTGTCCATTATATGGCTGCTAGCTCTCATTGTTCCTTAAATCTGCTGATTATACCTCCACAGTGCATGGACCTGAATCTCTGACATCCCAGCAGCGACCATGTCTGCCATTTCCTCTACTCCCGTGATTATGACCAAAGTGCCAAACATTTCAACATCGTTCTGAGGCCTCGTTTTACTACATCCATACCTCTCACAAAATCTATTAAATGGCCCACAATGATAATCCTAACTTCTCTGTGGCCACAGATCAGGATAATAGAACTGATTGTCATTCTTGCCACAAACATTCTCATCACTGTTATTATATTCCATATCTCACAATAAACTCTGACAAGCTTTTAAATCATCTTTACACCTTCTAGCAAGAATAATCTTACATAAACATGAAGGATGTTTCAGAAGATAAGTGCTAATCAACTCAGCATGACTAAGGATTGTATAGAATTTGATTTTTAATGACATACCTGTATGTTCAAAGAATTAATCAAGACTGCTGGAACCAAAAAGACTGAAATTTTGTACCATGAAGAGAAGGTGTTCTGCTGCGTCCTGTGCTGTCCTAAGCCAATATGCTCACAAGAACAAGTGTATAACTTCTTTTTTAATTTAGCAAGCGTTTCCACTTATCAACAACTGCCTGTTCTCAGATGTCCCAAACTCATCTCCTGCCAACCTTCTCATGATAGACCTCTCCTTTCCATTGCTTTGTCTAATCCCCATCCATGTTGCCCTCAGCCTTCCTTAGCTCCTTTTTCCTGGCAGAGTTGAGTAAACACTGCAGCCATTGTTCTTCAATTTATTAGATGTATCTATACAATCACATTGCTTGAGCATTAGTCCTGTCTGTGACTGGTCCCACTACATCCATCTCTATACTTATTAACTCATTTGTAAGTCCATTTAAGTGGGTCGCTCTATGAGCCATACGTCAGAATGCTTTCAGACACAGCATGTAGTAGTACTTTCTTTGTTCATCTCGATATGTCCCGACACCAAAATATACCATTTAATGATCTAATGCCTAGTCTAATCAATTAGCGGTTCCATATACTTAAAAACTTCCACATTTCTTAGACTGGCATACTCAAACTCCAAAGCCTTACCTTACCCACTTCCAACAACAAAATATTCTGTTTTATCTATACCGACTGTTAGTCTCAATTGTTTGTAGGTATTCATTAACTGCCTTATTTGATGCATGGCATCATCCTCATCCAGAGCTATAAGTGCTTGATTGTTGGCTAAAATTAATGAATGCAAGATTTAATGCGTTACTGTCACACCCAAACACTTGCACTGTCTACTCCAGTAACCAAGATCAGCTACTAAATACAACTTTAATAAGATTCATGACATACAATATGCTTGTCTTAGCTTCTTACTTGTTTTAAAACTTTCTGATAACTTAAAGCCAACCTTCACAGTTGCGTTGTGTTGGTGATATATAGTTTTCACCAACTCTGTTAATGCACCATCCACTCTAGCCTTCCCTGTGTTGTCCATAAAAACCCCCTTTGGCCCAGAATCATACGCCTTTTCTAAATCAACAAACGCCAAACTGAGTTCTTGACTTTTTCAGAGCATGTTATCAACACAGTTTTTCTCAGAAGTAAAACCCGACTGTTCCTGTGTACAACAAGCTGTGGAAGATTTTCCAGTCTGTTCTTTGCTTTACCACTGAACTACCTCCTTACTGAAGCTATTACACTTCTTCCCCTGTAATCAGTCAGATCTCTCCTGCTCCCTTTCTTATATATAGGTGTAACGTGTGATGCCTTTCGTTATTAGAGTAATTCATCTCCTCAAACCACTTTATTAAAAATAGGTACTAGTACTACTAACGCTTTACGTCCTGTTTACTTGAATAATTCCATTACTATATCATCAGGACTCGTAGCCTTTCATTCTTTGATTCTTGAAGGACCTGATAAACTCCATTATCACCACCTCTTCAACAGGACAAATGTCTACTTCGTTCTGCTCTTCTTGAAACTCTTCTCTGTCCTCTGTAACTAGATCTTTAAAATGTGTCTTCCACTTAAGAACGGCAGTCATACTAGCGTCCTCCTCTAATTTAAGCAGGAGCTCTCACTTGACATATAAATAGCCAACCTTCTGATCCCATACTTTATCCAACTAAATGCTCTTCAGTGTCATATCACTTCCCCCATGACTCCTCCTTAGCTCAGATAATCATCCTTCTTAGTACTCTCTTAATTGCATTCTATTGAGCTCTATCTTCCTTTCTTTTAGCGCTTCACCATTTCTGGTAGGCAGTCTTATTTTCTTCAGTATTTTCTCTCTAGGCATGAGTCATCCAGTCAGCACCCCTCCCTCATTGTCCTTATCTCCACAATTTCTAATGACCTCGATGTCGATGGGATGTTGAACGCTACTCTTCATTCCTTCCTTCCTTTACTTCCAAGAGGCTCCTAACTGTTCCCAGTGAACATGAATTTAAGTCTTCATTTACTGATGTTGCAGTTCTGTCCTTATTCTCTCTGAGTTTCTGCTCAACCTTTCTGGTACAGATCTCATATGCTCCAGTCCGAAAGAAGCCCTATATATGGCTGCGAAATTTTGATACTAAGTTCTTCTTTCTGTTCCCTCTATACATATTTGAATCTCAGATCGGATTATGACTCTTCACAATACTATGTGGTCATCTGTTTCACATTCTAGCTCTTGAAACACTCTTACATCTTGAACTACCAAACTTCCGTCCTGACTGACAATTACTAAATCTATGTTTGACCTTAAGTTCCTAATTTGTTGAATCCCTGTGTACTTATGGATGTCCTGCTTGCTGGAAAAACCAATTCATAATTTGACAGTATATCTGCTGACATGCTTCAATTAATGTACCCCTACTGATATTCAGCGTTTCATCACCAAATTTCCCAGCCACACTATTATTTATTCGAGGCCTAACTCTGCTGTTTAAGTCCCTGAGAACAAACAGTTCTGATAAGGAATAGTCGCTTCAGTCATATCCCTAAAGCAGTCAAACTACTCCCTTTTATCACTGATGGTAGCATCGTCATGGAGATACATGTTGCTCTTATGGCTACAAAGTTTTTCGTTACAGATCCGTTAAATAAAAAGTTCTCTGTTTACTTGTCACCTAGAATCAGGATAAAATTCCAAGCTTTTGGTGATTGCTTCCATCACTGAAACTGTGGAATTTCATCCGAATTTGACGTGACAAGTAAACCAAGAATTTTTTACACAAGCTTATGTTGCCATTATAGCCACTTTACTATAAAAATTTCAGTCAACCACTTCAACAATCTGACATTTAGCTCTACCTAGTTCTTTATTCTTCCTTTCTATCTGGTCTTTATCAAAATAAAAGTGTATAATTTTCTTGTACAGTTTTCATCTTCCAAATAACCATTCACAAATTCAGTCTTATAACCAACAGGCCAAGTGGGCAGAAGTAAATAATAAAACTGCTGTGACCAATCATGAGGATGAACACTATTTGACACATTTCTGAGCTCTTAATATGTTAACAGATAAGAAATGATTTTAGTCAAAACCAGGTTTGCCTTCGTGACATACTTTTTAATGACTGAAATGACCACAGTTTTGATATCTCCTCATATCATTATGAGACACAGGATATGCATTATATTAATGACCTGAATCTACATAATCACTTACATGAACTCTGCTATAAAAGTGTTTGTACCTCACTCACTTTCCTTTGGTGTTAGGCACACACTCATTTAATTCCTGACCTAACTCTTTTCATGTCTTATGAATCTCCACCTGACTTTCCTTAAACCTTATCAACGATCCCATCTCTTCAGATTCACAAACACCTATAGGCGTAGTACCACTGGAGTTCCATTCAGGATTTACAACCAACTGTGTAACAGAAGTTGCCAGATCATCAGCCTTCTCAATTTTCTGTTTAACCTTTTCCTTATTTTCTGATATTTCCATTTGATCTAATCCCTATTCCTCAAAATTCTGTTTTCAACTCTGTAGTGCTGTACATAATTGTATGCAACTTTTTATTGTTTCTGAGTAATAACTTCTTGGATAGTCATCAAATCTCTCGCAAAAATCACTTTTATTCATTTGATATTACTCCCATGAAGTCTGAAAGTCATTTTGTATCTTCGTATTCTATTTACTAACAACCTCCTGAAATTTATTGTGCTCTTCCTGAACACTGGCAAGTTTATTTTCAACAATAATAATCCTGAACAGAACTCCTCCCTTAAGTGCATAATAAGTACACCAGGTCCTCTGTAACCTCTTTCTCAATTAATTCAAATTTTTCCTCTGAACTGTGGATCTGCCCCTGTGAAGTAATAACATTAGCTTACTGTTCTCTTGCATTTGCTTCTAATCTAGCAACTGGCTTCTATTCTTTCTCCTCATTCCTCACCCTATTGCCTATTACTATCCTTATCCTCCTTCACACTAATCTGTTTCTTCTCATCAAGTCCCTTTACAATAGTTTTCAATTTGTCACTAAGTCCCTTTACATTAACGACTTGTGCCTTGTTTTCCACCTTCATAGCTAATAGTGACTTCATAATATTCTGAATAAAACTAGTTGTTGTAAGTGAATTGACACCCTGGCATTCAACTAGAACATGACAAGCTCCTGAAGCATCTGCTAACACACCAAAACTACTAGTAAGCTCAAGTGGC
The DNA here is from genome assembly GCF_023898315.1 of Schistocerca nitens. Classification (NCBI taxonomy): domain Eukaryota; kingdom Metazoa; phylum Arthropoda; class Insecta; order Orthoptera; family Acrididae; genus Schistocerca; species Schistocerca nitens. The sequence continues at coordinate 304,318,613 of NC_064621.1, read as the reverse complement.
TGAACCATGCTATATTAAAATGCACCCTAATTATGCAAACATTCCTGATTTCTTGATTCACAACATAAACATCACTGAATCAAGCACTTTCACTAGAATAACTGACAAAACACAAGACTTAAACTCTTCTCAGTGACAATCAGATATTCAATCAAAGCAAACATCACATCAAGAATATTCAGAGTTCACCAAAACACAACTTTAGGAATGAATTATTTAACGAACTCTAGAAATTGATCAAAAGTGTCATTTGAATGACCAAAAAATCCCAGAACATTCTTAATGTTCCCTTAGTATGGTCAACACTACACCAGATCAGACTCACTAACAAATTTTATCAGAGTTGCAAGTACATGTCTCATAGTCATATAAAACTAAATAAATAGATGAGGTAAATTATAGTTTGCTCATTTACTTTCAGTCAGCTCAGTGTCACACCTCCAACACTAGAAAATACATATGCAGGCATAAGTTGTTCAAAGCTGTACCATAAGTTACAAAGACTGATTCACTAAGAAAAATTACACTTTTGGCACTATCAGCTTCTCCAGAATATCAGTAGACTTCCACATAAAGTTTCCCTTACAAACAGCAGATTTAAAAGCTGAAAAAATCAACCACAGAACAAACAACTTTCCTCAGCTATAGTGAACCAACATCCATACTTATAAATATATATCCCACATGACATATTAAAGTAATGAAAAATAAAAATCAGCACTGCAAGAAAATTGCAACATTAAAAGGACGAAAAATTTCAACAAATCGAGAAATATCTGTCATCTAACATGAAGAAAACCAATAAGAGAATGGCATAATTTCTCCCTGTAAACATAAGACAGTAATCTCCATCTCATTCGACGTTGTTGCTCCATATATTTTCAAACAAACACAAGTTTGAACAAAAATCGTAATTACACCCTAACTCCAAATTATTCCTCCAGCACTCCACACTACATTGGTTTAGTTCTCAGCATAATTTCAATTAGTGATCACAAATAGCCTCCAAAAAATGGCTCAAATGGCTCTTTGCATTATGGGACTTAACATCTATGGCCATCAGTCCCCTAGAACTTAGAACTACTTAAACCTAACTAACCTAAGGACAGCACACAACACTCAGTCATCACGAGGCAGAGAAAAAATAGCCTCCACTCACCTTCTACTTCACATATGAAAATCCATTTTTCTCCACAGTACGTGAGCAATACAGCAGCCCTAACCACAGTTTTCATAAAGCAAGATATAAGTGAAAATTTGAAAAGATTACCTTCTCTCTACCTTAGCTGCATATTCTTCCAACAATGTCAAACAAGCTGACAAATATTAAATAGCACTGAACTACAGAAAATCTATTTTCCAAAGTATCATCATAGTAACTTGGTTCCAATTTATGAAATACATTTTATATTTAGTATTCAGGTAGTAATTGATTATTAAGTTGCTTCCAAAAAATGAATGTCAGTGTAAAGTTATATATTCTCATTAAAGGTAGCAGTATCAACATATTTAAGTAAAACATTTAATCAAAAGGCTCATAAATATTGCAGCTAACTGAGACAACTGTAGCTGAAAAGCAATTAGGAACTCACAGAAAAGAATAATTATGTAATGATAATAAATGAAAAGTGCTACTTTGCTTTTGTTCCACTGTAGAGCAAATACAAAGTAGCGCTATTCATTTATTATAATGTTATTCTACCAAGAACCAATGGAAGTTTCAGTTAAAGATAATAACTGTTATGTTTATCTTAAGAGAATCGACCATAAAACACACACACACAGAAATATGTGCTTAAATAATCTTGCACAATTGAAAATTTAACTTTTAATAGCTATTTTTGTACACTGAGTAGTGAATGACAATCTATCAAGAAAGCGATTAAGAACTAAAGGAGTATTTGCTTTCTGCTTGTAGTGTCCAACAGTGCACATGAGGATGTTTCTTTAATTTTGAACTCATTGGATTTAAGCATAAAAGAATAACTGAGTCATCAATGTCAATACATAAATTATGCATATGATTTGCATCTAATATCACAGTAATGTGTAAGATCGCTCCACAGCACTTTTAGCAAGCATTCATCATTGAAACAGCACTCACCAACCTATCTTTCTGCATCTGCAACTTAGTATCTAACAATGGAATGTACTTAATACTAATGTTTAACTAATGCAATTCAATATGTCGTCTCTGAATATTCATGGGTCATGATTAGAAATGAAAAAGTTCCAGCAGTTCTGCAACCATGCAGTGTGCCATTGTATTACACATCAGTATGACTTGTTTTGGACAGACATAATTCAGAAATAATTTCATTAATAGATTTGTATAATTACCAAAAGGATGAAATTGTTTTAGAAGAACATAATGATTCTCAAAGCAGCAAATGCTTAATTCAACTTCATAGAGAATGTGCAAAATCTTGTGTTCTCAGTACATGACCTGAGCATAGCAACAGCTTTTTTATAATTCTGAATATGATGACGACCTTGAAACTGCAGCATCACAGATTGAAAAGATAATGTTCATCACTATATTCAGCTTCCACTTAATTAAAATCAAGCAGCCTATGAGTTTCCATTTCATCATATGGAAGAATACTACCATTTGCCGTGAAAGTGTAGTAAACGGAGTAAACTGTACAGAAATGTAGCAAGCAGTCCTGAAATAACTGAACCACTTCACCTAAGTTTTACCCACTGCAAGAAATTTAAATACTCCCACCCAATTCTTACATAATTGTAGACTATGAAAACCAATGCAGATTGCCACCAGTCAAAGTCACTCTTATTCTCAAATCAAAAGTCAGAACAGACCTCCAAATACAGAGCCATGAACTAGAATGACATAAGCTATTTCAAATCAAGAGCCTCGTGGTTTCTAATCTGTTAAGGTTTACCATTGGTTGAAAGACAAACTGACCTCCAAAAGTTGTGAAAGTGCCTGAGTGACCATGCAAAGAGGTTACCCAGAGACTTCAGTCGAAGCTGAGTACAGCAGAAACATGCAACATGTTGCAAAAGACAACTGTTGTGATCAACTAAATGCAAAGTATAGTGGATAAAAGTGAAACTGCTGGATGAATAAACAACTTTTAACATACAATTTCATATTCAATGGTATTTATGCTTAAAATATAGTGGAATTTTCAGACATAATAATTGTAATTTCAGGTTTACAATGATCACCTGGTACCATCAGTGGACCCAGAAGTGAGACAATGTAGATTTTCATGGGAAACTGATGGACTGAAACATTATAAACGATATTCACAGAGTATATGTATTTTGGAGTGTAGGAGGCAAAAGGAACTGGAAATTTGTGGTTGCAATACTCCCTTGATGCCATTTGCAGGTATGTATTCTTATAACTGTTGCATATTACTATTCCCATCACTGCACATTCTCAAAAGCTGTTGCTATTGTTCCAGTAGATTTAGGTGTCTATGTCATACAAAATGTATTTCATATTCATGAAATGTGTTGTAATCATAGTATTGTACTGATAAAAAAGTAAATGTATGTTTTGGAAGCAATTTATTGGTGAACTGAAAATGTATACAACTCATGATATACAGAGAAAAATCGCATTCAATCTGACAATATTTCTTGAAACTGTGTTGAGGACGAGTATGTTATTTGGTTTTGGCCAACAGAAATACTGAGTGATGCAATTAATTTCAGTTTAAGTGCACAAGTTACAATGTGGCTGTTGCATTCTTGAAGTTCAGTTACATAGAACACTGATGGATTTGTTAGGCCCTTGTTTATGTGTTACTAAAGTTGATTACATTTATGAGATTATCACACTTGATTTACCATATTCAGTTATCAATAAATAAATGGCATAGGTGAAAAAGCTACATAAATGAATTTAGTACATTACAGTTTATTCATTTTTATAAAATGGTATGTTTTTGGCAGTGGTAGTTAATTTCAGTTACCCCTTATAGAAACATGATTACAAAACGGTTTATATTTTTCAATTACTACAATTAAACTATGATAATAATTATATGTCCATTACAGTAATGAAAAATTTGGTAAAAAGTTGTGTTGTTTCTCTGTAGCATACACATTGGAAGTACTCCCATGTGACTCTATTCTGTAAATGGCAGAGCAGTTGTGTGTATCGTCTCCAACATCGTCAAGATCTTTATCCCTCCATCATCTGAAGTTCGTCATTTCTGTTCAACACGCTTTCATTATGTAAATATCTTTGCACTTGTTGCCGGCTACGGCATATGTTGCGTGTGCACCCACCTGAGCTTGTCAGACAATGGTGCTTGAAAGCTGATTGTACTTTGTTCTTTACATTTGTTTAAATTTCTTCCAACAGGTCGCTTTGGATGCGTTGAAAGCTCCTTTAGCTTATTTAAAAGTTTATTTTTGCATGTACTACTCTTTTTCTTTTTTCGCAATATCCACATGTAACTTTGTAAGTACTTGGCGGCATGTGCTTCGTTTTACTGTTATCACCCATCTCTACGTCGTTTGTCTTGATTTTATTGTGTTATTTGCCTCAACTAACAGAGTCAATTAAATTGTATACCGGTACATAATTAACATATATGGAGACATTATTACATGACAATCAGACTCGCCCATGTAGGTGCCGATGACTTAGTACATACTACAAGAGTGAAATAAAAATGACGCACTTGTGAATCGGCATGCAAATTCTTCATCCCATTTCAAGACAAAAGTCTATCTAGCAAAACCTAGTCCCACCACTATGTTCAACAGAAACGTGAATTTAAGAAACAAGGCTCTGGCATCGCTGTATCTGCGTGCAGTGTGGCCATGAAAAGATTGCGTGAACCCTGCACTGTGCCAGAGCCGTTCCATTAGCTCAGCAGGACGTGTCAATGTAGTGAGGAAAGATTCGCAGACACGCCGATGTTAAAGTTGCATTCGCGCAAAAAATTTTTTCAGTTAAAGTCTCAAATTGAATCCAGTTTTCACCTCTACAAAGCAGTATCTTGCATATTTCTCACTGTTATTGTTACCTATATTTAAACACTAAGAGATAACGTGAACTTCTTACAGACGTGAATGACCACTTTCTTTCGTCCATGACACAAATAAAGTCAACAGAGAATAACAGTGGTTACAGTAACATCGTCTGTATCCAATGAGATACATAAAACACATTGCGTAGGCTGCAGTAGATTGCATATTACGCTATGCACAACAGTTCCCTTCGGCTGGTCCCGGTGGAAGTTCGAGTCCTCCCTCGGGCGTAGGTGTATGTGTTTGTCCTTAGGATAATTTAGGCTAAGTAGTGTGTAAGCTTAGGGACTGATGACCTTAGCAGCTAAGTCCCATAAGATTTCACACACATCTGAACAATTACATTCTGTATATTTGACGTCTAGGCTTATCTTCACATAGCCGTCATGTACACATACGAGCAACGCTTACTTTACAGGTGATGTTCAAAGTAACAACCTTGCATTTGCAAACACTTTGCACTCAGTAGATCATACTTTGCTGGACCATAAACAAGTCTCCTGCATCCACCACTGCTGAAGCAACCCAGCATCCACCACTGCAGAAGCAACATGCACGCTAGCTGCTAGGTTGTATACATCCATTGGCTAAATATTATAATCTTTCTCCTTTGTGTGTCCCCACAAATAAAAATCTGGTGGATTAAGGTCTGAGAAACGTGGAGGCCAGAACAATGGACCTCCATGACCCAGCCTTTTTCTTGGAAATGTTTCATTTAAATAATTACACATGTTCATTCCAAAATGTGGTGGTGCACCATCATGCTGACTACATAGCTTTCGCCGAACACCAAATGAAACATGTTCAAATGCATCAGGAAATTTATTTCAAAGGCACGTACGATAGAGGGGAACATTCAACTAGTAGCGCCAAAAAGCTCTCCTCTCACACTTCCAGCCGACAGTTTATGCCAAACCTTTCCTGAAAGGCACACATTCACAGGTGGAATGTGGGTTGTGTTCCGGCCAATAATGTCTGTTGTGGAAGTTGAAAATATCCTCACTTGTAAAGCTAGATTCGTCAGTCCACGTAACGTCCTTTACAAAATGTTCATTAATAGGAAAGAAATATGTGTTCCGGCTGAGATAACGATGTTATCGTATCCGGTGTCATGTTGCACATCTGGTGTTGGGTTACGTACTTGGGCTCCTCGTTTCCCCCACCACCTCTCCATGCAGGGAAGTCACCCAGGCAATTGTGTCATATGAAATAAAAATGGCGGGAACCTCTGTCGCCTCCCCTCTGGACCAATGAGGATGATGCACCCATTACACAGCTTCAGCTTCTTATAACTGGGACATTTGTGTGAGGTGGGTTACTCAGGAGTTGGACAGTGTAGGGCGAGGATGTGTCTATTCGTTAATAACAAATTCCATTAAGTCACATCACTTGAGTTATATTTGTTAACACCACTATTATGTATCACTAACAGAGACCGAAGCAAGACAGATACTCTCGTTTTCGTGTATTTTCCCGTACTTTTCATAGCGTCCTCAGTTATACGTACTTTTCACCCATTTTTTACAAATTTCCTATTTTATTGCTGGTGGCACTCTGGAGGAAAGGGAGAGGTTGTAGGCGTTGTTTGTATGTTTATATCAAATTACGACACTCTAGGTCCATTTGTTAACAACAATTTAGGAGCCCTATCTAGGCAGATATGTCATCACTGTCAGTTTTGCATATTTTTCTTACTTTTTCAATTTTACTTAATTTTGACGTTTTTTCCACAATTTTATGTAGGAGTATATTGCCCAGTTACGCAGGGCAGTTCCTGACTTCACGCAGATGTCATAATACGCTAAGACAATCACCTTATAAATTAGATGTCATGTTTCTGAGGCACACATCTACAGCTCCATCTTTTCTAACTGGAGGCACTCTGGAGCATAGGGAGCGGTTGTCTCCATTTGTTTATAAAAATTACGTCACTCTAGGTCTATTTGTTTAATATTTCGAGGCATCAACAGACGACACACCTAGGCAAGTAATATGTAACTACTCTAAGTTCTACGTATTTTCGACAGTTTTGCACATTGTACATGGATAGTGTACAATTCTAATGCAGACAGAGTTATGAGCTGTAATCCTAGTGAAGATATTCATCAATGGGGTAGAAGGAGTTGGCGAATAGGAAGTTCTTTAATTCACTCTGAAACCGATCTTTATCACTTAGAAGACCTTTGATATGCTCCGCTAAGTTATTGAATATATAATTACCCATGTATTTGACTCCTTTTTGTACTAATGTTAAGCTTTTATAGTCCTTATACAGATTGTTTTTGGTTCTGGTATTATAATCAAATTTTGTACTACTTTGTATAAAAAGAGACATGTTGGAAATGACAAAGGACATCAGTGAGTATGTGTACTGAGAAGTAGTAGTTAAAATACCAAGTTTCTTAAAGAGGTCTCTGCATGATGATCTAGGACTGACACCAGATATAATTCTAATGACTCGTTTCTGAATTTTGAAAATGTTCTCTTTGTGAGAGGAGTTTCCCAAAAAGATGATTCCATAACTCATTAGTGAGTGGAAGTAGGATGAATAAACTAACTTCTTCATTTTTAAATCACCTATTTCTGCTATCATGCGTACTGCAAATGTAGCTGAACTAAGGCATTTCATTAAGTTTAGAGTGCGAGTATTACAATTTAGGTTGTGATGAATTTGTAGCCCTAAAATTTGACACTGTCCACAGCTTTCAAAAATGGCTCTGAGCACTATGGGACTTAATATCTGAGGTCATCAGTCCCCTAGAACTTAGAACTACTTAAACCTAACTAACCTAAGGACATCACACACATCCATGCCCGAGGCAGGTGACAAACAGACCCGAACTATTTGAAACAGTTAACGCAGAACAGGGAATCAGGGATCATAAAGCGGTTACGGCATCGATGATTTCAGCCGTAAATAGAAATATTAAAAAAGGTAGGAAGATTTTTCTGTTTAGCAAAAGTGACAAAAAGCAGATTACAGAGTACCTGACGGCCCAACACAAAAGTTCTGTCTCAACTACAGATAGTGTTGAGGATCAGTGGACAAAGTTCAAAACCATCGTAAAATATGCGTTAGATGAGTATGTGCCAAGCAAGATCGTAAGAGATGGAAAAGAGCCACCGTGGTACCACAACCGAGTTAGAAAACTGCTATGGAAGCAAATGGAACTTCACAGCAAACATAAACATAGCCAAAGCCTTGCAGAGAAACAAAAATTACGCGAAGCGAAATGTAGTGTGAGGAGGGCTATACGAGAGGCGTTCAATGAATTCGAAAGTAAAGTTCTATGTACTGACTTGGCAGAAAATCCTAAGAAATTTTGGTCTTATGTCAAAGCGGTAGGTGGAACAAAACAAAATGTCCAGACACTCTGTGACCAAAATGGTACTGATACAGAGGATGACAGACTAAAGGCGAAATACTAAATGTCTTTTTCCAAAGCTGTTTCACAGGGGAAGACTGCACTGTAGTTCCTTCTCTAGATTGTCGTACAGATGACAAAATGGTAGATATCGAAATAGACGACAGAGGGATAGAGATATAATTAAAATCGCTCAAAAGAGGAAAGGCCGCTGGACCTAATGGGATACTAGTTCGATTTTACACAGAGTACCAGAAGGAACTTGCCCCTCATCTTGCAGCGCTGTACCGTAGGTCTCTAGAAGAGCGTAGCGTTCCAAAGGATTGGAAAAGGGCACAGGTCATCCCCGTTTTCAAGAAGGGACGTCGAACAGATGTGCAGAACTATAGACCTATATCTCTAATGTCGATCAGTTGTAGAATTTTGGAACACGTGTTATGTTCGAATACAATGACTTTTCTGGAGACTAGAAATCTACTCTGTAGGAATCAGCATGGGTTTCGAAAAAGACGGTCGTGTGAAACCCAGCTCGCGCTATTCGTCCATGAGACTCAGAGGGCCATAGACACGGGTTCCCAGGTAGATGCCGTGTTTCTTGACTTCCGCAAGGCGTTCGATACAGTTCCCCACAGTCGTTTAATGAACAAAGTAAGAGCATATGGACTATCAGACCAATTGTGTGACTGGATTGAAGAGTTCCTAGATAACAGAACGCAGCATGTCATTCTCAATGGAGAGAAGTCATCCGAAGTAAGAGTGATTTCAGGTGTGCCGCCGCAGGGGAGTGTCATAGGACCGTTGCTATTCACAATATACATAAATGACCTTGTGGATGACATCGGAAGTTCACTGAGGCTTTTTGCAGATGATGCTGTGGTGTATCGAGAGGTTGTAACAATGGAAAATTGTACTGAAGTACAGGAGGATCTGCAGCGAATTGACGCATGGTGCAGGGATTGGCAATTCAATGTCAATGAAGACAAGTGTAATGTGCTGCGAATACATAGAAGGATAGATCCATTATCATTTAGCTACAAAATAGCAGGTCAGAACTGGAAGCAGTTAATTCCATAATTTATCTGGGAGTACGCATTAGGAGTGATTTTAAATGGAATGATCATATAAAGTTGATCGTCGGTAAAGCAGATGCCAGACTGAGATTCAATGGAAGAATCCTAAGGAAATGCAATCCGAAAACAAAGGAAGTAGGTTACAGTATGCTTGTTTGCCCACTGCTTGAATACTGCTCAGCAGTGTGGGATCCGTACCAGATAGGGTTGATAGAAGAGATAGAGAAGATCCAACGGTGAGCAGCGCGCTTCGTTACAGGATCATTTAGCAATCGCGAAAGCGTTACGGAGATGATAGAAAAACTCCAGTGGAAGACTCTGCAGGAGAGACGCTCAGTAGCTCTGTACGGGCTTTTGTTAAAGTTTCGAGAATATACCTTCACCGAAGAGTCAAGCAGAATATTGCTCCCTCCTACGTATACTCGCGAAGAGACCATGAGGATAAAATCAGAGAGATTAGAGCCCACACAAAAGCATACCGACAATCCTTCTTTCCACGAACAATACGAGACTGGAATAGAAGGGAGAACCGATAGAGGTACTCAGGGTACCCTCCGCCACACACCGTCAGGTGGCTTGCGGAGTATGGATGTAGATGTAGATGTAGAACCTGCGACCGTAGCGGTCGCGCGGTTCCAGACTGAAGCGCCTAGAACCGCGCAGCCACACTGTCCGGCCCACAGCTTTAATTTCATTGTTTGAATACACTATACTTATAGGGTTAAGTATTCTTTGTGAGGTACTAAACTGTATGTACTGGGTCTTGTCAAAATTCAGTGACAATCCATTTTCTGTGAACCACCCATTGATACTTACAAATATTTCATTAGCTGATTGCTCAGTGAGATCATGGGTACTGTTTTTTATACCAATACTTGTATCATCTGCAAATAAGACCAAATTTGCATTTTGTGACACTGCATATGGAAGGTCATTAATATGTAATAGGAACAACAAGGGACCTAAAATAGAGCTTTGGAGCACTCCTTGTCTGATGGTTTCATATTTTGAATGACTGTTGTTACGTGGTAAGCCTAATACAGACACACACTGTTTTCTGTTGAAAAGATAGGATAGGAACCATGAGCCTGCTACTCCTGTTATCCCATAATAGTTTAACTTTTGTATAAGGATATCATGCTTAACACAATCAAAAGCTTTAGCCAGTTCACAGAACATTCCAAGTGGTAATAACTTTTGATTTATTGATTCTAATATTTCACCTGTAGAAGTGAATGTAGCTTGATCAATTGACAATACTTTCCGAAATCCAAACTGATTGCGAATGAGAATATTTTTCTGTACTGTTCATAAAATCTATTGTACATTACCCTTTGAAATACTTTTGAAAATATTGCCAATAATGAAATGGGACGAAAGTTTTCCACTTATGATTTGTCTCCTTTTTTGTATAATGGTTTGACAATAGCATATTTAAGCCTATTTGGAAAAATACCACTGTGGAGGGATTCATTACATAAGTAATGACGTCGCGTCGCATCGGCATCATAATGTTGCCAGCTTTGGTAGCACTGTATGTATTACCCCTAACCCATCATTCCGCCACTATTATTTGAAGTCATAGTGTTAGAAATGAATGTTGGTAGAAATAATGACGACATAGAGATTTCTATAAGCCAAAGATATTGTATAAGAAACACCACTTTATATTGCTAGATTGTGCGACGTCATAGTAAAATCATGATTTTTTCCACCAAAGATACTGTATTTATAGGACAGCACTAGAGACAGTCGTCCGGTATCTGTGACAAATGCAGCGAAAGTCATGCCGCCTGCTGCAGGGTAGTTCAGCCCCCTCAGATATCGACTTGTGGGTGAGTAGCCGCGAAAGCCGATGATCGTGGATACACTGCCCATCAATTGCCGAGAAAGTAGCGGTTGGTGTGTGAAATTTCCGCTATATCAATTCTGGACGATAAATCTCGCGCTCGCGGTAATAACGGCAAACAGATCCCAAGTCCTAGGTAGAAACATCAAAGACCAGTACACACATGTATTACGAGGTACTCCTCACCTGTTTTCGCCGGATATTTCCGATTGGGTAAGGGAATCTTTGTACGATCAGAGCCACCAAATCGCGAACGGGAGAGATCCACACTACGCCAGACCATCTCTCCAGAAGTGGTAGAGAAATTTCCACAATATATGTGTAGTCACTGCCACAGCAAAAATTGTCTTAACTTATAGGCGCTTTTGCAGATAAAACTGCTCGCAGTTTAAGCGCCAAGCACTGCCCCTTCCAGCTCATCTATAATTACTCTATGGAACACCTAGACAAACCAGTATTAGCTCGTTGACACCTACACGTTCACCAGAGGAAACCTGTGTACTCCTTTGCGGATAACTGCTAACAGTTTAAGCTTCAAGCCCACCTTTCTCTAGCAACCTTTCTTTCGGACCAACCGGAAACGTATTCCCGTCCACCTCCTTTCAACGGTCATGCTTTTGAAACTAGCATGGGAGACTCCATTTTGGCATAGGCGGCCTCCTGGGTGGAATGAAGACTCGTAACAAAATAAACTGTGCAAATATATGCGACATTACTACAAGCCTTATATACTAAAAATGGGAAAAATCTGAGGACGGTATGTAATTTCAACTGATCCATAGAATTCTAAAGATACACGCTGCACCGTCAGCGCGTAAAGTTATCTGATACTAAAACTTATCTGTGCATTAATAATGAGCATCCCTTAAATGAGAGTAGTATTGGTGCAATAGACGTATTTCCCCCACCACGCGTAATCTGTAACTGGTACGACGGTGAAAAAAATTTAGGAACCAAGTACAATCATAGGGCCACGTCACTGGTAGATTACATCTGCCAGACATGTAACTCTAGCAATGTTATGTTACTATAAGTCTCGTAAACAGATGCGGAAATAATCATAATAAGACATATCCATACCCAAATGAGACAGAGAAATGGCTGCAGTGCAGCAGAAAAAATAAACTCTTGCTACACACAAAATCATAGACAAACTTTTAGAGGTCACAGTGCTATAAAATGACCAGTTCGTAACCTGATTCAAAAATGCAAACAGCACACGAGCAATGATAGATGGATAACAGTGCAATCAACACTGTATTTATGACGATAATATGTGTGTCTCTACCGACCCAGGACCACGACTCCTGCAGAAACCACTACGAGCCAACAGACAGACCAGGGAATAGTGATCAAACCTCAGCCGTTCATCCCGTATATGCGCTCGCCAGTCGCGGGGAAGTGCCATCTCATTGGTTCCAAGTAACCGCGGGAAAAATCATACGTCAACTGAGGGATGTGGGGAATCACCGACCGGTGGCTAGTCTAACAGTCAAAACCAAGAGCGAACGCCTTTGCCTCTCAAGACGAATGCTCCAGTGGTTGTTGGAGAGAAACAGTATCCGCAAATTGCCCACGTACTACCGGTATTAGAGAAAGTCAGTCATTAGTAATGTTATGTAATTCTTCAAGTTTTCCCGGAGAGGCGTTGTCGTGTTGAACAACCGGGTTTCTGCCGGTTATTAGATTAGCGTCTCCCTTGCACTGAAAGTTGAACGCATGGCTCACAGTCTTCTTCAGGTGCTGTCTGAGAAATCTAAAGAAGACTGCGAGTCACGCAGTAGAAATTCGTTCAAAACATACGCGAATAATCGACAGGAAGTTTAGTTCAAAAATGATTCAAATGGCTCTGAGCACTATGGGACTCAACTGCTGTGGTCATCAGTCCCCTAGAACTTAGAACTACTTAAACCTAACTAACCTAAGGACATCACACACATCCATGCCCGAGGCAGGATTCGAACCTGCGACCGTAGCGGTCGCACGGTTCCGGACTGCGCGCCTAGAACCGCGAGATCACCGCGGCCGGCAGAAAGTTTAGTATTTTATCCATTCTCAGCAGCTGCAGTTGTATAAAATAAATTTAATTTCTTTACCAATTTCGGGCACTTAGTGCCCTTCTTCAGATGAGTATTGTATTACTTATTGCTCCTGTATACTTTTATGACCATGGCGTGTTGCTGTATGTACTTTGCGCTGAAACGCGCAGATAATGCGATAGGTATAACCATATGAAGAAGGGTACTAAGTGCCCGAAACCGTTAAAGAAATTATTTTTCTTTTTGTGCAATTGGCTGCTTATTATTTCATTATCATCGGCAAACCCCCGGTTGTTAAACGTGATACTGATAATACTGACAGTGTATGCCATCTGGCGAAGACCCGTAACAGCCAGAGAAATCAAAACATACTAAAATTAATTTATATTTCATGTCTGTGAGCTGTTGCTTAAGTCTTATTAAGAAAAACAGCACCATTTATTAGCAAAAATACTCCATTTGTATTCGAGACAATAATATCAGCAGACGTTGGACCTTAAGATTCTACCACGAATCCGCCTCTCTTACATCGTTAGAGCTTCGACAACGCATGTTGTCGATGTCAAGTCACAAATCAGGAGCCTCATACTTCTGGGAGATATGACAGCAGAGTCTACCTGCACAGCGAGATTTGATTAAGTCGATTGTATTACGAGAAAACCGTACTGACACAAATAAGCAGTAACATGTGTTTTTTTGCCATCTTTATAGAACTCATTAGAAAAAGCGTTCGGACAACATTTGTAGAGTTATATTATGGTCGATGTATAACGTTTCCTAGGAACAAGGAAAAAGAGCTATAATCAACCAAAATGTTTTATAAGGTTGCTGACCGTCTTCCTGGCAGTAACCTTTGGTCGCAGTAACACACTCCCTAGTCAGCAGACAACCTCTTAAAAAGATCAATAGGGTGATGCTGGAATTCTGACTGATAGAATCAGTCAACAGGCACGTAAACACGTTCACAGACAGCGCAACATGAGGAAAATTAGGCCTTGCACAGACAATGCGTTCCTCTCCCTCTAGCTCTTGAGTGGCATGTGGCACGATAAAGAATATGTGTCTGTTTATTATATAAAAAGGGGATACTTCGAATGATCCTCTTATACACTGAAGCTCCAAAGAAACTGGTACAGGCCTGCGTATTCAAATGACAACATATATAAACAGGCAGAATAAGGCGCTGCGGTTGGCAACGCCTATATAAGATAGCATCTGTCTGGCGCAGTTGTTAGATCGGTTACTGCTGCTATAATGGAAGGTTATCAAGATTTAAGTGAGTTTGAATGTGTGTCACAGTCGGCGCACGAGCGATGGGACACAGCTTCTCCAAGTCATCGGTGAAGTAGGGATTTTCCCGTACGACAGTTTAGCGAGTGTACTATTCAACGAAACATCATCGATGTGGGCTTTCGGAGCTGAAGGCCCGCTCGCGTACCCTTGATGACTGCACGACACAAAGGTTAACGCCTCGTCTGGGCCCGTCAACACGACTATTGATGACTGGAAACATGTTGCCTTTTCGGACGAGTCTCGTTTCATATTGTATTGAGCGAATGGACGTGTACGGGTGTGGAGGCATGAATACATGGACCGTGCATGTCTGCAAGAGACTGTTCAAGTTGGTGGAGGTCTGCAATGGTGTGGGGCGTGTGCAGTTGGAGTGATATGAAACCCCTGATATGTCTAGTTACGACTGTGACAGGTGACACGTAAATAAGCATCCTGTCTGATCACCTGCATCCATTCATGTCCATTGTGCATTCCGACGGACGTGGGCAATTCCAGCAGGACAATGCGACGCCTAATACATCACCCCCCCCCCCCCCGAATTGCTACGGAGTGTCTCCAGGGACACTCTTCTGAGGTTAAACACTTCACACTTCCCTGGCCACCAAACTCCCCACACATGAGGATTTTTGAGCATATCTGGGATGCGTTGCTACGTGCTGTTCGGAAGAGATCTCCATCCCCTCGTACTCTTAAGGATTTATGGACAGCCCTGCAGTATTCATGGTGTCGGTTCCCTCCAGCACTACGTCAGACATTAATCGAGTCCATGCCACGTCGCAATGCGGCAGTTCTCCGTGCTCGAGGAGGGGGGGGGGGGGGGGGGTCTCTACACGATATTAGGCAGGTGTACCAGTTTCTTTTGCTCTTCATTGTAAGTGACCTAGAGTTAGGCTGCCAGTATAGCATTTTCGTATATCTGATTTCTACGTTAAAGCTGTAGACACACAGCACATGGTTCATAAACAATTATATTTCACCGCTGTCTAATTTTTTAGGTAGAGTATCAAGGTCTTGTATTATTCCATTACCGAATAATCCATTAAAACTATCGTCTTCAACAACATGAACACATTCAGCTAAAAATATAAGATGTTCCGCATTTTTTGTGTCATAATAAGAAAAGAAGTCACGATCAGACTCATCAGAGCTGGTACTACTCACTTCCAGTAGAGAAATTGCGGAACTGTCTTGGACACAAATATTCGTTAAATTTATGAGGTTTGCTCGGAAAAAAATGTCTCCAGTTCACACCAGGAAGGCGTAATTCATTCTATATCGCATCGATACAGACATTCTAGAGCAGATTCGTAGCTGTTTTTTTTCGTGTCAGATTTACTCTCCCTAGAAATTTCCGAACAGACAATCATCTGGATGTACAGCATGGAACACAGTGTATAGAGCATATTGTTTTATAAACCATTCTGGGTCCTGATTGTCTTTTTTTGAGCAGAGTATCGAGATATTACATCCTACCGTTGCCACATAATCTATTAAAATTACAGTCTTCCACACCATGCACACATCCAGCCAAAAGTGTAACACTTATGTTTTGTAATTGTAGGAGTCATAACCAAAAAAGACGTCACAATCAATACCGTATGACCTAGAAAAATCTTAGGGATATATATACGAAAACTTTAATAGGTAATGGTCTAGCTCTCCTCGGCGAATAATGTATGCTATACGTATAACAAGGGCGTAACATATTCTGTATCAAAACCAACCAGATCTTCTGCTGCAGATGCGTAAATGTTCTTCGCATTCTCAGATTTACTCTTACTACAGTTTTCCATACTGATTTGCTTATGACTAGCACACAGTAATCCGAATGTGCGACTTCAGTAGTGTCAGTACACCATATGGTATTTTGTGTAACCTCTTATTAGTCCATTTTGGTGGAGGTGGACGTGCTTCGACCCAGTCATATCTACATTAATTCGCTTGATAGGGGTGTTTTGATACCATGTAAGTCTATCTTAGTAACTTTATATATCCGTCACTTCTCTAATAAGTCTTAATTCGGCGATATCTTTTTTGAAAGCACCATGGAGAACCATGTCCAGGATTGAGAGAAATATATTTCTCATTCATTAATATAGCACTTCTGAGTAATACTTCCGTCGTCTTTGTTGGAATCAGTGTTAAGAGTCTCTGTGTAGTTGATAATTAAAACTGTATGCAGACAGAACGTAATGGGCAAACGTTCCTCGGTCTTCAGTCTCAGAACAGTTTAAGACAATTTTCGAACATTCTTACTACCTCCAGTAGACTGCTGCTGTTCCGCAAGTTATCTCTTAGTTGACACCACATGGACGTAACTGGCATGCATTACAGTGTATCAAATTGTAAATGCTGTTTGTTATAATTCTAAAACACTTAAACAGTCTTTCACATGTCAAATATACGATCCATTTTGTATTTATATATTGTAGCCTTCAGCCTGGTAATGCAATGGTCTTTACCCAAGCAGTACGTAAACGCTCGTCGTACTCATATATCTTTACACTTCATAAAATTTATAAGACGGTTACCAATAACTTTGTTCATATCTGGCCTTGTGATGTGACATATAATTTTTTATGTATTTGTAGCCTACAATAGGTCAACCATTTTAAACAGTCTATTCAAACTGTCTTAACGTCGCCTACAATCGTATAGCAGTTTCCTTGGCAGCCTCCGTCCCTGCAGAAGTCATAGTCTGAATTTACGTAACCAGTGTATGTGGCATCGCTACTATACCAGTATCTAATCGTTACAGCTCCTCTCGATCAATTACACACTCTGTATAATGATTATGTTTTTTTTTTCCAAGTAGACCTGTTATGCTGCGTCTATCACTTCCTCTATATAAGTAACAATTAAATCCACATATTTTTTCCAAGGGATCTACAACAAGCTCTCTCTCTCTCTTTTATCCTGTAGCGCAAATCTCAGTCAATTAGGAGGCATATTGCGCAGTCGTTCTAATATATGACTCACACTCTTTGCTTTCTAGTGAAGTGCCTAAGTGTTCTCAGCCATACATTTTGATCTAGTGCTTATATCACACCTCGACTACAATTTGAGTATAAATGCATATATCTTATGTAAGCATAGAGTATCAAGATTTATAATCAAATTTCTTGACATTTGACATTTTCTTCAGTATTTATCCATTTTTCCTACACTCTGCATAAACATGCTCTTACTGATTGCACGAACAGATTTGGCCAGCTATTTTTTTATGCCATCCAATTTTCATAGAGCCCCAAATAAACCAGGAGATATCCTTATTCCATCAAATGGCATCCCAAGGCTAATACGCATGGACTGCTGGTGGAGGTACCGTGTTGACGTTATTATGCTGTAGACACACAGTTATGCTATTTCCTTGGTAAGCTCCCTCTCCCTCCGTCATCCAACGCCAGAGGCGTCGACGTTGGAGGCGAGGGCGGTGATGGCATCTGCAGTGGCTGGATGTGGCGTTGGACCTAACGCAGTATGATCCTTTCCCGGTGTACTGAATGCTGGATCCAGCTCTGAACAATATTTCCCCAACGTACTACTCACTAGATCCGCCCGAACAATATTCCCGGAAGTATCGTCCGAGGATCGGTCTTTCAGACGATACCTCAGATAATATGTGGATGGATCCATACAGAACATTATTCAAGAAGTATTGTGCGTATAGATCGACCGTGGACTTTGTCCAGATCGATCCACACTGAAAGCACCCATGCTGGATACAGGCTCGAATAATATTCCCCGATGTACAGCCTGCTGGATCGAGCCAGAACAATAATCCCAAGTGTATAGCTTGCAGATCAGTCTTACGGAGGATACCCTGGATCATATGAGCGTGGATCCATACGGAACATAATACATGAATTTTTTATGTGTGGATGGATCTACCCGGATCTACCCAACTGACATCCTGACTACTTACGTAGATGGATTAGATCCAGATATAGCGCATGCTGGATTCACATCCAATAATAATATCTCTGGCCATTCTGTATTGTAGATCCAGCTTAGTAATATCCCGTACCTAATACAGGGTGGTCCATCATTTGGATTCATCTCCGAATGTATCCCAGAACACCATCTCTAGCGCCATTGCTGCCTCCACAACCGCCACTCCCACTGACAATGATCGTGCAGGCGTTGGTGGATGGAGTGGGAAGCCTACCCGCAACATAGCGTTCAAAAATAGCTCTGAGCACTATGGGACTTAACTTCTGAGGTCATCAGTCCCCTAGAACTTAGAACTACCTAGACCTAACCAACCTAAGGACATCACACACATCCATGCCCGAGGCAGGATTCGAACCTGTGACCGTAGCGGTCGCGCGGTTCCAGACTGTAGCGTCTAGAACCTCTCGGCCACCCCGGCCGGCGCAACATAGTGTAACTGTGTGTTTATAGCCGGATAACATCAACACACTATCCCCAACAGCAATCCATATGATTTAGAATTGGTGTTGCCATTTAGCGGAATAAGTACAGGTATACATCCTGGCTGAGTTAGGGCTCTGTACCAAAGATGGAGTGCCTAAATGAAATACTATGCCACATCTGGTCATGTAAACAGTTAAAAGATTTTGTACTTGTACATTTACACAATGAATGGGGAAAATTGGATAACATTGAAAAAATGTTGGAAATATCACAACATTCAACAGGAAATCTCTGTACTATATGGTCACATAGGATACCTGCATTTACACTTACAGTGTAGACGAGATGTGATATAAGTACTAGATCAAAGTTTTTGGAGGAGAACTCTTGGACCTTTGCCTAGAAAGCTATGGGTATGAGTGATCTATTAAAATCACTACGCAATATGCCACCTAATTGATTGAGACCTGTGCTATAGGTTGAGAAAGCAATCTCATCGCAGACCCCCTTAAAAAATATATATATGAATTTAATTCATACTTATACAGAGGACATGACAGACACAGCATCACACAAGTACATAAAAAAAAGTTATACGGAGGGGATAGTTGGTCGAGAGAAGCTGTAACGACTAGATACTGGAATAGTGGTAACGCCGCATACACTGGTTACGTAACATCAGACGTTGACTGAGACAGCCAGGGAAACTGCTATGTGATTTTAAACAGCAATTAGACAGTCTCGATAGACTGCTTAAAGTTGATGACATCCTATTGTAGCGTACAGATATATAATAAATTTATAAGTCGAATCACAAACCCAGACGTGAAAAAAGTTATCGGTAATCATTTTATGGATTTTATAAAGTGTCCAGACATGTTACTACGAGGAGGTTTTACATACTCCTTGGATAAAGACTATTGTATTACTAGGCTGGAGACTGCAATATACAACTACAAAATTGATTTTGTGTTTGACCCAGTGCAAGACTGTTGAAGTGTTTTTTAACTGCAACAAACAGTATTTTCAAGTTGCTAGATTGTACCCTGTGCCAGTTAGATCCATATTGTGTCATCTAACGGATAACTTGCGGAAGAGCAGCAGTTTGTCTACTGCAGGTGGAAAGAATATTCGAAATTTTCCTTACACTGTCCAGATATTCGAGGCCAAGGAAAGCTTGTTAATTATGTCCTGTCTGCACATAGTTTTAATTAACTTCTACATTGAGATTCTTAACACTGACTCCAACAAAGGCGACGTAAGTGTTACCGAGAAGTCATAATTGGCTCTGAGCACTATGGGACTTAACATCTACGGTCATCAGTCCGCTAGAACTTAGAACTACTTAAACCTAACTAACCTAAGGACATCACACAACACCCAGTCATCACAAGATAGAGAAAATCCCTGACCCCGCCGGGAATCGAACCCGGGAACCCAGAAGTCCTATATTAAAGTATGAGAAATTTATTTTTCTCAATCCCGGATCTGATTCTCCGCTGATATGTCAATAAAGGTATCGCCGAATTAGGACTGGTATTCACAGACTCCACTGACCATAACAGCAGATCCGTGTGGTAGGTCACGGCTGTTGTCGTAACCGAATCATAAGGATCGCCGTAATCGAGCACAACGCACCAGTCAACGTCTCATCGCTGCTGGATGTGGCAGGTGGTGTCTATCACTGCCGAATAGCCCAGGGTCGATGACAGCTCTATCTGCCATCCTGCGATCTCCTCCTATCATAGTCCGTTGGTTGTAAAAGAAATTGTTGCTTATAAAACAGATTTCTTTATTCCAACCGCTAATGGATATGCTTCGCAAGTAAATTAGTATGCTGTAGAAAGTGTGAAATTGGTGGAATGGTCGTCTGTTCATCCTAAATGTTACTACTGGGGGGCCTGGTGCACGCCATTGAATCAAGACTTGGAGACGTGGTTATTATTTACGGTTTCTAAAAGCACCGACACTCCCAAAGATTTTTGCTGGTATGTTAAGAATACTCAGGAAAAAATCTCGTAAGAGTATTTCTGGTAATGCAAAGAAGAGGCCTAACTGGTGATCGTACAGAAGTCTAAAGTGTCGCATAATCGTCTATTAGATTGTTGAAAGGATAGCAGCCCTGCACTGTTGAATCCTGCCCTAGTTGCCAAAGATGGAGTGTCTGGGAAACCAGCTTCTCAGAACGCTAGACAACAGTTCAGTCAAATCGTATTAAGGAGTTTTATTACGAAAAGTAGATGACACTACTTAACTCTGTGTTAAGCAGATGCGTCGCAAGCAAAGGGTGACAGACAAAATAAACAACGTTCTTCAGTATACAGGATGGTCCACTGATCGTGGCCGGGCCAAATATCTCACGAAATAAGCGTCAAACGAAAGAACTACAAAGAACGAAACTTGTCTGGCTTGAAGAGGGAAATCAGATGGCGCTATGGTTGGTCCGCTAGATGGCGCTGCCATAGGTCAAACGGATATCAACTGCGTTTTTTGTTAAATAGGAACCCCCATTTTTATTACATAATCGTGTAGAACGTAAAGAAATATGAACGTTTTAGTTGGACCATTTTTTTCGCTTTGTGATTGATGGCGCTGTAATAGTCACAAACATATGGATCACAATTTTAGACGAATAGTTGGTAACAGGTAGGTTTTTTAAATTAAAATACAGAACGTAGGTACGTTTGAACATATTATTTCGGCTGTTCCAATGAGATACATGTACGTTTGTGAACTTATCATTTCTGAGAACGCATGCTGTTACAGCGTGATTACCTGTAAATACCACATTAACGCAATAAATGCTCAAAATGATGTCCGTCAACTTCAGTGCATTTGGCAATACGTGTAATGACATCCTCTCAACAGCGAGTAGTTCGCCTTCCGTACTGTTTGCCCATTCATTGACAATGCGCTGACGCAATTTGTGAGGCGTTCTCGTTGGATCACGATAGCAAATATCCTTCGACTTTCCCCACACAAAGAAATTCGGGGACGTCAGATCCGGTGAACGTGCGGGCCATGGTATGATGCTTCGACGACCAATCCACCTGTCATGAAATATGCTATTCAATACCGCTTCAAACGCGCGCGAGCTATGAGCCAGACATCCATCATGTTGGAAGTACATCGCCATTCTATCACGCAGTGAAACATCTTGTAGTAACGTTACGTAGGAAATCAGCATACATTGCACCATTTAGATTGCCATCGATAAAATGGGGGCCAATTATCCTTCCTCCCATAATGCCGCACCATACATTAACGCGCCAAGGTCGTTGATGTTAAACTTGCCGCAGGTATCGTGGATTTTCCGTTGCCCAATAATGCATATTATGCCGGTTTACGTTACCGCTGTTGGTGAATGACGCTTCGTCGCTAAATAGAACGCGCGTAAAAAATCTGTCATCGTCCCGTAATTTCTCTTGTGCCCAGTGGCAGAACTGTACACGACGTTCAAAGTCGTCGCCATGCAATCCCTGGTGCATAGAAATATGGTACGGGTGCAGTGGATGTTGATGTAGCATTCTCAATACCGACTTTTTTGAGATTCCCGATTCTCGCACAGTTTGTCTGCTACTGATGTGCGGACTAGCCACGACAGAAGCTAAAACACCTACTTGGACATCATCATTTGTTGCAGGTCGTGGTTGACGTTTCACATGTGGCTGAACACTTCCTGTGTCCTTAAATAACGTAACTATCCGGCGAACGGTCCGGACACTTGGATGATGTCGTCCAGGATACCGAGCAGCATACATAGCACACGCCAGTTGGGCACTTTGATCACAATAGTCATACATCGACACGATATCGACCTTTTCCGCAATTGGTAAATGGTCCATTTTAACACGGGTAATGTATCACCAAGCAAATACCGTCCGCACTGGCAGAATGTTACGTGATACCACGTACTTCTACGTTTGTGACTATTACAGCGCCATCTATCACAAAGCGAAAAAAGTGGTCCGACTAAAACATTCATATTTCCTTACGTACTACACGAATATGTAATAAAAAATGGGGGTTCCTATTTTAAAAAACGCAGTTGATATCCGTTTGACCTATGGTGGCGCCATCTAGCGGGCCAACCATAGCGCCATCTGGTTCCCCCCTTCAAGCTAGACGAGTTTCGTTCTTTGTAGTTTTTTTGTTTGATGCTTATTTTGTGAGATATTTGGCCCGGTCACTATCAATGGACCACCCTGTATACAATTCTTAAGTCAATGGTCTTGAAGTGCCTAATCTTCATGCTGCTGTAGTACTGGCGCCAAGTCGGTGGTGCGCTTATGTCCTCTTCGCATAGAGGCCGCTTCTGGTGCGCTGTCGTCTGGAGAGGGGTGGGTCAGCGTGCAATTGGCTGACGTCACCTCGCAGCCCTCTCTGCTCTAACGTTGCCGACTGGCTTGCCGGCGCTTCACTTGACACCGTAACATGTACGTTCGAAGGTGCTTCACTCTTTACCTGGAATGTTGTTTTCCGTCATCAGTACGTATGATCGTCATTCTATGTTTACCATACTTATTCAAACATGATACATGCGAGATAGAAGTGGTAAAAATTAAGACAAGTCGATGTGAGAGCTGAAACACAACATTACGGGAGTGGAGGTAGATACGGGTGATATGCAGAAAGTCATTCGTATTCCTGGCCATCAGGTCGAATTATCGGTTATAGATCTGTATTCCTATAGTAAAGGAACGAAGATAGACTGACATTGGATTAACCAGCCGCCGTCTGGAGAATTGATGTAGACATGACTGAGTGGAAGCACGTCCACTCCCACTAAAATGTATTGATTAAGGGCTACTCGAAATACCAAACGGTGTAAAGACAGTACTGAAGTGGCATCTGGATCATGTCTATTCGTTGTAAGCAGGACAGTGCGGAAAATTCTACTGAGAGTAAATCTTACAGTGCAAAGAACAACTACACACCTGCTCTACAATGTATGGTTGGCTGCTCTATAGAATAAATTACGCTTTCTTGATACGTATTGGAGACACTGTTTGTCGATCAGACCTCTTAAAATTAACGAATGTGTATATCTAAGATCGTTCTGTAATTTGTCTATTGCAGTTGTGTAATACTCTGATGGAATTGATCATGATGTCTTTTCTGATTATGACTCATAGAATTCGAATAGGTCTTATATTTTAACTGAATGTGTAAATGTTGTGTGAGAATGTAGATTTAATAGATTACCGGTAATGGTAGGATGCAATATCTTCATTCTCTATCTAAGAATAAAACGATCAGGTCCTATAATTGTTTATAAAACAATAGTGAATGTCTGCAGTTTTAACATGATTATCGATTACACAAAACAGCTCTTTGGCACCCGCACTCTAGATCACTTATAAGAATATCATTTGAATATGATGTATCATCCTAGCTCTTTTTAAAACACAAACAGATACATATTCTTTATTGTACCAAGTGCCACTCAAGAGCTTAGAGAGAGAGAAACGTGTCTATCTATATAAGGTCTATTTTTGCTTTTATTTCGTTGCCTGAGAATGTTGGTTCTCAACACTGTTTTTGAGCGAGCTGATTGCTCCTACCAGAAACAAATCCAGCATTATGCTATTGAATTTTTGAAGAAGTTACATGCTTGCTAAGCTGTGTGTTACAGCGACAGAAGAGTCCCTGCTACGAAGACGGTCAGCAACCTTACGACACACTTCGGCTGATCACAGCTCTTTTTTCTTCTTCGTATGGAACAGTGTATGAGAGTGTCTTGTGATACATCGATCGTAATGTAAAACCACATATGACGTCAGATCGCTTTTTTTAATGAGTCTCATCACACTACAAAACACGACACAAGTTAATGCATATCTGTCGCAGTACATTTTTCTCTTAGTACAACCGACTTACAAAAACCCGCTATGCAGGTAGATTCTGCTGCCGGATCTATCAGAATTATTAGGCTCCTGATGTGTGATTTGTCATCGACAACATCGTGTTGTCGGAGCTCTAACGATGTGTGAGAGACGGATCCGTGCTAGATTCTTAAGGTCCAACATCTGCTGATAGAACTGTAACGAATATGATGTATTTTTGCAAGTAAATAGTGCTGTTTTTGTTAGTAAGACTGTAAGCAGCAGCCCCCAGGCGTATACTATCAATAAATTTTAGTACGATTTTATTCCTCTGGCTGATACCGATCTTTGCCAGGTGGCACAAAATGTCGCTATTACCAGTCGCCGGCCCCCTCTGATACCGTCAGTACGTGTACAATCCACAGATCCTGTTTCTTTCCAACTGCCGCTGGAAGACTCGTCTTAAGAGGCGGCGCCAGTCAGGCGAAGACGTTCACACGTGCTGCTATCCGTTAGACTAGCCCATCTCTCAGTTTGCATATCATTTTTTTCCCACGGTTACTTGGAGTCAATGACATAGCATTTCCCCGCAATTGTCGGGCACATAGACGGAATTGATTATTCCCAGGTCTGTTTGCATGCTAAAAGTGGCTTCTGCAGAGTCGTGATCCTGTGTCAACAGACACACACATCTTCTCATATTAAGTTCGGTGCTGATTGCACTGTCATCAGGCCCGTACAACCTGTGTTTTCCATCTATCATTGTGCGAGTGTTGTTGATATTTTTTAATTACGTTCGGAATTGGTCTTTCGAGACCCGGTTTACCGGTATACGTTGCTTAGTCTCTAAGGTGGCATTTTATAGTATATGACTCCTGTGAGTCTGTCTATGACTTTGTATGTAGGAAGAGTTTATTTTCTCTGCTGCACTGTAACCATTTCATTGCCTCATTTGCCTGTGCCAAAGTCGTATATGATTATTTCCAAATCTATTTACGAGTTTTTTAGTGACGTAATATAGATAGGGCTACATGCCTGGCAGATCCAGCCTACCGCCGACGTGATCTGTGATTGCTTTTCGTTGCTAAACTTTTTTCATCGATGTGCCAATAATAGATCACGCATAGTGGGGGAAATAAGTCTGTTGCACCTGTTTGTTTCAGGTATACTCATTATTAATGCACACCTAAGTCTTAGTACCAAATACAGCTGTGTGCCGACGTTATAACGTGTGTCTTTGCAATTTTATGGATCAGTTAAATTTACATACCTTATTCAGATTTGCCTGTGGTTAATATAAACTGAAGAGCCAAATAAACTGGCACACCTGTCTGATCCCGCGAGCACGCAGAACTGCCGCAGCACGATGTGGCATGGATTGAAATAATGTCTGAAGTAGTGCTGGAGGGAACTCACATCGTGAAGCCTGCAGGGCTGTCCATAAATCCTTAAGAGTACCAAGGGATGGAGTTCTCTTCTGGACAGCACGTTGCAAGGCATCCCAGATATGCTTTAATGCTTTAAACTGCTCATGTGTGGGGAGTTTGCTGGCCAGGTAAGTGTTTAAACTCTATGGAGCCACTGTGTAGCAATTCGGGGGGGGGGGGGGGTGATGTGTGGGGTGTCGCATTGTTCTGCTGGAATTGCCCAATGGACATGAATGGATGCAGGTGATCAGACAGGATGCTTACTTACGTGTCATCTGTCACAATCGTATCTAGACGTATCAGGGGTTTCATATCACTCCAACTGCGCACGTCCCATACCATTACAGACCTCCATCAGCTTAAACAGTATCTTGCTGACATGCAGGGTCCATGAATTCTTGAGCTTGTCTCCATACCTCTACACGTCCATTCGCTCGATACTATTTGAAACGAGACTCGTTCGACCAGGCAACATGTTTCCAGTTACCA
Source organism: Schistocerca nitens (assembly GCF_023898315.1). Taxonomy (NCBI): domain Eukaryota; kingdom Metazoa; phylum Arthropoda; class Insecta; order Orthoptera; family Acrididae; genus Schistocerca; species Schistocerca nitens. The sequence continues at coordinate 304,291,863 of NC_064621.1, read as the reverse complement.
ATAGTCCTATATCGGTGTTGAGGGGCCCAGACGAGGCGTAAAGCTTCGTGTCGTGCAGTCATCATGGGTACACAAGCGGAGCTTCGCTTCCGAAAGCCCACATCAATGATGTTTCGTTGAATAGTTCGCACACTCGCACCTGCTAATGGCCCAGCATTAAAATCTGCAGCAATTTGCGGAAGAGTTGCATTTCCGTCACGTGGAACGATTCTCTTCAGTCGTCGTTGGTCTCGTTCTTGCAGGACCTTTTCCCGCCTCTAGCGATGTCGGAGACGTGATGTTTTACCGAATTCCTGATATTCACGGTACACTCGCCAAATAGTCGTACGGGAAAATCCCCACTTCACAGCTACCTCGGAGAAGCTGTGTCCCATCGCTCGTGCGCCGACTATAACACCATGTTCCAACTCACTTAAATCTTGATAACCTGCCATTGTAGCAGCAGTAACCGATCTAACAACTTCGCCAGACACTTGTTATATAGGCATTGCCGACCGCAGTGCCGTATTCTACCTGTTTACATATCTTTGTATTTGAATACGCATGCCTGTACTAGTTCCTTTGGCGCTTCGGTGTGCGAGGCTTATAATAATATCGCATATACTTGCAAGGTTTATTTTGTTATGAGTCTTAATTCCGCCCGGGCTACCACGTGGGTCTAAATGGAACTATTCATGCTAGATTCAAAAGCATGACCGTTGGAGGAAGGAGCAGGGAAGTATGTTTCCAGGTGATGCGGAAAGAAAGGTTGATGGGGAGAGATGTGCTTGGCGCTTAGACTGTTAGCAGTATGTATCTGCAAAATCAACGACAAGTTACCACAAGATTTTCCTGTTACAGGACCCCCTCTCTCGGGACGACTGAGCGCCATTTGTGACAGCTACTACGTTGGAAGTGATTACATGTACGTTATGTAAATTTCTCCAGCACGTCTGCGGAGATGTTCTTGCATATTGTTAGACAGACGTGTGGATCTCTCCCGTTCACGACCTGCTGGCTACGATAGTTTAAGGATTCACTTTCCGTATGGGCATTATCCGGTGTATAGATGGTTGGTTGTTGGTTGTTTCGGGGAAGGAGACCGGAGAGGTCATCGGTCTCATCGGATTAGGGAAGGACGGGGAAGGAAGTCGGCCGTGCCCTTTGAAACCTAAATCAGGATGGCCGGACGCGGGATTGAACCGTCGTCCTCCCGAACGCGAGTCCAGTGTCTAACCACTGCGCCACCTCGCTCTGTCCGGTGTATAGAGATGAGGGGTCTCTCTTAATCTAGCGTGTAATGGTCTTCGATAGTTCCATCTACGACTTGAGATCTGTTAGCCGTTATTACCGCGAGCGTGAGATCTAGCAGCCAGAACTGCTATAGCGGCAATTTTAAACACCAGCAGCTACTTTCTCGGCAATTTTTGGGCACTGTGTTGGTGATAATCGGCGTTCGTCGTTACACACCCACACGTCGGACGCTGAGAGGGTAATCTATCCTCCAGCAGGCGACATGACTTTCGCTGTGACTGTCACAGATAATGGACGACTCTCTTCAGAGGTTTTCTACGCAAACAATATCTTGGTTGGATGCATCACTGTTTTAGTAGACGTCTAGTAATGGAGTGTGGTATTTCTTATACCATATCTTTGGCTGATACAATTCTCTATGACATCAGTATTTCTAACAATGTGTTCGTTTCTAACACTACGACGTCAGACACTAGTAATGGAGAGGTGGCTTAGAAGTGATACATAAATCGGACCAAAGCTGACACCACCTAGCTGTCGACATGACGCGATGCGAAGTCGTGATGCGAAACGATGTAACTTTCGTAATTGGGTATCATGTGCACAACCGTGGAAAATACGTGAAACTGAGAATACTTACACATTACTTGTCTGGGTGTGGCCTCTGCTGGTGCTTCGAAATATTAAGTAAATAGACCTTTAGTGGCGTAATTTGTTATAAACAGATAGACACAACCCATCCCTATGCTTAACAGTGCCTCCTTTTATAAAATATGGAGATGTGCTCTCAGTAACAGTGATATCTAATTTGTAATATGATTGCCTGAGAGCAATACAGTACGGCATCGTCGAGAACACTGTTGCATAATTGGACGAAACAAAAAAATTGTGGGAAAACGGTACAAATACGTAAATATAAGGAAAATACACAAAATCTGTAAAACTGAGAGTGCTTCCTTATCTGCCTATGTGAGATCTCTGCTAGTGCTTCTTAGTACTAAATTGTTATTAAAGCATGGACCTAGAGTGGCTTAGTTTGTTATAAAAGTATAGACAACGCCACAACCTCTCCCTATACTTCAGAGTTCCTCCAGTTATAAAATAGGAAAATTGTGGAAAATGAGTGAAAAATATTTGAAATTGAGGAAACCGTAAAAAAAATACGTAAAAATGAGACTACTTACATTTGTGTCTGGTTGTGGTGTCACATAATATTGGAACTGACAAATATAACTCAAGTGACATATATCAACACAATTTGCTATTAACAAGTAGACACTTCCTTTCCCTATGTTGTCCAGATCGTGTGTAACCTCTCTCACATAAGTATTCCAGTTATAAAAGATGTGAAGTAGGTGCTTCATCCTCATTGGTCCAGAGGGGAGAGCAAAGATGCCCTCGCCATTTTTATGTCATGAGGCACAAACGCTCGGGTGAATCCCCTGGATGACCTTGATCAATTCCTGGTAGTTCCGCGAGGGAGAGGGAGTGGGGGAAGCGAGGATCCCATGTGTGTAACCCAACACCGGCCCTGTAACATGACACCAGATGCGATAAGATCGTTGTCTTAGAACATACACTCCTTTCTTAAGTCTGTTATTTTCCACTTGTTGCAAATGCTATTCACAAAACTGTACTCTTCCAATGCGGTCTTCTTTCTGCTGGCGTTGAGTTAACCTGTAACGATATGGATACAGTTCTTTATAGTGCAACACTTCAACAACTGCCTTGCAATATCTTCGGTATTTTGCTGAGATGACTGATGAACAGTTTCAAGAATCATGTGTCTGTATGTGGAGTGCATCTAGCCCATGTATGACCTCTGTTTAAATGTGAACGACAATTTCATTTTCCCTAAGGCATTGCTCCAGGCGAAGTATAATGTTGTTATCAGGGATGATGCCTTTGAGGGTACTGTGCAGCAGCCGCAGCAGCTTGGTTGTCGTATGCCTCTAGCACCAAAAGCATGCTGACATATTCATTTGTGTGCTCTATCAGGAAGCCCCCCTTCATGACCTTGACAGGACCATTTATGGTACTGCACTGTGCAGTTAGTAGACACATCAGTGTCGTTTAACGGATCCCACTGTAATGTAAGAGGCTATTGTCATGCGACAAAATGATGTCCTGCTTTTAAATGACAAGATCTAGGAATCGGAAGTCTAAAGAAAACAAGAGGAGCCTGATGAGGATTCGAACCGTAGCTCCATGGTGGATGTGGGTTTGATGTCACAGCAGTCTACTGTGTGAGCTACAACAGCTGGTACAATAGTGCACCCTCTTATGCATTCCTCTGAACACTCAGATTCCTGAACGATGTGACTGTGTTCCCATGTCCTCGTTTTCATATATGTATTTTCAAAATGCTCCAGATCTGATTTTGATAGACATAATTTTGTCTTGAATCATGATGAAGAATTGCATGCCAATCTCCAAGTGTGGCATTTTTCCTTCACCCTGTCTATTGAAGGTCGTGCAGTTCCCGATATGTGAGATGAGATTGAGCAGTAGCGATTGGAGGAGAAACTTCTGTACTACTACGGTAGCAGCAATTGAACAGTCTTCAGTCTTATCTCTTCGAAAGTAAATAACAAACGTAGTTCATGCACGCCATCTACGAAAGAATCAACCTACATTGGTATGTATTGTAGCGAAACATTTTATTTAAAGTAGCCACCCTGACTGAACATGATCTTTCGATATAAGATAGATTACATCTCAGAAATCACCTTCATCTTTGAATACATTATGGCTTTGAAAGAGATTTTCGATAGTTTTTATTACTAAAATAATAGACTGAATTCCTTCTTCTTCTTCGACCATCAGAAATATGAGGTTATGTCATTTCTGCAGCTTGTAATTTATGTTAAATAGTTAAGGTGTTTGACTTATTTCCTCCTTCTTTGCTAGCACACATCGAAATCCCGACTGGCCATATCAGTGACGTGTGTTTTGTGCACTTTTGGCTTGTAAACTAGTCCACAGTAGTGAGTTCTGTGACGCAACGATTGTCCATCGTAAGCACGCTCTCGTTATCTCATTCAAACATTTGTAAGTCGAACCTGCAGTATACGTGTTCAACGAAGTTCGATTGCGATTATTCTTGCCGTACAAAACAAGCTTTTTTGAGTTACCTATTTCAATAAGACTGTTCTGCATCACCAGGCTTGCTGATTTCCAGCAACTTCGTGGCCTGGTGCTAGCTCTTACATAAGAATGCCATAAGAAAAGATCAACAACGCTAATAGCTTCTTTCCAATTTTGTGAATGCGTGTTTTCTTTTCTCATCAGCGATGTGATATACCGTAGTCATTAGTCGAGAACATATTTACCTTCATGAACAAATTTAAATCACAAAACCAATACTAGCCAAGAAAGAGCGGTACATTACAACAAGGCAATTATATCACAAGTTTTACATTTATGCAGATTTATGTTTAGCTTTTTACTGTACGACTTTAGAGTCGATTTATTATCACCTAGTCAAGCAGTGTTTTTAACATTTTAGTGTGTCCTAGTCGTTAAACTACCATTGCACAAAATTACAGTTTAATTTATTTTAATTTTAAATGTCTATAGTGTAACACATTTCATTCATATGTATTGTAGTCACTGTAATAAATTAACCTGTAACACCACAGCACATGTAAATACACGACATGATTTGGCACTACTATTCTATTTCAACAGTCAAACCAGTTCTCTGACACGCTGTCATACCTTAATTGTGGAGCTTTTTGTGTCCTTTTAGTTGTAACCACACAACAACTGACGCTGGTGATAACAGATGTCCTATACTATAAGCAACTTGATACATTTGCATATTTATCACTTTCACATATAGCTAAACGGCCCTCCTCACATACACTGTCTGATCAAAAGCCTCTGGACACACAGTAGTGGTCATCACTGTAAGGTGCGTACGCCATACACCTCGATGAACTCTGCTGGGGACACTTACAGTGAGGTGTCTGAATGACTGTGGATGAATGGAAGCCCATTCTTTCTCTACGACCGAAACCAGAGTCTGGAGCGAATTCGATGTCATAACTCATCCCAAAGGTGGTGATCCATTAGCTTCAGGTCGGGACTCTGGGCAGGCTAGTCCGTATTGTAAGATGGCGTCAGTTGCGGAAGTATTGAATATAGAAGTTCGCGAAAATAGTGTTATACAATGTCAATCTTGCAAACAGTTCACGAAACCTGTTAAAAGTGGCTTCGTCTGTGTCCAGTGTAACCATAAATTTCATTTTCGTTGCGGAAAGGTTGATCCTTCGCTGAGAAGCGACGATAATTGTGCGACTATGTCGAACTGTGCGGATTGTAAATAAAAGGCTGCATCCCTTAATGATCAAGAAACGTGTACGTGTGATGCAGCAAGGAAGACCGACAGTATCAAAAAGGAAAACCTATCATATATTACAATTATTGGACTCTTACAGGACGAATTAAAAAAACTGTACGAGAAATATGAATTAAATCCACACAAGTCGGAGCAATGGCGTGGTAAAACAAAAACCAAAGATGTGAAAATCGGTGCTTCATCCTCCGAAAATGATATGTTGTTAATTATTGCTGAGCTACGAGAGGACACAAAAATTCTGAGTGATGAAAACAGAAGACTCAATCTTAAATTGGTAGAGAGTGGTCATCAGGTATGTCTTAATATCCCCAAACCTATGGAAGGATTGCCAGAAAGTGAAGCTACGACTAAAACGGCTCACAACAGGCCTAGCAGTAGATGGGTAACAGTAAAATAGGGGAGCGCTTACAAACATATTAACAATAAACATAGGCAGGACTTTGTGTTACCATTAAATAACAAATATAATTCGCTTCAAAACACAGATGACATAGAAACTGTATCAGCACACTCATCTGATAAGGTGGTGCAGGACTCTCAAAACTTAGCGAACAGCCAAGTAAGGTATAAGAAAAAACGTAAAATCAAGATTTATTCAGACAGTTACGCCAGAGGATTGGCAGCTATATTAACGGAAAGCAGACCTCGTGTGATTAACGAGTTTGAAATGGAAGGTACCGTTAAATCAGGAGCTGGTTTACGAGATGTTTCAACATCAATCAAGAAAGAAAGCACAGCCCTGATAGCACAGTAAGCTGGTTTCAAACTTGTTTCCAGATGTAAAGTTCAAGTATGTAAGCTTGATAAAAGCTGGAATATTCAGGCCTGTTAGTTGGATTCAAGCTTGAAACAAACATCAAAGTTGGCAGAGTTCAAGCTATATTTCAAGCTTGACTTATCAAGTTTGGCTCCAGCTGTATCTACACACGTGGAATACAGCCTGGTATTTACAGCTTGTTTTAAGCTATATGATTATTAATCTGAATTTATTGAACCTAATTAATTAAATAAATATCAGAATGGAAATGGTGTGAAACAGATTATTAAGACATGTATGTTAAAAAAAATTATTTTCAAAGTGTTTAAAATTGTTTTATTTTAAAATTTAATTATTCTGAAGCCCCTCCGGCCCCAGCACACAGACCAGAGCAGGATCAAATATCGCTGACTTCTGCCGGTAGAATGATCCTGTAACAGGTAAAAGAAAATGTTAGCCATACCTAAACATAAAAAATGTAAAAGTTGAAACTGATCAACCTAAATATAATTTATGCCCCAGATTACCAAAATTACTTCAAACTCAGTGATGAAGTAAGAATCATTAACTAGTATAAACGTCACTGAGTAAGCAGCTGCTTCTGGTGACTTCATTCCAAAGAGTTTTTAAAGTAATTTGAAATAACTTTTTGTTTGAAATTTTTAAAGTAAAGATTACATTTCAGTAATTTTGCAATGACTTCATGAAGAAGCCACACATCACTATTTCTAACAGTTTCAGGGCCATTTAATCTGAATTATAAAGAAACAATTACTTGAAATCATATACACCTCATGCTGTAAGCTTATAAGGAAACTACTGTTAAGAAAAATGTAGACATTTTATTCTATCCACAATTATGTTAGTGCAACTAAACACACACTATTTAAGCTAAATACAACATTAAAAAGGTACAAATATTCACAATAAACTCAGATTTTTTTTAAAGTTCTATTCAAATGAGAAGTGTCCCCTGTTGTTCATAAATGTTGGAATATGGTAAGCTTTCTCAACAGTACTACAATCATTCTCAATAGATTCATCCTTCACAGTACAGCCCAGATCCAAAATTTGCCACTACTTTCCATGAAAAGTAATGTTACACTTATTATGAATTTGCTTAACTTTTGCCAAGCATGAGCTCAAGAAATTTTGTGTCCATCATCACAGAAAGAATTAACAGCTTCAACAAAATCTCTCAAGACTGATGGCGTAATAACAGACTGCAACTCTGATTTTACTGTTGCCCCAACTTTAAAGACTTCTTTGACTTGAATTTCTTGAGCATGTTTACTTTGTGCAAGAGTGTCATACTAACGGGAAGAAATTTTATATTACCGCAACTAAAGAGCAGTCAAAGCTACATAAATAAAAAAGACTGACACCTATGTAGTGACTGGTTCTTGATGTACTTTTTCCCGTTCACCATGTCATTACTATTTGTATTCGCAAAGAAACTTTTCGCACTTCACGATTATTCATTCATGGTGTGACACACGCGAGTACTTACAAGTAAACAAATGTAACAGGGCGATATATATAAAAAGGCGAGATTTTAAAAAGGTAAAATAACATAAGTTTTAATTTATTGGTGCCACGTACTAGAGAGCTAGTTTGAAATGACCTCTTTTTGCTGAACAACTTGTAATATGTATTCTTAGCTAACTTTCACCCAGGCTCAATTTTTCTACGTAAACGAATATGATATTTCTTTACGTTACATAATAATATTTATCATTTGTAATATTAACGTACCACTAGAGAAAAATGCACCAACGTACCTGTAATACACTATATATCCTCTTCAGACCCGGTGTAGCTGTAAGGCAGGAGACGCCACACACTTACCGAACTATTTTCCAGTATATTATAAAACAAACTTCACAACAGTCAATGATCATTAACGCGCGTCACAAAGGTAAAATGGCTCGCTCTTTACTTAACGAACCTGCCCTGGTTCGTTGTGGATGCAGGCTAAGCACTTGGTGCTACTCCTGCTAGTACTTTGGGTTAGAGATTTTTTTTGCCTGTCGTTATGGTCTGTCCATGCTGGACGCTCTTAGCGTCCTGAGTGTGTTCCTATGTGTTACTCACGTAACAGATCAGGCCAGCGTGTAGTTGGCCTGTGGTGTATTTGTTGGCCCAGGTCCTTTATGAGCCGGTTATGCGAGGTTTCGGCCTTCGCATAGAACAGCCTGGCTGACTGTTGGAACCTATTTTTGAGGAGCGGAATGGTTGTTTGCTCGTGTAGTTGAGCCGTGGAGTACCGCCTAGGAAGGCGCAGAGCGATCTTCAGCGCTCGATTCTGCACCCTCTGTAGTGCACCGATGTGTACATCTGCTGCATTTCCCCACACCACTGCCGCATACTCTAGCACTGGTCTTATAAGTACCAGGTAGAGTGTAATGCCATGGTGTGGGGGAAGGGTCGATGTGGGGTTTAGCAGAGGGTACAGGACTCTTAGACGTCCTATAGCTCTGTCCCGGACTTCCTGGACGTGTGGTCGCCATGTGAGCCTTTGATCGAGGGTGACCCCGAGGTATTTTCCGGTCTTGCTCCATGGGATGGGGCCTCCCATAATGCTGACCGGTTGGAGATCGGGCGGCAGTGCTCTTCTCGTGAAGATCACTGCCTGGCTCTTTGCTGCATTGTACTTGAGCCGCCACTTTGTCGACCATGCGCCCAGGACGTCACAGCCTAGCTGGAGTTGCCTCCTGGTCTCCGTTGCGTTCATACTCCGCACGAACAGCGCGTTATCGTCGGCGTATAGTGCCATCTTTACTAGCGCTGTCTGCGGGGCATCTGCGGTGTAGGCTGTGTACAGTAGGGGGCCTAAAACAGATCCCTGCGGTACTCCTGCTCGGATTTGACGTCGTGTTGACTTTCCGTCGTCTAACCTGACGTGGAAGGTCCTTGCGTCCAGGTACGATTTGATCAGTACTCCGTGTGACGTCGGTACCCCGTGTACAAAGAGCTTGTACACGAGGCCGTCGTGCCACACGGAGTCGAATGCTCTGGTGACGTCTAGGAATACCGCCCCTAGGTATTCCCTCGTCTCCAGTGCTCGCATGGCTTCCTCGACCAGTCTCATGAGCTGGTGTGTTGTGGAGTGGCCGCTGCGGAAACCAAATTGTTCATCTGGATTGACACCTTCCGCTGTGAGGTGTTGTAGGAGCTGTTTGGCGTACAGACGCTCGAACACATTCGAAAGTGAAGGGAGTAGACTGATCGGTCTATAGTTGGCGGCATGTCGTGGGTCCTTGTTTGCTTAGGGGAAGGCTTCTACTTCTGCGTGTTTCCACTCAGAAGGGTAGTTCCCTGTGCGAAGGACCCAGTTGAATAACGCTGCTAGTGGGTGGTGAGCCCCTGCAGGTAGGTTCTTAAGTAGCAGGTTGTCTACTCCGTCACTGCCTCCTGCTTTCCTGGTGTTGAGCGTCTGTAGTTCCGCCGCCACTACCTCTTCCGTGATTGGCTCTATTTCGTCGCCCTCCTCTCGCGCCATCAGGAAGACAGGCAATTGCTCCTCTACTCTACGGATGTGTTCCAGATCGAGGTGGTCTTCGACAGGTGTGAAAGACTCCTCAAAGTGGTCAGCCAGGCTGCTTGCTTTTGCGTGGGGGCTGCAGATGATGTCCTGTCCGACATGTAGCGGGGGGACCCGTTGTCGTCGGCGCAGGAAGGACTTCACCGTGCGCCAGGCGCTGCCGTCCTCTGGGTTTAGTGTTTCCACTAGATCAGCCCAGTTTTGGTTTCTGTATGACTCAACCGCAGCCTTGATCTCCCGCTGCATGCGATTGAGGCGGTTTTTAGTGGCTGGTTGACGTGTGAGCTGCCATTCCCTGAAAACTCGGTTTTCCTCCCTGATCGCTTCACGTATTTGTGGTGGGAGGCGACGGGAGTGATCTGGCTGTTGTGGTGGTGGAGGTGGGGTGGCTGCTTCGGCTGCTTGTATTAGATGGCGGTTTAGTAACCGCAGGGCAGCTTCGGCGCCCACTTCGTCCACGTTTGGTGCGTCTACTAAAAGAGTGGTCACGCCCTCTTGGTACCTGTCTAGGTCCATGCGCCTGTAGTTTCGGCGACGCGGTGGTACTGCTGTGCCTACAATGTCTATGTCGTAGACCACAGGCACGTGGTTGACGACAGAGCACATCGAGTGCTAGCTGTTACGTGATACTCTATTCCCTTGATGAGGGCGATATCTAGCACGTCTGACTGTCTGTGGCCTGGGAAGATGGTGTGCTCGTATGGCCCTAGGGCGTAGGCGCCATTCCTAAGTGCGGCTCGGAGGAGTCGGCGGCCGCTGATGTTTGTGAGGCGCGAGTTCCATTGCGTGTGTTTCGCGTTGAGATCACCCGCAATGAACACTCGCCTCCCCACCGTCAGCAGCTCGTCGAAGTCGGTCGGCTCCGGGTTGCCCCTGGGTGGTCTATAGACCGACACGAACGTGATCTGCCCGATGGCAGTGTTCACGTTCACCCCAGTGGCCTCTAGGGTGTTGAGGTCTGGTAGGTGCGTCTGGTGTTGTTTGATCGTCCTTTTGACGTAAACGGCCGTGCCTCCTCCGGCCGTTGGCCTGTCGTAGCGGTAGCAGGAGTAATTTGCTACTTTGACGCTTACGCCGGGCTTCAGATGAGTTTCGCAGACGAGGCAGATGTCAATTGCCTCGTCGTGCAGAAACTGTCTGAATTCGCCCTGCTGGCGGTACAGTCCGTTTGCATTGAAGGCACAAACGGTGAGGCCATGTATAAGGCTATTATCCATGGAAAGGCGTGGGGGGGACGGTACCGGCCTGGAGGGCCGCCGTGACTGCCGTGACCAATACTGGCAGTTGTTGTAGCAGAGTGCTGAGTGAGTGCAGGAGTGCACTTAGCTCGTTCGGCTCTGCTGGGGCAGAATGGGTGGCCGCAGTGGCGGATGGGAGTGCCTGTGTGGCCGAGTTTGGCTCTGCAGGCGTTTTTGGTGGTGGGTTGGCGCGGGTTGGGCGCTCTGTGCGCTGTTCACGCCTTCCTGACTCCGCCTGAGTGGCGGCTCGCTGGGCTGGGGGGGTTGCCTCGGCTGCTTCAGGTGTTGTGGTCGCGTTTGCTACCTGTCGGATTTGTTGCGTTGCCTTGGTTCCCCTGGTGGCGGAGGCGAAGCTGATACCTTGCTGTACCTTACGCGATGGCACAGCTTTCCCTCCTTTTCCTGTGTTCCGTTTGAAGGCAGGACAGCCCCTGTAGCTAGTCACGTGGGGCTCGCTGCAGTTGCAGCACTGCGGTTTCTCCTCCAGAGGCTTTTTGCATTCTCAGCTCTGGTGTGCCCCCGCGCATTTTACGCAGCGGGGCGGCATGGAGCAGAAACGAGACACATGGTCCATGCCCTAGCATGAAAAGCATTGCGCTCTTCTGCCTTTTGCTCTGAGTGCTTCCACCTCTACCCCCACTCGAGCAACCTCCTTAAGTTGGAAGATTTTTCTTGCTTCTATGTTGTCTGGCAATACAACCAGGAATAGGGGCATGTCTTTCCTAGTCCTGGGTGATTTCATGAGGGTGACTGACTGAGCACTGTAACCCAGCGTGTGCAGCTTCTCTTTGAGATGGTCTGGCTCCATCCTAATAGGAAGGCGCCGGAAAACCACCTTTAGGAGTTTAATGGGTTCTGCATTATGCGTGTAACAGCATAACCCGTCTTCCTGGATTATAAGCATGGCCTTCCTGTAGTCGGCCATGTTTGAGAGCGAGATCCTGTAGAGATCGTTCGCTTGCCATCTTATTTTTGAAGAGGATGTCACCTCTTTGAACTTCTCTAACAAGGACCTGAAGGTGTCCTTCCAGAGTAGGACGACTGGCGGGGGGGCAGGTGACTTCTTGACTTGTGGTGCCTGCTGCTCCACATCCATGGTCTCTTCTTCAGGTGGATCTGAAAAAGAGATGTGTGTCCCTATTGGCTGCACCGGCTCGAGCTTTTTTGCCCGCGCCGTGTGCCGCCGTTTTGGGACGACAAATCCCTCTGCGTCTTCGTGGGCGGCCTCGTTGTCGTCAGTGGCGCCCTCTGACGCGTGCGGCTTCTTCTTCTGTTGTAGCCTGTTGACAGAAGATGCGCATGCGGACGACTCATCGTCGTCAACCGCGTCTGCAGGTCTCTTTCGAGACCGTAGTGTGTGTTCCATGGCCTCTCCCTCCTGGATCAATTGTTCCAGGTTGGCCGCTGGAATGACCTCACTTGGTTGAGGCGCAGCTGGCAGAACAGCAGCCTCTTGATTGGCCTGTACCGTTGGGGCGGCCAGCAGGACATTAGCTGTTTGAGAAGCCAAGCCTGGTGGTGCTGCTCCCTTCGGGGCCGCCTCCGGCAGTACAGTGTCCTCTTGCCTGGACACGACTGGCGGGGCTCCCGGCGGTACCTTGGCCTCTTCACTGGATGTGCCTGGCAGTGTGGCGGCTAGTTCGTACATCATGAACCGCTGGTAAGCTTTCTCGGCGGCCTCACGTTCGGACGCCGAGACGGCCTTTGACATCCGGTTCATGATGGCGAAGAGTTCAACCCCTGTCAGAGGGCGATAGCCTGGGGGGGGGGGGGGGGCGGCTGAGTTATCGACTTGGGTCGTCTCCTCATTTGCCGCGAGTTGCGGGACGTGTGCTGCCGCCGTCAGAGCGCGCTCTGTCGGGACAGCATCCTCCGCGAACTTCTGGTCGCTATTTTGTAGGTCCATCGGGCTGCTGTAAAGTTAGAAGGAAAGATGGTGTTCTCTAACTCTAGTGACCATGGACTTGTCCCACGCGAAGGGGGTCCTGGATCACGGCGTGCCCTAACGGTCCCTAGGCGCGGCACAAATCGATTACTGAATCGATGATTCGCAGCCGATAGCGTGGAGTACACGACAATTTCGCCGCTGACGCACTCGCGAGCGAGTAGTCAGCAGTGAAGAATCGCTGAAGCTTCCGTCACACACTCGCCAGTGACCACGTGCCTTGAGAAAGGCGCGAGGACAAAGACGCGCGGGAACAAAGGCGCCAGCGAGACAAAGCGGAGCGGTGAGCCAGAGCGTCCTCTCGCTACGGCGGCTCAGCGCGGTAAAATGGCCGTCAGTGCAACGCTTATAAACGCTTGTGACGCTTCCCGTGGACATCTATGGAAGCTATGCTGCGCGCACATCTGCTGTACAGCCTTCCAGGGAAATTACAGTTTATTTCAAGCTTGGGAAAATTATTTTAATTCAAGCTAAATTTTACAGCTTGATGTAAACTGTGTAACAGGTTGATTTTTCAATCCTGAATTTTCAACTGAACCTAAACTCAATATCCACCTTGAAATAAGCTTGAGTGCTAGCTGGGAGTCCTCGCGGACAGAGACTTTGTAGTGGTAATGGCCGGAGCAAACGATGTCAGCAGGAATGAAAGGAAGATTGCTACTTTGACACTGAAGAAGACTCTCGGAATGTTAACCCACACCAACGTGATTGTTGTTAATGTGCCACATCGACATGATTTGACCCAGTGGTCATGTGTGAATAAGGAAGTGGAGCAGACAAACAAGGAGTGCAAAGCTATCTGTAAGCACTTTACGAATGTTTCCGTAATTAACACCAGTAGTTGTAGCAGAGAATGGCATACCAAGCATGGTCAACATTTCAGTTATCTAGGTAAACGTGTTTTAAGTGATACAATTATCGGAATAGTATATTGGATAAGCTAGAGAAGGAAAAAAGACCAGTAATGTGTTTGAATTATGTTTCAACTGAGATGACAAAAAACTTGTATGCATAGACCAGGTTGGGTGTTCTAGTAACATAAGGACACAACCTGGTCAACTTTCATGCAGTAACTGTAAGTCATGTCAACTAAGAGAATATGCAAAAAATGAAATGCCTAAAGTAGAGTTTAAAATATGCTACCTCAATATTCAGGGCATGGCAGATAACAACTTAATTGTCAACGAATTTTCAAATGAAAACGTGATAGATATTCTATGTTTAAGTGAACATTGGTGTAAAGAGGATGAGCTTGGGTACAAAGTATTGGATGATTACACACTACTTAGTTGCTATTGCAGAAAACAGCACTTACGTGGTGGGGTAGCAATATATGCAAAAACACTTCTTGCACCAAACTGTGGCGGGATGGATCTCAATACCCTTTGTGATGAAATGCATTTTGAAATATTAGGTCTAGTAATTGAGAGCCTTAAGCTAATGGTAGTAGTAGTGTACAGGCCACCTAGTGGTGACCCCTATATCTTTCTGGAGAAACTTGAGGAACTCTTAATGTACATATGTATACCGAAATGCAAAAAATACAATGTTGTCAATGGAGGGGATATCAATTCAAGTTTTGATGTCCTGCAGGACAGAAAAACTGTGACAGAGCTCAAAAATGTGCTTCGACAGTTTAACCTGTACTATGTTAACTGCAAGCCTACCAGAGGCTCATCCTGTCTAGACAATATATTTACAAATATTAAGAGAACTTGTATGTCCACTGATGTAATCGGCTTCCTTTTCTCAGATCATGATGCAGTATATCTTAGTCTTAATAATGTAACTTCAGACTGCACCAAGCCAGAATCTAAAATTGTTATTACTAGACCAGTGAGCAGAGAGAGGATGGATAGGTTTAGACATGCCCTCACTTATTTCAGTTGGGACACATGTTTTGTTAGGCTTCAACACTGTTCAGCTGATATTGTATTCACAAAGTTTTTCTCCGTCTTTTTAAATGTATTTGAAAATAACATCCCTCTGAAAAAATGTACAGTGAATATTAGTAGTAATTACAAGAAAAGGAAAAGGAAGGAATGGTATACTCCACAGTTAGGGCAACTGAAAAATACTGTTATGCTGTATTCTAGTCTGTACAAAACCTGTAAATTAGAACTGTATAAAGACCTGTATGCTAAAGCTAAATGCAAGTATAGGAAGGCAATAAATGAAGCAAAGAAACTGCATAACACAGTAAACATTGAAAAATCTAACAACAAATGCAAGAAAGCCTGGAGTGTAATAAACTCCATTGCACACACTAAACACAAAGAGGAAATTGCCATTACCCCAGAAGAATTTAATAAATATTGCATTCAGTCCATTGAAGAAATTAGTAGTTCAATGATCAAACCACCTGAAAATGCACTTAGTATTATGGACAGCTGCTTTGAAATGCTTCCCCCAAGCACCTTCACTTTCACAGAAGTGAGCCCAAATAATATCCTAAAAGTAGTGAAAGATTTCAAACCTTCAGTTAGTGTTGATTACAATGATATGTCATGTAATTTTTTAGAAAAATGTTATTGATTGTGTGATTTATCCTTTAACCTTTTGTGTTAACAAACGCCTAGTTGAAAGTAAGTTCCCCGACATACTAAAAATTTCTAGAGTTGTGCCCATATACAAAAAAGGGGAAAAGAACTGTCCCACTAGTTACAGACCTATATCCATAACCCCAGTTTTTTCAAAAATTTTAGAAACGATTATGTATGAGCAAGTTAGTGCCTACTTGGGTAAACTAAATATAATTAGTGATAAACAGTTTGGATTTAAAGGTAAATCCACAACGGATGCAATGGACTCCCTCGTAAAATTAGTCCTAGATGTGTTCGAGGCTAGGGACTATGCCCAGGCTACATTTTGTGGCCTGAGTAGAGTCTTTGACTGTGTAGAGCATGACACTGTGCTGAATAAGCTAGTTTACTATGGTTTTGATGACAACAGTCTAAGTATGTTCAGGTCTTTTCTAGAGAACCGTCAACAAGTTGTGTGCATTGGTAGGGAGAAATCAAATTTGGTTAATGTTAGGTACGGAGTGCCTCAAGGGTCGGTGCTTGGACCTTTACTGTTTATACTAATGATTAATGACCTGCCCTTATTCATAAATTCTCATACAATATTGTATGCTGATAACACAAATTTTCTACATAAAAGCTCTGATCTAGGTACACTGAAAACACTGACCGAAAATACACTTGCTCAGTCCTCGTTATGGTTCAAAGCTAATGGCTTCTTGCTAAATGAAAACGAAACCCAGACACTTTACTTTAGCCTCAAAGAGATTCCTAACTACCAGGAATTAGAAACTGTTAAATTTTTAGGTGTTACTATTGACAGTAAATTGACGTGGGAACCACACATTAAAAATATATTGGCTAGGCTTTCAAGGGTTATTTATCTAATTAAAAATTTAAAAAGACATATTCCCAATGACTATGTGAGATCAGCATATTTTGCCTTCTTCCAAAGCATCATCTCTTATGGAATTTTACTGTGGGGTAGTAGCTGTCATGTAAATGACATTTTACTTTTACAGAAGAAAGTAATAAGAATAATAATGGATTCTGATAAAACAGAACATTGTAAACCTCTGTTTATTAAATTGCAGTGTCTTACAGTAGTAAACTTATTCATCTACAATGTTTTAATGTACATTAGAAACAATGTGTCTAATTTTGTGTTGAGAAGTGATATTCATAGCCATAATACTAGAAACAGAACATCTGTAGACGTACCATATCATAGATTATCAAAGTCGCATAACTCTTACCTAGTTCTTGGACTAAGGATGTTTAATAGACTAAGTGCTGACTTTAAAGAACTGCCTGTAAATATCTTTAAAGCTAAATTATACAAGCTACTAGTGAACAATCCGTTTTACACCATTGATGAATCCTTTGAAGATGAAAATACTGTATTCTAACGTGTACCTATTTTATTTAAACAAGTTTACATCGATATAGTAGTTTACGTAGAAATATATGCTCTTGACTTTGTCTATTGCTGTAATCACCTGAACAACAGTAAAATTATTATTATTATTATTATTATTATTTCAGGGGTGTTTTTAGTCACATACCGTTGCCTCACATATGCTCCTGTATGACAGGGTGCTTTGTTGTACTGATACAAACAACCATCGTCTCCAAACCATCCTATACCATACACTGTACACAATTCAGTAAAATTTGTTCATATCCGACCGCATTTAACATTTTCTTAAAAGCAATAAGGAGACCACAACCTAACTGCGAGAAATACCCCCATCTGTAAGATCAACTCCTTTGACTTCACTGTTTGCACTACGCGTGATTTCAGCATTTGCTAAAGCCAGAGCCTTCCATTGGATTGTCACAGTGTATAGCATGATACATCATTCCTGATCACTTGTTTCCAGTCATCAACCGTCCTGTGACATCACTCTTTACACCACTTCAAGAGTCACTTAGCACTGAGTACAGAGGAGCTGATCGACCATTGTATCCCATTCTTTTTAACTCCCTACACACAGTCATTGTGCCAGCTGGAGTGCTCATAGCTCTTTCGAGCCCACGAGTGACCCCTTCGTGATTTCACATGATTTTTTACAACCACCATCCATAATGCTCAGCAGTCCCACACCACCAGAACATGAAACCCACCTGGTATCGGTTCAGCTGTGGTTAATTTTTTTTTTTTTACTCAGGATTTATTTATTTAGTCCTTCAAATCCTACATGTATAGAATATACACAAGGATATTGGACATGATTAGATATTTACTAGATAAAATACAGTTTGTATTGCAATCCTAACTACTGGATATTGAAGTAATTTAGCAAATATTCAAACATACAACAAACATTACAGGCAACATACAAAGTAGAATATTCATATCTTATTTTTGTTGTTTGGCTTTTATGTATTCTGTCAGACTGTAAAAGCAATGATCAATTAAATATGCCTTTACTTCAGCCTTAAAACTACAGAGTTTACCTGCTGATTTAATGTGGTTAGGTAGATTATTGAAAATCTTTATTCCAGTATGTAGTGTGCCTTTTTGACACAATGATGTTCTCACCTGTTTCATATGGAGGTCAGATTTTTGCCTTGTTTTGTATGCATGTATATCTTCATTTTTTAATAAGATATCTGGGTGTCTATCAATATATTGTTTGATGAAAACTGATGTTTCATAGATAAAAATGCAAGGAAGAGGTAGAACTGACAGTTTTTTGAAAATGAGTCTGCATGATTTCGTATTGTTTACCCCTTCAATAATTCTTAATATTCTCTTTTGCATCCTGAAAAGTTTAATATTTGTTGTTGCATTGCCCCAGAAGATTATGCCATATTTAATTACAGAATGCACATAGGAGTAGTATACATTTAACAGGCTGGCTTTGCTGCAACAAGTTTTTAAGATCCGTATCATGTAACAGGTTTTGCTTGGTTTTCTTTGCAAATATTCAATGTGTACCTCCCATTTTGTGTTGTTCTGGAGCCAGAGTCCTAGAAATTTTGTGCTGTCAACACTTTCAAGAACTCTGTCCCTAAGTTCTGTTTCTATGTTTGGCCGGTGTCTTCCTTTTACATTATAGAAGTTCAGTGCTACTGTCTTTTCTTTGTTTATAATTAGATTGTTATAGCTGAACCACTGTTCTACACTGTTCATTGTTTGGATAGCGGAGTCTTTTAGTTTTTCTTCTGTTTTACCACTAATAAGTAAGCTTGTATCGTCTGCAAATTGGAGGGTGGTTTGGCAATACTTGTTGTACATAAGATCATTGACATAAAGGAGAAACAGAATGGGTCCTAATACTGATCCTTGAGGGACGCCATATTTCACATTTTCATATCCTGAATAGTAGTAGCTGATTTTCTTATGGTCAGTATATTGCACTTCAACCACCTGTTTGCGACCACATAGGTATGTCTTGAGCCACTCATTGGATATACCTCTAATTCCTAATTGGTCAAGCTTCTGCAGTAGGGCATTATGATCAATGACATCAAAAGCTTTAGATAAATCAAGACATATGCCTGTCACAAACTCACTTGCATCCAGTTTAGTATAGATTTCATTAAGAAATTCAAATATTGCACTTTCAGTTGAATAGCATTTCCTGAAGCCATGCTGTGAAGGAGAGAGAATTTTATTTTTATCTAGGAAATCAGACAATCTCTTATAAAAAAAAATTCTAAAATTTTTGAAAATAGAGGCAGTAGGGCTATTGGTCTATAATTTGAAACACATTCTGGATTTCCTTTTTAGAACAGTGGTTTCAGTTTTGCTGTTTTTAAGCATGAAGGGAAGGTACCTTATGCCAGTGAGCTATTGCACAAGTATGTCAAGGGTTCGCCTAAGGCAAGACAGCATTTTTTAATAATTGCATCTGGTATTCCATCAATTCCACATGAGTACCCTGTTTTCAAGGTTTTTATAACTGATAAAATTTCTTTGGTATTTGTGGGTGAAAGGAACAAAGATGTAGACACATTTCTCACACTATTGGATGAAGAAGGTGATATTTTGTTGTATTCTTCCAGTCCACTCACCAACTGTTCACTTACATTTGCAAAATATTTGTTGAAGTTCCCTGCAATTTCTGTTGGGCAAGAAATCATTTGTCCTTCATAACATAAGTTCATATTTTTATATTGTTTAGTTTCACTTGTTGTTTGATTTTTTATAACTTCCCACATAGCTTTAGATTTGCTTTTTGAATTTTCAGTGTATTTGTCATTTGCCATTGTTTTAGCTTTCCTTACAACATTTTTGAGGATCCTCTTGTAATTCTTCAGGTACAAATGAAATTCATGAGGCATGTTCTGTGTCTTTGCTATATTGTGTAATCTTCTTTTCTCTGCACAAGAGATTTTAATACCTGTTGTCATCCATTTGTTCTTTTTGAAGTTAGGTTGACATTTTTTTTATTTTTAATGGAAATGCAGCTTCAAAGTATGACATGAAGATTTCCATGAATTTTTCAAACTTTTTGTTAGTATTTTCACAAGTATACACTTCATACCAAGTTTCTTCACTTAGTCTCTGTATAAAAAAGTTTATTTGTTTGTTAGTGAATTTTCTTGCTTCTTTTACAAGTTCCTCTTTCTCAGTTGTTTCACTTGGGGTGTGCAAAGCAATAAACTGTGCATAGTGATCACTGAAGCCAGTATTAAGATTTCCAGCACAGAAATTGTGATTTATATTTGTGTTTATTAATATCTGATCTATTGTTGAGCTAGTTGTTGGTGTAACTCTTGCAGGAGAATCTATGGTGGCTTTTATGTTATATGTTTCCAGTAGGGTCATCAAGCTTTGTGAGTCTTTAGATATTTCTTTTATTGGTTTATTAGTGCGGATTGGCCTCTGTGAGGGCCTTCCGGATTTAGAGACACTACTTGTGACAGCATCTGCGCCAGACACTACTCCCACAGCAGGTCAGGCCAACGTGTCATCAACCTGTGGTGGACCTGGTGGTCCAGTCTACAAATTAGACAGCTGCCAGAGTGTTCTGCTTCGTTGTAAAACATGCTGGTGAACTTTCCAAAGCGATCTCGCAGCAGGGGAGTGCCGGCTTCCTCGTGTAGTAGTGTAATGGTTTAACAAAGCGGCTTCAAATTATTTATGGAAAGTGCACAAGAAACGCGATGAGAACAGTTGAGCCGCGTGGGATTAGCTGAGCAGTCTAAGGCTCTGCAGTCGTGGACTGTGCAGCTGATCCTGGCGGAGGTTCGAGTCCTCCCTCGGGCATGGGTGTCTGAGTTTGTCCTTAGGATAATTTAGGTTAAGTAGTGTGTAAGCTTACAGACTGATGACCTTAGCTGTTAAGTCCCATAAGATTTCACACTCATTTACATTTATTTAGAACAGTTGAGTTGTATGTACAAAGGTGTCCCCCCCACCATGACAGACCGTGTCCAACAGGAATAACAATACAGCAACTGTGCAAAAAAATTATTACTGCTAGGGTACTGGAATACTACCACGAGGGTAAGGAGCATGCAACAAACGGAGCGAACGAAATAGATGTTCTGATAGCTGGTGCTCATAATCAACATATTATCTCGAGAGAAGTAAGTCGCCCCAGCGTTGTCTGACACACACACATACATACACACACACACACACACACACACACACACACACACACAGGTACATAAGATTATGAAAAAAAACAGGGAATACATAAGAAATTCATAAACTCATAATACAAATATACATATACACAATTTATCATTGCATTACATAAGGCAGAAAAAGTCTGCTTCACACAAGAGAAATAAATCATAAGACTCCTCGAAAAATATAATTTAGTTTTGTCTTGCTTGGCGTAAATTACAAACTACAATGTAGTGTGTTGCTTACAAGCATATCCCATTCTCTTTGTAACTGGTTAATCTGATCATTTATTTGTAATAATTTTATGTCGCATGAACTCTTTAATGGTGTGAAAACTATTTTTCGTCAATATTCTTTAAGATATGTTTTAAAGTTTTAGAATTCCTTTACGTTTTTGATCTATTTCAGCAATTTGTTATATACCTGCTCCCCCTGATAAAACATAGTAGTTTTTGGTCTTTATTCCATTCATTCTATCCGGGTACAAGCAGTCGGTGTATCTGGTTTGATGTTCATGTATTGAACTGTTTGTTGCATACTGGTCAATGTTTTTTGTATAAAAACTGTAGTGTGGAATATGTAGGCACTTGGAATTGTCAGAAAACCTCTTTTTTGAATGGCTTAATCAGTGGCATCTTTTGTGACTCTTACTTGTTATCCTGATGGCTCGGTTTTGCAGTTTCAACACATTCTCCACATTCTGAGCATTTACACTCTAGAAACGTATCTCATAGCTGATGATAGGCTGAATGTTTCTATAGTTATATTGTTTTAGCCATGAGTTATTACGCACTGTGATTAATATTCTTAAGGCATATCATGTTGTGCTAATTCTTTTTCTAAGTACCCCCTAATGTTTATTGTTGATCAACACACACACCTAAATCTTTTGTGCCAGCTACACCCCCTACAGTTTCACTACATACTTTAAGTTTTGTTATATTAGTTTTTTTATTTATGTAGAAGTTCTTGTTATTAGTCTTTTTTACATTAAGAGTTACTCTGTTGTTACTTGATCAGTTGTGGACCACCATAAATTCCTTTTCAACTTTTACTTCAAACATTTCTGGTGTCCTATCTGTAATTGTTATACTGCTGTCATTAGCAAATAACACAGTTTCTCCTTGTGTAACCAAAAGTGGGAAGTCATTTTGCATGCAAACAATTTGCATCTGTATCACATGTCACTTCACCAGCAGATTAACCAGGGGGATTGCAGATGACAGATGGAATTCTATACTTCAGTTCTATGTCATATCAAGAAAGAATGTTATTTCTTGAAGTAAATCTCTTTCTCTGTGAAGCTACCTTTACAAATAATGGAAAACTACATGTACAAAATATGCACTGTTTGGCCTCTGGGAATCTGCACAGCTGATGTAGGATGATCATCAAAAAAGTGGAGTCTGAACGTAAGTGGGATTATTGGATACTACCAGTAAGTGACTGGTCTTTGATTTTGATTTATTGACCCATTTTCATCTACAGCTGCACAATGTGCAAGAGATATTTGGATATTTTTGTTAATATTAACAGTTTTACATATAATATATATTTGTACATAATAACACACATTAATATATCAATTAATGATGAATACTTAAATAAATGTTGTTATGCTATATACAGAGAGATAAAATACAAATGTTCTTCTGAATGAGACTACATTGGGTAAACACTCAAAAATTTAGTTTTGTAGGTATTCATTTACTGTGTAAAAGCAGTGATCAACCAAGTACTACTTCAGTTTATATTTGAAGTGACCAATGTTTTGTATGTGTTTAATGGTATCTGGTAAGGCACTGTATACTTTGATACTAGGATGGATAAGGCTGTTTTGAAATAACTTTGTGTTGGCACTTTGAACCTGTACATCCAATTTTTGTCTTGTATCATAGCTGTGTATTGTGTGATTTTGAGTGATGAGTGGTCTTTTTGTATGTAAGTTTTGCTTTAAATACATTATATTTTCAAGTATATATAGGCAAGGAAGTGGCAGGATCATCCGTTTTTGAAGCAATGGTCTACATGATTTGCGATTATCTGCCCCTTCCATTATCCTTTGAGGAAGAGGAGGTGGGTCCCGCTGTGACGGAGGACGGAACTGTTCCAGGCAGGGTTCAACTTGGATAGTGTCCTGGGGAGTTGGATCATTAGGAGTAGGATTAGGATCATTTTTCTTCGTGGCAAAGTGATATTTCCAGCAGAGAGTACGAGTGTAGGACAGTATATCTTTGACAAGGGCTGTTTGGTTGAATCTGGGAGTGGGGCTGAAGGTGAGGCCTTTGGATAGGACAGAGGTTTGGGAGAGAGGTTTGGAGGAAAGGTTAACTACTGAATTAGGTGTTGTTGTTGTTCCAGATTGTGTTGATTGGAATTTTGAGGTTTTGGAGGGAGTGGAGCTGGAAGTGGAAGATTGAGTAGATGGGAGAGACTGGGTTTGTGTGCAATGAGAGGAGGTTGAGGTTTGCCGGAAAGGTTGTGAAGGGTGAGTGAGTTGCCTTTCCGGAGGTGGGAAACCAGGAGATTGGATAGTTTTTTGAGGTGGAGGGTGGCATGCTGTTCTAATTTGCGGTTGGTCTGTAGGAGGATGCTCTGAACAGCCAGTGTGGTTGTGGGAGAGGAAAGCTTGAGGACTTTTATTAAGGACCGAGCGGGGTGGCGCAGTGGTTAGACACTGGACTCGCATTCGGAAGGACGACGGTTCAATCCCGCGTCCGGCCATCGTGATTTAGGTTTTCCGTGATTTTCCTGAATCGCTCCAGGCAAATGCCGGGATGGTTCCTTTGAAAGGGCACAGCCGACTTCCTTCCCCATCCTTCCCCAGTCTGATGAGACCGATGACCTCGCTGTCTGGTGTCCTTCCCCAAACAAACCAACCAACCAACCAACTTTTATTAAGGATAGGAGTTGACGGGTGTGTTCATTGGCTGAGTTGATGTGTAGGTGAAGGATTAGGTGGCTGAGGGCAATGGATTGTTCAGTTTGGAACTGGTATAGGGACTGATGGAAAGAAGGGTTGCAGCCAGAGATGTGAACTTTAAGTGTGAGGCCTTTGGGGGTAATGCCAAATGTCAGACAAGCCTGAGAAAATAGAATATGGGAGCATAATCTGGCTAGGGCGAAGGCATGTTTGCGGAGGGAATGTAAATAAAACTTAATGGGGTCATTGTGGGGGTGTTGTGAGGGTGACATGGTATTAGAAGGTGGAAAGTGTAACATGAGGCTGAAATGAAAATGAAAATAAAAATATATGGGGATAGATAAAAGTGAACTGGAAAGTAACTGGAGAACTGGTGTGAAATAAGACGAAAAAGTGTTGGTTACAGCTGGGCTATGTTGGACTTGGGTTGGTAGACAACGATGTGCACAAAGGTTAGGTGGTTGTGTTGCCGCCAAAACACGTTAAAGGACGGAGAACTTCGGGAAAATTTCGAAAAAACTGCGTGTAAATGTGTTAAAAGGAGTGGTTTTGGGGTGGCAGATTATGAAAATGAGGCTAACAATTGTCTGACAAGAAATAATGACGTTAAAGCCTGTGGGAAGCGGTTAAAAATTATCAGTGATGTGGGAAAAAACGAAATGGAAATATAGCGAAAGTTATTAGAACTAGCCGAAATGGTTGTTTAATAGGTGAAAGGAACTGTTTGTGAACTAGAAACGATGGATTTTATAGCAGCGGTAGTGTTCAAAGCGGAAAAAAAATTTTTTGGTTATGGTTTGGAAGTGGGTTACGTATCATTGAGTATATACAGGCGGGATAAAATTGTATAGTAGATGACAGTAAAAAGGAGAAGGTGAATACAAAGTGAAACTACTGGCAAAAACAGAAAGAGAAAATAAGACGACAGAAAAGATTTCGAAATGCAACAGTGACAATAACAAACGTAATTGTTGGGTTCAAATTAATGATATGAATATAATAGAGGGAAACATTCCACGTGGGAAATATATATAAAAAGAAAGATGAAGTGACTTACCAAACGAAAGCGCTGGCAGGAGGATAGACACACAAACAAACACAACCACAAACATACACACAAAATTCTAGCTTTCGCAACCAACGGTTGCATCGTCAGGAAAGATGGAAGGAGAGGGAAAGACGAAAGGATGTGGGTTTTAAGGGAGAGGGTAAGGAGTCATTCCAATCCCGGGAGCGGAAAGACCTACCTAAGGGGGAAAAAAGGACGGGTATACACTCGCACACACACACATATCCATCCACACATATACAGACACAAGCAGACATATTCAAAGACAAAGACTTTGGGCAGAGATGTCAGTCGAGGCGGAAGTGCAGAGGCAAAGATGTTGTTGAATGACAGGTGAGGTATGAGTGGCGGCAACTTGAAATTAGCGGAGATTGAGGCCTGGTGGGTAACGGGAAGAGAGGATATATTGAAGAGCAAGTTCCCATCTCCGAAGTTCGGATAGGTTGGTGTTAGTGGGAAGTATCCAGATAACCCAGACGGTGTAACACTGTGCCAAGATGTGCTGGCCTTGCACCAAGGCATGTTTAGCCACAGGATGATCCTCATTACCAACAAACACTGTCTGCCTGTGTCCATTCATGTGAATGGACAGTTTGTTGCTGGTCATTCCCACATAGAATGCGTCACAGTGTAGGCAGGTCATTGGGTAAATCACGTGGGTGCTTTCACACGTGGCTCTGCCTTTGATCGTGTACACCTTCCGGGTTACAGGACTGGAGTAGGTGGTGGTGGGAGGGTGCATGGGACAGGTTTTACACCGGGGGCGGTTACAAGGATAGGAGCCAGAGGGTAGGAAGGGTGGTTTGGGGATTTCGCTGGGATGGAGCACTTCCTTTCACGCCGATCACCTGCCACCCTACCTAAAACCTCTTTCCTCATTACCTTAGCCAGCTTCATCCTGACCCACAACTTCTTCACTTTTGAAGGCCAGACATACCAACAATTAAAGGGAACATCCATGGGTACCAGGATGGCCCCCTCGTACGCCAACCTATTCATGGGTCACTTAGAGGAAGCCTTCTTGGTTACCCAGGCCTGCCAAACCAAAGTTTGGTACAGATTTATTGATGACATCTTCATGATCTGGACTCACAGTGAAGACGAACTCCAGAATTTCCTCTCCAACCTCAACTCCTCCGGTTCCATCAGATTCACCTGGTCCTACTCCAAATCCCACGCCACTTTCCTTGACGTTGACCTCCATCTGTCCAATGGCCAGCTTCATACGTCCGTCCACATCAAACCCACCAACAAGCAACAGTACCTCCATTATGACAGCTGCCACCCATTCCACATCAAACGGTCCCTTCCCTACAGCCTAGGTCTTCATGGCAAACGAATCTGCTCCAGTCCGGAATCTCTGATCCATTACACGAACAACCTGACAACAGCTTTCGCATCCCGCAACTACCGTCCCGACCTGGTAAAGAAGCAAATAACCAGAGCCACTTCCTCATCCCCTCAAACCCAGAACCTCCCACAGAAGAACCACAAAAGTGCCCCACTTGTGACAGGATACTTTCCGGGACTGGACCAGACTCTGAATGTGCCTCTCCAGCAGGGATACGACTCCCTCAAATCCTGCCCTGAAATGAGATCCATCCTTCATGCAATCCTCCCCACTCCACCAAGAGTGTCTTTCTGCTGTCCACCTAACCTTCGTAACCTGTTAGTTCATCCCTATGAAATCCCCAAACCACCCTCCCTATCCTCTGGCTCCTACCCTTGTAACTGCCCCCACTGTAAAACCTGTCCCATGCACCCTCCCACCACCACCTACTCCAGTCCTGTAACCCGGAAAGTGTACACGATCAAAGGCAGAGCCATGTGTGAAAGCACCTACGTGATTTACCAACTGACCTGCCTACACTGTGATGCATTCTATGTGGGAATGACCAGCAACAAACTGTCCATTCGCATGAATGGACACAGGCAGACAGTGTTTGTTGGTAATGAGGATCACCCTGTGGCTAAACATGCCTTGGTGCAGGGCCAGCACATCTTGGCACAGTGTTACACCGTCTGGGTTATCTGGATACTTCCCACTAACACCAACCTATCCGAACTCCGGAGATGGGAACTTGCTCTTCAATATATCCTCTCTTCCCGTTACCCACCAGGCCTCAATCTCCGCTAATTTCAAGTTGCCGCCACTCATACCTCACCTGTCATTCAACAGCATCTTTGCCTCTGCACTTCCGCCTCGACTGACATCTCTGCCCAAAGTCTTTGTCTTTGAATATGTCTGCATGTGTCTGTATATGTGTGGATGGATATGTGTGTGTGTGCGAGTGTATACCCGTCCTTTTTTCCCCCTAAGGTAAGTCTTTCCGCTCCCAGGGTTGGAATGACTCCTTACCCTCTCCCTTAAAACCCACATCCTTTCGTCTTTCCCTCTCCTTCCCTCTTTCCTGATGAGGCAACCGTTGGTTGCGAAAGCTAGAATTTTGTGTGTATGTTTGTGTTTGTGTTTGTTTGTGTGTCTATCGACCTGCCAGCGCTTTCGTTTGGTAAGTCACATCATCTTTTCTTTATATATATATTTTTCCCACATGGAATGTTTCCCTCTATTTTTTATATATGTGTGTGTGTGTGGATAATGGAAGGGGTAGATAATCGCAAATCATGTAGACCATTGCTTCAAAAACGGATGATCCTGCCACTTCCTTGCCTATATATACTTGAAAATATAATGTATTTAAAGCAAAACTTACATACAAAAAGACCACTCATCACTCAAAATCACACAATACACAGCTATGATACAAGACAAAAATTGGATGTACAGGTTCAAAGCGCCAACACAAAGTTATTTCAAAACAGCCTTATCCATCCTAGTATCAAAGTATACAGTGCCTTACCAGATACCATTAAACACATACAAAACATTGGTCACTTCAAATATAAACTGAAGTAGTACTTGGTTGATCACTGCTTTTACACAGTAAATGAATACCTACAAAACTAAATTTTTGTGTGTTTACCCAATATAGTCTCATTCAGAAGAACATTTGTATTTTATCTCTCTGTATATAGCATAACAACATTTATTTAAGTATTCATCATTAATTGATATATTAATGTGTGTTATTATGTACAAATATATATTATATGTAAAACTGTTAATATTAACAAAAATATCCAAATATCTCTTGCACATTGTGCAGCTGTAGATGAAAATGGGTCAATAAATCAAAATCAAAGACCAGTCACTTACTGGTAGTATCCAATAATCCCACTTACGTTCAGACTCCACTTTTTTGATGATCATGTCAAGATTTTCTAGCTTGTGTAGCAATTTGTCATGATTTATGGTGTCAAAAGCCTTTAACAAATCTAAAAATATGCCCATGGTAAGTTTTTTGTTGTCTAATGCTATCAGTGCCTCTAATAGAAACAAGTGAACTGCAGATTCAGTTGAGCGGTTTCCTCTAAATCCATGTTGAGATTCTAACAGAATGCCATTTACCTCTAAGAAGTCTGTTAGCCTCTTATTGAAAAATTTTCTAATATTTTTGAGAAAACAGAAAGAAGTGCCAGTGGTCTGTAGTTGGGAACATCATCTTTGTTTCCTTTCTTGTATAATGGCTTTACTTTTGCTTTTTCAAACATGAAGGAAAAGTTCCTGTAGCAAAAGATAGGTTACATAGGTGGGTTAAGGGCTCAGTAATGAAGTCCCCACACTTCTTTAGAATGAAATCAGGTATATCATCTACACCTGCAGAGTGTTTCATTTTGAGACTTTTTATTGTAACCTGTACTTCTTCTACATTTGTTGGGTACAGAATTGAATTCGATATCTTTCTTTGTATATATGCAGTTCCCTCCACGTGTAAACTTATTTCTACAAGTTTGTGCTGCTAACACATAATCCGTTATTTTCACTGTCTTTAACTCATTTTCTTTCAGCCAGTGTTCAGTTAAGCACAGTATATTAACGTATCGGAGTTCACTTGATAGCAAGATTTCAAGCTCTCTTACTTTATTCCTAAGTGACTGTATATTCTGATCAAGAAGAGTGACCTGGTCAGATTTTAGGTTTGTTCTGATTGTACTTGGTTGACCACTTACCTTTATTCCTGAATTTAAATTGTGTGAGAAATCTTCGTTCTCATCTAGAAGCATGAGTTGATTTTTTCCATTGGTCATAAGAAAATATCCTGATGGTGAAAAGGGGCAGTTCTCCATCTCTCTGGTCATTTTACTTGTGTGGTCGATCTTGAGGTGGTTTCTGCTTTTGTTACAAGGACTGCTACTGGAGGTGGTGTTGATAGGTGCAGTAGTTATCCTAGTTTGGTCTTGAGGCTTTTTGGGAGTAAAAAATCTTGTAGATGGCATGGTCGCCTTACATTTCTTCTCACTAGAATTGCTGAACTTCCTCTTGTTGCTGGGGTGGTAGTAGTTGATTGTTAGTGTTCACTGATACATGTAAAATTAGATGTCCTTGGTGATACTTTTGAGTCTGGATCTGCTGATGTCCATAGTGGGTCTCCTGTAGGTACTGCTTCTGGTTTCCAGTGCCCAGTTCTTCTTGTTGTATCTTGAATATCTTTTGGTGTGGAACTTGGTTCTGCTGCTTTTTTTGGGTTAGATGCTTTTGCCGGTATCACAGCCTGGTTTAGTCGATGGTAGTTTTGTTTCGCTGTGTCTTCTGTGGGTGATGAAGGTGTAGTACAGTTCTTTTTTGCGCCTGCTCGTTTATCTTTCATAACTATCGAGTTGGATAAGTCCATTTCTGCTGCTGATATCTCTTGTGTTTTCACTGCCACATTTGCTGAAAGGTCTTCACATTGTATATATGTTAGAGCTGGT
Organism: Schistocerca nitens; assembly: GCF_023898315.1. Classification (NCBI taxonomy): domain Eukaryota; kingdom Metazoa; phylum Arthropoda; class Insecta; order Orthoptera; family Acrididae; genus Schistocerca; species Schistocerca nitens. Next base: position 304,261,867 of record NC_064621.1, on the reverse strand, counting down.
ATTTGCAGATTGGCACTTACTGCTAGTTGTAAATGTCTACATAATTTCTCTTTGCCTTCCATTCGCAGGTGAAGTCCATGCTTTGTATAATTGCTTCTACTGAGGAATGTATTGACGTCCACTACCATTACATGCTCATAATTTTTTGCTGCCCTCATTGAGAATTTGTTTGCAGCATAGATTCTGTTGTTCAGAATTGGTACATCGTATCTGTATGGAATTGTGCACAAGATAACTTTTGTATGGATTGTCTTATGAAGAGAATCTGTTAAGGCACATTTGAAATCCTGAAATTTCTTTAGGATGTCGTTTGTCCCACCTAGAATGATGACACTGTCATTTTTCGTATATTCTTTCGTCTATGTTACAAACCACGTCCTTTAACTGTGTGTTTGGTTTTATTACAGAAGAGATGTAGTGTTTTTGATTTTGAGAACTGTTCATTGAAGAAATCTTAAGACGTAAAAGATGTACACAATTTATTATCAGAGTGATAGCAGGTCTCCTAGAGGAAGAACCACTTAAACTTAGTAAACATACGTGGTACCAGCATAACTGGTGCCCAGCAATTAGATGTGCATTTTATGGAAGACTGTAAGACAACATTCATTTATGATTTCGTTTTTGTTGATGCTGCTGCAGTAATTTTGCATGTAAGTGAGCTTCCTGGCATTAACTTTATGAGCAGAAGTTATTATCTAGCAGTTTTTGTCTCTCATTTCCCTGGTTTACTTTTAAGGTTCTCGCAAAAATAAGAACAGATATGCTATCGTTGTTAACCAGTAAATCGTACTTAGATGCCACATCCTTCGCCTTATAGTTCATGTGTTGGCCCAACCACATGCATCTACATGTGATTAATATTAATTTTAAGTTAAACATTTCTCCATTATTCCACTTTTCTTAGTAGACTCTGTCAACTGCATCAAGCTGCATCACCTCATTGCTACCCATCTCTCTCATCTACGACAGTTTTCCTCCTCTCACTCTGTCCTTAGAGATATTTCTACTCTTTGACTCTCTCCAGTGATTACACGCTTGTATATGCACAGCATATTTCAAGTCTTTGATAACACCTGAATGAGAGCTCTCTCATAACTTACCGTGATCGATAACGTGATATGGGTCACTGTGTATACGAAAAGTAAGAACACATATTCTGTAAACAAAACATAAACAATAACAGTGACCTTAGTAGACTAATGCTAACTTCTCATGTTTCTGGGTGTATCCATGCATAGACCTACACCTTGTCTGGCAAAACACAATAAACAAATGAAAATGAAAATTAAACTCATGTGGTCAAAGTACCACAATCCAATTACTTAAGATTATTTGTGTACTCTCCATTAATTTTGTAATGACTTATCAAATGGACCATTTATATTGTTCCAACAATGCAGTTTTGATCATGGGTGCTGTTTCAAACTCTCCTGACAGCCAGGTGACATGATGGTAGCAAGAAACAAAACTTACCTAGTGAGTCACTTACCATTTTCAAGAGTCTGAATACCTGAAAAAGTTTACCATTGGATACTTGCATCATAACTTATCCCACATTTCCAGAAGTAGTGTATAATTCTAGATTGCTTATTCTGCTGTCCACTCTGTTAATTTCAATATTATTTATGGCAACCACATTCCCATCTCTTTCCTTAGATTACCAGCTGTAGCTGCCAATTTACCCACCAATAAAATTATTGTTTTTTCACTATTGGCCACAATCTTTCTATCCACCTTAGTCAGAGACCGCCTTATCTCTTCATCTCTTGTATTACAAAATTGCCTGCATGAGTCAATCTCACCTTGAATTCAGCTTCAACTCTATCAGCAAGCAAATTCTTTCCTGCTTCCACAAACTCTTCCCTTAGATCCTCCAATCTACTGATGGCTCCCTCTCTATCATTTTGTAGCTCACCCATGGAACTATCTGTTTTACTGTCTATTCTGTTCCCCATAGAACTTCCCAAAGTACCCAAGGACTCATGTATTTGGCCATTAATTTGAATCATCAATAAAGTCAGCATGTCTTTTGTAGTTCTCACATTTGGGAGGATGACGGTTCAATCCCATCTCCGGCCATCCTGATTTAGGTTTTCCGTGATTTCCCTAAATCGCTTCAGGCAAATGCCGGGATGGTTCCTTTGAAAGGGCACAGCCGATTTCCTTCCCCATCCTTCCCTCACCTGAGCTTGCGCTCTGTCTCTAATTACCTCGTTGTCGACGGGACGTTAAACACTAATCTCATCCTTGTTTTGTAGTTCTATCCCTTGCTTCTTCCTGTCTTTGTGAGCTAACAGGCTCTCTCTCACCATCTATGGAGTCACTAGGTAACTTCTTAATCTTGTACTCCATCACTATGGCTAATAAGAGAACTGAATTACAAAAATGGCATACCTACTGCAATATTTAACTTAAGCTGTTGTGACTGTGACTTTGCTGCTGCCGCCACTGCAGTAGGATGCTGCTCTGATGTGGAAAGGTGTGCCCCCTTGTGTGTGCAACAGCTGTGGATAGCTTTCTGGTGTCCACTGCTTTCAGTGTAGTTGTGTGGTATAGTGCTTTGAGGAATGGCTTGTCAGCTACCCTGGCAGCAACTCCTGGTGGACTGGTCAGCATGGTGCACTGATATTGCTGGTCACTCCGAAATGTTTCTCATAGCTCATTTAAATGGTTTCACAAGCAGGCCTGCAGTGTATACCAAGTCATTTACTGCACCATGTTATTTACTGCAAGTTATCCCCAACCTGCGCCCACATATGTGACAAAACTAATAAAATATTAATATTACTTCTATTGTATTTGTTTTTGAGCCCCAAGTGCAACTGCAAGTATTATTAATTGAAATACTTAAGTTCTGAATTTTTGAGTGAGGAGTTAGTTTTTTTGTGATCTGCCTACGCTAATGTCTAGGGGCCATCCAAATGCATTTGTTGCATTTTCCCTGAAAATTCTGTTGCAAAGACCAAAATATATGCAGACAGAAATATGCAGCGATAATTAATGACCACAACTCACACTGTCTTACTATTTAACAAAACTGTGTGCATTCGCTGTTTCTTTAACACTGTATCAGCTCGTTAACTGTTTATTACTGAAGTAAAGTGTGACTGTGTAGGAGCTTAAAGCAAACAAGATCAGTATCTTACTTTAAGTATTGGGTAAACCTCCAGTAAAATATCTCCAAAATAAATATAATTTTATATAGCAAAGTTTTAAATTAAAGTACTACATATACAACAGGTCAAAAGCACAAGTTCAGATCATTTGAAAATGATTGCATTACAGTTCCAGAGTTCAGACTAGTTTGCCTAACATGCATATCGTAAGTTCACAAGCTGAAATATTTCAGAGCATTGAGTATTGACACATGCAAATATCACAAGTAACCATTTCAATACTTGGAAAATTTGGGTACTATCAAGATGTGACCAACTCATCACTCACACACATGTGTTGCCTCTTCGAGTTCTCATAGCTGAATGATCCCAGCTGATGTTGAGCAAGACATGCATCATTGAAATGACCTGGGTCGTGTTTCTGTGCATATTCACTAGGTGGCAGAGCTGTATTTAGCAACACATTTCAGTGGTGTCGGTGGAGTCTATCAGCAGGACAGGTTTCACTAGACATGGCCTGCACCTCAACAGGTATGGGAAGGGGAGGTTGGCAAAACTTATCGGTGACAGCATAGGTGGGGGTGGTGGGATCACTCATGGGAAAATTCCGGTAGTTGTGGGTGTTAGAGCTGTACCTTTTTTAGATTGAAGTCAGCTGATAGGTATTCCTGCTTAAGGGAAGTCTCTCTAACAAAGAAACCACTTTCTACAAAGCTTGGGTATCCGATTAATGAGGGAATTAGTATATTTTATCAAAATATACAAGGTATTAGAGATAAAGTTAGTGAACTGCTTATAGATGTTGATTCTGAAATTATTGGTATATCTGAACACTTCTTAAATAAGGAGATAATTCAGAGGCTTCCTTTACCAGGATACAGGTTGGCTGGCAGCTTTTCTAGGAGCTCTTTGCGGTGTGGGGGAGTAGCCATGTATGTGAAAAACGGTATCCCATTTGAGTCAATTAATGTTTCAAAGTACTGCACTGAAAAGGCGTTTGAATGTTGTGCAGTTGTGGTTAAATTTAGTGGAGCTAAACTTCTTACTGTTGTTATTTATAGATCCCCAGACTCCGATTTCACAACATTTTTGCTAAAGCTAGAGGAGGTTCTTGGTTCACTTTATAGGAAATACAAAAAGTTAGTTATATGTGGTGACTTCAATATTAATTGTATAAGTGATTGTGCAAGGAAAAGGATGCTGGTAGACCTCTTTAATTCATATAATCTTATGCAAACCGTATTCTTTCCAACGAGAGTGCAAGGGAACAGTAGAACAACCATAGACAATATTTTTGTTCATTCGTCATTATTAGAAGGGCATTCTGTTAGCAAAAAGGTGAATGGCCTTTCAGATCATGATGCACAAATTTTAAGTCTAAAAGATTTTTGTGCTGCAACACATGTTAAATATAGTTACCAACTTTTTAGGAAAGCTGATCCAGTTGCTGTACAGACTTTTGTAAACCTTATCAAGGAACAAGAGTGGCAAGATGTTTATAGTGCTGATACAGTAGACGATAAATATAATGCTTTCCTCAAGACTTTTCTCGTGCTCTTTGAAAGTTGCTTTCCGTTAAAACGTTCAAAACAGGGTACTAGCACAAACAGGCAGCCTGGGTGGCTGACTAAAGGGATAAGAATATCTTGTAGAACAAAGTGGCAATTATATCAAAACGTTAGAAACAGTCACAATCTAAATGCAGCAGCCCATTACAAACAGTATTGTAAGGTGCTTAAAAAAGTTATTAGGAAGGCAAAAAGTATGTGGTATGCAGATAGAATAGCTAAGTCTCAGGATAAAATTAAAACCATATGGTCAGTCGTAAAGGAAGTGGCTGGTCTGCAGAGACAGGTCGAGAATATAGAATCAGTGCGTAGTGGGGATGTCCGTGCTACTGATAAGTCGCATATATGTACAGTACTTAATAATCACTTTCTGAATATAGCAGGTGAACTAAATAGAAACCTAGTCCCAACAGGGAATCATATAGCACTCTTAGAAAAAAGTGTTCCGAGACTGTTACCTGAAATGCTCCTCCATGATACTGACAAGAGGGAGATTGAGTTAATAATTAAATCACTAAAGACCAAGAACTCTCATGGATATGACGGGGTATCTAGCAGAATACTGAAGTATTGTTCCATGTATGTTAGCTCAGTACTTAGCCATATCTGTAACTTTTCCTTTAGGAGTGGTCGGTTTCCTGACCGATTAAAGTATTCGGTAGTGAAGCCACTTTATAAAAAGGGAGACAGGGATAATGTTGACAATTATAGACCTATTTCTATGCCATCAGTGTTTGCTAATGTTATTGAGAGGGTTGTATATACAAGGTTACTGCAGCATTTAAATTCACATAATTTGCTGTCAAATGTACAGTTTGGTTTTAGAAATGGCTTAACAACTGAAAATGCTATAGTCTCTTTTCTCTGTGAGGTTTTGGATGGATTAAATAAAAGGTTGCGAACGTTAGGTGTTTTCTTTGATTTAACGAAGGCTTTTGACTGTGTTGACCACAAAATATTACTGCAGAAGTTGGAACATTATGGAGTAAGGGGAGTAGCTTACAATTGGTTCGCCTCCTACTTTAAGAACAGAAAGCAGAAGGTAATCCTCCGCAATATTGAGAGTGGTAATGATGTTCAGTCCCAATGGGGCACTGTTAAATGGGGCGTTCCCCAAGGGTCGGTGCTGGGGCCACTGCTGTTTCTTATTTATACAAATGATATGCCTTCTAGTATTACAGGTGATTCAAAAATATTTCTGTTTGCTGATGACACCACCTTGGTAGTGAAGGATCTTGTGTGTAATATTGAAACATTATCAAATAATGTAGTTCATGATATAAGTTCGTGGCTTGTGGAAAATAATTTGATGCTAAATCACAGTAAGACTCAGTTTTTACAGTTTCTAACTCACAATTCAACAATAACTGACATTTTAATCAGACAGAATGGGCATGTTATAAGCGAGATGGAACAGTTCAAGTTCCTAGGCGTACGGATAGATAGTAAGCTGTTGTGGAAAGCCCATGTTCAGGATCTTGTTCAGAAACTAAATGCCGCTTTATTTACCATTAGAACAGTATCTGAAATAAGTGACATTTCAACACGAAAAGTAGTATACTTCGCATATTTTCATACGCTTATGTCATATGGTATTATTTTTTGGGGTAATTCTTCTGATTCAAAAATGGTATTTTTGGCTGAAAAATGGGCTGTTCGAGCTATGTATGGTGTAAGTTCGAAAACCTCTTGTCGACCCCTATTCAATAGTCTGGGAATTTTGACATTGCCCTCACAGTATGTATTTTCTTTAATGTCGTTTGTTGTTAGCAATATTAGCTTATTTCCAAGAGTTAGCAGCTTTCACTCAGGTAATACTAGGCAGAAATCAAATCTGCATGTTGAATGCACTTCCTTGACTCTTGTGCAGAAAGGAGTGCAGTATTCTGCTGAATCCATTTTCAATAAGCTACCACAAGAACTCAAAAATCTTAGCAGTAGCCCAAACACTTTTAAGTCCAAACTGAAGAGTTTCCTCATGGCTCACTCCTTCTATTCTGTCGAGGAGCTCCTGGAAGAGCTAAAAAATTAAGCAAATTCCAGTGTTACATTCTTGATTTTCTTTATTTAAACTAACGACTTGTCGCCTGAATATGTTTCTTATATTTCATTTCATCTGTTTCTACAATCGTGTTATAATTTCATGTATTGACTCGTTCCATGACCATGGAGACTTCTCCTAAATGTGGTCCCACGGAACAATAAATAAATAAATAAATAAAAACACACTGTTTGGGTTCTTGGCTCATTAGTTACAGTGACACAATGGATACTGGTTGTGAGTAAAGAGTGAACAGTAAGATCTATGTTAAGCTTGGGAAAACCCCTAGTGAAACATGAATAGTTATTAAGCAAACACATGCAGATGTGTCACTTTCAAGAAGTCATTTTTTCGAATGCAATGACAGGTTTCGCGAAGGTGAGATTCAGTGCTAGATGATCCCACAGCTGGTCGCCCATCTACAGCACATGCCAATGCAAATGTGGAGCATGTAAAGCTGTCGGCAAATGTACCATGCATCTGAACATTGTGCGTTGAGCATGCAGAGTTTCTGACATCATAGCATGGAAAGCGCATTCAGGAGTCTTTCCAAACATGCAGAGCAATATCTAGGATGTCAGATATTCTGAGCTAGTGTCTGAGTGTCGAACAATGAGATGGCACAAAGTCATCTACATCACACGCATGCCATCTTCCTTCAGCACAGAGTTGCCAGGCGCCATATTGGCATTCATTTCAAGCCTTTACATATATATGCTGTTTCTGAGCACCATTAAATTGAGAATCACTTGACAACACGTTGTTAACTGTGTGATTCATTGAAATAAAATATGAGAAACATCATATTCATGGCAAAAGAATTATTGTAACTTGTGTATTATGAGACTATGCCATTTGAAGGCAATGACACACTGAGGATCCACCAAAAATGCAGTGTTCTTGGTACAATTTGCTATAATTAAATTTCAATTAGAAACATAGCTATGATTCAGGCTTTTAGCAAGTGTAAATATGCTAAAATTGGCAATCAACAACTTGTCATTGGTTTAGCGCAGTGAGTAGTGCCACTGATTTTCTACCGCATGTGAGTTATGGCAGCGGTTCGCGTTTTGCCATTGTTGATTTTTTTTCCTAACATTCGCATTTTAAATAGGTTCTGATGCTTTATTATTAGTTTAATAGAAATATATAATAGAAGTATATACTATAATATTTGATGTTATGTAAATAGGCCATTGAGCATTGAACAGAAAGAGGGAAGATGTAGAATTTCTGATGAACTATGGATAGAGCTAGACGTGATCCCACATTTCTGTCAATGATTATTGCTGGGGATGAAAGTCGCATCATTTCTGAGCATTCACTAGCACATTGAATTCCAAAACTCTGGTTCAAATAGTTTTGAGATACCATATGAAATATGAAAAGTGTCCATACTGGCCACAGCCTCCCATACTAGTGCTAAATTCCCATACAGTCTCAGATCGTTACCCAGTGCCTTGCATCAGGGATTTCACCAATGAACTGGCACGAGCAACAGCGTTTAGTGTCATTGAATGCAAAAAGGTATGTGACCAGATACCACTCAGAAGGAGACGTAATACAGACAGCTATCATAATGCCATTAGGGTTATTGGAGTACATCCAGATGCCATTTGGTCTTAAGAATGCAGCACAGTCATTGACTAGTGGCAGCAGTTTAGATACGAGGTGCTAAGAGGGTTGTAGTAATGTTTTGATCACCTGGATGACATTTTGGTGTTTTCAGAGTTGACAGAGCTGCACGAAGAGCACCTCAAGGACATTTTCGAGTCAATTAACAAATTTGGCATAGTGATCAATGAGGCGAAATGCACACTCCGACAACAGCAAGTGACATTCCAGGGGCAGTTGCCATTGACAAATGCAATACATTCCCTTAGAGTCAAGATAGATTTAATTGAAGAAATACCTTGACCAACTAATCAAGACAGCTTAGAAAATTTTTAGGGGCAATATATTTCTATCAGCAATGCCTGCCAGGAGCCGCTGAGAAAGAGTGCGAGAGGCCAATGGCTGCTACAGTCACCCACAGAAATGTGAAAAGCATTCGACCAAGTGAAGATAGATTTACAGATGGCAGTTCTTTTAGCACACCTAGTATCACACTAACATGTTACATATCCCTTACTATCAAAATGTTCATACAAATTAAGTATCCTACATTGAACTAACTATTCTAGTGTTGCCAATGTTTATATAGTTTCATAATGGCAGAAACATTATATTAGTAGATAAATGCTACTTATCTTGGTGTGGCTGTCTCATTCTCTAGGGTGTTAGTTATGTTTATGCCTTCCAATCAATAGGTTCAAGGTAAGTTTTTTTGGAAGTTTGTGGTAAGGTCTTATGGGACCAAACTGCTGAGGTCATTGATCCCTAAGCTTACACACAACTTAATCCAACTTAAACTAACTTATGCTGAGGAATACACACACACACACATGCATGAGGGAGGACTCGAACCCCCAATGGATGCAGCTGCGCAGACCATGACAAGATGCCTCAGACTGCACAGCTACCCCATGCGGCTTGAAGGTTTCTTATTTCAGTAAAAGCATCTGGAATATTCCTACTTTTTAACATCATCAGTATTAATTCATAAATTCTTGACACTTTCTACAGCAGCACTTGTTAAGAAGATGCATTGTGCAACATCTTAACATAAAAGAAAGAACTTGATAGTTACTTTGGTGTCTAAAATTTCTATAAGTATTACTTACATGCCTTCCAAATTGTTCTAGAACAGAATGTAGTTCAGCTAAATTTTATTATAACTGTGTTAATTGAAATTTCAGGTATAATTTAATAATGTTTTTCGGAAATAAATGTTGTTGTTGTTGTTGTGGTCTTCAGTCCTGAGACTGGTTTGATGCAGCTCTCCATGCTACTCTATCCTGTGCAAGCTTCTTCATCTCCCAGTACCTACTGCAACCTACATCCTTCTGAATCTGCTTAGTGTATTCATCTCTTGGTCTCCCCCTACGATTTTTACCCTCCACGCTGCCCTCCAATACTAAATTGGTGATCCCTTGATGCCTCAGAACATGTCCTACCAACCGATCCCTTCTTCTGGTCAAGTTGTGCCACAAACTCCTCTTCTCCCCAATCCTATTCAGTACCTCCTCATTAGTTATGTGATCTACCCATCTAATCTTCAGCATTCTTCTGTAGCACAACATTTCGAAAGCTTCTATTCTCTTCTTGTCCAAACTATTTACCGTCCATGTTTCACTTCCATACTTGGCTACACTCCATACAAATACTTTCAGAAATGACTTCCTGACACTTAAATCTATACTCGATGTTAACAAATTTCTCTTCTTCAGAAACGCTTTCCTTGCCATTGCCAGTCTACATTTTATATCCTCTCTACTTCGACCATCATCAGTTATTTTGCTCCCCAAATAGCAAAACTCCTTTACTACTTTAAGTGTCTCATTTCCTAATCTAATACCCTCAACATCACCCGACTTAATTCGACTACATTCCATTATCCTCGTTTTGCTTTTGTTGATGTTCATCTTATATCCTCCCTTCAGGACACCATCCATTCCGTTCAACTGCTCTTCCAAGTCCTTTGCTGTCTCTGACAGAATTACAATGTCATCGGCGAACCTCAAAGTTTTTATTTCTTCTCCATGGATTTTAATACCTACTCCGAATTTTTCTTTTGTTTCCTTTACTGCTTGCTCAATATACAGATTGAATAGCATCGGGGAGAGGCTACAACCCTGTCTTACTCCCTTCCCAACCACTGCTTCCCTTTCATGTCCCTCGACTCTTATAACTGCCATCTGGTTTCTGTACAAATTGTAAATAGCCTTTCGCTCCCTGTATTTTACCCCTGCCACCTTTAGAATTTGAAAGAGAGTATTTCAGTCAACATTGTCAAAAGCTTTCTCTAAGTCTACAAATGCTAGAAACGTAGGTTTGCCTTTCCTTAATCTTTCTTCTAAGATAAGTCGTAAGGTCAGTATTGCCTCACGTGTACCAGTATTTCTACGGAATCCAAACTGATCTTCCCCGAGGTCAGCTTCCACTAGTTTTTCCTTTCGTCTGTAAAGAATTCGTGTTAGTATTTTGCAGCTGTGACTTATTAAACTGATTGTTCGGTAATTCTCACATCTGTCAACACCTGCTTTCTTTGGGATTGGAATTATTATATTCTTCTTGAAGTCTGAGGGTATTTCGCCTGTTTCATACATCTTGCTCACCAGATGGTAGAGTTTTGTCAGGACTGGCTCTCCCAAGGCCGTCAGTAGTTCCAATGGAATGTTGTCTACTCCGGGGGCCTTGTTTCGACTCAGGTCTTTCAGTGCTCTGTCAAACTCTTCACGCAGTATCGTATCTCCCATATCATCTTCATCTACATCCTCTTCCATTTCCATAATATTCTCCTCAAGTACATCGCCCTTGTATAGACCCTCTATATACTCCTTCCACCTTTCTGCTTTCCCTTCTTTGCCTAGAACTGGGTTTCCATCTGAGCTCTTGATGTTCATACAAGTGGTTCTCTTATCTCCACAGGTCTCTTTAATTTTCCTGTAGGCAGTATCTATCTTACCCCTAGTGAGATAAGACTCTACATCCTTACATTTGTCCTCTAGCCATCCCTGCTTAGCCATTTTGCACTTCCTGTCGATCTCATTTTTGAGACGTTTGTATTCCTTCTTGCCTGCTTCATTTACTGCATTTTTATATTTTCTCCTTTCATCAATTAAATTCAATATTTCTTCTGTTACCCAAGGATTTCTACTAGCCCTCGTCTTTTTACCTACTTGATCCTCTGCTGCCTTCGCTACTTCATCCCTCAAAGCTACCCATTCTTCTTCTACTGTATTTCTTTCCCCCATTCCTGTCAATTGTTCCCTTATGCTCTCCCTGAAACTCTGTACAACCTCTGGTTCTTTCAGTTTATCCAGGTCCCATCTCCTTAAATTCCCAGCTTTTTGCAGTTTCTTCAGTTTTAATCTACAGGTCATAACCAATAGATTGTGGTCAGAGTCCACATCTGCCCCTGGAAATGTCTTACAATTTAAAACCTGGATCCTAAATCTCTGTCTTACCATTATATAATCTATCTGATACCTTTTAGTATCTCCAGGGTTCTTCCATGTATACAACCTTCTATCATGATTCTTAAACCAAGTGTTAGCTATGATTTAAGTTGTGCTCTGTGCAAAATTCTACCAGGCGGCTTCCTCTTTCATTTCTTAGCCCCAATCCATATTCACCTACTACGTTTCCTTCTCTCCCTTTTCCTACACTCGAATTCCAGTCACCCATGACTATTAAATTTTCGTCTCGCTTCACTATCTGAATAATTTCTTTTATTTCATCATACATTTCTTCAATTTCTTCGTCATCTGCAGAGCTAGTTGGCATATAAACTTGTACTACTGTAGTAGGTGTGGGCTTCGTATCTATCTTGGCCACAATAATGTGTTCACTATGCTGTTTGTAGTAGCTTACCCGCGTTCCTATTTTCCTATTCATTATTAAACCTACTCCTGCATTACCCCTATTTGACTTTGTGTTTATAACCCTGTAGTCACCTGACCAGAAGTCTTCTTCCTCCTGCCACTGAACTTCACTAATTCGGAAATAAATATTTATACAAATATTTCTGCCCTAATAATTAACAATGAAGGTTTGTTATATAATATGGCAAAAATGTTTTTGCGTGGTGAAGTTTGGGATGTGTATCATTGCTTAACAGAAGAAAAACAATATGTCACATCATAATATGGCTATCCTCCACCAAATGAATAATATGTATCTCGTGTAATCCGTGGTGCTGCTTCTTAATGCTGCCATAGGTTCATCTTAATGTTACTGCATTGCCATAAAGAAATTATTCAATGGATGAGATAAGTTCCAGTATTTCTTGTCCACAAAGATTTTTATTTCACACACTAGATGTTCGCCAGCAAACTACATGTGTAAAATTGACTTAACACTGTCTCATGACCGACATAAGACTGACTTATGGCAGTGTGCAAATCACCTCTATTTACATGACTTCTGACATTGTTACATATTAAATTTTTAGATTTATACAATTAAAATTTTTAGATACATCTTCCCAAATTGCATAGAAATTTACATGAATTAAAAGTGAATAATTCCATACAAAGTCCGGAAAGACTCTATTTCTATTAATATTATAAATTATATTTTTTATTATTGCAACAATGTATTTCATTAATTTGTATATATCATTTTACTTACTTAGAGAATGATCACCCTATCATTTACAAGTAAACAGAGTGATTAGTTTTATGGAATGAAAGACCTAGATTCAGTAAATAAAATTTTGCAAGAGTTAAACTTTATATTCCTACATAATTGTAATTACAGTTCCATTAACTAATACCAATTAAAATATGAGTATGCTTAATTCTGATTGAAAAATCATCATGTCATATTTCTATTAGGAATTTAAACAACTGTTTAGCTTGAAAATATAAAAGTAAATGTCTCTTGATGACTAAAAATATTGGAACTTTAATCATTAATTACTCCATAATTACAATAGCAAAATTATTACTACCATGTGACTGAAGTTTGTATTATGTACAAATTTGTTATAGTACATTAACTTTTAATCCAACAAGTTTCCTTTGTTATGCATACTGGTGAGACCCAATGTAAACAATGTCAAAATAGTAGCTTAAATTAGTGCAAATTACTAATCTGCTACAAAAGAAATCTTCAGTGTACTCAAGTCCAGATAACCAGAAAAGACAAAATCAAATCAGCAGTTTAAATTGGAGTAAATTACTGATATTACACATATGCCCTCTTTAGGAGAGTGGGGATAAGACTGGAAGAGAATACAGGATCCTGAAAGGGTTGTGATATTACAGGTTGCAAGTTTTGACAATATAAAAACTATCAGCTTCCTGTCTTCATATGATTATCGATATTAGCAATAGCGAATTAGCGATAACAAATTTTAAATAATTAAAAATTGAAACAGAAATTTTGTTTACATGAAAACTAAAGCTTAACAACAACAGTTTTTCTATAAAATGGTTTTTGATTCATTAAAGCTAATAGCTGTGATTACTAATTTTCATGGTTCAAGCTCTATGTTGCTAAATGGATCGATATGAAAAATAAAACTACATTATCAGAAAAATAGTGTTTTCTTGATGAAATAAATGAAAATTGTCTTTAGATGTGGAATATATAATTGAAGCATAAAAACTAGTCAGGCTGAAATTTACGTGGAATCGAACATTTAAACTGAAGAAGGATAGTTCATTGATATGCAAATGAAGTTGGGCAGTGTTTGTTTTATGTAAACTCGAAGTAGAATATATGAAGTGGAGGGCATACCATAGAGAGCTCCTGGTAATTTCTGAAGCTGTCATTATTTTTGTCCTTAGATAGGGGGCACGGCTTTCACAATTTATGCTGACCACAAACTAGTGACGGATACATATGGGCTGCGCGTGGAGCGCACATCCCCTTTTGCGGGGCCGCCCGCATTGCCACCCATGCCGTCCCCACCAGTCAGCCTGCATGCTATTTTTTCCTTTCTTTCATCAGTCAACTCAATTGAATTGAGTTATTGAGTAGTTGCAGTTTCCTATGTAGCACGCGCATCCGTGTCGTCGTAGTTTATATGTTTCTGTCTGGCACATAGATAACTAATACATAAAAACTTAACTAATCTCCATCTGAACAGGTCTCTGAAGACCCTAACAGTACTGATGGACCGCCGTGTCATCCTCAGCCTACAGGCATCACTGGATGTGGATATGGAGAGGCATGTGGGCAGCACACCGCTCCCCTGGCCATTAACAGTTTTCGTGACCGGAGCCGCTGCTTTTCAGTCAAGTAGCTCCTCAATTGACCCCACAAGGTTTGAGTGCCAAATAGGAAGCTAGTTTGATTTCAGGAGCAGAAATATTAATACTGAAGAATGAATAAGTAAAAAGTCCTAGTTGAAGAAGAATCACTATTTGTGATTAAAAAGAGACTAAGGGGAAAGATTCTCAGTACAAGCAAACTAACATAAATGCCCTTAATGATCGTGATTCTGTTATGCAAGTGTTGTCCGTTTGTCCCAGATCTGATTATCCTACTTTGTACATGCTGTACAAAATATTTGCTTGTCTATCTGCATCTATTGCTAGAGTAGAAAGATGTTTTTCAACAATGCGGCTTACAAAGACACGGCTGAGGTTGACAATGAAGGAGGATCGACTTAATGGCTTAGCTCACCCTGACGTTGATTGTCCTATTGATGATGTAATTATCCTATTTGACAGGAAGAAAAGGCACATAGAATTCATCATTTAAGGAAGAGAACAACGACTGTAACTTTTTTTATATCATAAGATGGCATTGTCTTGTATGTGTGTATAATCAGTTTAAACAAAACTCTCCTAAAATTTGCATGTGACTTGGATACATTTTACTACAGTAAAAGTAAAGGTAGCTGAAGATATCTTTAGTGCCCCCTCCTTGAGGTTTCTCCGTATTTGCCACTGCCACAAACCGATAACATTCACATTCAGTAAATTGAAGGACAGCTACTCCTCATGACAAATCTGACAGTTGGAACTTATTAGTCAATTCACAACAGACTTGTGCCATGTGAAAGGGGTTGAAAACCTTGCATCCAATTATTGGTCCAATGTAGGAAATATGTCCCAGACCACTGTTTATCAAGAATTGGCAGCAACACAAGCCACTGATCAACAACTACAACAGATCCTGCAGGATGACACTATCAGACTGAAGCTTCAGCAAGTATGGCCAGCAGTGGCATAGGTCAGCCTTTGTTGTGACTTATTGTGAGCTGAACCTAGATCTTACATTTCTGATGAATTACGGAAGACTGTTTTTGACAGTGTTCATGGAGTAGCCCATTGAAGTGCAAAAGTCAGCATCAAATTTATAATGGACCGCTATGTGTGGCCAAGCATTAAGAGGGATTGTGGGAGGTAGGCAAAGGTGTGCTTGGTGTACCAGAGATGTAATGTCGGTCAGCACATTCACAAACCAGTAGGAGAGTTTACGCAGATTATGGAAGGATTCGTTCATATCCATTTGTACATTGTAGGCCACTGATGGTTCAGAAGAGTAGGAGCAGTGCCAGTTGCAGATACATCAGTGTAAACAGTGGTACAAACATTCTTATGTACCTGAGTCATGTGGTTCAAATATCCTTTGCATTGTAGCTATAGGTCACCAGTTTTAATCGACATTATTTTTGGAACTAGCCAAACTGTGTGGATTCAGACATCACTGCACAATTGCCTACCACCTAGCAAATAACTGTGTGGCTGAGTAGTGGCATAGGACTTTGAAGGCTTTCGTGATGTGCAACAACACGGCATTGCTGCTGGTGTTGTGGCGCCTCAGGACTGCTTGTAAAACAGAGTTATAAGCTTCCATGGCTGAGTTAGTTTATTGGGAAGTACTAGACTGGAATTTTTTGCTGCACCACCAGAAGAAACAATGATCAATATACCACCTGTCCTGCAGTTGGTGCGTAAACATATGTCTAACCTCTACCCGACACAGGGTAAGTGGCATATCATATGCTAAATGTTCGCACATAAATATCTAGGTTCTTGCTCTCATGTACGATTATGGATGGATGCAGTATGACTGCCACTGTAACTATCATATTCTGCTCACTATATGGTATTAACAAGAGGTGAACATACAATATACACAGTAATCAATGGAAAATAGCGAACCATCTTGCTAGACAAAGCGAAACCAGCACTTGCCAGATGACAACAGAGTTTCATCAACAACAGAAAGAGATGGCACTCACACAGCCACATGGACAAGAAGTGGTGACAACATAGGATGACAGCCCACCATCTCTAACACGCAAGGTATGCGAGAGGGAGAAGGCACTGACTCCAGTGAGATATTCTAACGTGGACTGACAAATAACCTACAAGTTACCATACAGCCTCGGAGTACAACAATATTTCAGGGGGTATCTGTGGGAGTGGCCATCATGTGAGTAAGGTGCACTTAGTCCACATTGACATTTTATTCCTTGTTGGAACTTCTAAAGTTGCAGCTCATTTAGTATTTGAGAGTTGGACTATTCTTTTGTTTTATTGAATTTGATGTTTTACCTTTAATCTTGTAATTCTGATTAGAAAAATATTTCATTGTAGCGTCCTGAAGCTTATTATTTCATCTGTATGTGGAATAAGACTAAACAGGACTGCTATCCTGTGTTTATTCCGTACTTCTGCACTGTTTGTTGCATAATGTAGCTACATATTAAATAATGTGTAGCTACTATACACAGTATCCAGTATTTGACAATGAGAGAACTTAGTGACTTGCAACAAACTTTACACATAATTTCGAAACTTAATGAAACTTTTTCTTGCTAACAAGCCCTACAAAAAGATGAAAGGAAAAAAGTTTATTGGTTACTAAATTTTCGATATTCATTCAGTAGAACTGTCGCATCACGCATGACATCTTGACTTTTATATGTATTGCTTCATTGTTGTTAACTCTATTTGCAACACATCTAGCAGATGGTATCCACATATGCTACTGAATGTACCTAAAAAATTGTAACATTGTATGGCATACAGTTAAAGAGGTATGCGGGACACAGGACATGAAGAGAGGGTGAAGGAGTAGGAGATGGAGGGAGAAAGGGGGAGAGAAGGATATGGGCAGGTAGAGTGGAGAAGAGGAGATGGACATAAAAGGTGAAGAAGAGAAAAGGGTAGAGAGAGGGTGAAAAGGAGATGGACAGGGAGTGGGTGTGGAAGAGGTGGACAGAGAGAAGGGGCAGAAGGAGGTGGATGGAGAGGGGGGCAGAGGAAATGGACAGAGAAAGGGTAAAGGAGGAGATGGATTAATACAACTGAAGTAAATGCATACCAGGGCAATGCCAGATACTCAGCTATTTGTTGAATATTTCTGTCCCAGTCACAAGAAACATTTACATTACGTAAACCATTTTCTTCAAAATATTTGAGGGAAACAAGTGAATATTTTGAAAGTTTCTAGTCTTTTTGTAGAGTAGTTTTGTACCCTGCAACTGCTATCTCTTCGCCAGTTAGTAATCGGAAAATGTTGGTTGTTTTTTTACTGGTACTGTTGTAGTTGCTGAAACATCCTGGCACTTATGACCTTACCACCTTCAATTATGACAAATTAAATTTATATTCTGAATATGACCATCAAGAAGTATGAAATGTTATGCAAAATTATTTACTTGAACTCTATCTATGTTGGTATGATTATAAGAAAACTGTGGCCAGATTGTATATTTAGATTAATCTCAATTACTTTCATGGTAGTCAGGAGTGATAATAATATTATTATCTTCCATCAAACTACTTAGCTTGTAAAGTATTGTTTGGTAATTACTTGACTATGAAAAGAAATTAAATTTACTTTCATAATAATACCACTCAAAAATTTATTGGACTTCAAGAAGAATAAATGACTAGAGGTTCTAATGGCTGTGTAGTAATTATACAGGTTCTAATGGCTGTGTAGTAATTATACACAAAATGGCTTTTAAATTAATCACGAACCAAACAAAAACCTTCCGTATTTAGTTATCTCACTTGCACTGAATGAAATTCATATTTTATTTTTATCCAAAACGAATGAGTTTATTCTAATGACACAAAATATATTAATGTTCTTAATGGATATTCAGTCTAACTGTGGAAATACTACTCACATTTAGTAATACAGCTTGTAGACCTAATCCCATCCAAGATCTAATAACATAAGAATTTATGCAAGTGAGCTTTTCATACTTTTAAATGTCATTTTATAACATTCTAACAGTGTTATCTTTGCATAACTTTTATCTTAGTACTAGTTACATGATTCATGCATTGCTGTATGTCATAGATGGTGGAACCAATAAAATTAAATATTGTTTCACTCAAACATACTAGACACTGTCATTTAGTAATTAATTCCCTTGATATGGGGGAAATTTGTTGAGCCTGGCTGTGTCCCCATAGACTTGACATTCAGGAACCATCTGCAAAGAAGAATTACTATACAGTACCATCTTGAAACCAGATATGCTTATGTCCAAAAACCACAAACATTTTAAATAAAAATATTCCGATAGTACATGTTAACTGCTAACACACTGGAACCAAGTTTTATTGTAGTTCAGACTCTGTTAACAATGAGAGAAAAAGTAGTTAACTTCAGAACATATAAACCAGAGAAAAAATGTCAGTGATCACTGAAGATGCTTCGAAATAAAAGCAAAATGCATCTGTTGAAAAATCTCTTAAGTTGCAGTAAGCTTAAGCTGGAAAAAACAATAACATTGGATTGTCATTGGTTTGCCTTTACAGAAGTCTGATATCCAGCTGTCATTTGATAAAGTT
Organism: Schistocerca nitens; assembly: GCF_023898315.1. Lineage (NCBI taxonomy): Eukaryota > Metazoa > Arthropoda > Insecta > Orthoptera > Acrididae > Schistocerca > Schistocerca nitens. The sequence continues at coordinate 304,242,759 of NC_064621.1, read as the reverse complement.
GATAGAACAGGAGGTGCACTATGGAGTTGGTGCAGTTTATCGGTCCAGAAGATGTAAATACTACTTGTATGCTTGTGATTCATTTAATTTTTTAAAACATTTCATCAATAAACACATTGTTGTCTAATTTACAAATGGAGTAATAATAATGACAGTATTAGACAAGATAGTAACAACAACAAAAAACATCAAAATTATTACAATATTAATAGCTCTTACACTTTCAAAGGCAATGCTCTCTGTGACATCATCCCATACATCTTCACAATTATGAACAAGAACTGTGGTCGCTTACTTTGTCTGTAAGTATGAAACACAATTAGATGATATATTTTTGTTTCATTTCAGAGGAGAAGGATGTCTGTGACATAGAGGGATTGCTATGTCACCACATGACAGAAAAGTTATATAGGCTGAAGCCAAAATCCAGCAATGATACAAATGCTATCTATTGTCAGTGCCCCAGTGGATGTGAAGAGATTGAAATAGATGAGACATACAATAGTGTAGTAGGCAGGTAAATTTTTGTAATAATATTGTTATGTCTCAGTTGCATTCTTCACATTTTTGCTTCAACATAAATAATTTTATACTTTGTTTTATAATAAACACCAATCGCTTATTTGCTGAAATCAACTGTAAACATACATTAATTTCATGTAATATTGGGGCTGCACCTGGATGATATTGGCATCTTGCCACGAAATTTTGTACAAGAATCATTCAGCCATCTTTACCCGAAGATGGCTGAATAGTTGCCAGCCAAATATGGCAAGATGTCAACGACTTATGGCTGCAACACCGCAACCTCACAGAATACTCATTACACAGCCAAAACGTAAGGAATTGTACCTCATTAGGGGAACTCTGCTTATTATTGCACCTCAGCCTAATGTCATAACCTTATATATAACACAAAGTAGGTCCTGCCACCTGGCAGGATTAGGTTTGTCAGGTGTGTAACAGCAACTCTTCAGTATTGTGTCATCTTTAGTTGGATGTACTGCAGCGTTCAGTTTGTGTAATTTTTTAAACATTTTGTGCACAGCAAAAGTTTTTGACATTCTAAAAGCACAGTAATCAATCTTTTAAGAGGCAAGCTATTTTTAAACAGTGCAGCATAAAACAGAACCACAAATAATGTAGCTTGACAAGACATCGGCATATTCGTTTGTATTGTTAGTTATGGTAATAGACTCAGCCATAATGGAATGTTGGTTTGCTCCTAATACTGCAGCTCTATGATCATTCTAATGTCACATTGTGTGATAATAGGCTCACTTTTTTATGCATACCATTTCTGACATTTCATCACTCTATCTGTATTTGCAACAAGTTATAACATATTGTTACAGATGCCACCTAAACAGAGAAAGCAGTGGACTGAGGGAAATATGAAAAGAGCAATCATTGCAGTTAGGAATAGAGAGATGGGCCTGGGACATGCATCAAAGCAATTTGACTCTCCGAAATCAACTTGGAAAGACAAAGTCAATTCTGGATTCATTGATTTAAATAAGTTAGTGTCAGTTAAACTTGGGAGAAAACCTGTGCTTAACACTGAGCTAGAGCAATCCCTTGACAAATATTGCTTTGACATGGTGGCCAGATTTTATGGTTTAACTGCAAAAGATATGAAGAAGATGTCTTTTGATTTGGCAGAAAAAATCTTTATGAACTCCTTCTAATAAAGAGACAACTATTGCTGGCTGGCAGTGGCTCCACTCAATTATGCGGAGACACCAAGAGCTTAGTTTAAGAAAACCTCAACAAATATCAGTGAAACGTATTAGAGGATTTAGCAGGGAAAATGTTCAGCAGTTTTTGACATTTACAAACCTCTTCTACAGAAGATAAATTTTGACCCTAAGAGACTTTACAGTTGTGATGAGACAGTTCTATAGCATAAGACAGTGAACGTTTTACAATGAAAGCTAAAAGCCAAATTGGCTCTGTATCCTCAGCAGAGAGAGGATTGTTAGTAACGGCTGTTACTTGCATGAGTGCGACAAGCCACTTTATACCTCCTTTATCTGTATTTTCACGAAAAAATCAAAATCCAGAACTATTAGATGGGCATCAAATGCAAGCATGGCTGTCTAACACAAATCAGCATAGATAGAATCTGAAAGTTTCCTTAAATGATTTGAAGACCAGTTTTCAGAAAGTGTGAAACCTACCAAGGAAGACCCCAATATGCTGGTCTCAGATGGCCACCATTCACACACAAGAAACTTACATTTACTCTGGTCAGCTAGGGAAAGTGGTGTACACATAGTGAGCTTACCAACTTACTGTTCTCATGAGATGCAACCTCTTCACAGAGCATTCATGTTTCCCCCAAAAACTTACTATGCACAGGAAATAGAAAGCTGGTTGAAAAATCATACAGGTAGAGTGGTGAGTCATTTCCAGATTGCAGAGCTGTTTGATTAAGCTTACAGAAAGTCAGCCACAGTAGCTACAGCAGAACATGGTTTTAGAATAACTGGGCTGTATCTGCTGAACAGAAACATTTTCCAAGACCAAGAATTTTCAGTGGCTGATTCTACCATGTCCACTGGTCAGCAAGACAACCCACAAGACTCTGTCCATCATTCAGCAGAAAATGACAGGTATCCAGCTGAAATGAATCACATCAGACAGGAACTACTTGAGCCCCAGCCTGGACCTAGTGGCTCCCAACCACCGGTAAACAAGAGTGGTATACTCATTGTTCAAGGACAAGCCAGGTGTGAATCTTCCTCACCATCTGCAAATGACCACAGCAGTTTTCCAGTAGATATAAGTTCCTCACCACAACTGAAAGGCCAAACTGTTCATTTGAAGAGAAGTGTGTGACCAAGCTGCCCAGCAACTGTTCTGACAAGTACACCATGCAAAATGAAACTCAGTGAAGAGATTTCCAAAAAATCAAATAAACATGTTGCAAAAATTGTTTTTGCTGATAGATCAAAAAATAAATAAATAAATAAATAAACTCACTATATAACATAAAAAGGAAAAATTATGCATAGGAAGAAAACTTGTAATTAAGAAAAGGAATGTCCCACATAAGCCATTATTGGAGATATCCTCAGAATCAGATGTAGATCTTGATAAACCATTTACAGTGCCCACAGATGACAAAGGCAGTGAAAATGATTGCGTGTGTCCTTTCTGTAACCAGCTTTATTTGACTGACAGGCTCAAAGAAAAATGGATAACTTGTACTAAATGTTGGATGTTGTGTCATGAACAGTGTACTGGCTATAAAACCTTTATTTGTGATTTTTGTTTGGAAGCATAAATTCCAGCTTTGTATAATGTATGTAGTGTATGACATTTTTCTATGTGAAATTGTGTGACAGAACTGTATCTGGACATGTAAAAAAATATAATAAAATTCTAAAATGTTCAGTTAATTTATTTTCATTCCTTAATTCTATTTTAAAATTGTTGGAGCTAGTAACTCTAACATTGCACAGGGCAATATTAGGAGGACACCTGGTGCTATATTAGGAATACCTTTTTCCAAACTCCTATACGTATTTGGTGTGGTTTTTTATTTTTGATTTATTTATTAGATGAGATATTTACTTAATTATTTCAGATAAGGGACAGCAACAACCATGTTACTAAGAAATTAGCAAAGGAACTCAATAAAAGTAATAACAGCTAAATTCCCCCCCCCCCCCCCCAAAAAAAATGGTGCAATATTAGCCATAGTTCCCCTAACTGTGTCTTTTAACAATGAATTCTCTAGTAGGATATTCATTATAGATTTAAAATGCTTTTATCAGTAAAATAATTATCTAACATAATAAAGTTTTTTCTTTATTGCTTCTCATGATCTGATGCATGGGGCCATGTTAACTAATAGAAGGAATGTGACACTTGCCATCTCTCTTTACAAGTACTGGAAACCATTTTGTGAACAGAGTGTTGAGTTTATTTTTGGGTTGTACTTCCCTGCTCTGGGTCAGAATCTAGTCCTAGATTCACCTGAACTTCTGTGGAGAATCATCCAAAACTGACATTCAAGCTGGCATGTATACCAAATCAACAGTCATCAAACCAGCACACAGATTCAGCCCATGGCAGTCTCATGTCCCTATTACAATTGCTAGTGCACAATGTGTTACATCACATGAAAGGTTCTCGGACACTTATTCCTTCACAGAGCAAAATGCTTGAAGACTATACCACTGAGAGTCTTGTGGGTAAAGTTAGAAGACTGCACATTTTGAGTACTTCAGCAACAATATTTCTTTCTCTCGTGCAAATATAGAGGCCTACCGACAGCCATTCTTCCAATGTTCTCCTTCTGACAGACAAGTTTGGTGTCTGAGTCACTGTGTGTTTCTGGTGGCTTGGGGTGGAGAGGGGGGGTGTGGGGTGGGTGATGGTATGAGCAATGGATGGCAGTTGGATGAATGGATGGCTGAAGGGGGCGGAGGGGAAAAGGAAGGGTACAATGGCAGAGATACTCGATTTACCTGGTGTTTATGGAGGTTGAAGGAATGGGTATTGCCAAGCATGTCAAAAGCATCCAATGCATGATACTTGGCTTCCACAGAAAAGTAAGGGAGTGCTAAGGAGTATGTCTGCACGTGCTCTAGTGACCACCATTGGAATGTTGAGCATCATAATGTATGGAGATCTTGACTTTATCATCATGATCATGAGGATGACATAAACCTCTGATGCAAAACAAAAATATGTCTGTATATGGCCTTGAAGCCAAAAACTGGTTAACATAATAAAAGTAATACAGCGGAACTAAATTAAACTAGCATGTTTCACTTATTAAAAAAAGAACTCAAAATGAAGTACGTTCACCAAAAGACTGAGTGACAACTGACATAACACAGTTGTTATTGGTCAGCCTCTAGAGCTCTTTCCACACCATTGTATAAAGGTTGCTCAGGTATACCGCAGGGCTGCTCAGCAGAAGCTGACACAGTGTCAAGCAGGAGCAACTCTACCGCAGGGGCAAGCATGCAACCTTGATGATGTTGGAAGTCTTATGACTTCGGCTGTAATTCTGTGTTTATTTAAGATCTAATTTCTTACCCAGGGGAGTTATTACATTGCTTGCAAAGGGGATATTGTTTATTTAGGGCGTATCACTATAATTTATTATGCTTATCTCTACAATTTACAACTCAAAATGTTAGCTGGATATTTTTACAACATAGCTTTATCTTAATTAGTATAATTTATGACCCAGTGTAAATGCCACTGTCAAAACATGGCACTCTTATCTTTATCGCTATAATTTATGATATGCTGTGCCTGCCACAATCAAAACACAACACAGTTGCCATTATACTTAGGCCACCTTATTTTTATTGCTGTAACTTATTACCCAGTGCGTTATTCCACTTATCTTAATGTGTTTAATTTATGACATGGTAAATGGTCACCACACTCATAACATGACTTTTTTTTCATCATCAATCTTATGTCTGCTTGGATGTGGCCTGCCACAAAATTCCTCTTCTGTGCCAAACTCTTCATCTCAGAGTAGCACTTGCAACCTACATCCTCAATTACTTGCCGGCTGTACTCAAAATCTATGTCTTCCTCTACAGTTTTTGCCCTCTACAGCTCTCTTTAGTATCATGGAAGTCATTCCCTGATGTCTTAATAGATATCCTATCATCCTGTCCCTTCTTCTTGTCGGTGTTTGGCACACATTCCTTTCCTCTCTGATTCTGTACAGAACCTTCTCATTCCTTATTTTATCAGTCCACATAATATGTAACATTGTCTGTAGCACTGCATCTCAAATGCTTCAATGCTCTTCTGTTCTGGTTTTTCCACAGTCCATCTCTCACTATCATACAATGGTCTGCCCCGAACATACACTCTCAGAATTTATTCCTCAAATTAAGGCCTATGTTTGATACTAGTAGACTTCTCTTGGCCAGAAATGCCCTTTTTGTCAGTGCTAGTCTGCTTTTGATGTCCTCCTTTCTCCATCTGTCATTGGTTATCTGCTGCCTAGGTATCAGAATTCCTTAACTTCATCTAATTTGTGACCATCAATCCTTATGTTAAGTTTCTTGCTGTTCTCATTTCTGCTATTTCTCATTACTTTCATATTTCTTTGATTTACTCTCAATCCATATTCTGTACTCATTAGACTGTTCACTTCATTCAGCAGATCATATAATTGTTCTTCACTTTCACTCAGGATAGCAGTGTCATTAGTGAATCATGTCACTGATGTCCTTTCACCTTGAATTTTAATCCCACTTTTTATTTCCATCACTGCTTCTTCCATGTAGAGAGATTGGACAGTAGGAGTGAAAGGCTACACCTGTGTCTTAACTCTTTTTAATCTGAGCACTTCATTCTTTGTCACCCACTGTTATTATTCCCTCTTAGCCATTATACATATTGAATATTTCCCATCCTGCCTATAGCTTACCCTCATTTTTCTCACAATTTTAAATTAAAACATGCACATCATCACTGTTGATAAATATATTGCAGAAAACACACACATACAATACAAAGAAAGGTACTACCATCACACTATATTCTTTTCACAGAGATGTTTTTTTCACACTCTGCTCAAATTGCACCATAGAAGCTCATACAGAGAAGAGAAGCATACACTAGAAACCCTTGGCTTCTTTGTGCTCTGGGAATGGCGCTAAATTCAAATGATGGTCACTGCATTAAGTAACATATGTACAACAGAATACTTGGATGGAACTGGCCCTTGTTGGTAACTGTTGTCTGCCATTGCTATCACCCCATGGCAGAAGACTGGTACACATCTTCAGTACAGGGATGCAGAAGGCAAGAAGTATAATGCTCTCCTCCTTGCTACTGAAATTCCTGGAATGTTGGACAATCTCTGTGGCCTGATTGTATTGCCTTTCATGGTATCCACCTTGAGTCCTATCAAAATGAATGTGGTGATATCCTGGCTGCAAAAGCATGTTCCACAACATCTGATATGTCAATGTCTCCCCTTCTATGGTTACTCTTCTGCTCGTTCTTCTTCTTCTTCTTCTTCTTCTTCTCTCTCTCTCTCTCTCTCTCTCTCTCTCTCTCTCTCTCTCTCTCTCTCTTTTTTTTTTTTTTTTTTTTTTTTTTTTTTTTTACCACTCATTGCTTAGTACCCATCTACACATTCCCACAAATACACAGAACCCTATAAATTTCTGATTTTTTTCCAGTGGTTTGCGAGTATCCATGGCCAGTTTTAGATGATCATGTATCTTCCAGACGGGTTTGTAGATTACAGCAATGTTCCATTTTGTCAAAACTTTCCCTACACAATCAGTAATGTCCTTGATAGAAGGCAGGAAAACTGTTAAAAACGTTGGCAGGTAGAGCAAGAAACATCTGCAAACCAGAGCTGCTTGATGCAGGATTAAAACACCTTATCAGTGCAGCACTCAAGAATAGTTCTTCATCCACTGAGATAAAAAGAGTCTTAAGACGTCCACACAAAACCATAGTGATGAACAAGTGCCAATGAAATTGGAAGTTTTTCTGACTTACATTAATGATGTTGACTGTATAGGAAACATTTTGACAGAACAAAACATTGCTGTAATCTACAAACCCACTCAGAAGACACAGGATCACCTAAAACTGGCCAAGGATCCCTGCAAAATGCTGGAAATGCAAGATTTATAGGGTTCCGTGTATTTGGTAGGATGTGTACATGGGTACTAAGTAAATAGCTGTAAAAAAAAAGACTAGATGAGTACAAGGCCAGCTGTAAAATTGGAGATTGACAGATCAGCTATGGCAAAACATGAACATGTTTGCAGCCTGGAACCACAACATTCATTTTGATAGGACTGAAGAACTGGCAGCCAGAAGTGGATGCCACAAAGAGCTGTGCAGACAGGCCAGACAGATTGATAAATACTTCAGGAATTGAAGTAGGAAGGAAGAGGGCAAGAAATTAATTGACATCTTGATCCTGGTACTGATGATACGTGTAAAAGTCTTCCACCATGGGGTGATACCAACGGTAGACAACAGCAACCTTCAATGGTCTATTGTGCTTCAATATTCTAAGAATGTGACATCACACCACTATGCAGGAACACATGAAAATGGAATTTTGCTGCAGTTGTCCATGTACCCGAGGTCTAGGAATAGTGTCCTAACTCCCAGGTTGAAAACCTGCCACTGCTTAAATTTTGATTAATAATCAGCATTGGCACCAAAGACTTCCAGCATATGAAGTCACCCTCATTTGAGGACGCAGAAGGCAATGGAAGCCACTGAATTTAAGACATGTAACTTGTAGGACATGTGGCCTTTAATTGAAAAAGTGTCATGACGGTTTATCTGTTGGTAAAAGATTCCAGAATTGTCCCCCCAATTCTGATCTCTGGGAGCTGATGGTCTACAGGGGAGATGACCATGAGAAAAAAATTGAATAACCAACAAAAGCTTAATGGAAGCTTGAACATTGGTAGGGAAGCTGGAAAATCTGAAAATAGAAATGCAAAGGCTCAATTTAGAGGTAATAGGAGTCAGTAAGTGAAATTGAAAGAAGACAAGGATTTCTGGTCAGATGAGTAAAGGGTAATATCAATGGAAACAGAAAGTGGTAGAGTGGCAGTAGGTTGCATTATAAATAGGAAGTTAGGGCAGAAAGGGAGTTACTTCTAACAGTTCAGTGATAGGGTTGTTCTTATCAGAATCGACAGCAAACCAACACCAACAATGATATTCAGGTATACATGCTGACATCGCAACCTGAAGATGAAGAGATAGAGAAAGTATGTGAGGATATTGAAAGGGTAATACAATGCATAAAGGCAGACAAAAATCTAACAGTCATGGAGGAATGGAATGCAGTTGTAGGGGAAGGAGTAGAAAAAATGGCTACAGTAGAATATTGGTTGGGACAAGGAATGAGAGAGGAGAAAGACTAATTGAGTTGTGTAATAAATTTCAGCCTGTAATACTGAATATTCAATTCAAGAAGGTAACTGCAAAGAAACTATGGGTAACAGATGGAATACTTAAGCTGATCGATGAAAGAAGGAAGAACAAAAATCTTCGGGGAAATTCAGGAATACAGAAATACAAGTCACTGAGGAATGAAATAAATAGGAAGTGCAGGGAAGCTAAGATGAAATGGCTCCAGGAAAAATGTGAAGAAATTGAAAAAGAAATTATTGTTGGAAGGTCTGACTCACCATGTAGGAATGTCAAAACAGCCTTTGGTGAAATTAAAAGCAAGTGTGGTAATGTTTAGAGTGCAACAATAATTCCACTGTTAAATGCAGAGGAGAGAGTGGACAGGTGGAAAGAATACATTGAAGGCCTCTATGAGGGGGAGGACTTCCCTGATGTCATAAAAGACGAAACAGGAGTCAATTTCGAAGAGATAGGGGATTCAGTATTGGAATCAGAATTTAAAATAGCTTTGGAGGACTTAAGATCAAATGAGGAAGAAGGGATGGATAACATTCCATCAGAATTTCTAAAATCAATGGGGAAAGTGACAATAGAATGACTATTCATGTTGGTGTGTAGAATGTATGAGTCTGGCAACACACCATCTGACTTTCAGAAAAATATCATCCACACAATTCTGAAGTCTGCAAGAACTGACAAGTATGAGGATTATTGCACAATCAGCTTAATTTCATGCATCCAAGTTGCTGACAAGAATTATATACAGAAGAATGGAAAAGAAAATTGAGGATGTGTTAGATGACTATCAATTTTGCTTTAGGAAAGGTAAAGGCACCAGAGAGGCAACTCTGACTTTTTGGTTGATAATGGATTCTAGACTAAAGAAAAATCGAGGCACATTCATAGTATTTGTTGATCTGGGAAACACATTTGACAAGGTAAAATGGTGCAAGATGTTTGAAATTCTGAGAAAAATAGTGGTAAGCTGTATGAGAGACATGTAATATACCGGTACATATGTGCAAGAACCAAGAGGGAATAATAGTGGGTGGACAACCAAAACTGAAGTGCTTGGATTAAAATGGGTGTAAGACAGGAATGTAGTCTTTTTCTCCTACTGTTCAATCTATACATCGAAGAAGCAATGACAGAAATAAAAGGAAGATTCAAGGGTGGGATTAAAATTCAAGGTGAAAGGATATCAATGATATGATTTGCTGATTTCATTCCTAGCTTGAGTGAAAGTGAAGAAGAATTACGTGATTTGCTGAATGGAATGAACAGTCTAATGAGTACATAATATGGACTGAGAGCAAATCAAAGAAAGATGAAAGTAATGAGGAGTAGCAAAAGTGAGAACACTGAGAAACTTAAAATCAGGACTGATGATCACAAAGTAGATGAAGTTAAGCAATTCTATTACCTAAGCAGCAAAGTAACCAATGACAGATGAAGCAAGGAGAGCATCAAAAGCAGACTAGCACTGGCAAAAAGGGCATTCCTGGCCAAGAGAGGTCTATTGGTATCAAACATAGACCTTAAATGACGAAGAAATTTCTAAAAATGTATCTCTGGAGCACAGCATTGTATGCTAGTGAAACATGGACTGTGGAAAAACTGGAACAGAAGAGAATCAAAACATTTGAGATGTAGTGCTACAGATGAATGTTGAAAATTAGGTGGATTGATAAAGTAAGGAAGGAGGATGTACTGTGCAGAAATGGACAGGAAAGGAATATGTGGAAAATGCTGATAAGGAAAAGGATGATAGGACATCTTTTAAGACAGCAGAGAATGACTTCCATGGTACCAAAGTGAGCTGTAGAAAGCAAAAACTGTAGAGAAAGGCATATTGGAATGCATCCAGCAAATAATTGAGGATGTATGTTGCATGTACTACTCCAAGATGAAGAGGTTGGCATGGGAGAGATGGGCTGCATCAAAACACAAAAAAAAGAGAAAGAGAGAGAAATAAAAAGAAGGAGTGAGCCTGGGTGTGAATCAGACACTCAAAGAAGCTAAAACGTGGATAAACCATTCAGTTTTAATGTGAAAGCCATCTGACTACGGCATAATAGCCCAGAATGGTGTAATAATTGTGACATTACTAGCAGTAAAAGTACAAGCTTTCATCAAGTTTTGTTAAATGAAACTGATTTTTTTATGTAAAGTGTCACTTCTAAAGAAATTTTGTGATAGTCAATAAAGCAAGGAATTAAGGTTAAACGATATTATAATGAAGAAGTACTTAATGAAGTAAAGATACATTAATGAAGTGAAATGATGTAATGAAGTATGTGAAGCAACAAGGTACTGATAAGATGTGTGGAGCAGTAAGGAAATCGGTAATGAGGTAATAATGACAAGTATGAAAAGTATTGTGTAGGACAGCAATGGTTAGGAACTCTGGCTTTGTGTTAATTTGTTTCTGCAAATTCATTATTGCAATTTACAAGGTTTGTTATGGAAAGTAAAGAAAACATAAGAAATTGAAAATTATAAAGGCTAACTACCATATGCAAAGGTTAATATAATTCTGTTATGGTAAAGTGTCTGTATGATTTGTCACATAGTTTGGTACTATGTTATAGTTTGTAGCACTTTAAACAAAAATTGAATGAAATATTATTGTTTTAATGCTATATGGAACTATATGGCACAATAGAACTTATTTTTCATGTTGTTACAAAGTGCTATTTTCATCTTTGGTTCCAATGGATTCATTGAATATGCATTAAAAGAAAAGATGATATGATAATTAACTAGTTGCAACACTTAAAGTAAATATGAACATTCTCACAGGAGAAACAACAGCAAAGCAAAAAATTTACTAAAAGCTAAGTAAAATTTGATACTAATAGTAAACTTGACGTTCTCTTCAATAAGTTTAAGTAATTTGCTTTGAGTGCAACTAATTGAGATTAAAAGACAGCTTCCATCCACCTAACTGAAGTAATTAAGTAATATGTTGTTGTAAAACAGAAATAAATGTTAAATTCATAATGAAACATTTTGATTATTTTGCTCTAGATTTAGAGATATATGTAACATTTTGATAATGTAAGTTTTTTGTACACTCCTGGAAATTGAAATAAGAACACCGTGAATTCATTGTCCCAGGAACGGGAAACTTTATTGACACATTCCTGGGGTCAGATACATCACATGATCACACTGACAGAACCACAGGCACATAGACACAGGCAACAGAGCATGCACAATGTCGGCACTAGTACAGTGTATATCCACCTTTCGCAGCAATGCAGGCTGCTATTCTCCCATGGAGACGATCGTACAGATGCTGGATGTAGTCCTGTGGAACGGCTTGCCATGCCATTTCCACCTGGCGCCTCAGTTGGACCAGCGTTCGTGCTGGACGTGCAGACCGCGTGAGACGACGCTTCATCCAGTCCCAAACATGCTCAATGGGGGACAGATCCGGAGATCTTGCTGGCCAGGGTAGTTGACTTACACCTTCTAGAGCACGTTGGGTGGCATGGGATACAGGCGGACGTGCATTGTCCTGTTGGAACAGCAAGTTCCCTTGCCGGTCTAGGAATGGTAGAACGATGGGTTCGATGACGGTTTGGATGTACCGTGCACTATTCAGTGTCCCCTCGACGATCACCAGTGGTGTACGGCCAGTGTAGGAGATCGCTCCCCACACCAGGATGCCGGGTGTTGGCCCTGTGTGCCTCGGTCGTATGCAGTCCTGATTGTGGCGCTCACCTGCACGGCGCCAAACACGCATACGACCATCATTGGCACCAAGGCAGAAGCGACTCTCATCGCTGAAGACGACACGTCTCCATTCGTCCCTCCATTCACGCCTGTCGCGACACCACTGGAGGCGGGCTGCACGATGTTGGGGCGTGAGCGGAAGACGGCCTAACGGTGTGCGGGACCATAGCCCAGCTTCATGGAGACGGTTGCGAATGGTCCTCGCCGATACCCCAGGAGCTACAGTGTCCCTAATTTGCTGGGAAGTGGCGGTGAGGTCCCCTACGGCACTGCGTAGGATCCTACGGTCTTGGCGTGCATCCGTGCGTCGCTGCGGTCCGGTCCCAGGTCGATGGGCACGTGCACCTTCCGCTGACCACTGGCGACAGCATCGATGTACTGTGGAGACCTCACGCCCCACGTGTTGAGCAATTCGGCGGTACGTCCACCCGGCCTCCCGCATAGCCACTATACGCCCTCGCTCAAAGTCCGTCAACTGCACATACGGTTCACGTCCACGCTGTCGCGGCATGCTACCAGTGTTAAAGACTGCGATGGAGCTCCGTATGCCACGGCAAACTGGCTGACACTGACGGCGGCGGTGCACAAATGCTGCGCAGCTAGCGCCATTCGACGGCCAACACCGCAGTTCCTGGTGTGTCTGCTGTGCCGTGCGTGTGATCATTGCTTGTACAGCCCTCTCGCAGTGTCCGGAGCAAGTATGGTGGGTCTGACACACCGGTGTCAATGTGTTCTTTTTTCCATTTCCAGGAGTGTATATACTTTCCATGTAATTGTTTACTGAGCATGAGCATAACCATACACACTGTCAGGGCTGCAAGAAAATGAACTCATGGCTTGAACATTTGGAGGCTGTGAATAGAGGTGGTTGTGAAGGTGGCTGGATTACAGATGAAGTAGAGTGCAAGTGTAAAATGTAAATATGGTGTTATTACTATTATTGTCATCATTGCTACTTATTTATAAAATGGTAGAATTTTTTCTTATCCAAGAAATTTATTGTCTATACCTATGTAAAACTATTGTATAAAAGTTGTATATTTTTGTTTGGAAGGCAATGACCAAACCTAGTTCCAGATTAATGCTGTTATTATAAATTAAGGTTATGTGAAAAATTTGATAATTTATTTACATTACTTTAAGATGTTTGCAACTAATTGCTGTACAGTGGACTATACAGCCAGCTGTTTGTCTGTATCTGTCCATAAAATCCAGAGTCAGGGAGATGAGTAATTGCTCCATCTGTTAGGACTTCAACTCCTGTTAATAACTATATTTTTCCCCTTTGCTTATTTCTCAAATTTTGCTCAGTCTCTAAGTTTCCGATATTAAAAAACATCAATTAAACTATTTCCTACATAGATTCATTAGTCATGGTAGCATTTTATTGTGTTGACCCCAATATCTTGCTTAGTTTTACCAGGAAACCTGTTTATAAAGTGTTAAACCTAATTGAAAATTCCACTGCGTTACATAACATGAAAAACACTATGAGCTAATATGTACTTCTGGGTGTACTGAAACCACTAGTTATTAAAATCGGTAATTCAACTTTCAAATAACATATTTCAAATCCTATGAAAGTACTTAATTTGTGAGATGATTAATATTCAGTCTCAGAAATAGCTACATCTTCCATTGAAGATTTTGCCTCCACGCTTATTAAATTCCAACATCAGTCAGTATACTTTTATAGACCTAAATTATATGCTCAAGATGACATACTTCACTAATTGATAAATTCATTAAATTTGAGTAATTTACCAAAATTTCCAATATGACAGTTGGATTCATAAGTATGGTATTCCTGATATGCATGCATAAAATCGTTCCATAAACATTACTAAATTTGTAGACCACCACATTTTTCACAAACAAAATTTTTATCAATACTTACATACCATTCTGAGCAGAAAAATCTAATCAACCTGTTTTCCAAATGGTTGTGTAGTTTCCAAAATAACATTTTACTTATATGCTGGTCTTTGAATAGTTGAATGTCCTTCAAAGTCAGCAGTCTGTCCCTAATCCCAGTCAAGTTAACAAACATGTAACACCCACGTCAAGTCTGTTCCTACTATTTGCTATTCTACAAATTGTTGGCAAAAATATGTATAGTGACATCGACAAAAACTCAATAATGAGAGTGTCAAAAACCTTTAAGTGATTTATGTAACTCACATTAATGAATATTTTTACTAAACAGTGTTGTGGTTGGTGGGATACATGAACTATCATTGTCATCTGAATGGACTGTTTTTGAGCATGGTGATTTTTATTAAGGGCTGTCCTGAGTGAAACACTGTTATGCATTTTCTCTGTTAGAGTACTAGAAGACAGAACTGCATGTGAACTGTGGTATGTTGTATAAATACGAACTGTGTTCTATGCCACAGTTAATTCCTTTGTTTAATGAGTTAGAGCTTCCACTGATTCTTGGGCAGTGTTATTAATTTATACTGCAATCACTTAAAAATTTATGTGAGTAATTCTGCCACTGGATTCTTATTCATTTGTGAATGCCAACCTGATGTGCTATTAATCCTGAAAAGTTGAAAAACTAGTCATCATCTAAACAATGGGACTTCCCAGATAATAAATGCCTGAGAAAGTGCAAAATTGTAGTTTTGTGTTCATTTTTGAGTAAACACCAGTCTGTACTCAATTAAATTTTCAGTCTCATGACTTCAGACTGACAAGCTAACAAAGAGGAGATAGAGGAGAGACTGAAAACCTGGCTGCAGTGCTTATAATGTGAAAATAACTTTCCTTCCTATTAACCACTGCAACAAATGTCATATCCACAATAGGCAAAGATTCAGCTGCTACAGTAGAATAGCATCAAGAAGAAGGGGAACATAGGGTATCCATAAAAGCAGCATATTTTTTACATATAATGTTAGGCCTGGTTAGCTTGAACACTTCAGGGCTATATTAGGTATCGTCCTATTCAAAGTCATATGCCTTTGCCTTTCTCCCACCTTTCAACTCAGTTACCTGTTCAGTTATCAGGAGAGCTATAATTTGTCATGGGATATGAACCATAGTGTAACACAGCATTTTTTTCACATTAACAATCACTGCCAGAAGTGAAACTAGCGATAAGTGATAAACAAAAATTCTAAGAGTGACAGGGCATTGAATATGACACCTATGGATCAATAGTCTATCACTAAAACACTAATTTTGTCACACATACCGCTGCTAATTTTTGCATAACAAGCAATTCATAAAAATAGTATCTTGGTGTGCACTATTTCTTGGAACATGAGCAAATTACATTTGATTTGATTTGATTCTTTATTTGGTCCTGCTAATTACATATTGTACAAAGGGTGTACTACATGGAAACACCAAAGAAACTGGTATAAGCATGTGTATTCAAATATAGAGATATGTAAACAGGCAGAATACAGCACTGTGTCAGCAACACCTATATAAGACAACAAATTTCTGGCGCAGTTGTTAGATCAGTTACCGCTGCTATAATGGCAGGTTATCAAGATTTAAGTGAATTTGAATGTGGTGTTATAGTTAGCAAATGAGCGATGAAACACAGCATCTCTGAGGTACCGATGAAGTGGGGATTTTCCTGTATGACTATTTCACGAGTGTATTGTGAATGTCAGGAATCCAGTATAACATCAAATCTCTGACATCACTGTGGCCTGTAAAAGATCCTGCAAGAACAGGACCAACCACAACTGAAGAGAATTGTTCAATGTGACAGAAATGTAACCCTTCCAAAAATTGCTGCAGATTTCAATGCTGAGCCATCAACAAGCGTCAGCATGCAAACCATTGAATATCATTGATACGGGCTTTCCGAGCTGAAGGCCCACTTGTGTATGCTTGATGACTCCACGACACAAGACCTGAGCCTGAGCCTCGGCCCATCAACACCAAAATTGGACTGTTGGTAACTGGAAACATGTTGCTTGGTCGGACAATACTGAGTGGATGGACATGTACAGTTATGGAGACAACCTCATGGACTCATGGACTCTGCATGTCAGGAAGGGCTTCTGCTGGACACCAAACTCTTGAGACATGAGCTTTATGGAGCAGATCTGGAATGCCTTGCAATGTGCTGTTCAGGAGAGATCTCCACCCCCTTGTACTCTTACAGATTCATGGTGTCAAATCCCTCTATCACTACTTCAGACATTAGTTCATGCCACATCATGTTCTGGCACTTCTGTGTGCTCATGGGGGTCCTACATGATATTAGGCAGGTGTACCAGTTTCTTTGGCTCTTCAGTGTATAATATAGAACAAGTCAAGTAAAATAAAACAAAATTTTATGAGCATTTGATATATCATATAAATACATAATCAAAATATCCACGGGTGTACTGCTGGTCTACTGTGTCCAACGGGCACAATATTTCAGCGATCATACATGTTGCCATCATCAGGTGAACTGATGGTGTGAGCTCCTGTGAATGTGC
The DNA here is from genome assembly GCF_023898315.1 of Schistocerca nitens. NCBI lineage: Eukaryota > Metazoa > Arthropoda > Insecta > Orthoptera > Acrididae > Schistocerca > Schistocerca nitens. The sequence continues at coordinate 304,225,675 of NC_064621.1, read as the reverse complement.
CAGTACGGAGATCCGTACACTATGGCTGCTCAGGGGGATGCCGGATCTCCGTACTGGCATGTTCGCAGGAGCACAGTCCGTCAGTTCACCTGATGATGGCGACATATATCTTCACCGAAATATTGTGCCCGCTGAACACTGTAGACCGGCAGTACACCCGTGGATATTTTGATTATCAAATACGCCACAAGAAACTCAAGAATCACATATAAATACATATTTTTGATGAACCATTAGTTGTGAACAACATAACAAGCTGCATTTTAATAGTATAAGTTCAAGTGAATGCTTAAAGAGCAAACTGAATAGAATTACACATTCCAGTGCCACAAATAAATAATTAAATTGACATTCTGTCATAATGATTTAAATTAAAATACAAGATTTTTATCTTCATCACGTAAGTAAGTTTTAGTGAATACTTAATAGTGTAGAATAAATGATAGCAGAAATTTTAACCTATGATATAAATAAATTTACATTTCATCACTGAAATTTACATCAGGAATATACAATTTTGTCTTCATGACGTAGGTAAAGATTTTTTTTTTAAAAGGGCTTTTTTTATGTAAGTGGTTTCCTTTATTTATACTTAGAAGGATGCTTTATTACTCTACGAATTCATTCATTTTATAATAAGTTTGTTCTCTAAGGAATGTTTTCAGTTTGATTTTGAATACCTACATGTTGTTAATTTCCTTTTTTTATTTTGATGGGAAGCTTGTTATATACTTTTATTTGTGACCTAGTTACTCCCCTTCAGACTTTTGTGAGAGTTGCAGAGCCTTGGTGGAAATGTTTCCCCTCTCTTGTGTTATGCTTGTGAATGTCATAGTTTTTTTGTTTTAATAATTCATTGTTTCTGGCTAGAAACATCATCAGTGAGTATATACATTGATTTGTAGCAGCAAATCTGCTGAGATTTTTAAAGAGACCTCTGTAGGATACCTTCTGTCCATTTTCCTTATTATGCTTAGTAGACTATGGAATGATTTCTTGCAGGAAAGACTTGGGAGACATAGCCATATTAGACATTTCTTTGGAAAGATCTTCATCCCTTCATTACCGGAGAGTTGTAGTCCGTGGGAGTTTGGACATGGTTGGTGAGTAGTCATCTTTAATTCTTTAAAATAATTGTGCTATTTGATTTCATATTAACTAATAACTAAACAAAATGGAATACTTTAATAAATATTTTCATCAAACATGGGTGCACAACCTTTGTGAAATGTTTCAAAGGAATACTTTTCTAATCTGAGCTGTAAACATTTTTATTTAAATATACAGTTGGTAAATTTTCACATTTTGATGTGTCCGACAAACATAATAAACAGCATTAATGCACAGTGTGTGACTGTTATGTAGAGTAGGAACACAATGAAAGGCACATAACTGATTATTCAGTTTCCTGCAGAAGTACAAGTATATATGTAGACACACATATTGAGTGCATAAATTTTGCTGTTATAATTTATGAAGTACATGTTTGTCCATTGTAGAAAATTGAGTGTCCCTTATATGATGTTGTGTGGATGTTAAAATATCATTTATTGGGACATGAAGTACAAACAGAATGTAGAATGTAGATTGTACAGTCTACATTCAGACAGAGCACTATGTAAAATACGAGAGTGAGGGTCCAGGTCCTTTATTACCCACCAACCTTCACTAATAGCTTCCAAGCATGTAACTGAGAACTGGGCAGTATGAGCTGTTGTAATGAAAATAATGCTTGTTATTGTCTGCCCATTGCATACATACACATTGAACTGATCATATCTTTGTGCGTATGTTGGAAGCTGCTTGTACCCAATCTGGAACAAGCTGTATTACATTATTCACCACACTGATATTCCACCTTCACACACACACACACACACACACACACACACACACACACACACACTTCAAGTCTTTTGAATCTTAAATGATAGAAATTCTGCTACTGAATAGAAGCAATGATCCAATAAGAATGCCCTTAGGGTTTTACAAAAGAGTAAGAACGATGATATGTCTTTTACTTTATATGGAAGATTATTGTAAATTTACATAGCACTGCTTACTGTGGAGGTTTTATAGGATGATGTCCTTATTGACTGTACATGTATGATGACAGGAAGTAAAGTAAGTCAAAATATAAATGTTATAAGCAAATACAAAATGTAACATGAAGTACAGTAGCCATATTCTAAACATTTCCATGGATTGAAGTGACTGTGCTTAATTCAGCACAAAAAGAAGAGAAAAATAAATACACAAAAACTAGAATACTATGCCCAGGAAAGAAACATGTAAAAGTAACTTTTCAAAACATAATTTTAGCAAATAATCAAATAAAAACAAACAAAAAGGAAGCATAAAATAGTCCACTTCTATTGGCTGACAAATGCATCTAATGATTACAAAATTTTACCAATAACTGCACCTTAGATTTCTTTTTATGTAGAGCATCATTATCATATAAACCTTGAATGTTATTAGATGCGGTAAATGGTAAGTACAAGATTTTGACTGGGAAACTGTGATGTGATAATAGCAGGAAAGTAAAAGTTAGGTAAGAGTAAATAAATGAGAAGGAGACTAGCTGACATTCAGTCCAGAAAGATTGTGAGGATAGAGGTAGTTAAAAGAAAATGGTTTTGGAAGGTGAGGAGAATCTGAGTGACATGATTACTGAAGCAAATGTTGAAGTCATTGGTGGTGTGTTGTGCTGGTGTGAATATTTGTGTTTAGCCACAGTCTGGAAGTAAGCACTCACATGAGTTAGTAGTTTATCAGTTCTCAGTCCTATAATGAACAATGCTTAGTAATTGCAGAACAGTTATTTATTTATTTATCTACTCATTCATCCATAGACAACTTTCATTGGATGAGTGTCATCGCTATTCTTGGGATGTGACGCTTTTATATCAATAGTAGTGACTGTGTTGATAGGGATCTCAACTATGAATGTTGTGTTTAACTGCACAGCAGTTAGTCACTTAGTTTGAAGCCATGAATGTCTTCACTGTGTAAAGAAAGATGAATTTGTATTTACCTTTTTCTAAATAAACATTCTTAATGTGGTAGCAGTCCACAATTGTAAACTAAAAAGCAAGAGTGTCATTCAGAAAAGTAATGATCAGTTATCATCAAAAAAGGAGATTGTTATTCAAAAAGCATGCTTTGTGAAATTGGACATGGCTGGCATTAAGATACCAGTGTTTGATGGAGAACACTCTGGGAACTGGAAACAAAAATTGGAAATGTATCTGAAAATGAAAAAGTGCTGTATAGTGGCTTCAAGAATGAAAATGAGCACAGATAAGGTGGATACCAAGGATGAAGAAAATCTGACTGCAATGAACTACATATACAGAGCAGTCTCGAACAAGCATCTAGGTTTCATGAGTGATTAGGAAACCGCAATTTGAGATAATGAAGTAGTTTAATAAACTATATTCCAAAGAATCAACAGCACTACAGAAACAAGTTGGACAAAGACTATAGCGACATGACAACATTCTGTAGTACTTTGGAAAAATGCTGAACAAATTAAAATTGGAAGGTACAAAAGTGAATGCAAAGGAAAAGCCAAACTACATATTGAGAATCCTGCTGGAATCCTGAGCTATGTCAGGGACTTGATCATTGTTTTGAAAGAAGAAGATCAGACAGCTGACTACATTAAAAGTAATTGTTAAATTATGGATTTAAAAGATAAGGATGGAAATGAAAAAGTGTCAAATCCAATTTATTTCCTGCTGAAAAGGAAACCAGTATGGGCTACCAGGAGCAGCTGTGTTAGAGATGTGGCAAATCAGGACATTTCAAGAACTGCTGCCAGTTGGGAACAAGCAGAGATTCATGGATATGTGGTGGACATCATCAAGGAAGTAGTTGCAGCATTTGGCAACATAGGCAAACCAATCAGCACAGTGGGGACAACAACAATTGGTCACACTGTCATAGTAAACATTATATCTCAAGAGTCAGTCATCATCCTGGTTGCCAAGGATATCAATAGAATGGAACTGGCATGAGCAGTTTTGCAAGAGAGATACTATCTGCAATGGTGAGTAATAATGTTGAGTCAGGTAACAATGTACAGACTGTCTGGTTATTGGACAGTGGTTGCACAGATCATATTGTTCATAATGAACATTCTCGAATGCAATTTTCACTCTACAGTGGAGTGTGCGCTGATATGAAACTTCCTGGCAGATTAAAACTGTGTGCCGGACCGAGACTCAAACTCCGGACCTTTGCCTTTTGCGGGCAAGCGCTCTACCGACTGAGCTACCCAAGCAAGACTCACGCCCCATCCTCACAGCCTTAATTCCGCCAGTACCTCTTCTCCAACCTTCCAAACAAGCTCTCCTGCGAACCTTGCAGAACTAGCACTCCTGGAAGAAAGGATAATGAACATTATTTTTCTGAGTGCTTAACCTTAAAAAAAACCTGTGAATGTAAAAATAATGGGTCATAAAGTTTTGCAAACTCTTAAGTAGGAAATATAATTAGTTATCTTACAGTGTATGATGACACGATTTCACTCGAAATTAAAAACGTATTTGGAATTAAAATCATGGACATAAATTTGGTAAGTGGTGCTAAAGTAACAGAAACACATAAAATTGTGCCTGTAGGCAATATATCTAAGATTTTTGATAAAGACAATAACATACTTGTAATTGCTTTGAAAGAAGCTAGGCTGTATAAAATGACAACTAAAATTTACAAGAAAGAGATTAATACAATCAGTGTGAGTAATAAGGAGAGTTTATCACTAAAGGAGAAATGGCATCATGCACTTGAACATGTAAATTTTAATGATTTGAAGACATTGTGTAAAGATCGTATAGCAGATGGAGTGGCAACAGATTTAGAAACAGAATTTATGAAGTGTAAAGTTTGCATTCAAAACAAAATGCACAATTTACCTTTTGAAAACAGTAGCAGCAAAGCAAAAGAAGCATTATAGTTTATTCACAATGATCTGAATGGGCTTCACTCAACTCCAGGTTTGCGTGGGGAAATATTTTTTCTCACTTTCATTTATGATTATAATAAAGCAGCTATAGTCTACACTATCAATCTAAAAGTCAAATATATGGCTTTTTGTGGAATATGTTAATGAAATTTAAGATTTAACTGATAAAATGGGAAAGAATAGTTAAATTCTAGTGTGTATCAAATTCTAAGAGAGAAAAGAATCATCTTAAATGCCTGTCCTCCTTACATACATGAATTAAATAGTGGCGTAGAAAGACACAACAGGTCACTTATGGATATGTCAAGACTCCTTTGAGAGTAGATAGGATGTTTTAGCCAGAACTGGTTTGTGCAGCTGCTTACCTTAAAAGCAGAACTTAAGCTAATACCATTGAAAGGGAAACTTCTTGTGAGATATTGTTTTGGAAGAAACTTAATATTAAAAATTTAAAATTGTATAGAAGTAGTGTTTTTGTATGTGTGCCAGAACAACTGAGAAAGTCAAAGTGACATTGTAAAGCAGATTTGGGAATTTTAATAGAGTACAGGTCCACAGCTCATGGTAGCATTCTTGCTTCCCACACACGGGGTCCCAGGTTCGATTCGTGGTGTTCTCAGGGATTTTCTCTGCTCTGAGATGACTGGGTGTTATGTCGTCCTTGTCATCATCATTCATCCTCATTATAGTCTGAGGAGGGCAATGGCAAACCACCTCCGCTAAGACCTTGCCTAGTCGGCAGTGCAGGTCTCCCACATCATCCCCTATGCTCCTCAAAGTATGGGGCCTCAACATCATCATCATCATCACAGTAAAGTAGGATACAGAATATAGATAAACAACAAAAAGTTATCTTTGCCACACATGCTGATATTGTGAAAGATGATGTCAGAAGTATTGATATTAAGGACTATTATTCAGGGAGTAAAGATTTTAGTGATTCTGAGTGCAAAAGCACAAACAATGAATCAGTAAACAAATTTAAGAAAGGTGCATTGAAGGCAGTCCAAGCAATCATAAACAAAAATCGAAACATGATTTGAGAAGGTCAACTAGAAAATGTAGAATGCCTGATAGATTTAATGATTATGGAGTGAGTAGCTTCATTTATGTAAACTTCTGTACTGCTGACAGCCCAGAAAACTTTGGGGATGTGATGAATAGTATCGAGTCAGAAATTTGGAAGCAAGCAATGGATAAGAAAATTGAAAGTTTAAATAAAAATGAAATGTGGAAACTAATAACCAAACCAGTGAATGTAAATGTTCTCATTTAAAGTGGGTTTTACAAGAAAATCATATAACACTTGTAAAGCAAGATCAGTTTTAAGTGGCTTTCAACAAACACAAATTCTGGATGATATTTATTTGCCAGTAGCTATGATGTGAACATTGAAAGTTTTGTTCCATTCTGTTGTCCAAAAGGTTTAATTGTAGAAAAATGGATGTACAGATTGCATTTCTTAATGGTAAAGTTTTCTCAGAAATGTGTGTGAAGCAACCTCCTAAATGCAAGGAAGGAACATACAGAGTTTGTAAGTTATTTGAGGCATGATACAGCTTAAGGAAAAGTCCTAGAGCATGGTATGAGTGTTTTAAAAGGTTAAGGTCTGCAAAGAAGTCAATATTATTATTGCCTTTATCTACTGATGACTAAATTACACTGAAGAGTCAAAAGTCATGGGATACCTACTAATATCATGATGTATCTCCTTTTCGTGGCATAGTGCAGCAACTCCATGTGGTGTAAACTCTATAAGTCATTGGAAGTCCCATGCAGAAATATTAATCCATCCGGCCTCTATAGCAATCCATAACTGCAAAAGTATTTCCAGTTCAGGATTTTGTGCACCTCTCCTGTGCCCTCTGTCTAACCTGCAGCACTTCACTGTCCACCACCCCCAGTATACTATCCCTCCACAATTGTTTCCTCCTCACATTGACAATAGGGTGTCTCCAATACACCAATTCTATGTAAGTGGGGAGGCAAAGATCCATGACTGAGACGAATTCTTGCAATGGATGTTATAATTTTCCTTGAATGTTTGAAGTTCACAAACCCTGTCTGTCTTGGTATGAATGTAAGTATACATGCATAGCTTTTACCTCTTGTTTGTTGGCTTTCATTCCATTCTTCCTACCATGAGAGAATCGCTTATTGTTTTACTTTTAGGAGGTATTCTGTGTATGGGAGTTTAATGTCCATATACCTTCCACTGTTAATCGCATCTCTTGCTAGTTGATCTACTTTGTCATTGTATAGAATGCCAGAATGTGATTTGACCCTTAAAAATTCTATAATTTAGCCGGTCTTCTTAGCTTTGTGATTATGATCCAGTATGTAGAGGGTGTATATACTAGTTCTTTTGTCCCAATTCCTGTAACTAATGGACTTCAGAATGCTTTGAGAGTCAGTGATTATTACTACCTTGGGTATTTTGAGAGATCTTGCATATTTGATTGCCTCTATAATAGCGAAAGTTTCAGCAAGAAATATGGAAGCATCACATGGTAGTTAAAACTTCCTTTCTCCTGCAGATTCTGGACAGAAGAAAGCACATCCAGTATGATTTTCCATCCCCATTTTTGAGCCATCTGTATATAGTTTAAACCTTCATTACACACTTTGTTTTTAGAAGTTAAAATATTTTATTTTGTATTTCAAATTGTTCAAGGATATCAGGAAAAATGCTGAAAAAAAAGATGTTTTTAATTCAGAATTTTTTATTATTTTTATTCAGTTTGCATTTATGCAAAACTGTGGAAACTTTATTAGCAGAAATACAAGATGAATGGAGCAGAATACTCTCCAAAGGTTGTAGAAGCACTACAAATTTTTTGAATTCACATGTTCTTCCCTTCAACTACTAACAATCACCACTGAAAGAGAGCAGTGTCAGCCTGACATACAATGCTACTCACAGCAACACACATTGTTGCGTCATACACTCAGTAGTGCATTCTTATCAGTTACCGTCATAATACAACATAGCACATCAGCAAAGCAGTTTCAAGTGTTAAACTTCAAGAACAATGGTGAAAAGAGAGTTGAGACATTGCTTTGCACATCTGCAAAGCAACGCAGTGAAGGGTTAAGATAACCTGACCACTTTCCGCCAGGTGCGATGCTGGTGAAAACTGCCCATATCCTTTTCCTTTGCTGGAATAGTCGACATATGATACAGGAATATCATGATAAGAGCTGTGATAGTCATATAGTAACATTAGAAGAACCTCACTTTGATATACTTTCTTCTGGAGATATTTCCAGTCTTTGTTCTGCTTGTAGATATAAAACTGCTCTTTCCTGACATCTCTGTTATTCCCGATTTGAGAGAGCATTTCACACCTTTTTATCAGTGGATGTTTAGTATCTGCCATCTGCTGTAAGATATAACAATCACACATCATTGTTCTGTGAATATAAAAAGGCATTTCTGATGCTTCCAGGAGAAGGGCATTGGTGGGAGAAGAATGCATATGCAGATGCATAAGCTTCTGTACTGCAGTTTATCCAGTAGTAGTAGGTACGTGTTGGCAGCAGTGTGACAGACCATGCATCCGTAGTCTATACGGGAACATATCAATGCATGGTAGAGAATGAGCAGAGAGTTGGGCTGAGCCCCCCACCATACTCTTGTCACTGATCTGATAAGCTTCAATGCTTTATCACAAGTACTGATGACGGTTGAATATGAGGTATCCAACTCATTCTGGAATCAAAGAGAACACCAAGAAACCTCGTGTGGGATTTTAGTGGTATTTTATGACCAGAAAGTCTTACACTATTCAAGCAGCCTGTCATAGTTTGGTTCATGAAAGGAACAAGTACCGATTTTTCTGCCAAAATCAGTAACCCACAGCTATGTAATGTTTGATCCAGTGTGCCCAATGACTTTGATAGCTCACACACAGCCTAATCCATTCCTTTGGTCGACACATACAAACAAATATCATCTGCATACTGGAGGATTTTAACTGGAAAAGGGATAATCCTTGCCGGCTCTTTAGTATATGGTGCAAAGAGTAGACGGCTGAGGGTAGCTCCTTGTGGAAGACCAGTTGTAAGATGACATGGCCCAGTTAATTTACTTTGGAACCGAACCCATATATGTCTAATTCCATAAATCAGTTGTGGTGGGATTCCAATGGTTTCCAACTTCCATAGTAACACAGGTATAAGAACATTATCATACGCTCCAGCTGTATCCAGGAACATAGCTGTTACATTCTCTTTTCTTATTGTTGCATCATAGGTCTCTGAGGTTAAGATATTTAAAGTGTCTATTGTTCCCTTGCCTTTTCTGGACCCATACTGACTCAATGACAGGGTCTGATTTGATTCCAACCACCATTCCAAGCAATTTTTTTACCAGGCGATCTAAAGATTTGCCGATACGGGAAGAAAGAGAAATAGGTCTATACAATTTGGCCTGCTCTTCATCCTTATGTGGTTTCAGTATGGGTACCACTAGTTGAGTTGTCCAATCTTCTATTAGCATGTCATTCATCCATATTTGGTTCAATATCTGTAACGGTTTTCTGAGGCAGTCTGGGAGATTTTGTATCATCTGATAATGTATACCGCCCTTACTGGGTGTGGAAGTTATGCTCTTTTTAATGCCATTCATCAGTTCTTCATACCAAAACGGTATCACGAGTGGATGATTGTAATCCCATTGCTCTGGGGCGCAATATGGCTGCTCAGCTGCAGAAGCTGATGAGATTAAATTCACAAAGTCTTCAAGCTATGTGTCACTTAATGGCAGATGCATAGTGGAGTTTCTGTTTTTGAAAAATCTTAATTTCTTCCAAACGTCAGCGATACTAACATTGTTATTTAAAGATTCACAGAAATTTTTCCAGCTATTCTTTTTACAGTCTGTTAACTGCCTTCAAACTTTCGTTGCTATTTTCTGATATGCAATGAAGTTTTCTACATTTTGTTGTTTAAAAAAGTTACTGTATGCAAATTTGCGCTATGCTATGGCTCTAGAGCACTCTGGTGTCCACCAGACTGGGGGCCATTGATTCAAAATGATGACTTCCTTTTTTCTTGGAATGGAAATTGTTGCAGCGTCTTCAATAATTGAAATTAGCTGTTGGTAGGCCTCTTTTGGAGCTAACAAATTGTTAAAAGATTGAAACTTCACCTGGACTATTGCAGTATACTTTGTCCAGTCAGCATCCTTAATTTTCCACCTGCTGTTTGGGTAGATAATTTCTACTGTATTTATAGGTAAGTCTATTGTGATTTCCAGAGGGAAATGATTTGAGCCAAGAGAGTCTTGTTTGACTGTCCATTCCATTACACAGTTGAAGTCAACAGAGCACAATGTCAAATTGATGGCCGACGGTTGTCTTTTTGGGTTATGTATCATAGTAGGAGGACCATCATTTAGAATAATCAAATTGAACTTTTCAAAAAGTGTAACTAACTCTCTGCCATCCATGTCATCTATTTTGCAACCCCATAGTTAGTGGTGTGCATTGAAGTCCGTGAAAGGAAAAATGGTGTTTGAAGCTGGACTACAATCTGATCCAGTGAAAGATCTTGTATTTTACTCTTAGGTGGTTTATAAATGGTGAATGTGCCGTTAGGAGTGTAAATCACAGCAGCAACTACCTGGCATTCTGTTGTCCTAACAGTGATGTCCAACTTTTTAAACTTAACTGTCTCTCTAATCAAAATAGCTACTCCTCCTCCTTTTCCATCATCTCTTTCATTTCTGAGAACAGCATATCCTTTGAATTATATTCGTTAGGTTGGCTGAAACCAAGTTCTGCAAATACAAGCTAACCATATGTGGTTGCTGCTAAGCTCCTGATAAAGACTTTCTCTGTTCGAGATTGCTGACTGTGTATTCCACTGGAGTATTTAAAAAGCCATTGTCAGATTTGCAGAAGTCTTCAACAGTATTACATGTAAGAACCTGTGTCGTTACCATATCTGTTTCATTTTTAAGGGAAAGAAAGATCTGCATTATTAAAGCACAAAGGCTGTTAGTAGTAGTTTCTTGACCAGTATAATATGTTGCCAAAGGAGTGGGAGGATATGGATTGTTTTGTATTGTGTTCTGTGGACCCTGAAATTCATATAACATATCAGAAAAATCCTGCTTGTATGGACTGTGAATAAATGGTTTATTTTTGTAAAACATGGGTGCTGGAACCAACATAACTGCATGCTTAGGTCCTTGTTGTAACCTTTTGTCCATCATGTCCAAACCTTTTGGTTTCTCACATATTTTAGACCAGTCACTAGGAGAGAGCTCTCATGTTGTAGAAACACCAGCAGTAGTCTGTGCAAATGATGGTTGCGGTGACGAGACAGTAGTTGCGTAAGAAGTGCCATAGGGTTCGCTGCACTTTGCTTCCATGTGCTGCTGATAAATTGAGCAACAGCGACTGGTAGTGAGGTGGTTTCCTTTGAAATGCAAACACCTGGACTCTGGCATATGAGCACTGTGAGGTCTCATGGGCTCCTGTGCTTTTGGCACAGCAGGCACTACTGCGACATTGCAAACTTAAATAGAAGTATCTAAGGCAATTGTGACATTGCAAAACTGACTGGAGATACGGTGCAACAGGCATCATATACTGCACAAATATACATACGTTGTTGAGACTTAAATGTTACAACACATTTTGGTGTGGGAAATACTTTCAGCTCTCCGTTTTCTATTACTTTCTTTGTGAACCTTCATATGTTGGTTACTAAAAATTCCAACTTTATTTCTGCAAGGATATCTTGGTGGGATAATACAATTTCAGCATCACAGATAACTCTCCTTCTCTTTGTTAGGAAATTTTGAATGTAAGCCTCCATATTCTTCAGCTGAGAAAAACATCAAGCAACTGCAACCTGTTTGCATGCTGCCCTGTTTTGGTTTCAATTTTATACCTGTTTCTACCAATAGCTGAGATATTAACTATTTCTTGTCTCAAGTTATTACTTTCTGTAAATAACTTTCTTCCAAGAGCCATCAGATGTAACTTTCCTACATTACCATTTATTATTTCCTGTAGGAGGTACCATTGTGGTCACTGGATTGTCCAAGTTTTTATGACTAACAGACTTTTGGGAAGCAGGCTGCTTATTGCAATTACTGTCTCCTATATTTACGCTCAAGTTAATGTCTACTTCTAGAATTTCCCCAGTGTATGCAACATTTTTAATATCTACCATATTTATGTCCCCTTCAACATTACTACTTGCCTTTGCCTTCTTCGGAACATTTGCATCCGGAGCTGCTGCCTGTTGGGGTGATAGTGATCGGTGTCGACTTTTGTCACTGGGTGTTGTTTGTCAGAGACTGAGACAAGACAGCTGAACTTGATGAATGCTGATCCATCTCCATCTGATCATTCTGAGGACAGTGATCTTGAGAGCACATTTTGATGGTACCCAGTTGAGGCTTATTTGTAATTAACACTGTTGAAGGAGGGAGCATCATGACAGTCTTAATGTTGTGACTCGTATGCAAAGCAATAGCCGACCATTGGCCAGTATTGACTGGGATTTCATCGTTAGTTTCCATTTTAAAAATAGTGCTGAGAGAAATCTCCCAGTGACAATGCTTTGACACTTGTTGCTAACTACTTGCAGGTTTGAAAAAGAAGACAGTAATGAAACCAATCTCTAATTCTGTGCATTTTCTGTACTTTTTTGTGAATGGTGTTATGAACTCCTCCTGTGTTGCTAATAAAAATCTTCAATGGTTCACATGCACTTTTTCAGGAATAATATCACTGTGTGCAAACATTTTATGCAAGAAGGAATTTTGAAATAATAATTAAAATACTACAATGTACTCATCTCATTCTGATGGCTCTTTCTCAAAAGTATGGGCTGTTGATCACATGGCTTGCTGAAAACTATAATTGTCTTATATCTAGGCAGTATAATTAGGTTCATGTTGACCATTTGGACGCTGCATGATTTCATCATTTATTTTATTTTCTTCATTTCATATTTCCACATATCACAAATCAGCCTCCATTCTGGTGCAATTCAGTCATTTGAACATAACAGTTTCACATCTCCTTAACAAGTGGTTAACAACTCGTCATACCAAAACTCACTGACTAAAATCTTGTTACGCAAAGCAGCAGTACAGCAATACCAGAAGTTGCAGTTCAGTGATGTTAAAAAAAACATTGACAGAGTCATCTTTCTTTGGTATGAATCTGTTCACAGCAGTGATATCGATTACAGTTTTAACATGAATGAGTACACCCTCTCACACTGCTGTTATGGGTTGCCAACATAATTTATATTATGGTTGATAACAGTGTATTAGTTATCTTTTTATCATCTGACAATAAAAATTTCATATTTCACCTAACATAATGATGTGAATTCTTTTATGAGCCTGATGATGATGAGATGACTGAAACTGATTGCGTAAATAAAGTATTTATAGACTAACATTGATAATTTTATAGATGAGCATAATTTTTAATTAAAATAGTGGTATGAAAAATAAATAAGTTTTCAGAATAAGTTAAACAAATAGGAATAATGACAATAATTTTAATTTATAATTTCAGTTTCAAATTATGCTGGAAATAAATCTTGTGTTGATTTTATATATTCGTTCTGTTTTGTGGTAAACATAAGAGTGAATTACATTTCCAGACTTATGATTTTGATTCTACTGGATTGTGTCATGAATTTAATGTATCATTTTCTGCCATCTGTTAATTACCAATTTCTGAAAATATAAGTAATTGAAAAGATAAAAAAATCTATTCACCAAGCAGTGGCAGGGGAGTACACATATAAAAGGTATCACAGTTTGCAAGCTTTCAGACCCACTGGCCCCTTTTCTGGCAGAATGATTGAGAGGGAAGGGAGGGAGGTGAAGGAAAAGGGGTAGAGTTTGGAAAAGTCATTGAGGGTCCCAGGTCAGGGGAGACTTACTTGGCGCTATGAGAAAGAAAGACTGGTTGTTGGGAACTTTTCCAACAATCAATCTTTCCTTCTCATTCCATCCAATAAGTCTTCCCTGAACCAGAGTTCTGAGCAATTTTTCTAAACTCTACACCTTTCTCTAAACTTCTCTAGTCCTTTTCCTTCACCCTTCTTTCTTCCCCTTCAACCCTTCTGCCAGAAGAAAGAGCCACTGGCTTCAAAAGCTTGCAAACTGTAATACCTTTTGTAAGTGTTTTCTCCTGCCACCACTTGGTGAGTAGAATTTTTATCTATCAAAATTACTTGTATTCTACCATGTGTGACAGAAATAGGACTGGCCAGTTTCATTGTTGTTGTTGTTGTGGTCTTCAGTCCTCAGACTGGTTTGATGCAGCTCTCCATGCTACTCTATCCTGTGCAAGCTTTTTCATCTCCCAGTACCTACTGCAACCTACATCCTTCTGAATCTGCTTAGTGTATTCATCTCTTGGTCTCCCTCTACGATTTTTACCCTCCACGCTGCCCTCCAATACTAAATTGGTGATCCCTTAATGCCTCAGAACATGTCCTACCAACCGATCCCTTCTTCTAGTCAAGTTGTGCCACAAACTTCTCTTCTCCCCAATCCTATTCAATACCTCCTCATCAGTTATGTGATCTACCCATATAATCTTCAGCATTCTTCTGTAGCACCACATTTCGAAAGCTTCTATTCTCTTCTTGTCCAAACTATTTATTGTCCATGTTTCACTTCCATACATGGCTACACTCCATACAAATACTTTCAGAAATGACTTCCTGACACTTAAATCTATACTTGATGTTAACAAATTTCTCTTCTTGAGAAACGCTTTCCTTGCCATTGCCAGTCTACATTTTATATCCTCTCTACTTTGACCATCATCAGTTATTTAGCTCCCCAAATAGCAAAACTCCTTTACTACTTAAAGTGTCTCATTTCCTAATCTAATTCCCTCCGCATCACCCGACTTCATTAGACTACATTCCATTATCCTTGTTTTGCTTTTGTTGATGTTCATCTTATATCCTCCTTTCAACACACTGTCCATTCCATTCAACTGCTCTTCCAAGTCCTTTGCTGTCTCTGACAGAATTACAATGTCATCGGCAAACATCAAAGTTTTTATTTCTTCTCCATGAATTTTAATACCTACTCCGAATTTTTCTTTTGTTTCCTTTACTGCTTGCTCAATATACAGATTGAACAACATCGGGGAGAGGCTACAACCCTGTCTTACTCCCTTCCCAACCACTGCTTCCCTTTCATGTCCCTTGACTCTTATAACTGCCATCTGGTTTCTGTACAAATTGTAAATAGCCTTTCGCTCTCTGTATTTTACCCCTGCCACCTTTAGAATTTGAAAGAGAGTATTCCAGTCAACATTGTCAAAAGCTTTCTCTAAGTCTACAAATGCTAGAAACGTAGGTTTGCCTTTCCTTAATCTTTCTTCTAAGATAAGTCGTAAGGTCAGTATTGCCTCACGTGTTCCAGTGTTTCTACGGAATCCAAACTGATCTTCCCCGAGGTTGGCTTCTACTAGTTTTTCCATTCGTCTGTAAAGAATTCGTGTTAGTATTTTGCAGCTGTGACTTATTAAACTGATAGTTCAGTAATTTTCACATCTGTCAACACCTGCTTTCTTTGGGATTGGAATTATTATATTCTTCTTGAAGTCTGAGGGTATTTCGCCTGTTTCATACATCTTGCTCACCAGATGGTAGAGTTTTGTCAGGACTGGCTCTCCCAAGGCCGTCAGTAGTTCCAATGGAATGTTGTCTACTCCGGGGGCCTTGTTTCGACTCAGGTCTTTCAGTGCTCTGTCAAACTCTTCACGCAGTATCATATTTCCCATTTCATCTTCATCTACATCCTCTTCCATTTCCATAATATTGTCCTCAAGTACATCGCCCTTGTATAGACCCTCTATATACTCCTTCCACCTTTCTGCTTTCCCTTCTTTGCTTAGAACTGGGTTTCCATCTGAGCTCTTGATATTCATACAAGTCATTCTCTTATCTCCAAAGGTCTCTTTAATTTTCCTGTAGGCAGTATCTATCTTACCCCTAGTGAGATAGGCCTCTACATCCTTACATTTGTCCTCTAGCCATCCCTGCTTAGCCATTTTGCACTTCCTGTCGATCTCATTTTTGAGACGTTTGTATTCCTTTTTGCCTACTTCATTTACTGCATTTTTATATTTTCTCCTTTCATCAATTAAATTCAATATTTCTTCTGTTACCCAAGGATTTCTACTAGCCCTCGTCTTTTTACCTACTTGATCCTCTGCTGCCTTCGCTACTTCATCCCTCAAAGCTACCCATTCTTCTTCTACTGTAGTTCTTTCCCCCATTCCTGTCAATTGTTCCCTTATGTTCTCCCTGAAACTCTGTACAACCTCTGGTTCTTTCAGTTTATCCAGGTCCCATCTCCTTAAATTCACACCTTTTTGCAGTTTCTTCAGTTTTAATCTACAGGTCATAACCAATAGATTGTGGTCAGAGTCCACATCTGCCCCTGGAAATGTCTTACAATTTAAAACCTGGTTCCTAAATCTCTGTCTTACCATTATATAATCTATCTGATACCTTTTAGTATCTCCAGGATTCTTCCATGTATACAACCTTCTTTCATGATTCTTAAACCAAGTGTTAGCTATGATTATGTTGTGCTCTGTGCAAAATTCTACCAGGCGGCTTCCTCTTTCATTTCTTAGCCCCAATCCATATTCACCTACTATGTTTCCTTCTCTCCCTTTTCCTACACTCGAATTCCATTCACCCATGACTATTAAATTTTCATCTCCCTTCACAATCTGAATAATTACTTTTATTTCATCATACATTTCTTCAATTTCTTCGTCATCTGCAGAGCTAGTTGGCATATATACTGTAGTAGGTGTGGGCTTCGTATCTATCTTGGCCACAATAATGCATTCACTATGCTGTTTGTAGTAGCTTACCGGCATTCCTATTTTCCTATTCATTATTAAACCTACTCCTGCATTACCCCTATTTGATTTTGTGTTTATAACCCTGTAGACACCTGACCACAAGTCTTGTTCCTCCTGCCACCGAACTTCACTAATATCCACTATATCTAACTTCAACCTATCCATTTCCCTTTTTAAATTTTCTAACCTACCTGCCCGATTAAGGGATCTGACATTCCACGCTCCGATCCGTAGAACGCCAGTTTTCTTTCTCCCGATAACGACATCCTCTTGAGTAGTCCCCACCCAGAGATCCGAATGGGGGACTATTTTACCTCCGGAATATTTTACCCAAGAGGACGCCATCATCATTTAATCATACAGTAAAGCTGCATGCCCTCGGGAAAAATTACGGCTGTAGTTTCCCCTTGCTTTCAGCCGTTCGCAGTACCAGCACAGCAAGGCCGTTTTGGTTATTGTTACAAGGCCACATCAGTCAATCATCCAGACTGTTGCCCTTGCAACTACTGAAAAGGCTGCTGCCCCTCTTCAGGAACCACACGTTTGTCTGGCCTCTCAACAGATACCCCTCCGTTGTGGTTGCACCTACGGTACGGCTATCTGTATCGCTGAGGCATGCAAGCCTCCCCACCAACGGCAAGGTCCATGGTTCATGGGGGGCCAGTTTCATTACAATGGGAATAATTTTTGTGTGCTTTAGGAATCAGTGAAGCAGCAGGATATGAATGACTCATTTGTACTGTCTGTTGGAGGACCTTCCATACTGCAAATGCAGTCTTTTAGTATACACACTTAAATTTCATCTATACCTGTGAATATTTTACTCTTATGTATATGCACAAACTTACTGGTTTCCTCCCCAGTGGTTGGTAGCAGCAGCATTGTGTAACATACAAAGTTGTTTGTAGCTTAGGTGGTATTTTTGGTAATTATTATTGCAGCTGATATATCATATGATTGTTTTCACAAATAGTCCTGCCTTTTAAGGGACACAAAATGTCTGACTGAACTGCAATATCAGTTGGTGGCTGGTTTTATGTGGCAGGTCATACAGTTAGGGTATTGATAGGAGGAGGATGTTGGTGTACTCATTGGTAGTTCTCTTTAAGCACAGATAAATGTGAGATATTATGACAAAGAAAAAGAACCTGATTACAAGATAAGTGATGAACATCTTGACCATGTCACAATGTGTTAAGTATTTAGAGGTAATTCTAAGAACAACATTAAATTGTAACAGGTTGGTATGCAGAATGAGATTTTCACTCTGCAGCGGAGTGTGCGCTGATATGAAACTTCCTGGCAGATTAAAACTGTGTGTCCAACCGAGACTCGAACTCGGGACCTTTGCCTTTCGCGGGCAAGTGCTCTACCATCTGAGCTACCGAAGCACGACTCATGCCCAGTCCTCACAGCTTTACTTCTGCCAGTATCTCATCTCCTACCTTCCAAACTTTACAGAAGCTCTCCTGCGAACCTTGCAGAACTAGCACTCCTGAAAGAAAGGATACTGCGGAGACATGGCTTAGCCACAGCCTGGGGGATGTTTCCAGAATGAGATTTTCACTCTGCAGTGGAGTGTGCGCTGATATGAAACTTCCTGGCAGATTAAAACTGTGAAGCTCAGATGGTAGAGCAATTGCCCGCGAAAGACAAAGGTCCTGAGTTCGAGTCTCGGTTGGCCACACGGTTTTAATCTACCAGGAAGTTTCAGGTCGGTATGGCCTATACAGAAGTGTAACTGAATTCTCAGGAAACTTAAATGGGAATACTTGGGCATAAGATGTAGTTCTCATGAAACCCAGTTGAACAAATCTAGAGAATTTGAATGTAAAGAATACCATGTGACCTTTATGCTTCCCCATCATTTATCTTGGTTAAGGATCATGATAATAAGACAAGAGAGATTAATGCACACACAGAGGTATACAGACCATCAAATTTGCTTTGTTCAGTACCTGAATGGAATAGAACAGATAGTAGACAATAATAGTGTGAAGTGCCCTTTGTCATGCACTGTACAGTGGCTTACAGAGTATATATGTTGATGTTGACCAATGTGGTATAGTATTCAAAACCAGGATTTTGTAGGAATAGGCCAGGCTGTTGCATATGAGTTGGAACAGAATGCTCCTTTGGACGAAACTAGGACTTTGGGTAGGCTTTCCTTCAGCTGAGGGTGTGATGAGAGGTAGCTGACTGCAGACTGCACTGATAAACGTTGTAATTCTATTTTTAAAGGACTGGATGATAAGATGATTATTGCCCAGTGACTTCACAATGGTGATGGGTGTGGTGGTGTTACAGGAAGGGTGGGCAGGTAAGTTTTATTTCCGAACTGTCTTGGCAAGATGGTGTCTGTGTGTACTGATTCTGACAAACTTACTGACATATACATTTCATCATCTGCAACTCCAGGATCAATTGAACCAGATGTAATTCACAGAATAAGAGGTGCATGCTTTTAAAGGTTCTGTGTGATGCTAAAATGTCTATAAACTCAAAGCGAAAGTTTATAAAATGGCTGTCTCACCTGTATTATGTATTACAGTGATGCCTAAGCATGAAAAAAAGACTCGTTATGATGGGTGGGAGAAGTAACAGTGAAAGATAAAATGCACTTGTAATGAATTTACAACAAGTAGCTTTTAAGTTGCTTCCACAAATTAGAAACTCTCAGAATCCAGGCTGAGATGGGTGGTCACTTAACATGAAGAACAAATGACTGTCATGAAACAGTATCTTTCCATGGCTGCAAAGAGGGAAGAAAGAGGGAAACCTCAAACTACCTGGTTGACAGATACCAAAAGTGATATGAAGAAACTAAGCATTAATTGAAATGCTGCTTTCCAGCAGCATAGATTGTATTGAATGATTAGGAAAGCCAACCCCTCTAACAGGAAAAGCTAAGGATGAAGAATACAATAAAAAAGGTGGATAGCTGCTGCTTCCCAGTGCTGATGTGGCACCCACAGAAGCCATGCCTGTAGATAAGAAACATTTTAATGTGGAACAGGTGACATTCACATGGTCTTTTTCTACTCAGTGATTTACCTTCCTTGATACTGATCTTGGCACAAAGAAAGACTCTTTTTGTATCGCATGCACAAATCACTAATAACACCTCCATTTGGACTGCTATTGCCTATTACCCATTCCTTGCATACATCCTTGGTATCTGTGGACAGAGTGCATACCCAAACTGGAAGGATGATAGCTCAGGAGGTAGTGACATCTCTGTCCAGCTACATGTGTGTATTTACAGCCTAAAGGCTGTGTGTGAAGTCATTGTCAAAGTTACATGAATGGGCCTTCAGCTTCAAAAGCCCATATCATATGTTTCATTGAATGGTTCACATGCTGACACTTCTTGCTGTCCCAGCATTGAAATCGGCAGCAGTTTGCAAAAGGGTTGCACTTCTATCATGCTGAACAATTCTCTTCAGTTGTCATTGGTCTTAAATTTTCTTTTTGTAGTCTTCCTGAATTTGTATTTATTATCATATAATGCTTTCCATGCTTATAAGATTATCAGCAACAAACAGATGCAATATCATTTGTTTACACTGCAGACAATTTACAATGAGAAGTTATCTTTTTTATGTCATATGTTTTGACCGCATGCCAATCCTATTTAATTTTAATTCATATTTCACAAATGTGAGGTTATTCATAAGTTCCTCCAGGGTTTCAAGGAACAACTGTTAGAAAATATACAGAAAATAAAAGAATTGTTACAAGGACTTGTGTCATCTATGCTTTTAAGAGAAGTCAGCGTAGAAGTGAATGATCCAAATGAAAATAGCCTTTATAACTAAGCATGTTATGCCCATCAGCATGTTTCACCATTGGGTGATCAGCTTTCCCCAGATTAGTGGTGGCCGTTCATTTCAGTGGCCAACTGGCTGGTGGTTATGCCTGTATAAAGTATTATGTAGATGTTACACCAGATGGTATTTGATGTGACTGGTTTTACAGGTGGCCCTGGTTTTCTTAGGATGAGAGTCTTGCACCTGTGTCTCCCACTGTCTTCCCATGTGGCTTTATAATGTAAAATATGATACGCTGCAAAGATTCCCACTTAAAAATTGTGAGACTCATGCTATGTCATCCATTGATGATGAGGAAATTAGAATCCTGAGAAAAAACAAATGGACCTAGAAGCATGCTAGACAGAGGACAGAATTTGTTAAAAGAGGAATAGGTAACTAGTTGACCAGTGTCTCAGAAAATCCTTCGTATGGCTGATGTTTCCAGTAAAGTTTTGTTGACATTTCCACAATTTTCCCACAATTTTTATTATTTTTTAGTTTTTTATTATTTTATTTATTTTTTTATAATTAAGAACATTCTTATTGCTATTATTATGAGAAGGATAGGCAATTTGACAAAACAACCTGAAACTTTCAGTAATTGTACAGCATATGAATTAATAAAATTTGTCATATACATTTCATTGTAAGGCAAGAATATAAAATTGGTCTTCTCAAAAGCGGCAACAACTTATTTTGATTTTTCAAGATGTGTTATTTTTAGAACAATCACCAATGTACTTAAGTACATAAAGTAAGAATTGTTAAACATTTCTGTCATGCTGCTATAAAAGTATCTTTCTAATACAAATGACATTGAAAAAATGATTTTTAACTGTCATTAAGCAACTATTAATGGGTGTAAGGCCTCCTAGTATCATTATAAAAGATGTGGAAATGAATGTAAATGATTTAGTAAATATGACAGGTAGTAATACCAAGAAATGTTAATGTTATAGTGACTGGTAACTGCTACAAAAAGTAGAGTATAGCTATAGTTTGATAAACATTGTATTATGACAAGGGGGCCAAATAAGCAATGAAATTGGACATTTTAAATGCTTAAGGCTGATGCTAGATTAAAGTTTTTCTTGAAAGTATCAAATTCAGAATATTATCGGTAAATTAGGTTCAGATCTTCTCATCATCAATACAATAATGTCCACATTGTTTTTCATATGAACATTGGCAGTTTTCATTTATCATGCTGTCTCCAAACAAATTTGTGAATAACTTTATGTGTTTAAAAGGGACTGCCTCATGATAGCTACCTTGGCTCAACAACTCCCTCATCAATTCACCAAAGAACATGGGCAAGAATGCTGAAGTCTAGAATCAAGTAGCAGGGGACAGTGCTATATCACAGTGAAAAATCCAAACACATATTTTTGGTGCAGCTGCACCCAACTCAACATTCAAACATTAGGTACGTTGGAGCTCAACATCTGCTGACATGGAAGGCAGCAGGAATAGAAAAAAGTAATCTCAATAATATGTTACACCATAACCACTAGATGACCACTGCAGTCAATGAATACAGACTCATCATAGGCATGGCTGGCTTTGTGATATTATGATTAATACAGAAACCAAGTGTGTAATTATGATGACTACTGTCCCACAATGATAAATGTATGACCAGATGCAGTTACTGATAACTACTGTAAATTTAGCAATATTTTATGGAAACAATAGCAGTAATATTTGAAGCAAATTAATTAGCAGTATGGATATATGCAAGATCTGTCTCCCATTAGTGATTAGTTAAAGGGAATAAAGGAATCTTGTGCCACTGACTGTCATTCTCAAACTAGAGAGAAACCTTTGACAATAGGCCTTACAAGAGAAGTATTTGAGACAAAATTAACAAAGGTCACAAGGTGAGGCATTATAGCTGAAGATCCAAAGAAACTGGTACACCTGCCTAATATTTTGTAGGGCCACTACGAGTATGCAGAAGTGCCATAACACTATGTAGCTTGGACTCGACTAATGTCTGAAGTAGTGCTGGAGGGAACTGACACAATGAATCCTGCAGGGTTGTCCATAAACCTGTAAGAGTATGAGGGGGTGGAGATCTCTTCTGAACAGTATGTTGCAAGGCATCCCAGATATGCTCAATAATGTTCCTGCCTGGGGGGTTTGGTCACCAGTGAAAGTGTATTAATTCAGAAGAGAGTTCCTGTAGGAATTATGGACATATGGGGTGTTGCATTGTCCTGCTGGAATTATCCAAGTCCAGTGGAATGCACAATGGACATGAATGGATTCAGGTGATCAGACAGGATGCTTACATACATATCACTTGTCAGAGTCATATGTAGATGTTTCAGGAGTCCCATATCACTCTAACTGCACATTCCCCACACCATTATAGAGCTTCCACCAGCTAGAACAGTCCCCTGCTGATATGCAAGGTCCATGGATTCATGAGGTAGTCTCCATATCCACACATGTCCATCCACTCAATACAATTTGAAATGAAACTTGACCAACCAGCCAACATGTTTCCAGTCATCAACAGTCCAATGTCAGTATTGATGGGCCCAGACGAGGCATAAAGCTGTGTGTGAAGTCATTGTCAAAGTTACATGAATGGGCCTTCAGCTTCAAAAGCCCATATCATATGTTTCATTGAATGGTTCACATGCTGACACTTCTTGCTGTCCCAGCATTGAAATCGGCAGCAGTTTGCAAAAGGGTTGCACTTCTATCATGCTGAACAATTCTCTTCAGTTGTCATTGGTCCCATTCTTGCAGGATCTTTTTCTGGCCACAGTGATGTCAGAGATTTGATGTTTTACTGGAATCCTGATATTCATGGTACACTCATTAAATGGTCATATGGGAAAATCCCCACTTCATCATTACCTCAGAGATGCTGTATTCTATTACTTTTGTGCCAACTATAACACAATCTTCAAACTCACTTAAATCTTGATAACCTGCCATTGTAGCAACAGTAACCAGTCTAACAACTGTGCCACACGTTTGCTGTCTTGTAAGTCATTGCTGACCACAGTGCTGTATTCTGCCTGTTTACACATCTCTGTGTTTGAATACCCATGCCTACACCAAACACAATCAGAAGTATGAAGATACCATGCATTCAACAATTTAAAGCCAACAATTCATCTCCATTTCCAGGGCATCACATATGGTACACCACTGACAACAGAGTGCTTCATAAAATATGAAAACTTTTATGTGAATGAAGCTTCCATATTGCAAAAATATGCATCTACATCTAGCCCATTCATTGGGTTGATTAAAAAAAGATACCTTATCTTGATAGAGACTGTTGTGTACCAGCATTCATGCCTGTAAATGTCAACATGTAGCATAACAGCACTCTCATGCAAAGTAGTGTTGGGATTCTGCAGAGCCATCATAAACCTCATTAATACATTTCTATGTAAACAATATATGGGAACATAATATGCTTCCAACTAACCATTGTCCTACAGGAACCGTTGCTTCATCAACCCTGTGTGATGTTTTTGCAGCTTTGTATCTCATCTTCAAATAATTCGCAAACACAACACTGGTTCTGTTTGCACAAACTAGGTTGACACACAGTGCAGTGTCTGATAGGAATAACCGTAAATGGGAAATGCCTTTAGGCTCATTCCCACCAGAGACTGCACTGGGTGTCAACTAAGTTTATGGCAACAGTAAGTTACTGTCCCATATGGTACAAAGAACCAAGTGGCTGATAAGGCAACTCATATATCATTTATTACAGATCTCCCCTGTATTACTGTGAAAAACAACTAAATTCCTACACTAGTGTAGTGCAACTAGCAAGAAGCAAGACCAAATAATATAAAAAAGACATAGTTTCCCCATTTGCTTGTCAAAAATATGGTTCATTGAAAAACATGACTCATGCACAATAAATGTCACATCTAGGAATATGATCAGGTTTTATAGTTTAAATGAGAACACTGGTGGTTTCAGTTTCTATCAACAGATGTTGGATTTTCTCCATTTTAGATTTCCACATAACATCACAGATTAGTCCTCATACTATTCTTTTACATCCAGAGAGAATTACATGTAAGTAAAAACATCTTTTCAAATAAATATTTTCAGAATAAATTACCAACATAGCAGTAATGACAACAATTTGGTAAGTAATTACAATTTCATTTGAAAATATCGAAAAAATTGTCTTTTGAAAAATAATTAAATCAATAATTCTTCACTTTAATATGTCATTTGAGCATAAATTTTTATGTTGGATATATCTAAAGTAATTCTTTACTTTCTGATAACTCAAAACCCAAATTTATGTAATTTCAGAAAAAAATGCTTATGAATCAGGTGGTCTAATTCACAAGATACATATTAAGTACAAAATGTAATCAAAATTGGATCATTGATCAGTTCCATTACTCATGAAATACACCAGGGCATAAGTTAAATATCAAATACTCATATTCAGTTCTTGGTGATCTCCATTGGTGCAGTATCTGTAAAATAATTTTGTGAGTATCTACTCCATCAAAATTTGCTGCAACTTGTTGAATTCTTGAGATTGTAACTAATGCAGTGGTGCCAAGAAAACTTTCCAGAAATTCAGGTTGAGGTTGATATGATTTTCACTTTCAGAATTACATATTTATGGGGGGGAAAAAATAGCTGGCTCACAAAAATCTGTTTGAAAACTGAGACCCCCAATGATTAATTCACTGGTTATACACATTTCCATTGTTAGAAACAGAAAATTTATGGATTAAAATCAAAACCTTGCTTGTGTACTGCATATCAACTGGCCACATCCAGTAATGCATTAATTTGTTGTCCTCACATCGCAACATACTGTTTCATGTGACTTTTAGCTTTTAATATAAACACTAGAATGGCAGAGTTTCTGATATTCCTAAAATGGTGGAAAGGGATCATTTTTATACTATATAAAATATTTTCTTGTTTGACTTAAACGAGTACTTGTTTAAGTATTTGTTAATCCGTACTTTATTTCTAGTAACCACACCAGTTATTTACAATTATAAAAAATAATTACTAATTTATTTGAACACTAATGTACCATATAAATTTATTGTTGCTACTGCTAACAAGTTTTTCAACTATAAATTTTACTGTATTAACTATTCATACAATCTTCTAGACACATTTAATATATTTGGTTCATTTTACTCTCATATGGGTTTTACAAATAGCTCTGTATTACTTTTCACTCAAGTCGTTAGAAGCTGCTAGATGCACTTAGCACAAGTGATTCCTGTGATATGCACACATTTTGTGCACACAGCTTTGTGGCTCTTTACACAGTTTCCACTGGTCTTTTTGCCTTTGCAGAGTCTGATTGGCACTTCCTTTGCTTTCTAGGTGATTTCAGTCCCATATCCTCTTCCTTTGCCTGATGTTCTTGCTCTTTTGTTCCACTGAGTTCATTTGCCATTTGAAGTATGAACTTCTTTCTTTCAATTTTCTTGTTCATTACTCCATTATAGATGACCCACGTATTTATTACCGCCCTGTCCAGTATGTTGTGGAAGACATGCATTTGCCATCTCCTACATGCAACCTTCGTAGTATATTTATGGGTCATTTGATCAACCACATCCACCCCATACATTGTTGCATTGTAGAATGCTATGATTCCAGGTTCTTTCCTTCCTTTCTTGCTTATTGCTACTTCAATATGCAGCGGACTCAGAAGAATGACATTTTTATTCTTCTTTCCTTGGTGGACAGTCAAAGTGCAGTTTGTGTTGCCACTATTGTGCAGTATTGTGGTGGAGTATATTTCAGCATTTGGCTTCCTTACTCATTGGGTATTTCATGGCAGATCTTATTCATTGTACCAACTAATGTAGTTTTCTTTTCTTTGAGTTTTTTAGCATGTCGAAGAGATGTAAAGAAGTTGTCTGTGGTCACATTACTTCCTTGATTTACAAATGGCTCCACTAGACACATATTGATGTACTCTCCAAGTTGTTGTTTCTCTATATGTGTGTCCTCTTTGCCGAGGTTTGGGAAAGCATTACATATATACTTTGTCATTACATCAACAGCCAACCAAAATTGGAGACCATATTTGCCTGGTTTGTTGGATAAGAATTGGGTAAAACTGCATCTTCCTTTGCTTGGTAACAGTTGCTCATCAGTAGTTATACCCGTATTTTCTCCAGGGCAGTAAGCACGAAGAATGTTTTCAATTAACTTTCTCCAAATTTCAGATACAAGAGTGAATTTGTTGGCTGCCAAGCTTTCAGCACAGGTTAATTTTTCATCAAAATGGAGAATTTGAGAAGTTCCTGAAATCTGCCCCTTGGCATAATGTCCTTGATAAAAACTGGCCCCCAAGTGTGCAACAAGAGGTTATCCACAGACATACCTTTTGTGCACTGTACACTCCGAACACACATAATGGCTGTCACTTTCTCCAGTTCCTCAAGTGACACAGTCCAGTCATTGTTTTGTAGTGCTTTTCGAGCATTTGATTTTGTGTATTTCTTCATGAGATGTAACATTGCTTCATCAATAATAAGATGAAATACACTGTTGACAGAGGTGTCTACTCGTTGGCAAGGATAATTAGGGGACCTCCTGTCTCCTTCAGAACATTCACAGTTGACCAACTTCCAGAAGATGAAAAATTTCCAATCTCTCACAGGGTTCCATTCCTTGCAATCATCTTTATTGTTTCCAACTGTATCTGCTGTGGCGAGAGAAGTAATAATTGACATATGTCAGCATCTGAATCCTGTTCCACTAATCACCCCTCATTGACAATGTCTTCATTTTCACTTGTCAGATACATAATCATCATCTTCATCAGTGAAGTTAACTTCAGATTCAACTTTGGAATTCTCTAAGAGATGTAACACTTCTTCATCAGAAAGTCCATGGTGACATACATGTTGGAAAATGTATTTCAGGGACAAAGACTGCCTGAGTGACACAACATAAGCTGCGGCAGACTGGATTGTACACATGCCAAGTTGCAACAATGAGGAGTAACTGCTCTGCATTACTGCTCACTGTTGACACTGCATTGTTGGATAGTTTACTTATATTCAGAAGGGAAATTACAGTGGAGTCAAATTGACCCATTCTGCCATTCTAGGTATACAGAATGAATGGTGAAGAAAATTAAAATATTTTATAAGTACTGAAACATCTTCAGAAAGAGGAGAAAAAATTAGTAAAAGTCATATAATTTCATTAATGAAGTATATAAATAGATTGGATATGACAAAGAACAAAAAATGTATGACATGTCATTTTGAACCCTTCCACCATTCTAGTGTTAAAATTCATAAAATATGTTTGATAATAATGCTTTTTATTAAGTTGTTTATATTGTCAAGGTTATTAGCCTAAAAACATTCCTAACATTTGCATGAGAGTATTCCATAAATACTAATGAAAAGCTTACGTTCAAGTATCAATTAGTAACTGTCCAACCAGCTCAGGGATATTTGTGCTCTTTCTGATGTTGAAACAAAATTAGTGTCAGAATATGAATCAGTGTAATAAATTTAGTTCTACGAGACCAGATAAATGAAATGAAATCATTAGAAAATTTATATAAGCCTATAAATGTGGTGGCCTGACACCTGAAGTAAACACTTCATGTCATACTTATCTGTTGTTGTTGTTGTGGTCTTCAGTCCTGAGACTGGTTTGATGCAGCTCTCCATGCTACTCTATCCTGTGCAAGCTTCTTCATCTCCCAGTACCTACTGCAACCTACATCCTTCTGAATCTGTTTAGTGTATTCATCTCTTGGTCTCCCTCTACAATTTTTACCCTCCACGCTGCGCTCCAATACCAAGTTGGTGATCCCTTGATGCCTCAGAACATGTCCTACCAACCGATCCCTTTTTCTAGTCAAGTTGATGTGAACAATCTTATATCAGTATGTTTCACACAGTCCATGCAAATTAGATCCTCTGTGTTCATGATTTAATTTATGAATGACATTACACTGAGCCAACAAGATGACAACTTCTGTCACTTCATTTCCAATGATAGCATTAAATTTTTCTCTGGAATGAAGAACAGACTTTGCACACAATCACTACTATACTCAAAGTTGATTTGACAATGAAAAATGGTAGTAATGAACAAGAAATGATGCTTTGCTAGATGCTGACATTGAGCTGAAATGTCCAGTTTGGTGCTGATGTCATGTGAAATTTTTAACATGTTGTGCCTGAGCTACTATCTGTGTTAAGAAAGAAGAAAAGATTTTTGTAAACAGTATTTCAGGTGAATTTGCTACATTTTATGTTGAAGATAAATGCACTTAGCAAAAGACAGAGGAGTCCTTGTATGGAATTCATTCAGAAATTTCATATAAAATGAAACAAGAAGTTACTGCATATACATTTACAATGAAGTTTTTGCTCTGACATACCATGTAGCAAAACACATTAGGAAACATCAATTAGAAGTACTGTGTTTTAATAAGTCTGATATTTTAGTGAGTTCTGAGGTGGTCTCTCCCTTCACTTCCATTTTTCTGTCTGATATATTAGAGCTGACTGAGGTTAAGTTCAGTGTTAAATTAACTTATTTCAACATTTATTTTATTCATTAATGAGTTCTATGAACAAGCTGACTGAGTTGTGAGGGGAGCCTTTTGGAACCTGTTATTACAAATATGGTTATGAAAGATTTCAAGAAGGTGCCCCAAAGTCAGTGGCCATAAAACCAGGATGTTTTTTTTAGATAGGTTGATGATATTTTTGTTGTTTAATCTCACAACAGTGAGAATTTATACAGATTTTTAAAACATCTGAATCTTGTGCACCTGAATATTCACATCACTATAGTGGTGGAAAAGAATGGCTGCCTTACTCTCGTTGATCTGTCAGTCAGGAGTTTCATGCTACATTAGGACAGAACATTTATAGGAAGCCAACTGACACCAGGCTAATAGTTGTCACCAACTGTCTCAGTGTGGCCTCAAAATCACTTTTTGTCAGAACAATTATAGTGAAAGATAGATCAGACATGCATTGCCCCTACCATCAACAACCAACCATGAATCAAGTGAGTGATGAATGTAAAGAGGTGGCATCTGAGTCTACAGTCCCCACCACATGATTGATCACATTATGCGGAAACATGGTGTGAAAAGTGTGTTTTGACCAGTATCTGAAATTAGGGCCCTTCTATGGTCCTTAAGGAATGATGTTTATTTGTGTAAGGTAAATTCATACTGTATCCCATGCAGTTGTGACATGCCATACATTGGTTAGACTATCAAGACCATGAAGGAACATTATGTGGTGTGTAAAATGACAACAGGTTACTGCAGCTGAGAATTCTGGCATGGACTTGAAGCTACTGGGACAGTGTTGTTAAGGAAGCAACTGAGATTAAATTAGCAAGTGACCTCCTAGACAGAGGTAGGGGTTTTTGCTTAAATTTTTCTTGATATCCTCCTCTCTCCCTGGTCAAACAATGGAGGCACAGAGTTAAAGCTGTTTGTGCACCTACTGGTAGTTAATATTCACTATCAATAATTTCTGATGTTGGTCATCTCTTGTTGTGTGGGATGTTGGTCGCCCCTTGTTGTGTAGTGACGATAGTTGTTTATGCTGTGTTTGCTGTCTTTCTGCATATGCCGTACTATGATTCTCAGTCAGCATAGTCCCACCTACCAATCGTTTCCTTGCATGACACTCTCTTTGCATTTATGCCTTGATAATGATGGGATATTCAACTGCTGGAATGTTGTCATGACACCATCCAGCTGCACTCCTGCAAGCTATTCAAAGAATACCTATACCTCAACAGTTCCACCCCTTTCACAGTAAACACTCCATTTGCTACACCATAGAAATCTGTGGCACATGTAGCTTCTCCCCCATATAATTCCTCAGCAGGTTTACCAACAACATCTCCCAGGCATTCTTCTCCTGTAATTACCCCAAAGATCTCATTCACAAATAAATCTCCCAGAGAGTACCCCCTTATCCTCTGACTATTACAGAAGCCACTTCCAAAAACACTCACAAGCATCCCCCTTGTCATCCAGCACTGCTTAGGCCCGAATATCTCAGTACTTTACTCTGCCAAGGGTATGAGTTTCTTAAGTCTATATCCTCAGCACACCACCTACTATCATCTTCTGTCATATTCCTAACTTTCATAACATCCTAGTCAAACCTAATGACCATCCTAACTAATTCAGCCACCCACTATCAACTACTCAAGCCTTGCCATTGGTAAACACTACATCAAAAGAGCAACTTGTGATGGCTCTAAGCACTATGGGACGTAACATCTGAGGTCATCAGTCCCCTAGACTTAGAACTACTTAAACCTAACTAACCTAAGGACATCACACACATCCATTCCTGAGGCAGGATTCAAACCTGCGACCGTAGCAGCAGCGCAGTTCCCGACTGAAGCGCCTAGAACCATTTGGTGAGCAACTTGTGAAACACACATGTTGTTTATTGTCTAACATCTCTCAACTGCACATTGATTTATATGGCATGACTTCACTAATCTGGCTGAGTACTTGAATGTGCATAGAAGAATTGTTGGCCTAAGGGACATCCAATATCTAGTTGCTCAACATGTTCTATAGGCTGAGCCTATGAACCTGTGTGCTTTCTGTACCATATGGACTAAATTGATTTCCCCCATAAATACTAGTTCCTCTGAACTCCAGAAATGAGAACTTGTCCTTCTCCACATTCTCACAGCTCACTATGTCATGGACTTAATCTCCATTAACACATCCCACCCACTCTTTTTTTTTTGGTCATAGTTTATCTATCTCTCTTCCTCCTACTCTATCTTTAGTTCACACTCTGACATCTTATCTTGAGTGAAGCTGCCACAGTGATCACTAGTGTACTGTCTCTGACCTATTCTCTCTGACCCTTCTTCCTTCATCTCTGTCTGTCTTCATCCTCCTTATAGGTGGATCCCTCCTGCATTGAGGTCTGAGTGACCTCCCCTTCTTCTTTACCCACTCCCAGACTCTCCCTTTCTCCTCTCTGTGGAATTAACTGTTAGTTCCAAAATCTGTGCAGTGTGTCACTTTTAAATTGACTGCCAGCAGGACTACACAGTTTGCCTCTTGAAGGTGAGTACATGCCAGCAGTTCCATCTCATAATTTACTACCACATGGATACTAACAGCAGCTGAGTATTAGAACCAGCTATAATATTTCACACATACTGCATATATTTTTATACTAAATAAACATTTTCATTATTCTGTTTCAGTGAACATTGGTGGAACTCTGGGATTATTCATAGGTGCCAGCCTGCTAAGCCTCATTGAGATAATTCACTATTTTGTGCTTCCCCTTATTTTTGGTGTCAAAGATACTCCAAAGACACCTGTTAAAACTACAGGTATCACAATGTTTAACCGACGTGTGAAAGCTCAATACCAAAGACGTCTTCACAGTGTTCCCTCTATGTTTTATTAATTAATCTAGAACTGTTGATTCTGGTCACAAAATTAATGTAAATCTATATCATAAGTCATTCTATAAGTTTAGTGTTTCATGTTACTAACAACAATGATCATTACATGCATAAATGTTATGCAAGTGTCACAAAAAGTAGTATAAATTACGTGACAATTTGCCATTTACAGAGTGATTATAATAAAAGTTAAACTTCCAAACCGCTGTAGAAATAACACCACTAGTCAGAATGACATCAAATTGTAATGGAATATTATTGAAGAAGGGGGAAAATTTATGACAGAATAAAAAAAAAATAGTTACAAAATTTAGCAACAGATGGCACTGTAAGCATCAGAATTTAATAGTGGTCAGCTACAAATGCCAAATGAATCATACAAAAATGCCTAAGGTGTACCTTTGACATTAAACAAACTGTACTACTCAGTGTGGGTGGGTGTACTGGTATAATACTGTTACAAAATTTAGCAATAGATGGCACTGTAAGCATCAGAATTTAATAGTGGTCGGCTACAAATGCCAAATGAATCATACAAAAATGCCTAAGGTGTACCTTTGACATTAAACAAACTGTACTACTCAATGTGGGTGGGTGTACTGGTATAATACTGTTAATTACGTAAGCCCATCCACCACGGCAAGATCCTATCACATCAGCCGGGAAAAACTGGTTTTTAATTGTCCTGAGGCCAAAAATCGTATAAAAAGCATCACTCACATCAGTTTTTAATTGGCCTGAGGTCAAAAACTGCATAAAAAGCATC
The DNA here is from genome assembly GCF_023898315.1 of Schistocerca nitens. Classification (NCBI taxonomy): domain Eukaryota; kingdom Metazoa; phylum Arthropoda; class Insecta; order Orthoptera; family Acrididae; genus Schistocerca; species Schistocerca nitens. The sequence continues at coordinate 304,192,801 of NC_064621.1, read as the reverse complement.
AATCACATCGATTTTTAACTGTCCTAAGGCAAAAAACTGTATAAAAAGCATCTATGAAAATCAAATCTGATTATTAATTTCCATGTGGCTGGCACAAAACATGTTCAATATGTTGTCCACCCATTTCTGCAACAAGTTGAAATCGAGAAACAGCAAGTTCCACAACGTAACGAAGTGTTTGTGGAGTCATGTTCAGAATGTGTTGCACAGTGCATGCCTTCAATGCAGCTAAGTTTGCAATTGGAACACCGAACACAACATCTTTCAGATATTCCCACAGCCAGAAGTCACACAGATTAAGATTAGGTGATTGTGATGGCCAGGCTGTAGGAAAATGGTGGCTGATAATTCTAGCATTTTCAAAATGGTGCTTCAGAAGCTGCTTAACTGGATTTTCAATGTTCGAAGATGTGCTATCTTGCATAGAAATGACCCCATCCACACATCCATGCTGTTGGAGAGCTGGAATGATGTTGGGCAAAGACACTCATAGCACTTACCAGTGACGGTACAGGTAACAGCACCGGAAGAATCTGTCTCTTTGAAAAAATGTGACCTTATGATAAATGATGCTGTAAATCTGCACCACACAGTGACCTTTTCAGGATGAAGTGGTACTGGTTGATTTGTGTGTGGATTTTCCATTGGCCATACTCAACAATTCTGTGTATTGAAATATCCTTTCAGATGGAAGTGGGCTTTGTCCGTCCACAAAATCTTCCAAGGCCAATCATTGTCCACTTCCATGCAAGCAAGAAATTCTAAAGCAAAGGTCTCTCTTGCTGGCAGGTCAACAGGAAGCAACTCATGCAGATGGATAATTTTGAATGGATAGCAAATAAGGATGTTTCATATGATTTTACGCACTGTGCTCACAGGTATGTCCAATGTTAGGGTAATTCAGTGCACTACATGTTTGCACACCACCACTCATCTCCTCCTGCATTGCTGTAGCCTCTGCTTCCACTGAAATTGAATCAATTCATTTCGTCCTTCTACCAGGTAGCACACCAAAAGAACCTGTCTTTTCGTATTTCCAAATCATTTGGTACAGACCTATGGCAGTCTCAGACAAATGCCTTTTTTCAAACCCTCAGTATCCGGAACTCCTGCATAGTGATGTGTGCACAGTCATCATTCTTGTAATATAGCTCTACAAGAGAGCGCATTGAGACAGTCATAGCAAATGTCACATTCATGAAAGGAGTGTGTTTATACAAACTTCAATGGGTTGTGCGCATGACAGGTGTTTTCATTCTGACACACACAGCACTATCTATTGATCAGTTTTCAAGCTTTTTTTTTCCTTCTGCCATACAGTTTCTCCCTTCTCCGATAAAATTATGTTGCAATTTGACATCATTCTGACCAGTGGTATTATTTCTACAGTGTTTTGAGAGTTTAACTTTAATTATAATCACCCTGTATATCAGAATGAAATAGTGAAGTAATCAGTGTTGCAAAAATGACATACTGAAATCATTAGAAAATCAATCTGGGTCTTACATAAGCAGTCCTTTAGACACCTAAGTACTAAAAACTATTATTGAATTCTTTATGTACAAAAGACATAGTCAGTTAAATTTGCACATATTGTCTAAGAACTGTATCTGTTTGAATTAACTTATGTCAGTTATTAATAGTATATCTTCAGAGTAGTAGGGTTTTATCCCTGATTATGAATCACCTGTTACCTACTTTTACAATAAAAAGAGTTTTCTCAATATCATTTACTTACTTATATTTTAAATTCCTAAAATATTACATTAGTGAGTTCTTGGAGTTCAAATTATTTTGACAAAGCCAAGAATTTTCATAGGTATTCAAATTACACATATTCAATGAAAATTTGCTGACCATCAGTACTCAGAAAATATGATACTATAATATGTCTCAAAAAACTTTTACCATCACTGCTCACCCTTCTTGACCTCGTTTTATCTGAAAATTGTTTTAAGTACAATGTGTTGCTGTTGTGATCTTCAGTCCAAAAACTGATTTGATGCAGCTCTCCATGCTGTTCTATCCTGCGCAAGCCTCTTCATCTCTGAATAACTACTACAACTTACAGCCTTCTGAATCAGCTTACTGAATTCAACTATTGGTCTCCCTCTAAGATTTTCACCCCAACACTTCCCTCAAATATAAAATGGTGATACCTTGTTGTTTCAGAATGTGTCCTATCAACTGATAGGACACATTCCTGGGTTGTGCCACAAATCTCTTTTCTCTTTAATTCTATTCTGCAAATCCTCATTATATGCATGATCTGTTTATTTATTTATTTATGCATTTATTTTACCTGGCAAGATTAGGGCCTTCAGGCCCTCTCTTACACCTAACCAGGCATACTCAGATTCAACAAATTTCAGTTTCTACAGAACATTAAGGACATATAACATGTTATACAGTATTAATGTTAAAGAAAAAAAATAGAGATTATAAAAGTAGTACAATGATAATTATAACAATCAAAAAATAATTATAACAATCAAGAATAATAATAATAATAATAATAATAACCACACTTAATATCCAAACAAATTCGAATAATATCACATCACAGCCAATACAGATTAAGCGTGGAATATACCAAGGAGACTCATTAAGTCCTTTCTGGTTCTGCCTTGCTCTGAACCCACTATCCAACATGCTAAATAATACAAATTATGGATACAATATTACTGGAACATACCCACACAAAATCACACATTTGCTATACATGGATGATCTAAAACTACTGGCAGCAACAAATCAACAACTCAACCAATTACTAAAGATAACAGAAGTATTCAGCAATGATATAAGTATGGCTTTTGGAACAGACAAATGTAAGAAAAATAGCATAGTCAAGGGAAAACACACTAAACAAGAAGATTACATATTGGATAACCACAGCGACTGCATAGAAGCGATGGAAAGAACGGATGCCTATAAATATCTAGGATACAGACAAAAAATAGGAATAGATAATACAAATATTAAAGAAGAACTAAAAGAAAAATATAGACAAAGACTAACAAAAATACTGAAAACAGAATTGACAGCAAGAAACAAGACCAAAGCTATAAATACTTATGCCATACCAATATTGACCTACTCATTTGGAGTAGTGAAATGGAGTAACACAGACCTAGAAGCACTCAATACACTTACACGATCACAATGCCATAAATATAGAATACATCACATACATTCAGCAACAGAAAGATTCACATTAAGCAGAAAGGAAGGAGGAAGGGGATTTATCGATATAAAAAACCTACATTATGGACAGGTAGACAATTTAAGAAAATTCTTTATAGAACGAGCAGAAACTAGCAAAATACACAAAGCAATCACTCATATAAATACATCGGCTACACCACTACAATTTCATAACCACCTCTACAACCCTTTAGACCACATAACATCAACAGATACGAAGAAAGTAAATTGGAAAAAGAAAACACTTCATGGCAAGCACCCGAATCATCTAACACAGCCACACATCGATCAAGACGCATCCAACACATGGCTAAGAAAAGGCAATATATACAGTGAGACAGAAGGATTCATGATTGCAATACAGGATCAAACAATAAACACCAGGTATTACAGCAAGCATATTATTAAAGATCCCAATACCACAACAGATAAATGCAGACTTTGTAAACAACAAATAGAAACAGTAGATCACATCACAAGCGGATGTACAATACTAGCAAATACAGAATACCCCAGAAGACATGACAATGTCGCAAAAATAATACATCAACAGCTTGCCTTACAACATAAACTTATAAAACAACACGTTCCTACATACAAGTATGCACCACAAAATGTACTGGAGAATGATGAATACAAATTATACTGGAACAGAACCATTATAACAGATAAAACAACGCCACATAACAAACCTGACATCATACTCACCAATAAAAAGAAGAAATTAACACAATTAATCGAAATATCCATACCCAATACAACAAATATACAAAAGAAAACAGGAGAAAAAATTGAAAAATACATCCAACTGGCTGAGGAAGTCAAAGACATGTGGCATCAGGATAAAGTTGACATCATACCAATTATACTATCAACTACAGGAGTCATACCACACAATATCCACCAATACATCAATGCAATACAGCTACATCCAAACATATATATATATATATACAATTACAGAAATCCGTAATTATTGATACATGTTCAATTACCTGAAAGTTCCTAAATGCAATATAACATGTACCGTACAGCAAAAAGGAAGTGACGCTTGATAAAGGTCCACGTCACTCCATTCTTAACCAGACTTTAAAAAAGTCTGAGAAAGTAAAGAAATAATAATAATGACTATGTATATGAAAGTAAACATATTTTTCTTTTATGAATGTCAGTCCTATTGCTGGTTGGGAATTTTCTCATTATATTCTTGCAGCTTGTGAGTTATTCTCATCAAGCAGAGACATAAGACGATGGAATGGGGTGAAAGAGATATAGAAGAGGTAGATAGGTTAGAGGAAGGGAAATAGAATGGTAAAATTCGAAGCTATGATGGAGAGGAGAAAGAAAAAGATGAGAGGGGCACAACAATGGTGGCTATACCGTCCCTAATATGTAAGTCTTAAGTTCCCTCTTGAATGTTGAGTGGTTTTGGATAAGACGCAGATCACAGGGGAGCGCGTTCCATAGTCGTATGGCTGAGATGGAGAATGACACGGAGAAAGATTTTGTGTTATGTAAAGGTACAGCCAAGATGCTAGACGTATCCGATCTGGTATTGCGGTTGTGGAATGATGATAGGTGTTTAATGTGAGAAGATAAGTATTGGGGGCACCAGTGGCTAAGAAATCGATGAAGTAAGCACATTGTGTGGAGATCGCGTGCCTTATGTGGGCGTATCCAACCTAGCTGGGAGTATGAAGGACTGATATGATCATACAACCGTATATTGCATACGTATCTAACGCAAGCATTCATCACTAGCTCGAGGCATCTCGAATTTTCACTATTTGTGCCGTGTTGAACTACATCACAGTAGTAAAGATTAGGCAAGACTAGTGTTTGGACTAATTTTTGTTTAACATGGGTTGGAAATATTTTTCTAAATTTTTGAATTGCATGTAGGGAGGAGAGCGATTTCCGGCAAGCTGTGACTGTTTGTTCTTCCCAGTTTAGGTGTTCATCCAAGATTATTCCAAGGTCTTTTACTGTTTTTTGGTATGGTAGTTGGGTACCATTGAGGAGTATTTGAGGGACTGTTTCGCGAAAGTACCGGCTGATTAACTTTGGATGAGATATAAGTATGACCTGGGATTTCTTGGGGTTTAGTTTCAGACCTAGGTTCTGTGCCCATCGAGAAACAGATCAAAGATCTGCGTTCATACTCGCTACTGCGTCAGCAATGTTCTTGGGGCTTGCACTTATGTACAGTTGGATGTCGTCGGCATATAGATGGTAGTTGCAGGAGTGAATCACTGAAGAAATATCATTAATGTACAGTGAGAAGAGTAATGGACCAAGGACGGAGCCTTGGGGAACTCCAGAGCGCACGTTTTTCCATGATGACTTTTCAGACCCACAAATGACTTGATGACTTCTGTTTTTGAGGTAGCTGTCGAACCAGTGTATTGCGCTGTTTGATAAATTCAGCTGCTTCATTTTAATTAGTAATATATCAAAGTCAACTGTATCAAAAGCCTTGCTAAAGTCAAACAGTGTTAGGATGGTAGCTTCACGTCTGTCCATAGCATGTTTAATGTCATCAGTTACTTTGATTAATGCAGTTGCTGTACTATGATGCTTTCGAAAGCCTGACTGATATTTGTCGTGGATGTTATGAGTTTTGAGGTAATCCGTCAGCTGTTCATGGACGATGTATTCTAGGGCTTTAGATATTGCAGGAAGTATGCTGATCGGCCTGTAGTCACCTGGCGACTTAGGGTTGTCAGTCTTGGGTATAGGTTGAAATAAACTTTGCTTCCACTCAGTAGGATATGTACTACTGACAAGAGACAGGTTGAAGATGTCTGTGATAACTGGAGTAATAGTGTTTACAACGTTCTTAATCATGCCAATGCTCACTCCATCATTTCCTACTGCCTCGGAAGAGATTCTCATAATTGCCTTGTGTACTGTGCCGGTAGTGACATGTTTTAGGAAAAACTTGTCTCTCGAGAGATTGATATCTTGGGGCTGGTAATTTGTCGCTGCGTGGCAGTTTACGGCTGTTGAGAAGAAATCGTTTAATTCTTCTGCAGACGCTTGATAAACAGCGTCAGATCTTCGCTTCACTATACCGAAACTGCGCAGCTTTTTCCACAGTGCAGCAGGTTTTGATATGCCGCATACGACAGAGCGGGCATGTCTGATTTTGGCATTCCTCACGCTTTGCTTGGTTCTATTTCGGAGTTTCCTATAACATTCGTACGCCTCGGGAGTTGTGTTACGCTTGAAGGCCCTATGTGCAGCATCACGTGCATTCATTAACTGGCGTAATGCAGTGGTGAGCCACGGAGCGGGAGCTCTCTTTACCTTGACAGTGTGTCGAGGAGCATGTTTATCATACAGTGCAATAATTTTGCGACATAATTCCCGAATTTTTCCGTCTAAAGTCGGTTCATTGCTTATATCATGCCAAGGGATGTCTGAGCAATCCTTTTGAAGAGCGTCATGGTTAACATTTTTTAGGTTTCTGTAGGTTACCAGGTGAGATTTTTCTTTGGTAGTATGTACTGAGTAATTTAAGAATATCACGTCATGAGCAGAGAGTCCTGGAGCGGATGTCTGATTGGCGCGAATTATTTTATCTGGTCGCTTTGTTGCTATTATATCTATGAGTGTATGGCTGTGTGGCGTGTGATGAGTTGGGTCCAGCGGTGTTAAACTCATATCATTGGAGTGGAACAGTCTCCTTAGTTTTTCTGCAGAGGGAGATTTTAACTGTAAGTCGATGTTTGTGTCGCCCATAATGATTATGTGTTCATACAGTGTCACGAGCGAGGTCAGGGCAGACTGAAAGGAGGACATAGCACCGACGTTTGGAGGTTTATAGATTACTCCAATTAGCAGTTTCTGATTTGATGTATTTATTTCGAAAAACAAGAACTCTGCTTCTCCTTCGCCCTTTGCATCCGATGTGCATAGTGTAGTAGGTCTCAGATCAGAGCGAACATAGGCACCCACACCACCCCCGCGTCGTGTTTCACAATCTGCCCTTAGGAGAGAGTAACCAGTGATTCGGATAGCGTCGGAAGAAATGTTTGGTTTCAACCAAGTTTCAGAGACGAGGATAATATGGAACAGCGATTGGCAAAACAGGTCACAGAACTCGTCGAAGTGAGCCGTTAGCGACTGAGCGTTCGCGTGGGACACAAAGAGCCCGCCGCCGGAACCGGTCCGTCCCATTGTGGCCGCCTGTAGGACCGAGCGCGCTCCGTCTACCTGCTGGCCGGAAGAGGGACAAAAGCTGGATTTCGCGGGGGAAGACATATTTACAGGTGTGTCCAAGGTCGTGACTGACTCAAGCGTCTGTGGGCTAAAGGTGAAAGACAAGCTGGAGGTATCGGAGAAGGGAGCGAAAAGAAAGATGGAAAGTGGCAGTAGTGGTTACGAAAAAGACAGTAGTAGTAGTAGTAGTGGTAGTGACGAGGATGAAAATAACAGATACAGAAAGGCGGTTTTAAGGAGATTCCTGTTAATGGAGAACGTTAATTCCCGTTTGACTGACAATATGAATATACATGAGCACTTATGATAGACAAATAAAGAAGCAATATTTATGTGAAACAATTGACTGATTTTAAGTAGAGTACTTATGGTACATATAGAAATAACGAAGCAATATTTACGTAAAAAAAATGAAAAGAAAGAATAAAAATTAACTTATATTAGACAGAGTACAATATGAGACTTTGTGTCTCGCGAGATTTCGCTCAGTCTTTCAGTTCGGACATGTTCGTCACCGTTTTCCTCCCTCCTTCCGTCTTGACTACGATCCTGCCATCCTGGGTCCATACATTTTGAAGGCCGAACTGTGTGATCGCAGTGTTCAAAACTTTTAGTCTTTCGCGCGTCAGATCTTCCCTCAGGGTAACCCCACTCTTGGCAAGTTTTCTTTTCTGAGCAAACCCTTCAGCTCTTTTCCGGTATGACACAAATTTAATTATTATGGGCCTGGGTTTCATCGCACCTGGTATCCTACGCTCAACACGGTGGCTTCTGTCAATATCGGCCACATCGATCTGCACGCCAAGTTTCTCACGCACGAGGCTAATGGCCAGGTCGTCGGTGTTTTCACGATCGTTTTCAGCTACCCCGAACAAGCGCAAGCTGTTCCTTCGCTGATACTGCTCAATTCCATTGGTGGCCGCAGACAGTTTAGCTTCTAGGTCGGCGGCTTTTTTCTCTTGTGCGGCCAGGGACTTTTTAAGAGACTGGATTTCGGTGCTGTTGCGCCCGACAGACTCTTGCAGTTTGTCCATGACCGCGGCCGTCACAGAGTCCGTGATGGATTTCACTATTACATCTAGCGTGTCTTTACTGTGCAGCGCCGCACTCACCTTGGACCGGACGAGCTCCCCGATGTCGGGAAGCGAGGCCTCACCTGCCGCCGGAGACCGGGCGCCCACGCTGCCTGCGCCCCTGTAGCCTCGCCTGCTGCCGCTTACTCGTGCTCTTCCCATTTTTCACTCACTTATCACTTATCACTTGTGGTAATCAACGGAGAACAACACACCACGGCAAGTAACACTTGTTTAGTCGGATGCACACGTTGTGGACTGCCACACTTCTCTGTAACACCTTCAATGAGCGGAAAAACTCGCGAGCCAAAGAAACGCGCCTCACTCAGTGGCCGCCATCTTACTTGTCTAATCTTCGGCATTTTGCTGCAGCACCACATTTCAAAAACTTCTATTCTCTTCATGTCTAAACTGTTTTACATCCATGTATCACTCCATGAAAGTTTGTTAATACAAGACTTCCTAACACTTAAATCTAGATTTGATGTCAACAAATTTCTCTTTTTAAAATATGATTATCTTACTGTTATCAGTCTACATTTTATATTCTATCTACTTGAGACATCATCAGTTATTCTGCTGCCTAAATAGCAAAACTTGTCTACTACTTTAAGCGTCTCATTTCCTAATCTAATTCCTTCAGCATAGCATGATTTAATTTGACTACATCCCATTATCCTTGTTTTTCTTTTGTTGATTTTCATCTTATATACACTTTCATTTCTGTTCAGCTTCTCTTCCAAGTCCTTTGCTGTCTCTGACAGAATGACAATGTCATTGGCAAACAGATTGAATAATATTAAGTGTAGGCTACAACTCTGTCTCACTACATTCTCTACCACTGCTTCCATTTATTTCATACCCCTTGACTCTTATCTGTTTCTGTACAAGTTGCAAATAGGCTTTCACTCCCTGTATTTTACCCCGGATACCTTCAGAATTTGAAAGAGAGTTTTCCAGTCAGCATTGCCGAAAGCTTTCTCTAAGTCTACAAATGCTGTAAACATAGGTTTGCCTTACTTTAACCCATCTTCTGAGAGAAGTCATAGGGTCATTACTGCCTCATGTGTTCCTACATTTCTCCAGAATCAAAACTGATCTCCCCTGAGGTCAGCATCTAACAGTTGTATCCAGTCTTCTGTAAAGAATTTGTGTCAGTATTTTGCAACCATGACTTATTAAACTGGTAGTTCGGTAATTTTCACACCTGCCAGGAATCAGAATTATTACATTCTTCTTGAAGTCTGAGGCTATTTCACCTGTCTCATACATATTGCTCACTAGATGGAAGAGTTATGTCACAGCTGGCTCTTCCATGGTTACCAATGGTTCAGAAGGAATGTTGTCTACTTCCAAGACCTTACTACAACTTAGGGCTTCAGTGTTCTGTCAAATTCTTCTTGCAGTATCATATCTCTAATGTCTTGTATAGACCCTCTATATAATACTCCCACATTCAGCTTTCCTTTCTTTGCTTAGGACTGGTTTTCCATCTAAGCTCTTGATATTTGTACAGTTGCTTCTCTTTTCTCCAAAGGCCTCTTTAATTTTCCTGTAGGTATCATCTATCTTTCTCCTAGTGAAATATGCTTCTAAGCCCTTACAGCTATCCTTTAACCATTCCTGCTTAGCCAATTTGGACTTAATGTCAATCTCATTTTTTAGATGTTTGTATTCCCTTTTGCCTGCTTTATTTACTGCATTTTTTGAATTTCCTCCTTTCATCAGTTAAATTCAGTATGTCTTGTGTTATCCAACGATTTCTACCAAGATTGTCTTTTCATCTATTTGAGCCTCTGCTGCCTTCATTATTTCAGCTTCCAAAGCAACCTATTCATCTTCTACTGTATTCCTTTCCCCTGTTCCTGTGTATCATTACCTAATGAACCCTCTGAAACTCTCAATCACCCTGGTTCTTCCAACTTAACCAAGTTCCATCTCCTTAATTTCCTATCTTTTTGGAATTTCTTCAGTTTTAATCTACTTCAGTGATCTCATCTTTGAAATTTTTAACTTCATTATTAAAAGTTCAGTTTCTTTCACTTGAGGCTCCACAGATTCTATTTGACCATCTAACCTCTAAATTTTTTGATCAACATCATTTAATTGAAGTGTACTTTTTCCAATACAATCAAATAATGCTCCTATTGAATGAACAGATTCTGTGAACTGATTCGTATTTTCTTGTTTATGATTTTCAAGTTGCTCATTTATTTTTGCAAACTGATTGTTAATCATTTTTATTAACTGATACTTATTATCACTGTGCATTTTTATTAACAATGACAGTGTGGTACTCATATCATTATTATCATCTTGTTTAATTCATCCATTAGTTTATCCTGTTTTATAAGTTTGTCACGAACATTTTCCTGTTGTTGTTGACCACACTACTTACATCTCCCATGTCTGTATTATTCCCTATTGTTACAGGTTCTTCAATGACTGCCATTGTTAATAATTATACAACAAAACAATGTAAAGGAAGTATTTTCAGCACTTACCTTTGTTGTTGGCTGTCAACATTGTTAACTGTTCACTTCACTTTTTATTTTTGCCATCCTTTTCTCCTCCTTGTTTGTGAACTCCTTTTTTGCTGCTGTTATTGTTGTTGTTTTGTACCTGTGGTTCATATCTGGCAAATCATTCACATAAAATATTCACAATATCTTTTAATCTGCAACAATAAATTCTCCAACACAGTATTCACATTTCACTTTCAGGAAATCCCAGATGATGTCACCTTATTCTAAACATCCCCACCCTCTTGTTGTCCAAAGTTGATTCATTAATGTTTGCAGTGTGTTAGTAATTTGGATGTTTGGTCACATTTCCACAGCAGTTTCAAGACTGAGATAGTGACAAAGTGCAGCGAGTGACAGGGACAGTTGAATGTAAATAACCAGTTCTATTAATAATAAAAGCTCTCATCTTTTTTGTTGCTTTTCTTTCTTGTATGTTGATGGCTTGTTATGCATTTCCTTTTTGTGTTTCATCTTTCAGTAATCATCTAGAGGATGATTAGATTGCTGTTTCAATAATAATGTGAAATCTGACTTTCTGCAGAATTACACATATATTTTCAGTCATTTCACTACACAATACAAATCAATTAAACATATACAACTCATTCTCCATTCTTGAACTTCAAACTCATACAATCAATTGCACAAAAGAACAAAGATTTGCCTCTAACAATATGTAGCAAAGAAAATAGTATCATATCTCAATTTATTTACGCAAAACAATCTTTGGAGCATACATTTCACAAATAAAACACAATCAATTGTGTATCTTTTTTGAGAAGTCCATAATCATCATTGTAATTACATTAAGTATTTAGAAAGGTTGACATTCAAACATTTCTCACATAGCTATGTACGAGGGCTATCCACAAAGTACATTATGTTTTCGTTTGTGTCCATTAGGGGCGGGGCTAGCGCGGCCATCTTGGTGTCATGGCATTCCGCCGCTCAGTCGGCATCCTGCCGTGCTAGTGAGAGGTTCGTGCTGTACACCGTTGAGTTACTGTGACAATTTGAAATGTCAGCATTAATTGAAAATGCCGCGAAGTGTGAAGTGCGTGCTGTAATAAGGTTTCTGACTGCAAAAAACTGTACACCGATAGAAATCTATCGGCAGTTTTGTGAAGTGTATGAGGACAACATAATCACTGAAGGTGGAGTGCATCAATGGGTCATAAAATTTAAAAATGGCTGAACTAATGTTCACGATGAAGAGCGAAGTGGAAGACCCAGCATAGTGACTGCCGAACTTGTCGAAAAGTCAATGTCGTGGTCCGTGAAAACCGTAATTTCACAATAACGGGACTCTCTTTGAGTTTTCCACAACTTTCAGGAAGTTTGTTGCACGAAATCATTACCAAAAAGCTTGGTTACCACAAGTTTTGTGCAAGATGGATACCAAAAATCTAGACAGAGATTCACAAAAATCAGTGAATGGCTGCAGCGTTAACGTTTTTGGACGCTTACGAGAAAGATAGCGACTCATTACTCGATCACATTGTTACTGGTGACGAAACATGGGTTAAGCATGTGAACTGCGAGACAAAATTGCAGTCAATGCAGTGGGGGCACACAAATTCCCCCCAAAAACCCAAGAAATGCATGCAGACAATGTCGGCAAGGAAGGTGATGATGACTGTCTTTTGGGACAGAAAAGGTGTGATTTTTGTGGATTTCCTGGAAAGAGGCACTACAATAAACTCTGAAGGGTATTGCCAAACTCTGCACAACCTCAGAAGAGCAATACAAAACAAGTGCAGGGGAAAGTTGGGCTCAAAGATCTTGCTGATTCACGACAACGCCCGGGCCCACACGGCAAATGCCACTCGTGAAGTTCTCAAATCTTTTAAGTGGGAGTTGTTTCCTCATCCACCGTACAGTCCTGACCTGGCACCGAGCAACTTCCACTTATTCCCAGCAATGAAGAAGTGGTTGGTTATGCAGCGTTTTGATGGCGATGCACAGCTTCAAGAAGAGGTAACCACGTGGTTGAAGGTGCAGGCGGCCTAATTTTACGACAAAGGAATTTCCAAGCTCGTCCATAGCTATGATAAGTGCCTTAATTTAAATGGTAACTATGTATAAAAGTAGTATTTAAGTGTGACTTTAATCTGTATAAAATAAAAAAAAATTCCAATCCTTTATTTATTTTTAATTCCAAAACGTAATGTACTTTGTGAATAGCCCTCGTAGTAGTGGATTTTTATTTTTATTTCTTTGGTGCAGTATCATCCACATCATATGATCCAGGATTGATTAGTATTTTTATCTCACTATAATCAGTTTCACGTGCTATTGTACATTTTTGCTACTTATCCAAGGCATAAAATAATCTTCTTGCAAACAAACAACAATCAAATGTAATTCTGAATGAGAAATCCATGGCATAATCTTTCCTTACACAAGGTGAATCACCTAAAACTTGCACCACAAATATTGCGGAAATGGAAAATGCTATTGATGTGCATTTTTTACAGAATGGATTTGTAGTCAGAAGCTTATATCATTAGCTAGTTAACAGACTGTAATATTACTTAGAAAGTGTAATTTTTGTCTAAACATACACATACTACTGACATTAACAAACTAAAACTAGTATAAATCAGAGCATCAGTGGTGTGTTGTTGCAGGATTTTAGTGCAAGACATTTATGAGAAATTGTATTATGAAAAGTTCACAGACTGACATTTTTATGATAGCTTCGACAACACACACTAAATGACAACACAACTGAATAAACTAGTTACGTGGATTCTGACCAGTAATGAGTCAACAGACCAACACAGATTACGTTCAAAATTACCGCCAGCAGCAGCAGCAGTACAAGCTTCCAGTTGGGTATAGAGTGACGGCTGCACAATTGCTAGCATTTCAGTGCAGATGTCAAAGCATGCTGCAGTAATAAATCATCGCATATCATCTGATGTCATTGGTATATCCTTGTACACAGAGTCTTTCAGTTTTCCCTACAGAAAAAATCTACAGGCATCAAATCTGGGGAATGGGCCACACAAGGTACAGGTCCTCTGCATCCAGTACAATGATTTGGAAACATGTTTTGTTCTGTGGTGCCTACAACATAGCATGTGTCACTATAAGACATAATCAAAATGTAGGTCCCAAACTAACTTCAATAAGATAGTAAATTTCCTTAAATATTTTACACAGCAGGCCTGTTTCAGCTTATTACCATTTTCAAGTGATGTCTAGTTGAAAGTGACAACCATATTGCATCTACAGTAAATTTTTTGTGCCATATTTCGGTAAGTATACTAATTTATGTAGTTACAAAATGTATAAATGCAGTTCAGAAACACATGTGTAGTATTTTGTGCACTATAGGCTGACAGTCCATCATGTTGGTACCACAGGATTCTCCTGGTCTGCAGAGGTATTGTATATATTCTGGCATCCATGGAAGATGGTCTGTTAGCAGGCTGTGATGCTCATTCAAGTTCAGCATTCCATCTATGAAAAACATGCCTGTGAGCTGATGGTTCACTGCCCCACACCATATGTTTACACTCCATGGATGCTGGCATTCCAACTAACAAAGCCAACAAGGATTGTCAACAGACCAAAAGTGCATGTTTCAGCAGTTTGCCATGATTGGTAAATGTGGCTTCATCACTGTGCAAGATATGATACATCTGGAGTATCCTGTCTTAATGCTCATGTTCAGAAGTTAATAAGACTCTCATAATTGTCTTCATGCTGCTCTTGATGGAGAGAGATTTGATAGGGATGAAAACTATCTCAATGGAGAATGCTTAGGATGCTTACCTAACTCATGCCATCTCCTTGTGTATACAGATCAACTGCAACAGCAGCAAGAACAGTAATTTCCCCCTCTTCTTTTGTCACTTATTTCCTTCTATTATGTTGTCTATGTGCTACACTACCACTTCCATATAACTGGCTGAGGAGGTTATTAAGTAATTTCCGATATGGTTGTCATCTATTGAGGTATCTTGCCACATAAGCCATACAAAAATGAAATGCATTCCTCCTACATTCTCCATACACCTTGAGCATGTCAGCTTTATCTGTATTATTAAATCCCATTGTCCACTCATAACCTGGTGCTTGGACTGTCACATGATAACTGACTAGCAAGTTGCAGTACTAACAACTCAAGGAACACACAAGCACAATGTAAGCAAACTCAACAACGTTGTGCCTAGCAACTAAACAGACTGAATGGCACAAACATGTGCTGATGTGGAAAATTTCAAAATATGATATCTCATAAATGACTTGCACTTGAATCCTACAGCAAAAACCACTGACGCTAATTTGCCCTACTATTAATTTGTTAATGTCAACAGGCATTATCCCATTTAAAAAAGTGTATGTTAGCACAAAATACCCTTTCTAATTATTCTACAATCTGTTAATCTGCTAACAATATGAGCCCCTGACTACCAATCTATTCCGTCAAAACTGCACATCAATAGCACTTTCTGTTTCTGTTATATTTGTAGTGCAAAGCCAAAATTAGCAGAGTGTAAAGAGATGGACTCATTTTTTTGTAAAATGATGAGGATTTAATTTTGATATCACTGACAAGGGGATATCAATGATTATCCTTAATGTGAAATTATCACAAGGATGACTCTAGCTTGTTGTAGGACAATACATATATCAATGTCTGATTGGGGTCTATTAGAAGTAGTCAGTAAAGATACATGAAATATATGAATGATATCAAGTCTTTCTTATGACAATATGCAGAATGTGACTGCTGGCAAAGGCCTTAATGACCGAAAGTTATGATTGTGTGAATCTTTTTATTGTGCCTATCACGACTCAGCATCTCCACTATATGGTGAGTAGCAACTTTCCTTCTCTCATATTGTTACATTCCATCCTGGATTTTCCATTGTTTGATGTAATATATCTAAGTTACGATTTTCCATTTCAACAGGTATCATCTCCCTCATTTTATTTCACAGTGTGGTATCAAAAAATTCAATTTTTTGTCAATTTTGTGTGCAAAATTCTGCAAAATCATCATAAAATTAACTTTCAAGCAAAAATTTCACAAACAGTCAATTATGTATGGGACAGAGTCACATCCTAAAAACCAATTACTTTTTTATTTATATTTATAATTGCAATATATAATTATTATTCTGTTTTACAAATTTAATTTTTATAGTTTAAATTTGTTGTAAGAAGAGCACCAAAACCTCAAAAGCTACAAGTATAACATTATATTAACTTAAATAGATCTTTGTATTGCATTTTCTTTGAATTGTGTTATCTTTAACTTTGTGTCAAGAGCTTTCCAGTGGGAGATGTTATTGTGAATTAGTAACAAGTAATGAGCTTAGAATGTAAGGTGCTGCTGATTAGTCAAGATGACGAAGTAGTTAAGATATGAACAACCTGTACAACTGTATGACGGGGAGTGATGCCAATCGATGAGATAGTGAATAAACACAAGAAATGTTGTTCTGTTTAATATGGTAAAATCTGTTCCACATGAATACTGAAAAGTTAAAAAAAAAAGATTAACCCAGGAATTTTCAGCAGATAAGAGACTAAGTGCAAAAATTGACAAAAGCATTGAGGCATAAAGTTAATTTTTTAAAGTACTTTTTCATTTACATTTCCTGCTCTCAAAAAACTTTAAAATATATTGCAAAGATACTCATAAATTTTCTTGAGTAACCTCCAGTTCTATTTAAGACTTGTATGACATCTTAGTGAATACCAGTCTACAGGGAGGATAGCAGGAATGATCCACAAAAATATCATCACTATTCTTTATACCCGTTTTTGTAGAATCATGGAACATATTATGAGCTAAACTGTAAGGCAGTATGTTCAAAAGAATGACCTCCTCCATGCTAGCCAGTATGGATTCTGAAAACATTGATCATGTGAAAACCATCTCATACTTTTCTCATCATCGATTGAGGCAATTGGATAAATATAACATTTCTTGATTTCTGAAAAGCATGTGACTCAGAACCACATCAACACTTCTTATCAAAATATGATCTTATAGGATATCAAGTGAAATTTCTGAATGTACTGAGGATTTCTTGGTAGGGAAAATGTAGCATGTTACATTAGATGGAAAGCCATTGTCCAATGTAGGAGTAACCTTAGGTATGCCACAAGGAAGTTTTTCCAGACCCTTTTTGTTCATGTTGTATATTTATGACCTTTTCAGAAGTGATGAAGTTATCTAATGAATTATTGTCTAAAAAAGGTGCACAAATATTCAGTCACACTACAATAAGATTTCAAAGTGGTGCAATCACTGGCAACTTGATTTAATTGTTTTAGAAAATGTAAATATGTGCACCTCACAAAACAAAAAAGATGTAACATGTGACTAAAGCATTGAGTCACAGTTGCAATTGGGCAACTTGTCCAAATACCTGGGCATCTTATCCAAATACCTGGCTGTAACAATTTGTAGGGATGTGAAACAGAAATGAAATGAAATGTCGTGTGGCTAGAGCCTCCCGTCACGCAGACCGTTCGCCTGGTGCAGGTCTTTTGATTTGACGCCACTTCGGCGACCTGCGCGTCGATGGGGATGAAATGATTATGATTAGGACAACACAACACCCAGTCCCTGAGCGGAGAAAATCTTCGACCCAGCCGGGAATCGAACCCGGGCCCTTAGGATTGGCAGTCTGTCACGCTGACCACTCAGCTACCGGGGGCGGACTGTGAAACAGAATATCACATAGGATCCATCATAGGTAAAGCAGGATGTAGACTTTGCCTTATTGACAGAATGGTAGGAAAATGTCATCAGATTACAAAAGAGATTGCTTTCACAACTCTCTTGCAACCTATCATAGAATATTGTTCAAATGTTTATGACCCATATGCAGACAGAACTGACAAGGGATATTGTAGGTGCATGGAAAAGGGCATCACTGATGGTCACAGGTTTTTTTGGCCCATGGGAGAGTGTCACAGAGATGCCAAACAAACAGAAATGGCACACTTGATGATAGTTGTAAGCTATCCCAAGAAAGTTTACTTAAATGTTTCAAGAACTGGCTTTATACAATGGCTCTATGAACGTAGTGCAGCCCCTATATGGTGCTGCGTAGGGATGGTGACAAGATTATATTAATTACATCACACATAGAGGCATTTAAACAATCATTCTTCCCATGCCCCATATGTGAATGGATGAGGAAGAGTCTGTAATAATTGGTACAATTCCACACACTTCACATTGGTCTGCAGGGTATGGATGTAGGTGTCAAAGTAGTGAATAATGCAAGTAGGCAATAACTTTTAATGATCACTGACATTACTGAGGTGAGCAAGATTGTACAGTCTTGCTAAAATACACACAGATGGCACACCACTAAGATCAACTGGTAGTCAATTAGCTCAACAGCATGTCGACTTGGCAAATATGTGACACCTGTTGTTTGACTGTTGTCAACACCACTTTCTAAATTTATTGATAGGATTAAAGAAACCCTGAATAGGTACAGACCAAGTTATGGACAGCCTTGTAGTTATGACCATTTTTACAAAACTTCCACTGAAGGTAAGCTGAGCTTCCTCCCAAGCCTGTTCTCTGCATAAACTTCCAGTGTGTTCCAACACTTATTGACCATCACTTACAATATGTACATTGGAAAATATTATTAAATGACTAACAAAAGGGTCATGACTTCACATGTGTTGCCAAATGCAGCCAATTTTTTTTAATGATAATTATGAAGAATATGCTCTAAAAGTTGCTCCACTTCCAAATGTCCTAATTTTATCACTATTTTTTTGCTACAGTACCTTCCTGATTTCATCTCATGGAAGGGAAATACTCCAGCAGTTTATTGATCACCTGTTCTGCTTACATCTCAAAATAAAAATTATTGCAGAAATTCAGAAACAAGGAAAGCTACCTTCCTCACACATTGTAGTTGATAATTAGCTCGACCACTCAATATATTGTAAACAGATCGGCATGGACATCACAATGGGCACAGTTTCCATTATCCTTCCCAAAAAAGAGCAGTGCTGAACTAAAAGCATATAGCATGAGAACAATTTTGGAGCAGAAACAAATCATCTAAACACTATATTGAGACAAAATGTCCTTCGAGCTAATGAAGCAAGTCACACCTCTTAAGAAAATGCAAGCTCAGATACAGTCAGTCATAACAACATGACCATTTTTTAAAGCAACTGTTGCCATCTTTTATTTTTACCATTGTTTATTTATAAAGTACATGACATCTGTTCAAACAAGTAGCCACTTTCAAATGTACTACTGCTTTAGTACATTAGTACATCAGTACATAAGAATTCAGAAATAAACTGCTGGCCTTTAAAATTGCAATGCATGAAAAGAGAAAAGAGTATTAAAAAAATTTACACAAATTGGCATACATGGATACGCAAATGATAAGCATTTCAGCACAACCCATGACGAAGGTAGGAATATACAGGGTGAAGCCCTAAATAAAGCTTGTACTACAAATATAATGAAAACAGAAAGTGCTATTGATGTGCGGTTTTGACAGAATAGTTTGTATTCCTTTTTGCCTGCTTCATTTACTGCATTTTTATATTTTGTCCTTTCATCAGTTAAATTCAGTATATCTTCTGTTACCCAAGGATTTCTATTAGCCCTCATCTTTTTACCTGCTTGATCCTCTGCTGCCTTCACTATTTCATCTCTCAAAGCTACCCATTCTTCTCCTACTGTATTTCTTTACCCCATTCTTGTCAGTCGTTCCCTAATGCTTAATAACCTCCTCAGCCAGTTACATGAAAATGGTAGTGTAGCACATAGACAACATAATAGAAGGAAATAAGTGACAAAAGAAGAGGGGGAAATTACTGTTCTTGCTGCTGTTGCAGTTGATCTGTATGTTAGAACCCATGCAATCACACAAGGAGATGGCATGAGTTAGGTAAGCATCCTAAGCATTCTCCATTGAGATAGTTTTCATCCCTATCAAATCTCTCTCCATCAAGAGCAGCATGAAGACAATTATGAGAGTCTTATTAACTTCTGAACATGAGCATTAAGACAGGATACTCCAGATGTATCATATCTTGCACAGTGATGAAGCCACATTTACCAATCATGGCAAACTGCTGAAACATGCACTTTTGGTCTGTTGACAATCCTTGTTGGCTTTGTTAGTTGGAATGTCAGCATCCATGGAGTGTAAACATATGGTGTGGGGCAGTGAACCATCAGCTCACAGGCATGTTTTTCATAGATGGAATGCTGAACTTGAATGAGCATCACAGCCTGCTAACAGACCATCTTCCATGGATGCCAGAATACATACAGTAGCTCCGCAGTTTTGAGAGATGAAATAGTGAAGGCAGCAGAGGATCAAGTAGGCAAAAAGATGAGGGCTAATAGAAATCCTTGGGTAACAGAAGAGATATTGAATTTAATTGATCAAAGGAGAAAATACAAAAATACCATAAATGAAGCAGGCAAAAAGGAATTCAAATGTCTCAAAAATGAGATTGACAGGAAGTGCAAAATGGCCAAGCAGGGATGGCTAGAGGACAAATGTAAGGATGTAGAGGACTATATCACTAGGGGTAAGACAGGTACTGCCTACAGGAAAAATAAAGAGACCTTTGGAGAAAAGAGAACACCTTGCATGAATATCAAGAGCTCAGATTGGACCCCAGTTCTAAGCAAAGAAGGGCAAGCGCAAAGGTGGAAAGAGTAAATAGAGGGTCTATACAAGGGCGATGTTCTTGAGGACAATATTATGAAAATGGAAGAGGATGTAGATGAAGATGAAATGGGAGACATGATACTGCGTGGAGAGTTTGACAGAGCACTGAAAGACCTAAGTTGAAACAATGCCCCGGGAGTAGACAACATTCCATTAGAACTACTGATAGCCTTGGGAGAGACAGCCCTGAATAAGCTCTACCATCTGGTGAGCAAGATGTATGAGACAGGCGAAATAACCTCAGACTTCAAGAAGAATATAGTAATTCCAATCCCAAAGAAAGCAGGTGTTGACAGATGTGAAAATTACCGAACTATCAGTTTAATTAGCCATGGCTGCAAAATACTAACATGAATTCTTTTCAGATGAATGGAAAAACTAGTAGAAGCGGACCTCGGGGAAGATCAGTTTGGATCCCATAGAAGTGTAGTAACATGTCAGGCAATACTGACCCTACAATTTATCTTAGAAAATAGATTAAGGAAAGGCAAACCTACATTTCTAGTATTTGTAGACTTAGAGAAAGCTTTTGACAATGTTGACTGGAATACTCTCTTTCAAATTCTGAAGGTGGCAGGGGTAAAATACAGGGAGCAAAAGCCTATTTACAATTTGTACAGAAACCAGATATCAGTTATAAGAGTCGAGGGGCATGAAAGGGAAGCAGTGGTTGGGAAGAGAGTGAGACAGGGTTGTAGCCAATCCCCAATGTTATTCAACCTGTATATTGAGCAAGCAGTAAAAGAAATAAAAGAAAAATTTGGAGTAGAAATTAATATCCATTGAGAAGAAATAAAAACTTTGAGGTTCGCCAATGACATTGTAATTCTGTCAGAGACAGCAAAGGACCTGGAAGAGCAGCTGAACGGAATGGACAGTGTCTTGAAAGGAGGATGTAAGATGAACACCAACTAAAGCAAAACGAGGATAATGGAATGTAGTCAAATTAATTTGGTGATGCTGAGGGATTCAGATTAGGAAATGAGAAGCTAAAAGTAGTGAATGAGTTTTGCTATTTGGGGAGCAAAATAACTGATGATGGTTGAAGTAGAGGGAATACAAAATGTAGACTGGCAATGGCAAGGAAAGCATTTCTCAGGAAGAGAATTTTGTTAACATGAAGTATTGATTTAAGTGACAGGAAGCCATTTCTCAAAGTATTTGTATAGAGTTTATCCATGTATGGAAGTGAAAAATGGATGATAAATAGTTTAGACAAGAAGAGAATAGAAACTTTCAAAATGGTGTGCTACAGAAGAATGATGAAGATTACATGGGTAGAACACATAACTAATGAGGAGGTATTGAATAGAATTGGTGAGAAAAGAAATTTGTGGCACAACTTGACTAGAAGAAGGGATTGGTTGGTAGTGTGGTGTCACTGCCAGACACCACACTTGCTAGGTGGTAGCCTTTAAATCGGCCGCGGTCCATTAGTATACGTCAGACCCGCGTGTCGCCACTGTCAGTGATCGCAGACCGAGCGCCGCCACACGGCAGGTCTAGAGAGACTTACTAGCACTCGCCCCCAAGTTGTACAGCCGACGTTCATAGCAATGGTTCACTGACAATTACGCTCTCATTTGCCGAGACGATAGTGAGCATAGCCTTCAGCTACATCATTTGCTACGACCTAGCAAGGCGCCATTACCAGTTATATTGAGCTTATCATTAATGTACCGTCAAGAGCGATGTACACCGATTATGGATTAAAGTTAAGTATTCTACCACTTACCTCCTGTTTTGCTAGTCTCATTTCTCTGACCTGTTCCAGACCTCACGCCAGTCTGCGTGTAATTAAACGCGTGCATTTCGGCCTCCTCTAGCAACACGGTGTTGGCTCTTCTGCCAACACAGCACATGGCGACGAGTCTAAAAAGGGTCTTCTTCTTTATGCTTGCTTAAATTTCATTGTGTCATGGCTTCGCCACAATCTCCAGATGTACTGTCTGAATTTTATCGCTTGCAGAATCAGCAGACGCAGGCCTTATTGGATACCCTTGGACAGCTCGTCCAGGGTCAACGTGCGATGCAACATGATGTGGCTGCCGCCGCTCCACCGCTACAGCAGCCACAACACGCAGTTGCACCACCTTTTCGTCCTTTTGATGCTGCACTGGAAAGCTGGACGGAGTGGTCACGCCAATTTGGATTCCATCTCCCCGCCTACAGAATTCAAGGTATTGAGCGGCAGCCTTTTTTGCTTTCGTGTGTAGGCAACACGTACCGAGTGATAGTGAAATTATTTCCCCGACGCGACGTAGCAACTCTGTCCTACGAAGAAATTTTGTCGACATTAGATGCATATTTCAAAGAATCTGTCAATGTAGCTGCAAAAAGGTATACTTTCTTTCGTACCAAACGTGCGGCCAGTCAAACTAATCAGGAGTGGGTTGCAACTTTGCAAGGCCTTACTAGGGATTGTGCTTTTGAGTGTGAATGTGGCCTCCCTTATTCAGATACTATGGTGCGTGATGCAATTGCACAGAACGTTTCTGATGTTCGTATACGGGAACAGATTTTGAAACTAGTCAATCCCTCCCTTCAACAAGTGCTGGACATATTGGAGCGGCAAGACACACTTGACTTTGCTCAGGAATCATTTGAAACTTCGCCAGCTGTGTGTCACATTAACCGGCCCGCCGGACGCACTGCGCGGAACAGTAAACAGCCCTCGCGCCCGTCTGCGCAGCTGCCGCCAAGCTCTCCGCTACGTGAGCTGCGCAAGCATGCAAATGCCGTGAAATCATGCCCGCGGTGTGCTACTAGACATTCGCGTGACGATTGCCCATCACGCCAAGCTATTTGCTTTTTCTGTAATAAAAAAGGACATGTTCAGAGTGTTTGTCAGAAAAAGCTCAGATCGGACACTACCAACCATTCCAGGCCCTTTGCTTCGCGCCGGAATCGAACCAATAATACTCAGGCTCGTGAACCTTCGCCCATGGACATTCATGCAGTTCATTCCACTCCGCCCAGTGCCACTCTCTCTAACAGTGACTGTGTTCGTCCCACAAATTGTGTGCGTCGACGTCGACGGAAATCCCGTCAAGTCGCAAGTGCTTCGGTACCAGTGTCTGTTCACGTTGCACGAGACAGTCGCTCTTGTCATCAGCAGGACAATAAACTTTTTGTAGATTTGGACATTAATGGCCACGTGATACCATTCCAGCTCGATACCGGAGCTGCAGTTTCATTAATCAATAAAGACACGTACACACAACTGGGCACACCTCCCTTGCGTGCCGCAAATGTTAAGTTAACTAGCTATTCCGGTCAGAATATCCCTGTGTTAGGACAGTGCAGCCTTCTTGCAATATACAAGGGACAAACAAAACTTGTGTCTTTTTACGTCCTTCGTTCTTCTTCTGCTGTGAACTTGTTTGGTTTAGATTTATTTCAGTTGTTTAACTTGTCTATAGTCAATCAGGTCCTTTCAGTGAACCAGACTGTGCCTTCAGCCAGTGTTTCTCGTCTATATGACGAATTTGCAGACATTTTTGCACCGGGCCTTGGTTGCGCTAAGAACTATGAAGCCCATTTGGAACTGAAAGTAAACGCGCAACCGAAATTTTTCCGAGCGCGCAATGTTCCCCACACATTGCGTGATGAGGTCGCACGAACATTACACGATTTGGAATCACAAGGTGTGATTGAACGTGTGCAGGCTTCTCTCTGGGCATCACCCTTAGTAATATTGCCAAAACCTTCCTGAAAATTGAGACTTTGTGTGGACTTCAAGGCAACGGTGAATCCACAACTAGTGATTGCAACTTATCCTTTACCCCGCCAAGAAGATCTTTTTGACAAACTGTGCCCAGGTAAATATTTTTCGAAGTTGGCCCTAGCAGATGCATACTTGCAAATACCGGTGGACGAAGAATCCCAGCGCGTTTTGGTGGTTAACACGCATCTTGGTTTGTATCGGTTCAAAAGACTGCCATTCGGGTTTGCATCCGCCCCTGCATTGTTTCAGCAATATCTGCAAACTGTTTGTGCCTCGGTCCCTACTGCAGCAAATTATCTGGACGATATTGTGATCTCCGGAAAGACGGAAGAAGAACATTTAGCCAATCTCAGAACATTATTTCAGGTCTTGCGACAAAATGGTCTTCGCTTGCGGAAGGACAAATGTGTGTTTTTTGCTCGTGACTTACCCTATCTGGGACATGTAATCAATGCCCAAGGCATACATCCCAGTCCAGAACACCTCCGTGCCATACAAGACTTGCCTTCGCCGCAGAATTTGAAGCAGCTACAGAGTGTGCTGGGAAAAATTAATTATTACAACAAATATGAGCACCACGCCTCTTCCATTTCAGCTCTGCTTCATCGCTTATGCCATAAAGGTGTTCCGTTCGTCTGGACGACGGAATGCGAACGCGCCTTTCGCCAGTTGAAATCGGCGTTGCTTTCCACTACTTGCCATACGCCATTCGATCCCCAGAAACCCATTTTGTTGATGGTAGATGCATCGGATTTCGGGATCGGTGCTGTGCTTGCGCACAAAGATGGATCGCATGATCGCCCTATTGCCTTTGCGTCCAAATTGCTCTCGTCTGCGCAAAGAAATTATTCACAGATAGAGAAAGAAGCTTTGGCTCTCGTATTTGGTGTTACTAAGTTTCATGATTTCTTGTATGGTCGTCACTTTACCATCATCACAGACCACAAACCTTTGACATCGCTTTTTCATCCGAACAAACCTGTACCTCCACGTACAGCGCAGAAATTCATTCGCTGGTCTATTTTCCTCTCGCAGTACCACTACGATATCTTGTATCGGTCCACTGCTAAGCACGGAAACGCTGATGCGTTGTCCCGTTTGCCTGTTGCTGAGGATAGAGCATTCGATTCCTCTGAACTTGCTTGCCTGTTCATTGACTCGGAAACCGATGACGTGGTTGAATCGTTTCCGATTGATTTGCGTCGTATAGCTACAGCCACAGCTGCTGACCCTGTCCTTGCTACCGTTTTGCATTTTGTTGCTACGCAATGGCCCTTGTCAAAGTCACGGATAGAGGATCCGTTGGTTCGCCGATTTTTTGCTCACGAGGAGAGACTTTTTGTTCGACGTGGTGTTTTGCTGTTGTGTTCTGATAATGATCAGTCCAGGGTCGTGATCCCACGTTCGTTACAGTCCTCTGTCTTACGGCCTCTCCACCAAGGACATTGGGGTATAGTGCGAACGAAACAACTTGCTCGTCAGCACTGTACTTGGTTCAGAATCGATGCTGCGATTATGAATATGTGCTCTTCTTGCATGGCATGTGCCGAACAACAATCCGCACCACCGCGGCAATTCTTTGCATGGCCGAAAGCCACTTCCCCTTGGCAACGATTACACATTGATTTTGCTGGTCCATTCTGGAATGCTCGATGGTTGGTTGTGGTTGATTCATTCAGTAATTTTCCTTTTGTTGTCCGGATGTCTTTCACGACGTCATCTGCCATCATCCAAGCGTTATCTGCTATCTTTTGTATTGAAGGTCTTCCACAGACTATTGTTTCCGACAATGGCCCACAATTCATGTCCACAGAATTTCAGTCATTCTGCAAGGCCAATGGTATTCAACATCTGATATCCGCGCCATTTTCGCCTCAGTAAAACGGTGCCGCTGAACGATTGGTCTGGACTTTCAAGTCACAGATGTTGAAACTGAAAGATTCACATGCTCGGGAGGACGCGTTATTGCTCTTTTTGTCTTCGTATCGCTCTCAGCCCCGAGATGGTCGCTCGCCAGCTGAGTTTCTCCACGGTCGTCCTCATAGAACCTTGATGTCTTTGCTACATCCGCCGCATCAGGTTCCTGTGCAGCGGCAGCCACCTGCTTTTGCTCCAGGCGACGTTGTATACTATCGCAACTATCGCGGTTCACGGCGTTGGCTCGCAGGGCGCATTCTTCGCTACCTCGGCCGTGCTATGTATCTGGTTTTGGTGGCCTCTGGTGAGGTGCGTCGGCATCTCAATCAGCTGCGCCTCTGTCGTCGCACGGGTTCTGCCGCTCCCCGTCTGCTTTCAGCGACGGTGCCGTCCGGTCAGCGCCCTGGGGACCCATCTACTGGCTCGCCTCATCCCCAGGTGTTACCAACGCTGCCTTCCATTTTGCCCCATGGCGCCGCGCCGCCGCTGCCTGTTCTCCCGCCGGCGACGCCCACAGTGGACGCTTCGCTGCAGCCGCCAAGTGCCTCCCTGGGTCACGCGCCGCCGATCGCTTCCCGTGACCAGCTGTCCTCCGACATGGAACTCTTGCCCGCTCCGGACCAGATGTCGTCTTCGCCCGTCGGGTGCACCACCCTGATGGAGGTCGACCCTTCAGCCCCTCCTGTCTCTCTAAGGGCGCATACACCGCATGTTGGCGTGCACCCTGGACTAGGTTTTCAGGCGTTTCCTAGCTCCCCTCGGACCAAATGTCCGCGGCACAGCCTCGCCTGTTGTTAGGCTCCCCAACTCGTCGCATACGTCAACATGGAGTCCTCCCCACGGCAGGCGGAAGCCTTATAACACAACCGTTCGCCGATTTGCGGGGGAGGAATGTGGTGTCACTGCCAGACACCACACTTGCTAGGTGGTAGCCTTTAAATCGGCCGCGGTCCATTAGTATACATCGGACCCGCGTGTCGCCACTGTCAGTGATCGTAGACCGAGCGCCGCCACACGGCAGGTCTAGAGAGACTTACTAGCACTCGCCCCCAAGTTGTACAGCCGACGTTCACAGCAATGGTTCACTGACAATTACGCTCTCATTTGCCGAGACGATAGTGAGCATAGCCTTCAGCTACATCATTTGCTACGACCTAGCAAGGCGCCATTACCAGTTATATTGAGCTTATCATTAATGTACCGTCAAGAGCGATGTACACCGATTATGGATTAAAGTTAAGTATTCTACCAGTTACCTCCTGTTTTACTAGTCTCATTTCTCTGACCTGTTCCAGACCTCACGCCAGTCTGCGTGTAATTAAACGCGTGCATTTCGGCCTCCTCTAGCAACACGGTGTTGGCTCTTCTGCCAACACAGCAGGTAGGACATACTCTGAGGCATCAAGGGATCAGCAGTTTAGTATCGGATGGCATCCTGGAGGGTAAAAATCGTAGAGGGAGAGCGAGAGATGAATACACTAAGCAGATTCAGAAGGATGTAGGTTGCAGTAGGTACTGGGAGATGAAGAAGCTTGCACAGGATAGAGCAGCATGGAGAGCTGCATCAAACCAGTCTCTGGACTGAAGACCATGAGAGAAGAGAGGCAATTGTAGTATCCTAACTGGAAAAGTAAACTGAATGAACATGAATTAGTGTCCCAAATGGAAATCAAAACATTTAGTTCTGGACAGGTTTCATGTTGAAGAACGATGGCTGATGTTTAGAAGAATAGCTAACCAAGCACAGGATAGACTTGCACATAGTAGAACAGTTCGTCATAGGGCACCCACTATCTGTGAAGAAATTGCTGATGTCTTTAATTATGTTTGGCAGAAAATTGTAGAGTGATAATGGTATATTGGAGTAAAAATAGCTTATTGCTACTTTCTTTATTGTAACCAAAATCACACTACAATCATAACAACAAAAACAAGAAAACAAAGATAAAATTTTATAATGTCACAGAAAATGGATGCACACAGAATGAACATAAATATCTTGTGGTTTCATACCATGAAGACTGAAAATGAAGCCTTATTTTATTTAGTTTGTTTTGAGATTATTGGCACAGCTTTTCTGTTTGATATGAATTTGTCTGTAGTTAAAGGTTTTGTGAATAAGTCTGCCAACTGTTTATTAGAATAAACACAATAGACATCAGTTTCATTATTTGCAATATGTTCATGTATATAATGATATTTAATGTCAATGTGCTTGGTGTGTTTGTGATGTTCTGTGTTTTTAAACAGGTGAATAGCACTCTGATTGCCAACATGGAGTGTTGTTGGTTTGTCTAACTGAAAACCAAGTTCGCTGAGGAAACTGCACAACCAAACAACTTCACTAGCAGCATCTGAAGCTGCTATGTATTAAGCCTCCATTGTTGATCTGCTTACACATTTCTGCCGATGAGAACACCATGTCAAAGACCCACCTGCTAACAAGCTCACATAGCCTTTTATTGACCGACGAGTGACACAATCACCAGCAAAGTCGGCATCTGAGTAGACCACCAGTCCAGTAGAGTCAGCTTTGCATCTTAAGGTCAGGTCCCTGGTCCCCTGTAAATACTTCATAAAGTAATTATGTAAAAACCTACTCACCATGCTCCACAGCAAACATGATGTCTGGCTGTGAGACAGTTGCTGCAAACATTAAACTGCCAACTGCCTGCTGATAAGGTTTGCTTTCCATCTCCTTTACCTCATGTTGGTTTGCAGGAGACTGCCTACTGTGCAACATGATTCCAACATCAAAAGGAGTGGAGCTCATTTTTGAATAATCCATGTTGAGCTTATGAAGAAACCAATTGATATATCTTTGCTGGCCTATATAGATATCTTTTGTAGAAGGGCTGTGTCCAATTTACAATCCTCAGAAGTATTTTCCATTGCCTACAGTAATTTCAAACATTGAGCCCAGTGCTATCAAAACATTTTCCAGTACTTTTGGAGACTTCTAAATAAGAAATACATCATCCACATAAAGTGCCATGTACACATCAGTGTCATCTGTTAATGCATGGGAAATGCATTTGTCTGCATTCAGTTGCACAAAGCTAAGCATTGTCAGAAGCTGTACAAATTTTTGATTCCAACAACCTAATGATTGTTTGAGTCCATATAGACTCTTCTTCAGTTTGCAAACATTATTTGAGCCTTCTACGACAAAACATTTTGGTTGCTCCTTGTTAACTTCTTCTTTCAAATCCCCATTAAGTAATGCAGTCTTAACATCAAACTGTGTAATTTCCTTATCCTGTGAAGCTGCTATGGGTAATGAAACTGTGATTGAATCATATTGGACCACAGGATAGAATGTCTCTTCATAGTCAATGCCTTCTCATCGTGAATAACCTTTTGCACATAATCTAGCTTTAAAGTGGCCAAATATTCCCTCAGAATTCTGCTTAACATGATAAACCCACTTACATCCAGCTGCCTTGCAGTTTTGTGGTAATGGTACTAGATGTCAAATTTTATTCTTCTTCAAGGATGTCATTTCCTCTTCCATTGCTTGTTTCCATTTTGATGACTCTTTTGATGCCATTGCCTCTTCAAAAGTTTGAGGTTCAAAGACAATGGCAGAACAAGTTATATTATGGTCCCGAAACTGAGCAGGTGCTTGTAGATTAGACCTATCTCTCAGATTCATCCTTTGATTTTCTTTCTTTTGTTCACCAGTATCATCCTCTTCACATTTCTCCTGAACATCTTCTGCAGCATGGTCTGCCAGTTAAAATTCAGTATATATTTGTTCTATGTTTAAGCTATTGGTTTGTTCTTCATTGAAAGAGACATTGCAGGAGATTTTAATTTTCTTTGACTCAGTATTGTAGAGGCGATAATTGGTACTGTACCCACCATTGCCAATCATGATCAGTTTCTTTGATTTACTATCCCATTTTGATCTAAATTTATCAGGAACATGTACGTATGCTGCTGATCCAAACTTCCTCATGTGTCGTAAAGAAGGAGGTTTTCCAAACCATTTTTCATATGGCGTAATATTGCTACATTGTAGGTGATTTAAGATATATGCAGCACAGTTTACTGCCTCAGCCCACAATTCATGAGACAGGTCAATACTTAATAAAATAGTACATGCACACTCAGCAATGGACCTGTTTTCTCGTTCAGTTCTGCCATTCTGTTATGGTGTATAGGGACTTGTTTTCTCATGTATTATACCATTTTTCTTGAAATAATCTTCGAATTGCTTATTTATGAATTCAATCCCATTGTCACTTCTCAGAATTTTGATTTTGTTTCCAGTTTGTCTTTCAATCACTTTTTGAAATTCCAAAAACATAAGGAAAGTATCGTGCTTACTTTTAAGAAAGTACATGAACCTGTATGAAGTGCAATCATCCTTGAAAACTATGTGAAATTGTGCACCTCCAAGAGATGGTTTTCTCATCCATCCACTCAAATCTACATGAATAAATTCACCAGGAACTTTTGATCTTGATTCCAAATTTTAATTAAAAGATTTTCTTTTAATCTTGCCATACTGACTGGGTTCACAATGAAGACTGTCGTCTTTATTCACATTGAAACCAGGTATTAAATTCAGATCAGTCATATTCTTGAGGCCACTGAAATTAATCTACATCTACATCTACATTTATACTCCGCAAGCCACCCATCGGTGTGTGGCGGAGGGCACTTTACGTGCCACTGTTATTACCTCCCTTTTCTGTTCCAGTTGCGTATGGTTCGCGGGAAGAAAGATTGTCTGAAAGCCTCCGTGTGCCCTCGAATCTCTCTAATTTTACACTCGTGATCTCCTCGGGAGGTACAAGTAGGGGGAAGCAATATATTCGATACCTCATCCAGAAACGCACCCTCTCGAAACCTTGCGAGCAAGCTACACCGCGATGCAGAGCGCCTCTCTTGCAGAGTCTGCCACTTGCGTTTGCTAAACATCTCCGTAACGCTATCACGGTTACCAAATAACCCTGTGACAAAACGCGACGCTCTTCTTAGGGTCTTCTCTATCTCCTCTGTCAACCCGATCTGGTACGGATCCCACACTGATGAGCAATACTCAAGTATAGGTCGAACGAGTGTTTTGTAGGCCACCTCCTTTGTTGATGGACTACATTTTCTGAGGACTCTCTCAATGAATCTCAACATGGTACCTGCCTCACCAACAATTTATTTTATACGATCATTCCACTTCAAATCGTTCCACACGTATACTTCCAGATATTTTACAGAAGTAACTGCTACCAGTGTTTGTTCTGATATCACGTAATCATACAATAAAGGATCCTTCTTTATGTATTCACAATACATTACATTTGTCTATGTTAAGGGTCAGTTGCCACTCCCTGCACCAAGTGCCTATCCGCTGCTGATCTTCCTGCATTTCGCTATAATTTTCTAATGCTGCAACTTCTCTGTATACTACAGCATCATCCGCGAAAAGCCGCATGGAACTTCCGACACTATCTACTAGGTCATTTATAAATATTGTGAAAGGCAATGGTCCCATAACACTCCGATGTGGCACGCCAGAGGTTACTTTAACGTCTGTAGACGTCTCTCCATTGGTAACAACATGCTGTGTTCTGTTTGCTAAAAATTCGTCAATCCAGCCACACAGCTGGTCTGATATTCGTTGGCTCTTACTTTGTTTATCAGGCGACAGTGTGGAACTGTATCGAATGCCTTCCGGAAGTCAAGGAAAATAGCATCTACATGGAAGCCTGTATCTAATATTTTCTGCGTCTCATGAACAAATAAAGCGAGTTGGGTCTCACACGATCGCTGTTTCCGGAATCCATGTTGATTCTTACAGAGTAGATTCTGGGTTTCCAAAAACGACATGATACTCGAGCAAAAAACAGTTCTAAAATTCTACAACAGATCGACGTCAGAGATATAGGTCTATAGTTTTGCGCATCTGCTCGACGACCCTTCTTGAAGACTGGGACTACCTGTGCCCTTTTCCAATCATTTGGAACCTTCCGTTCCTCTAGAGACTTGCGGTACACGGCTGTTAGAAGGGGGGCAAGTTCTTTCACGTACTCTGTGTAGAATCGGATTGGTATCCCGTCAGGTCCAGTGGACTTTCCTCTGTTGAGTGATTCCAGTTGCTTTTCTATTCCTTGGACACTTATTTCGATGTCAGCCATTTTTTTTCGTTTGTGCAAGGATTTAGAGAAGGAACTGCAGTGTGGTCTTCCTCTGTGAAACGCTTTGGAAAAAGGTGTTTAGTATTTCAGCTTTACGCGTGTCATCCTCTGTTTCAATGCCATCATCGTCCTGGAGTGTCTGGATATGCTGTTTCGAGCCACTTACTGATTTAACGTAAGACCAGAACTTCCTAGGATTTTCTGTCAAGTCGGTACATAGAATTTTACTTTCGAATTCACTGAACGCTTCACGCATAGCCCTCCTTACGCTAACTTTGACATCGTTTAGCTTCTGTTTGTCTGACAGGTTTTGGCTGCGTTTAAACTTGCAGTGAAGCTCTCTTTGCTTTCGCAGTAGTTTCCTAACTTTGTTGTTGAACCACGGTGGGTTTTTCCCGTCCCTCACAGTTTTACTCGGCACGTACCTGTCTAAAACGCATTTTACGATTTCCTTGAACTTTTTCCATAAACACTCAACATTGTCAGTGTCGGAACAGAAATTTTCGTTTTGATCTGTTAGGTAGTCTGAAATCTGCCTTCTATTACCCTTGCTAAACAGATAAACCTTCCTCCCTTTTTTTATATTCCTATTAACTTCCATATTCAGGGATGCTGCAACGGCCTTATGATCACTGATTCCCTGTTCTACACTTACAGAGTCGAAAAGTTCGGGTCTGTTTGTTATCAGTAGGTCCAAGATGTTATCTCCACGAGTCGGTTCTCTGTTTAATTGCTTGAGGTAATTTTCGGATAGTGCACTCAGTATAATGTCACTCGATGCTCTGTCCCTACCACCCGTCCTAAACATCTGAGCATCCCAGTCTATATCTGGTAAATTGAAATCTCCACCTAAGACTATAACATGCTGAGAAAATTTATGTGAAATGTATTCCAAATTTTCTCTCAGTTGTTCTGCCACTAATGCTGCTGAGTCGGGAGGTCGGTAAAAGGAGCCAATTATTAACCTAGCTCGGTTGTTGAGTGTAACCTCCACCCATAATAATTCACAGCAACTATCCACTTCTACTTCACTACAGGATAAACTACTACTAACAGCGACAAACAAGCCACCACTGGTTGCATGCAATCTATCCTTTCTAAACACCATCTGTGCCTTTGTAAAAATTTCGGCAGAATTTATCTCTGGCTTCAGACAGCTTTCTGTACCTATAACGATTTCAGCTTCTGTGCTTTCTATCAGCGCTTGAAGTTCCGGTACTTTACCAATGCAGCTTTGACAGTTTACAATTGCAATAGCGATTGCTGCTTGGTCCCCGTATGTCCTGACTTTGCCCCGCACCCTTTGAGGCTGTTGCCCTTTCTGTACTTGCCCGAGGCCATCTAACCTAAAAAACCGTCCAGTCCACGCCACACAACCCCTGCTACCCGTGTAGCCGCTGTCAGCTTGCTGCATATAGTGGACTCCTGACCTATCCAGCGGAACTCGAAACCCCACCACCCTATGGCGCAAGTCGAGGAGTCTGCAGCCCATACGGTCGCAGAACCATCTCAGCCTCTGATTCAGACCCTCCACTCGGATCTATACCAAAGGTCCGCAGTCAGTCCTGTCGACGATGCTGCAGATGGTGAGCTCTGCTTTCATCCCGCTAGCAAGACTGGCAGTCTTCACCATATTAGATAGCCACTTGAAGCCAGAGAGGATTTCCTCCGATCCATAGCGACACACATCATTGGTGCCGACATGAGCGACCACCTGCAGATGGGTGCACCCTGTATCCTTCATGGCATCCGGAAGGACCCTTTCCACATCTGGAATGACTCCCCCCGGTATGCACACGGAGTGCACATTGGTTTTCTTCCCCTCTCTTGCTGCCATATCCCTAAGGGGCCCCATTACGCGCCTGACGTTGGAGCTCCCAACTACCAGTAAGCCCACCCTCTGCGACCGCCCGTATCTTGCAAACTGAGGGGCAACCTCTGGAACAGGACAAGCAGCCATGTCCGGCCGAAGATCAGTATCAGCCTGAGACAGAGCCTGAAACTGGTACTCAAGTCTCTCATGCCAAATCATGGTAGAATTCAGGGAAGCAGGATTTGCCTGTAGTGCATTTGGACATTTAAACAATATTTGATAACACTGATTGTTCATCTTAATTCCTGCTGCAATTAGACCTGAACTGCAAATTTCCATTCTCTTTTTGTCAAAAATAACTTCCATTCCTCTTTTTGTAACTGCTCTGACAGAAAATAAATTTTTCTTTAGCTTAGGAATATATAATGTGTTTTCCAAAGTGTGAGGTTGCCATTTGCCCTCAACTAATGACAATACTTCAATTGATCCAATGCCTTCTGCTTTGATGATCAAATTGTCTACAATTTGAACAAAGAGTCGTCTGACTAAATTGGCTTAAATATTTGGAATCACTCTTTGTGTGACATCATATGTTTTGATGCAGCAGTGTCAGCTAACCAAATGTTTTCGCAACCTGGAGCAAAAATATATGCATGTTCTGCACTAAAAGCTTGATCCTCAGACTTATTAGATTTCATATTAGCCCTTGAGCGAGTGTGCCTCTGTATAAAACATGCCAACCACAGATAACGTTGTTGTGCATAGTTCCATTGTTGTTTTGCAATAGCAAGCCCCTACCTAATCCTGCATTATTGTTTCAGCTAGCACAGTGAGAAGTT
Source organism: Schistocerca nitens (assembly GCF_023898315.1). Lineage (NCBI taxonomy): Eukaryota > Metazoa > Arthropoda > Insecta > Orthoptera > Acrididae > Schistocerca > Schistocerca nitens. Next base: position 304,157,629 of record NC_064621.1, on the reverse strand, counting down.
GTGTTGTCATAGGTTCACAAGAGCTACAGTAATTTTAAATAAACTTTGAGTGTGTCATTTTAGTGTAAAAAGTACACCACACGTCCTGTCATGTAAGTAATTTTTCCTTCATTTTTATTTCATTCTTTTTTAACTGAATCAAAAATAACATGTAACAAGCAGTTATATCACTGTGCAGGGCAAGATCAAAGCTGACAGACAACGATCTTGATAGGTTACTCAATGAGGATCCAGAGTTCAACTCTGTACCAGACAATGGAAATGATGATGACTCTGAAGAAGAAGAAGAATTTATCACACGAAGTGACCAATATTCAGATTCTGATCAAGTCCGTGATTCAGATGATGACTGTGAAGAGCCCCTCTCCACTGGCAGTATTTCTATTGGGAGGGACAAAATGTGTAAATGGAATAAATATGTCCTAATGTGACTTCGGAAACAAAAAGAAAGAATATTGTGAAAATATTCTCTAGCATACACTTGTTGCCAGAGAGCTCACAAGTGAAATAGAGGCTTTACGAATAATACTTAGCCTGGAAGTGATTGATAAAATTGTAAAAATCTAAGAAAGAATGTGCACAATATTCCAGAGAAAGGGATGCTAAAGAAACTAAAAGAGGTGAAATAATGGCATTGTTGGGATTGCTGTATCTCATCGGGACTATGAAAGCAAACCACACTCATGTCATTGAACTATGGATAGTAGATGGCACTGGTATGGAGATTACGAGAGCTGTGATGAGCTGCAGAACATTTCTGTTCCTCTTACAATGTATCTGTTTTGACAACAAGAGTACAAGGCGAGAAAGAATAGTAACTGATAAACTTGCTGCAATAAGGCAAGTATTGGATGCCTGCAAGATTGCTTATAGTGTAGTATAATTTGTGACAGTAGGTGAAAAGTTGCAAGCTTTCTGGTGTTGCTGTTCTTTCTTTTGTTCAGTATATCCTGAACAAACCAGCAAAGTACGGGTCAAAGATTTTTGTTTAGCGGATGTTAACACATTCTTCACTAGTAACATTGAAGTATATTGTGGAAAACAACCTAAAGGACCATATGATGTTTCTAATTCTTCCTGTGATATTGTGGGAAGGCCAGTTACTCAGACTGAAGGCTCAGGTAGAAACGTTACAATAGATAATTGGTGCACTAGATATTCCTTACCCCACTCCCTTTTTGTAAAAGCAACTAACATGCATCAGCACATTGAGAAAAAACAAACGCAAGATCCCACAAGAAGTTTTACCTGGAAAATGTAGAGCTATCCACTCCTCTTTATTTGGTTTTCAGAATGACATGACCCTAGTTTCGCATGTGCTGAAACAAAACAAGGCAGTTAGTTATATTACTTTCAACTATGCATGATTTTGGAACCACTGACTAAGTTACAGGTAAACCAGAGATAGTTTTGGATTACAATATAACAGAGGGAGGAATTGTCATAGTCCATCAACTGGGAGGTGCGTACTCCATTGCATGGGTGACAAGAAGATGGCCATTGGTTGTGTCCTATGCTCTAATGGATGTAGCAGGAATCAATGCTCAAACAAATTTTCATGCGAATGAGGTAAACCAAAAAAGAAGAGAGGCATCTTCTTGAAAGATTTAGCTCTGTCTCTTATGAAGCCTGAACTAGTGCAAAGAGCTAATATTCCTTCACTTCCTGCTGACATTGCAGCTTTCCTTGTGAAATACAAAGATCAACGTGTTGAAAGAACTGAGGAGCCTACCACCAAGAAAAGAGGTCGGTGTGTGACATGTGGCCATGCAAGAAACACATCTACTACCATAAAGTGTAACTCATGCCATAGCTTTGCTTGCAAAGGACATGTAAAAACAGTGCATACATGTGAAAAGGGTAAAGCATTTCCTAAAAATGTGCAAGACAAATAACTGCACAGATGGAAGAAACTTCATTATACTGATACTTCTTCAATATATGCAACCTTTGTCCTTTTATATTGCAATGAAAGAGTTTTTGTTCAGTATGTGCTTAAAAATGTTTCGTAATAGATTGATACGTCAGCTGCAGCAATAGAATGATATGAAAGTTTCTTATTTGTTAAACCAAATAGTAAATTAGTGATGTAGTGTAAGTTTCTTGTATTGTTGTTTGACTAAACTGAAATTAAAGTGTGATTTAGCTCATACATTTTCCCTTGGTAGCATAATGACAGCTTTTGACTACTTGTGTACAAAGCGCGTCGCTCACTGAGTCCCTTTACAAAAATCAACACACCTGCTTGAGGGTTAAGTTTTGCTAAAAGTTTTCTGCACTCATATTTAAAATGTCCCTTTTTGTGACAGTAATAACATTCAACATCTTCTCTACTGACCATGTTAGATGCACTGTTGTTACCGGTATTTGAACTGAACTTGTGTGTTTTGTTCACATTAACTGCTGTGAAGGCTGTTGAGTTTTCATTGCACTGTAAAAGTTTTTGTTCTCCTTTCAATAACCTTAAAGTAAAATTATTGAACATTTGTTAATCTTCAGCACACAAGTCCCAAGCTGTTGAAAAAGTTGCACACTTTGCTGGCAGACTTCCCAAAGTTTTTGCCATTTTGTCAGCTTCTGTAACAGGTTCCCCAATATCAGCTAACACTTGTGCCAAGGACTCAACTTGAGTGATGTCTGCTGGTGACATTCTGTAAACAAAAAATGTCTACTTTAAAGCCATTTTATTAACTGTGGATCGCTGTTCGTGAATAGTCTTTAGTCTGGTCCACATTTCCCCTGCATTTGTGCACACCATAACAGATTGCAATTGGTCAAATTCCATCACAGTAGATAGAATGAGCATCACCTTAGCATTTAAGTCATCCCAAGCAGTTTGAATCTCACCTGTTTCAGTTGGCCTTGGTTTCCCCTCGATGATATCGAGCACTTGTTCAGCACAAAAAGTAATTTGCAACTGATATTTCCACAGTTGGAAATTTTTACTGTCAAATGTCTGGATACTGTACATTTTCAGTTTATCCATCTCCATTTAGGCTCAGTGTAAGTCAAACTTATAATACTCAGTTAAAAATGAAAACGAAGGTTTCCCACAATATAACTGAAATACAACCATTCCAGAACTAGAGCGTCACAGATTATGTGAGCAAAACTCCAATAAAAAGCAATGAATTCACAGAACAAAAACAAATACCATATGTATACATTTGCCTGGGCCCATAACCTGATGTCTTTTATTATGTTTGTCAGAAAATCACAGAGCAAAATACGATATATTGGAGTAAAAATAACTTATTGCTCCCTTCTTTATTGCAACCAAAGTTACACTGACACTGTAACAACAAAAACAAAACAAAAAAATTAGATATAATTTTATGTCACAGAAAGCGGCTGCACACAGAATGAACATATATATCTGGTGCACTCATACCATGAAAACTGAAAATGAAGCCACTAAAGAAAACTCAATACAACAAGCTCACTGCTGTCAACAAGTGCAACTCAACAAGTGTAAAACAACACATAGTATTATAGAGAGAGAACTGCTGAATAAAGTGTGACTGGATGACCAAAGGGCATTGCATGAAATCTTCAGTGATTATCAAGATAAAATCTTATTGAAAAATCTGTCACAAACACCAAAGAAATTCAGTTACAGCTGTCAGTGGCACTAGAGGTAGTTTTTGATAGTGGTGGATGACAATTGAAATTGTGGATAGTAAAGCAGACAGACATACAGAATTATGATTAAATGTGTCTTTACAAAGGATGATCCAAAAAGCACTCCTCTGTTTCAGTGTCACATCACTGCAAAAATAGTGATTAGATACAAGAGTCAGTGGTGTTGTGTAACAGGTAGAACAGCTTAAATTGATCAATACAGAAATATTGTTTCATATGACTATAACATCAATGAGTCACAATTAAAATCAGCCATCTCATACAAATACCCTGATACAACAATTTTTAGAGATATGAAATGGAATGATCTTAGAGATTCAGTCATAGGTAAATCTTAACCTTTTCCTCATGGTTCTGGCTCCTACTCCTCACATCAAGTATCCCTTTTAACATAAACAATTATGATGCAGTAGTAAGTTCTGTCAGAGTAGTATATGGCCACTAAAATTGAGCATGGTTTGCTGTCATAAATAAGGGGTGGTCACACAGTGTCTCTCTTTATACCAACAACATCGATCTTCATCCGAACAACACAGCACAATAATGTTGATAACAAAACCTTATATTAACAATGAAACATTAGTGAATAATTTAATAAAAGATGTACAAAGAAAAGCACAATGTATGTGAATGGTGGTGGCATACAAATAACTGAATAACTGTCCAGTATTATCCCCAGTACAAAATTTGGAATTGCTTTGTGCAGATAAAATTTACACCAAGCATCATGCACTAAATTATATCATACATGTCACAGTACATGAAAATAGCATTCATGGGATACACACCACCCATAACATTATGAATCCAGATGAAATAAAGACAAAAATACCTCATCAAAACATCAGATGAAAGACAACAGGTGATGGAACCCAAACTCTGCCCTGCACATTTATTTGAAGGTTTGCACACATCATCACCCGTCGATTCAGTGCAGTAACTTTGATCCTGATCACCATTTGTAATTTTCACAATAATTTTACATAAATACTTATGATAAAACATACAGAAATGAGTGGCTTGAGGAAACACAATGGTAAGCGCCAAACTCATATTTTGAGATACAGTGGATTTAAAGTTAGAATTGACGTACAAATCTGAATAATTTCTTTTCCACATTGCTTTTATTCTGTAGTGCCTTTAACATCTGTCTTCTTCTATGCAGACATAAATGAAACTGAGAACTGACTAACACAGATGAAATATACAAAAAGTATTACATTATGGTCGTATAGATGCAATTACGTTTTACCAACCACACATCACACACCATCAAAAATATATGGTGATAGAAAATTACTTATGAAAATTTACAGCAGCTATTCAACACTTTACTCAAACTATATTGTCATTCACCACTCTCATCACTGATGTGTTCTCTGTTGTGATAAACCTTTTGCATTTCCTTTGTTTTCGTCTTCTTTAAAGGCAAAGAGAGAAGATGAAGCGGTAGCCCATCATAGAGCCTATGCCTACCTTCATGTATTTTTTGACTTTCAGTTGTTAAAAAAAACAGAGGATTTTTTCTGGAACCAGTAGGAGGAAGGAAGGATTCGCGCTCAGCTAGTGAACGAGTGAGAAGCACGCCATTTTTAGCGAGTAATTGTAGACCGCCATTTTGGGGTCGCTATGAATAAGTGAGGAGTATGTATTTCATATGTGCACCGTTTAGAAAAATACAGTATTGTTTTATTAACAGAAAGGTCGTGTGAGTTGTTATTTCAAATAGTACAATAATTACAAGAACTGAAGCCCACCTGTGTACTTTGGAAAATTACGAAGACCCGATAAGCTTAATGGGAACACGGTCAAGACTTCAAAGGTGAACACGGCGACCAAACATAGCATTATAAAGAGTGGTAAGCACAAATCCACAGCGGAGAAAGAAACTACTTCGCCCTGCAAAATAATATGAAGTAATACGAACTTATTTCCAGGCATAGCTCAGCGTATTGTGCTTGTCATTCATGCCGAAAAATTAATCTCATTAATTCAATACATTTTAAAAAGCCACGCATTTAAACATTTTATTATCATCTATTCCATTATTTTATTATATTATAAAGTGGCGACAGGTGACAGGCACGATACGTAGTGGGCAAAACTGTGAGTACTAGTATTGTTAGGAAAATGAATATACATGTATGTTAACAATTTCTTTATGTTCCATGTACGCTGATGGTGTAACGGAGACGGTGATGTGATACTGAAGAAATACTATCAAAAGGAAATAATAAATAAATTAGAAGGAAGAAGGCGACAATACCAAGAGCACACAACAAAGCACAATAGAGGAAGTACCATTTACAAGACAACAATCAGGTAGGACCGCGCAATGCATATAGAGAATGCGTTCCCAGTAGAAAATCCATCCACCTATTTCCTAAAATCCAGAACCTAAAGCTTCAGATATTAACGCTATTGTAGTCAAGTAGAGATAATGACATTTCTTTATTAGTACGGAAAATATATTGATTGAAGAACAGTTGAAACTACAATTACATACAACTGTATATGCATTTTTTCGCATGAGAAGTAGCGCGGAAGTAAAATCTTAAAAAAGAAAATTTTTATTTTGATAACTGCAGTGGTATAATGATTTCTGTAATGGAGGGTCAAATCAATAAGGAAAAGCCATTCGAAAATCAGAATGCCAATGTAGTGGATGTTCATTTGCAAAATGCAACAATGAATGGTTTGGAACCGTTTAGCGGTGATTATTTGGATGCTGGGCGCGACATGCCATTGTTGCATTCGACGCCTGTGAATATAGAACATTTAATTACAAGCAATACGTTAATTACAGTAGACGTAAACTAATGGCACCTCGAGGCAAGAGAATATTTTAAATGAGAGCAGTACGCGTAGTACGGACGCAGATGCTGACAGGCGTAGGCCGGAAGTGAATACGGAAGATATGCAAGCCTTATTTCGAGCCTTAACAGAATCCATACAAACAAGCATGAATGCAATGAAAGCAGACATAAATTCAAAAATGTCGGGTTTAGAGACTAAAATGTCAAGTTTACAAACGATACAAGCAGACATGACTAATATGAAAGCAGACATGACCACAGTAAAGTCCGAGATCGAGAAGGTTAATACAAACATGACACACATTTCAGACGAGGTAAAAAATTTGCGCACAGAACTCAATAGTCTGGACACGAAGTTCACACAGCAGATTTCACAAATCTCCACGGAGGTGGATAGGAAAATTGATGAACAAGTACAAATTTCGGTTCACGATATGGGTGAGAAATTAAAAGGCATAATGGGCGAAAAATTTGAAACACTAACACACACGTATCGACAGGAGCTATCCGGAATTAGAGAAACCCAAGAGAATTTACAGGCAATGTAAAAGAATACGCAGGTCAACTTAGACAATGCACAATCAGAAGTAGCGAAACTACATTCTTTCTGTGACGACCTGCCAGAAAAGGTAGAAAAAATCACATTGGAGGTAGGATTACTCAAGTTAGAACACAAGAGGATCAACTCAGACATTGTGCAGCTTTATGAGTCGGTAAAGAGCAATGCAAAGGACGAAATACAACGTTCGCAGAAAAATGCGTACGTGAACAGCGTACCTATGTGGAAGCGGTAAGGGAAGTAATGGGGGACAAGGAAGAAGAAATCTTAAAACACGTAGGACATGATATCAGACAGTTTGAACTACGGTTAAGAAACGAAATAGTTAACAAACAAAGTACGGTAATAACATCGCCTGGGGCGGTAAGCGGAGCGATAAACAGCCATCCGCCAGTGGGAGACAAGGAACATAGGTGGGAGAAATCAGTGGCGCGGACAACAATGCCCAACCCACACCGCGCGACCGCATGTCGACGGGCAATGCGAGCAGCGGGCAAAACTTTGCTGAAACAAATATACCATCAACGCAGGGAAATGCTGTTCCGCCGTGCTGGACAGCGTTGTTAATGGATGAGAGCTTAATAAAACATCGACAGTTTCCCGTATTCTCAAATGAGAAAAAGCGAACGCACCCGGTAGTGTTTGTCCGAGCCTTTAGAAATGTACTGCCCAGGACTTGGACAAAAGCTCAAAACATTAAATATGTAGTAGGACACACCGAAGGTGATGCCCTTTTGTGGGCTACGGAGACGTCAGAACTTTGCGAGACATATGATCAGTTTGAGAATGCATTTTTAGATAAATACTGGTCAACAGCTATTCAGGAGAGGTTGAGACGAGAGGTATTTTAACACAGTACCATATCATTCAAAATTCGGGGGGTAAGAAGCTATTTTGAAAAATACCTAAACAAAACCCGTTACTGGAATAATCCGATATCTCATGTCGATGTACTGAAAATCTTAAAGAACAAGTTACCTGCAAATGTTACGGAAAAATTAATAACTGTTCCCGAATATGATCTCGAGTATTTTCTTTCAGTGCTCGACTCAATAGATCTGATTCATGAGGATGGGCAAGCCACGCCTAGTTATCGTAACGGCAATGGGCACAACCCAAACGGGAAGAACTACGGTAACGGCAATGGCTTTGGAAATTATAACGGTCGTGTGCGTATGAATGAATGGCATCCGTATGCACCGCCGCGCCACAACGGAAATCCGTACTGTAGTGGACTGTTAAGGCAGCCAGTCCACAGTGAAGTAGCCGAAAGGGCACGCGTCAACTCACGCCGTCTGGCGTTAAGTCTGGAACAGGATTCGTAATGAATGTGATAAAGAAAGAACGTAGCTACTAGAACACTTAACTTTTATATTGTCCTTTGGTATACAGCATTCTGGATGATACAAGTGAGACTATCTTGAGATACATGCAATGGTACAAATGGCGCCTTGCTAGGTCGTAACCATTAACTTAGCTGAAGGCTATTCTAACTGTCTCTCGGCAAATGAGAGAAAGGCTTCGTCAGTGTAGTCGCTAGCAACATCGTCGTACAACTGGGGCGAGTGCTAGTAAGTCTCTCGAGACCTGCCTTGTGGTGGCGCTCGGTCTGCGATCCTGACAGTGGCGACACGCGGGTCCGACATGTACTAATGGACCGCGGCCGATTTAAGCTACCACCTAGCAAGTGTGGAGTCTGGCGGTGACACCACACGTACAATCGGTCTACCCATCAGCCACAGGGTGACCGAGGGTACGAAACTAAATATGAGCCAATAGAAATTCGAGGGAAAACTTCGACAATAGGCGACAAGGAAATGCAAATTACCGGGAACGGAATATGCAACACAGGGATCCGAGAGATAACAGGCAGCCCGTACAGTCAAATCGAAACAACCGGGACACGAACTGGCGAGCACGCGAACATACGGTAAACATAGTAGAAGTGACGGCAGAAAATGAAACAATACCTTTACCGGCCCCAGGAAATAATAATCGAGCGTGACTAGAGGAAGAAGGTAAAGAACTGTCAGTGTGCCACAGTACTAATATGAGCGACTTAAACACTAAAACGAACAGGAACGGAAAGGAGGAAGCAGACACTGAAAGAAACCTACACATACAGCATATCCGGAATCTATTTTTAAGGTAAGATAAGGACGCAGAAATGAAAGAAGACTTGTTTATCGAAGAGAAAGAAACAACACGCAAGGTAAGTGAAATTATTCAAGCAACAATAAAGCTAAAGGTGGGAAACATAGATGTACTAGTTGTTTTGGATACTGACGCGTCGACAAGCCTAATGTCTACTAGCTTGTTCAAAGAGATAGCGAGGCAAGTAAATGTTCCCACACTACCTGTAGAGAACTGTAAGATCGTAACGGCGATGGGAAGTAAATCTAAAGTTATAAAATTACAGGCCAGCATACCCATTAGCATATGTGGTGTAATTTTGCAGCGGGGAATGCCAATTTCATGTAGGGGACCGCACACGACTGTGGACTTAATAAGAACTACAATTGCAAATCAGATTAGGCCGATACCAGACAATGTAAAGAACTACAATTACAAATCAGATTAGGCCGATACCAGACAATGTTAAACTTGTCTACCCTCAATCCTTAATGGCAAAGGAGATGGAACTTGATGACGCTGGTAGGGAGATACTCGATGAGCAAATAGTAGACAGTAAAATAAGTAAATCCACTTGTCTTAACAATGAACAGCGAAGTGAACTGACAAAATTACTCTTCAAATATCATAACATTTTTCGTAAACAACCTAGTGTTATTAAGGGATATGAGTATAAAATGGAAGTATACCCGCCTGAAACATATTGTAGAACGTCATATGGCACCCCTTGGGCAAAGAAAGAGGCAGTAAGAAAAGAAATAGAGCGTATGATTAGGTGGAGGGTTATTGAAACATCGCACTCACCTTACTGCAGTCCGATTCCCGCAGTTGGTAAAACTGACGGAACGATGCGGTTGGTGTTAGACGCGAGGGAAATAAACAAAATCATCGTTCCTATAAGTACAAGGCCAGAGAATCTAGAAGAGCAGCTAATAAAGTTTCATGGCGTTAAGTATTTAACATCCCTTGATTTGAAAGCTTCGTACTGGCAAATTTTATTACATGAAGAGAGTAGAAAGTATACAGCTTTCATAAATGCCGGGAGGAGCTACCAATTTAGGGTGCTGTGCTGCCTTTCGGATTAAATGTGAGCGCTGGTGTATTTATTGAAGCATTAGACAGGGTACTTGGACCGGAACTGCTTAGCCAGGTTACACTCTACGTTGATGATCTATTAATTGCAACTCAAACATGGGATGAACATGTAAGTATTTTGGAAAGGATTTTTCAAAAATTTGAAGAATACAATGTCACAGTTAACTTTAAAAAGTCTGAATTCGGAAAGGAAAAAATAAAATTCTTAGGGCATATTATTTCACCGGTAGGAATTCTATCTGACCCCAGTAAACTAGATGCGATACGGAATTTCCCAACACCCTATACTAAGAAACAATTAAAAGGTTTTCTAGGAATGGCCTCGTTTTTCAGGAAGTTTCTGCCACAACAATTGTTGAACAGTAGTTCACTATTAAACTTACTGCGTAAAAACCACAGTTGGTTGTGGACTAAAGAATATGAAAATGATTTTCAGCAGATTAAGCAGGCGCTGATTAACACGCCTATCCTGAAACACCCAAATAGGGAATTGGATTTTTGTTTAAGCACCGATGCTAGTTATCAGGGGCTCGGTGAGTGCCCGTTTCAAATAATAACAAAGGATGGTAAGGAAGAAGTCAATGTAAGCAGTTTTGCCAGTAGAACCCTCACAGAATGTGAAAGATCTTATTACGTAACTGAGCTAGAAGCGTTAGCAGTAGTTTGGGCGGTTCGTAAATTTCAATATTACCTTTGGGGAAAACATACCAAAGTTTACTGTGATCATCAAACCTTGTCCTTTCTTCTGACGTGCAAGTTGTTACATAAGAGAATAGCGAGGTGGTGCATGTATGTCCAAGAGTCTGATTTTGAGATAGTGTACATAAAAGGGGAACAGAATGTTTTGGCAGATGCACTATCACGGTTACTTCTTCTGTAGTTCTTGGTCGCCTTATGTGGGGACATTAGTGCTGGCCGAAGCATGATGGCGGCATGTAAGAAACGTCAAACCGGTGCGTAGTGTACTGCGTGGTTGGATATAAAACTGATTAGCGTTTCTGCGTGGCAGCACAGTCCAGGTAAGAGTAACATCAACCACATTATGTATACAGGGTGTTACAAAAAGGTACGGCCAAACTTTCAGGAAACATTCCTCACACACAAATAAAGAAAATATGTTATGTGGACATGTGTCCGGAAACGCTTAATTTCCATGTTACAGCTCATTTTAGTTTCGTCAGTATGTACTGTACTTCCTCGATTCACCGCCAGTTGGCCCAACTGAAGGAAGGTAATGTTGACTTCGGTGCTTGTGTCGACATGCGACTCATTGCTGTACAGTACTAGCATCAAGCACATCAGTAAGTAGCATCAACAGGTTAGTGTTCATCACGAACGTGGTTTTGCAGTCAGTGCAATGTTTACAAATGCGGAGTTGGCATATGCCCATTTGATGTATGGATTAGCACGGGGCAATAGCCGTGGCGCGGTACGTTTGTATCGAGACTGATTTCCAGAACGAGGGTGTCCCGACAGGAAGACGTTCGAAGCAATTGATCGGTGTCTTAGGGAGCACGGAAAATTCCAGCCTGTGACTCGCGACTGGGGAAGACCTAGAACGACGAGGACACCTGCAATGGACGAGGCAATTCTTCGTGCAGTTGACGATAACGCTAATGTCATCGTCAGAGAAGTTGTTGCTGTACAAGGTAACGTTGACCACGTCACTGTATGGAGAGTGCTACGGGAGAAGCAGTTACTTCCGTACCATGTACAGCGTGTGCAGGCACTATCAGCAGCTGATTGGCCTCCACGGGTACACTTCTGCGAATGGTTCATCCAACAATGTGTCAATCCTCATTTCAGTGCAAATGTTCTCTTTACGGATGAGGCTTCATTCCAACGTGATCAAATTGTAAATTTTCACAATCAACATGTGTGGGCTGAAGAGCATCCGCACGGTATTGTGCAATCACGTCATCAACACAGATTTTCTGTGAACGTTTGGGCAGGCATTGTTGGTGATGTCTTGATTGGGCCCCATGTTTTTCCACCTACGCTCAATGGAGCACGTTATCATGATTTCATACGGGATTCTCTACCTGTGCTGCTAGAACATGTGCCTTTACAAGTACGACACAACATGTAGTTCATGCACGATGGCGCTCCTGCACATTTCAGTAAAAGTGTTCGTACGCTTCTCAACAACAGATTCGGTGACCGATGGATTGGTAGAGGCGGACCAATTCCATGGCCTCCACGTTCTCCTGACCTCAACCCTCTTGACTTTCATTTATGGGGGCATTTGAAAGCTCTTGTCTACGCAACCCCGGTACCAAATGTAGAGACTCTTGGTGCTCGTATTGTGGACGGCTGTGATACAATCCGCCATTCTCCAGGGCTGCATCAGCGCATCAGGGATTCCATGCGACGGAGGGTGGATGTATGTATCCTCGCTAACGGAGGACATTTTGAACATTTCCTGTAACAAAGTGTTTGAAGTCACGCTGGTACGTTCTGTTGCTGTGTGTTTACATTCCATGATTAATGTGATTTGAAGAGAAGTAATAAAATGAGCTCTAACATGGAAAGTGAGCGTTTCCGGACACATGTCCACATAACATATATTCTTTCTTTGTGTGTGAGGAATGTTTCCTGAACGTTTGGCCGTACCTTTTTGTAACACCCTGTATACGGAAAGATTACGCAGAGGGTTTTTTCATTGAGAAAATGAATTTGGTTGTTAGAAGGTAGAGTTATGCTTTGTATAAAGATGGTGAAATGTTTACCGGCAGTTTTGCGGCCTATCGGGACTACGAGCTGTCTGTCCACGATACTGCTGCTCGCGTTGATCAATGTCCTACGACCGTCATGCCAATATGGAATCTATTTGTTCAGAATTGTCGTACTCAACGCCATGCAAGGTCTCAGTGGCCCCATCGACTAGCGCCCGAGAGGATAGACATGTTATTCGCTCAGCCATGCAGCATAATAGAGCACATCAGGAAATGCACTGGTTCGCATGAAGAGAAGTATCCACTTCCTTTCAGGAAAATTTTATTATTATCCTCTGAACTTTGCATAGTTAATTCAATATCACGAATCTGATCAACTGAAATATTTTTATTCTTGACATAGTAAAACATAAAATGATTAATGAAAGATATAACAGAAACATACAAATTAGTAATTTACAAAAAATTTATTTCGGTTTAATTCATAGGATGGCTTTCAGCTTCCATTCCATGATCCCTGTCCATTCCCGTAATTCGCAGCTGGAAGTTCATTATAACTGGGTGTTCCTGGGAATCCGACCGCGTGTAGAGGCATGCCTCGTTCGACAAACTGCTGCAGCTTTCTTCCAGGTCTTGACACGCCATTTTAGTGCGTCTTTCTATTGATGTGAACGCGTCGGTTTGATGCTGTTGTTATACAGCTTCCTGTCCAGCCCGGTTACTGACATTAGTCACAACTTTTCAGGGGCTGTATCTAATGCAATGACAAGGAACATAAGGATTTCCTTGTAAGGTGTTTTCCTTGTTTTTCAATGTTGTTCCCACATGTAAGTTAGAATTGTAATTTTATGATGTGCCGCAGCTGAAAGATGGAGTGCGCTGTTCATTTGGATCGTTTGTTGGTTTACCTATACGGCTATAAGTTTTTTTGTCAGTTTTTATCCAGTCATTCGCCTAAGTAGTTTACGGCAAAGGTTAAAATGTGGTACGCCCATAGCAATCAAGCCTGTGGAGCTGGCGAGAAAAGATTAAGATTATTAATTTTCTTATTTTATTGGATGTTTCATCGATCTTGCACTGTCTGTCTTTTTCCGTCTGTGATAGAGAGAGGACGTGGGTTTCTGTTTAATTCACTAATAGTGCGAAATATATCAATTTGTTCGGTACAAAGTCAACTTCACTACTAGTTTCTTATTTCACCTGATCTATCTGCGTTACCGGTATCTGCAATACTTCAAAGAAACAAGAAAGCTGGATACCGTAATATTGTTTTCAACGAAGAAGTGGAGCTTAATAACTTCAAGGCTCAAAGAACTATCGTCTAATATTCCGATACTGTATGTTACACATTTTTCGCGTATACGCAAAATCATAAACCTGACTGTAGTGTGCGTGTGTGTGTATGTGTATGTGTGTGTGTAAGTTGAAAATGGTTCAAATGGTTCTAAGCACTATGGGACTTAACATCTGAGGTCATCAGTCTCCTAGACTTAGAACTACTTAAACCTAACCTAAGGACATCACACACATCCATGCCCGAGGCAGGATTCGAACCTGCGACCGTAGTAGTCGCGCGATTCCAGACTGAAGCGCCTAGAACCGCTCGGCCACAACGGCCGGCTGTGTGTGTAAGTTACCTGAGACACAAGCTCATGAGTGAACTATTGTCGCACCCCTTGTGTGGTGCCAAAACAATTCCATTGTAATTATTATTCTTAAAATTGTTAATTAATCACCAGACTGTGTAGCCGACTATCCATTTGGTGGCTGATTCTTGTGTGCTTGGAATGGCTTGAAGAATGATACCGTGATTGCTGTTGCGTTAAAATGGTTCGGCACGGTTCTGTTGACCAGGCTGAGTATTTGTTTACCAGTTTGCCGAATGGGTGGGACCTTTTGACCTAAGATCCTGTGCTCTACTGTATGTAGTTTACTGCATGTGTCGCAGACGACTGTTCGGAGCAAGTGTGTGGCTGCCAGTTTTTCATTGGTCGGTAGTACGATGTTTCATCGGTACTGCGGAAATTCTGACAGTGATATTCCTGACGACGTTGACAGCTTCATATATTTTCTTTGCTGCGTTCCCTCTGGGGGTGAAGGCGCTTCCTATTGATGCAAATCTTCTGCATCTAATACTGTCCCATGTCGACGAGGGGAGTTGGAATCTTTGTGTGGTCGATCGTTGCTGTTGCAGACTCTGGTCTGTATGTGTCGAATGAGGGTGCTTTCATACTGGTCGGGTTATTGTCTATGACTTTCGATGTCCTGTGTGTCAGCAGAGACCGCTTGCGTCATATGACGGATGATAAAAAAGTTCTCGTTTGAGGGCATTGCTGCAGCATATAAGCAACGTAGATCGACTCCAATGCTGGTAAACAAGCACCGACATGTAGGCAAGGGATTAGTGTCGCATTCGTCCATTTCCGACATGAGTGCGATAAATGTGGAAACGGGAAGTATGGCGACGTAATTACCAAATGCGTCTAAACAGGGCCAATGTGCCGTTCTTCTTTTCTTGGCTGCCGAAGGGAAAAGACCGGTGAAAATCCATTGGAGAATGAGAGATGTGTGGGATAGCATATCTGTCGAAAATCACCGTTGTGCAAAAGTGCACGAAGTTCCGTGCTGGTTGCTTTTCGACACAAGACGGCAGTCGATCTGGGAGGCCAACCTCATCCACTGCAGACCAAATCAAGTGGGAGACACTCGAGAGTCTTGATCCCTCCCCATGCCATAATCGCGCCTTCAGTTCCTTAACTAAGGCGTTGAAGGTTCGACGATTCCTGTCGGACGCGGATGTGTAGCAGTCAGTTAGAGTCTTGTTCACGCAATGGGTCACGGTGTTTTACGAAACGGGCATCTTCATCCTGATGCATCGGTTGGATTATTTTCTCAGTGTTCAGGGTGGTGTTGCCTCAGTTCGTGCCGATTCTGGACGTACAGCCTTCGAACAGAGCGTTTTGATCGCCCCTTATAGTTTGTCACAGCTCTCTGGACAGATGTAGAATTTAAGAGATGTAACAAGGTATTAACATTAAGAATTTGTTTCTTTACTTTGCCTTTTTTGTCAATGTCAGGTTTCTTGTTGCATTTGTTTTAGTTATTTCTCTGTTATAATATAGTTTTGCTTACTAGTCGCAAGTTGCCATTTATCGAATACTGGCTGGGGCACGTACTCCGAGGATTTTGTGTTTCTTTTTTATTACGTAACAAAGCCGCTGGAATTGCCTTGTAGTTGCCCCTTAGTTAAGAGCATAGTTTTTGTAGAGTTTATCGTTAAACACGATGCTATTTCGTGTAATTTAAACCTTGCTTTACCTTGTACGAGTATTGGACATTTGTAATAAATACCTGCAGGTTATTCGCTTAAGAATTACAAAATTTGCTTGAGTTTCCAAACGTCACAACCGTGCATGATGACGAGACTTTTCGTAGTAATGGGTTGAGTTATATGACGAACTGTGCTGTAGATAATATCGCATCCTTGTTTAACTGCGCACTTGATAGAGAACGGATCTGCTGCATGTTCATTTATGAATATTCAATAACTTGAATTTGTCAGTAGATTAAAGATTGTTGCCCAGAAATTATTCTTAAATTCAAGGGTATTCATGGCTGAATCTGTTCGAAGTTTTTCTGAAGTCCGTTTTTATGTAGTGCCACTACCTAATCTTCGAAGAAAACTTGTAAGTCTTCAGCAAATGTATTGAGAAGTAGTGCGGAAGCTGCCCTGCTGCGTTAACAGCCGCAAGTCGATAGCTGCCAGTGTGGTAACGTGTGGTCACAATAATACACATGCAAGGTGGATTGCGAAGCCAGGATAGCTGAGTGCAGCAGTAAATTGTACTGCACAGCAGTAACCGAGCTGCTGACGTCAACGGCGGTAACCTCTAATGGCTGTCAGCTGACCACAGGCCTTCCGTCAGTAATGCACAGTGCCGGTTCAGTAGGCGAAATCAGCCGCCCACTCGTCGCCACCAGCCAGGGAAAACGGATAGAGGAGGGCTCGCCTCACCATGTCATCTCTTAAAGTCAATAAAAGTCGTTCTCAACTATCAACAGTATTTCCACTGGTTCCTCGAACCTATGACTCTCCCACACCCTTCAAATATTTCTTATATGGGGGTGAGGGTGGTTGTTGCTCATCCAATACAGTCGCGGTACGTCACAAGTGCATCCAGTTTTGATACGCCTGGTATGGCGCACGGTTTTTTGGTGCTAATAATTTTGTATATCATTGCCTTTAGGCGTCCGGAAAAGCATCATGCTCTGGTTTTACAGTCACAGCTTAGAGCACTGACGTGCTGAAGATTTTCGATGCAGTATTTCTTTTGACCTTCTGGGATTAGAGCGCCTGGACCTTCAAGGAACTATGGTGGGACGTACTCTCCACATGCACTTTGGCTAAAATAGCTCTGAGCACTATGGGACTTAACATCTATGGTCATCAGTTCCCTAGAACTTAGAACTACTTAAACCTAACTAACCTAAGGACATCACACAACACCCAGTCATCACGAGGCAGAGAAAATCCCTGACCCCGCCGGGAATCGAACACATGCACTTTCATTAGCGATCTAAAGGTAGGTATCTTTCACGATGTCGACAAGGACAGTGCGATGACGTTTGGTGCACCAAGGACTGTAAACACAGCGGTGATTACCACGGCTCCCCTTGACACGGCGGCAGGGAGAGGCGTGCCAGTGGTCGTATGCTCAATAAAACTGAATGCAGGGGTTGTATGCCATTGTCTTTTTAGACAAGTCTCGGTTCTACACTGACCAGTAAGAACGTTATGATCACCGATCTACTATAGATATAAACCCGTCCAGGCGATAGGAGCGTCACCTGGCGAGGATTCACTGCTAGTCAGAAGCACGCACAGAGCATTTAGTATCACTGAGCATGCTGTCCGTACATAGAATGGAGAAGGCGCGCGATCTATCTAACTTTGACAGATGACAGATTGTGATGGTCCGGAGGCTCGGCACGAGCGTAGCAGAAACTGCACAACTTCTCGTGTATTAGCGGAGTGTCTTCAACACGTGGCGAAACCAAGGGGAAACCACATCCAGACATCGTGGTGTTGGGCGACCAACACTCATTACAGATGTCGGACATCAGAGGCTGGGCAGACTGGTAAAATAAGACAGACGCCGGTCTGTGGCGGAACTAACATCAGACTTTAATGCTGAGCATAATACAAATGTGTCTGAACACAAAGTGAACCGAGAACTCATAACGATGGGCCTTCGCAGCTGACGACCCATGCATGTGCCAATGTTAACACCACGACATCGGCAACTATGACTGAAATGGGCATGTGACCATCGCCACTGGACGTTGATGCAGTGGCAGTGTGTTGCATGGTATGATGAATCCTGATACCTTCTTCGTCACGTCAAAGGGAGGGCGCAAATCCGTCATCTTCGAGGATAACAACTCCCTGACACGTGTACTCTTCTGGTGGACTGCGACAAGCTCGTGCCGGCTCCATTAAACTCGGGGAAAAATTCATATGGGCATCCATGGGTCCAGTGCAGCTCGTGCAAGGCACCACGATAGCCCGGAAGTAATGTACACTGCTTGCAGGCCACGAACACCCCTCCATGACGATCATGTTTCCTGATGCCAGTCGCGTTTTTAAGCAAGATAATGCCCTCTGTCACAAGGCCAGGAGTGTGGTGGAGTGGTTCGAGGAACACCGTGGCGATTTCCAATTGATGTGCTGCTGACCCCCACCCCCCACCCCTCCCCCCGCCCCCCAACTCGCCAGATCTGAACCCAATCGAATTCGTCTGGGATGCGATTGAACGTGGTGTCGAAGCTCATCGTCCCTCTCCCTGGATTTTACGGAAATTAGGTGACCTGTGTGCAGATGTGATGCCAACTCCCTCCAGCAACCTACCATCGACTGCTTCCATGCGACGACGCCTCGCCACTGTTATCCGTGCCAAAGGTGGACATCCCGGCTATTACGTAGGTGGCCATAATATTCTGGTGCAAATGGTTCAAATGGCTCTGAGCACTATGGGACTTAACTTCGGAGGTCATCAGTCCCCTAG
The DNA here is from genome assembly GCF_023898315.1 of Schistocerca nitens. NCBI lineage: Eukaryota > Metazoa > Arthropoda > Insecta > Orthoptera > Acrididae > Schistocerca > Schistocerca nitens. Next base: position 304,138,644 of record NC_064621.1, on the reverse strand, counting down.
AACTTAGAACTATTTAAACCTAACTAACCTAAGGACATCACACACATCCATGCCAGAGTCAGGATTTGAACCTGCGACCGTAGTGCATAATATTCTGGCTGATTTGTGTACGTGCAGCATGACGATGGACATAGCCATATGTGAAGGTTTTGAAGCAGCATGAACTTTGCCAGTTCCGTTCATGATCGCCATACAGAACCGCCCCACAGGGTATGGTTTGCAGTGCAGACTGGGACTCAACACTATTGCCTCTGATTTGCAAAGTCAGTAATGTGCACAACAGCCCTTAAATACTTCATGTTTTAATCCTAATAGCTGTGCCGTATGCCAAAGTCTCCGTGAAGTTATCTTTCAAGGAGACCACAAGATGCCTGACCCTCCTCGATGTAGAGGGTGTTCGATTCTTGCATGGGCCAGCACATTCTCCATCTCTCTCATCCACTGAAAGCGTCTTTCGTGGCTTGCCAACAGCTTGGCATTCCTCCATTCGCCAGCCACAACCGCTAATGAAATCTGTCATAGCATTGAAGCAACTTGGAAAGACATACCCGTCCCTGCCATCCCTGTACGTCCTCCAGTCATCTACAATGTAATCATGTACTGCTCATATTATAGACTGTTAGCGACGTCCAGGATCGCATGGGTAGGACTAAGTATGTACGGCGTAGCGTATTTTGTTTGTGGACCACGAATAAAATTATTCAGAGGACAACATGAACCATTCGAGTATCATCAATTTCACGTAATCCATGCAATGTAAGTACTGCAAGGCGGGCAAGTTATCTGGAGACATAAATGTTCTGTGTTCCATGTAGAATTGACACTTGGAATGATATTTCGTGGCAATAATGGGAGCAAATCATCATGTAAGTAACATGTTTAGAACGAAAGTAAATTTTGTATGCGAATCACTGGTGAATACGTGTGTTAGTGATTCAGTGTGTGTCGGAGACTGGCTGAGGTGTCATAAATAAAAGAAAAAATAAGAAAGAGCTCGCATGATGTACATATTTAGGTCCTGTCACAGTACAAATTCTTGTGAACCTTAGCACATGACGCACTGTTGAAACTCATTGCTGAAGTTTTTTGTCTTGGACTTTTTATGACAGACTTCTTTGCGGTGCCACGCAAAGAATAGTGTCCATATCTAGGTCTGATTCAAGGAACTCTGAAATCTGAAAGGTGAGTAATCTCATTCACTGCTGAATGAACGTACTGCATGCAAACGCAGTGAAGCTGCCGATGTCGCGATTGCCAACGTGAGGGAAGCAGTAATTGGTTGTCTGAAATTGTCGTCACATTTCTAAATGCGTCGCCAGTGGAGATACTTTTGCCAGTCTTCTGCATAATCTGAAGGTGCCCAAACGAGTAATATACTTCGTCTCATGAGGCAGAAGTACGAAATATTTATGAACTGCATACAGAAACCATACTTGTGGATCAGTGTATCCATTATTCAGAAGCAGACCAAAATCACTGCAGAACTTTCTTAGATTAGCCTACACATACAGACAAATGCAAGCAGGCGATTTCAGTTTAAATAGAGAGAGATATGCACATTAAATAAAATTTCTTTATTTCTTCCTATCCTCCCTGGTGTTGAAGTTTAAATGGTCAGCAGCGTAAAACCCCCTATATAGAAATATGTAGATTTGTTTGTTTGTGTGTGTGTGTGTGTGTGTGTTTATGGATGGTTCTGGAATGGAACGCAAGGAGCAAATTCAGCCAAATGAGATAAGAATATGACCTACTGTCTGGGAAAAAAGTACTGGAGAAAGGCACGTATTACTGCTAGCATCAATAGAGGCGAGTTGACATGGGAGGGGGGATGTGGGGGGGGGGGCAACGTGATGGCAAGGGCAAGAAACACGTAGCCTTGTAAAATAACTGGAAACGACCGATGTTATTGTCATACCTTCAGTATTCGGTCTCGCTAGGGTGTGGCGATGGAGAGATGGTGAAATAGAAGTGGACTACAATGATTAGTATAGGCGTGATATCTATAGTATTTGGGTTTTCTAGGTTCAATAGTAATAGTCCTGATAATAAGGCTGTGGTAAATGACTACAGCTATTATACGCAATGTTAAAGAAAAGGTAGGAAAATATTTGTGGTTAGTAAGAGTTCAAAAATGGTTCTAATGGCTCTGAGCACTATGGGACTGAACTTCTAAGGTCATCTGTAGTGGACTGTTAAGGCAGCCAGTCCACAGTGAAGTAGCCGAAAGGGCACGCGTCAACTCACGCCGTCTGGCGTTAAGTCTGGAACAGGATTCGTAATGAATGTGATAAAGAAAAGAACGTAGCTACTAGAACACTTAACTTTTATATCGTCCTTTGGTATACAGGAATCTTGATGAGACAAGTGAGATCCGTGGGATCCGACGCGCGATGACATCTTGTCCGGAGCGGGCAAGAGTTCCATGGCGGAGGACAGCTGGTCACGGGAAGCGAGCGGCGGCGCGTGACCCAGGGAGGCGCTTGGCGGCAGCAGCGAAGCGTCCACTGCGGGCGGCGGCTGCGGCGGCGGCGGCGGCGGCGAGACGCCATGGGGCAAAATGGAAGGCATCGTCGGTAACGCCTGGGGATGAGGCGAGCCAGTAGATGGGTCCCCAGGGCGCTGACCGGACGGCACCGTCGCTGAAAGCAGACGGGGAGGGGCAGAACCCGGGCGACGACAGAGGCGCAGCTGATTGAGATGCCGACGCACCTCACCAGAGGCCCCCAAAATCAAATACATCGCGCGGCCGAGGCAGCGAAGAATGCGCCCTGCGAGCCAACGCCGTGAACCTCGATAGTTGCGATAGAAGACAACGTCGCCAGGAGCAAAAGCAGGAGTCTGCCGCTGCACAGGAACCTGATGCAGCGGATGCAGCAAAGACATCAAGGTTCGATGAGGACGACCGTGGAGCAACTCAGCCGGCGAGCGACCATCGCGGGGCTGAGAGCGATATGAGGACAAAAAGAGCAATAACGCGTCCTCCTGAGAATGCGACTCTTTCAACTTCAACATCTGTGACTTGAAAGTCCGGACCAAACGTTCAGCGGCACCGGTTGACTGTGGCGAAAACGACGCGGATGGCAGATGTTGAAGACCATTGGCCTTGCAGAATGACTGAAATTCGGCAGACATGAATTGTGGGCCATTGTCGGAAACAATAGTCTGTGGAATACCTTCAATGCAAAAAATAGCAGACAACGCTTGGATTGTGGCAGAAGACGTCGTGGAAGACATCCGGACAACAAATGGAAAATTACTGAAGGAATCGACAACAACCAACCATCGCGCATTCCAGAATGGACCGGCAAAATCTATGTGCAAGCGTTGCCAAGAGGAAGCGGCTTTCGGCCATGCAAAGAATTTCCGTGGCGGTGCGGATTGTTGTTCGGCACACGCCATGCAAGAAGAGCACATGTTCATAATCGCAGCATCGATTCCGAACCAAGTACAGTGCTGACGAGCAAATTGTTTCATACGCACGATACCCCAATGTCCTTGGTGGAGAAGCTTTAAGACAGAGGACTGTAACGATCGTGGGACCACGACCCTAGACTGATCATAATCAGAACGCAACAACAAAACACCACGTCGTACAAAAAGTCTCTCCTTGTGAGCAAAAAATCGGCGAACCAACGGATCCGCGATCCGTGACTTTGACAAGGGCCAGTGCGTAGCAACAAAACGCAGAACAGTAGCATGGACAGGGTCAGCAGCTGTGGCTGTAGCGACACGACGAAAATCAATCGGAAACGATTCGACCGCGTCATCGGTTTCCGAATCAATGAACATGCAAGCAAGTTCGGAAGAATCGAATGCTTTATCCTCAGCAACAGGCAAACGGGACAACGCAGCAGCGTTTCTGTGCTGAGCAGTGGACCGATACAAGATATCGCAGCGGTTGGCGACCTCATCACGCAATGCGTGGGGAACATTGCGCGCTCTGAAAAATTTCTGTTGCGCGTTCACTTTCAGTTCCAAATGTGCTTCATAGTTCTTAGCGCAACCAAGGCCCAGTGCAAAAATGTCTGCAAATTCTTCACATAGACTAGAAACACTGGCTGAAGGCACCGTCTGGTTCACTGATAGGACCTGATTGACTATAGACATGTTAAACAACTGAAATAAATCTAACCCAAACAAGTTCACTGCAGTAGAAGAACGAAGAACGTAAAATGACACAAGTTTCGTTTGTTCCTTGTATGTAGCAAGAAGAGTGCACAGTCCTAACACAGGGATAGCTTGTCCGGAATAACTCTTGAGCTGAACAGCTGCAGCACGCAACGGAGGTGCGCCCAGTTGATTGTACGTGGCGTGATTGAGCAATGAAACTGCAGCTCCAGTATCGAGCTGGAACGGTATCACTTGTCTGGCAAAGTCCAAATCTACAAAAAGTTTATTGTCCTGCTGACGACAAGAGCGACTGTTTTGTGCAACGTGAACAGACACTGGTACAGAATCACGTGCGACGTGACGGGACTTCCGTCGACGTCGACGCACAATTTTTGTGGGACGAACACAGCCACTGTTAGCGAGAGGAACACTGGGCGGAGTGGCAGTAACTACATGAATGTCCATGGGCAAAGGTTCACGAGCCTGAGTGTCCTTGGTGCGATTTCGGCTCGAAGCAAAGGGCCTGGAATGGTTGTGATTGTCTGATCTGAGCTTTGTCTGGCAAACACTTTGAACATGTCCTTTCTTATGACAGTAAAAGCAAATAGCTTGGCGTGACGGGCAATTTTCACGCGAATGTCTAGTTGCACACCGCGGGCATGATTTCACTGCATTTGCTTGCTTGCGCAGGACACGTGGCTGCGCGGACATGCGCGAGGGCAGGTGAACGTTCCGTGCAGCAGGCCCGGCGGGCCGGTCAATGTGACACACGGCCGGCGAAGTTTCAAATGATTCCTGAGCAAAGTCAAGTGTGTCTTGCCTTTCCAATATGTCTATCACTTGTTGAAGGGAGGGATTGACTAGTTTCAAAATCTGTTCCCTTATGCGAACATCAGAAACGTTCTGTGCTATTGCATCACGCACCATAGTATCTGAATAAGGGAGGCCACAGTCACATTCAAATGCACACTCCCTAGTAAGGCCTTGCAATGTTGCAACCCACTCCCTATTAGTCTGACCGGCCGTACGTTTTGTACGGAAGAACGTATACCGTTTTGCAACGACATTTACTGTTTCCTTGAAATAGGCATCTAAAGCAGACAAAATTTCTTCGTAGGACAGAGTCGCTACGTCGCGCCGGGGAAACAATTTCACTATCACACGGTAGGTGGACACACCCACACACGAAAGCAAAAACGGCTGCCGCTCATTACCTTGAATTCTGTAGGCGGTGAGATGAAATCCAAATTGTCAGGACCATTCTGTCCAAGATTCGTTGGCTGCATCAAAACTACGGAAGGACGGCGCAACGGCGTGTTGTGGCTGCGGTAGCGATGAAGCGGCGGCGGCCGCATCGTTTTGCAGCGTACATTGACCCTGGACGAGCTGTCCCAGGGCATCCAATAACGCCTGCGTCTGCTGATTCTGCAAGCGATAAAATTCGGACAGTACATCTGGAGAATGCGGCGAAGCCATGACACAAGTAAATGGAAGCAATGAGAAAGAACAAGATCCTGATTAATCCGTGTCGCCAATGTAGTGGACTGTTAAGGCAGCCAGTCCACAGTGAAGTAGCCGAAAGGGCACGCGTCAACTCACGCCGTCTGGCGTTAAGTCTGGAACAGGATTCGTAATGAATGTGATAAAGAAAAGAACGTAGCTACTAGAACACTTAACTTTTATATCGTCCTTTGGTATACAGCAATCTTGATGAGACAAGTGAGACTATCTTGAGATACATGCAATGGTACAAATGGCGCCTTGCTAGGTCGTAGCCATTAGCTTAGCTGAAGGCTATTCTAACTGTCTCTCGGCAAATGAGAGAAAGGCTTCGTCAGTGTAGTCGCTAGCAACGTCGTCGTACAACTGGGGCGAGTGCTAGTACGTCTCTCGAGACCTGCCGTGTGGTGGCGCTCGGTCTGCGATCACTGCCAGTGGCGACACGCGGGTCCGACATGTACTAATGGACTGCGGCCAATTTAAGCTACCACCTAGCAAGTGTGGTGTCTGGCGGTGACACCACATCATCAGTCCCCTACAACTTAGAACTACTTAAACCTAACTAACCTAAGGACATCACACACATCCAAGCCTGAGGCAGGATTCGAACCTGCGATTGTAGCGGTCGCGCGGTTCCAGACTGTAGCGCCTTTAACCGCTTGGCCACTCCGGCCGGTGTTTGTAAGAGTGATAAAACGGAAATTGCAGGGTATGACAGCAGTCGACATGAAATATTCAACTCTCATGATGCAGATGCAGGGATAAATCTGTAAAACAAAAGCATTGTAAGGGTTCAGTGATAAGTCCTGGTCATAAGGCTTTAAATAGATGACTATGGGTGTTACAAGTAATGTTAGAAAAGGTAGGAAATTAATTTTTACTTAGCAGGAATGATAAGACAAAAATTTCAGAGTATTTAAGTAGTCAACATAAAATAAAATGGTAAGTATTGATAATAAAGCTGTGATAGATGACCACGGGTGCTACAAGTGTTAGATGGCCCGTGAATTGTCACTCATGGAGTTTGAAATGAGACATCAGAATGACAGTAGATTTGTTTAATTACCTTATTTATTCCAGCCCTTGGCCGTAGTACATCAGAAACAGCTTGGTGGAGGTGTCCAGTTGCTCTGACTTTGCTGACAGTGCAAAAAGTGGGGAAAAGGATGGCATCACTCGAATACCAGTGTCAGCGACGTCTCCAGATGTGACCATGACAGCAGCCAAGCTGACGATACCACGGAATCGGCCACGACCTCCCTCCACGAAGTAGGCGGCTCTCTGTTACAGCGGCGGTTGCTCTCGTGGCTCAGGGTCAAACAGCAGACCCCGTACTCCATTCAGGGATGTCAGTGCAGGTGTCACAGGCTTGTGGTGTAGGCTGTGATACTGAGACGAGAATATTTTAGTACCGAATAGCTGAGTACTTACAAGCTCCAGATTAGGTTCGTTTAGGGCTTAAGGCACATACTCTAAATACTTCCGTGATGCCAAGTAAGGAAAGGCTTCTGTCCTTCCACTACCATATTGCAGCGTTGGCTGTTGCTATACCACGCTTGTCGGCCGTGTTTTACTTCACAACGCATGACACTCTTGTCTGCCTGCAGCTGGCTCTGTTGCAACTCACTTCGTTTTGGTGTACTATTTGACAAAATACGGTCGATACTCTACATTGCCCTCCTTTTCATCATGAACTGGTCCCTCATGTCGACAAAATTAGATTAACCTTTACACTAGATTTCCTGGCGACTGGTCCTTCTGAGCCTATTTTGCCTCTTAAGAATAATTCTGTTTTCCTTACCCTGAAACATCCCCTTTTATCAATTTTACTAGACCGTGCTTAACCTGACGCACAATATTTTTAGCGCAACGCAATCTGACTTTCAAGATTCCCTACAAAAGAATGGCCCTGACTAACATTAAACTATACCTTTCACAAATCACTTACCTCACAAAAATCTTCGCTGCTCAAGCTACTGCAATACAGCGAGCGCCACTACTGCCAGCTAAAAAAAGATACAAACTATGGAAGGCACTAACTACTGATAGGGATAGTTAGCAAATGAAAGATATTAATAGAGAACAAACAATGTATTTACCTCGATATCATCATATATATAGCAGTTCATGACAAATTACAAAACTCCGCCATCTCTCTCCCCACATCCACCACCGCTGGCGGCTCACCTCCAACTGCGCAACGCTACGCGCTGTTCACAGCCAGCTGCCTAACACTACAATGGCGAGTATTACAAGAATGCAAAGCAGCCACAGACTGCACACAGCACAGCCAGTGATTTTCATACTGAGGTGGCGTTACCAATAAAAAAACCTAAACAGCCTACTTACATAGAGTGATGCATCACGAGAACTTACACTAGCAGATAAGTTACCAAATCGTAAAGAAATTGTTTATGCAATTCCTGTGAAGGGAAATGTCTTTTTATGCTCCCTCATTTTTTGGAAATATATCACAAAACTATTATTTACTGGATCTGGAGACAGAAAATATTTATATTAGTACATCTATAAAATTTTATTTTAACCAGTGCTGCAGTGCAGCTACAAACTAGATATTAAACAAAATGAGTAAATAAATACATAAAGCAAGCCATATGGCATTTCTCTCAATTCTCGTAGATAGACACTTGTCCTAATCAGGTGTGCAGATGTAAGAATGTTTCCAAGTTATTATTAGCGTGTCGTATTTACGATGCTTTCTACAAACGAATGTCAATAGCGAGGATAATGGCCTCCCCTTTTTTTTTTTTCTCTACCTGTGCTTCCGGAAAGGCACACCCTAATGGCTTGTTCTCCAGGTGTCTGACACAGCTGTGTGCCCACGACGCACGTGCAGGTGGTCACTTAACTTTCTTACGGAAATATTTACGACAGCAGTTTCCGCTACAGTGGCAGTCTTATATAAAAATATTTCACAGGTCAAGAATTAGCGTTGCAAATCTGTAGAAACAAAATCCTATAAATATAAGTGTCCAAAAAAAATATTCGTCAGCATTGTGATACAGTCACACATTTACACACATTTCATAACCTTGAAGTACGATTCTTGGTTTCCAACAACCTTTTCCACAAGTCAGAGTTCCTAATCACTTTTCATTACTCCTTACCTTATTACACATATACATATTCGTCGACACGTCAATCTTGCGACGACACTTCACTATTTCATCGTAATAAATACATAGCATAATCAAATAACTCATATAGCATCAGCTTATTGATCATAAACATACCGCAACAGCATAATACACATCATCATCGTAATAATAACATCATAAAACCTCAGCCAAATCTCAAAATCGTCGTAGCTTCCTCCAATAATTTCAAAACCTAAAAAAAATTATCTCCTCATGTCAATAGTGTCATCTACCTCAAACGTACCTTAAAAATCAGGATCTCATACCAAATACATCATTCAAAGCTCTCATAGTATCAAAAAAAATATGAACAATTCACAAAGTACAGACAAAATACAATTTCGTAAGTGTGAAATTATCCAACTGTGTAATTATGTAAACGTCTGTCACTGATGTAGTAAAATAAATATTTGTCTCTCTCAGGTAAATGATCTGATAGCTGTGTAATACTGTCTTGGAGAAATATGGTACCGATATGTAAAGTTGTATAAGCAAATACCATATTAGCTAGGGCTCCTTGTGTTTGCCACACACATGGTACACAAAGTAAGCGTGTACCCCCCTTAGGATTAATGTAATTATACCCTCAGGTGTTACAGATTACAGCAATGGAATGAAATGTATCACGGAAAACTTTCTTTATAATTCAAAAATCTTTAAAAAATAAACGTTTTAAGTACAAAATTAATCACTCAAATACGTGTACTGTAGCGCTAAACTGTGCGTCTTGTTGTAAGATAATCTCTGTGTAAGTGTCGTAGTTATCGTCCTCCGAAAGCTAAGTTCTGCAGAAGTCAATGTACTTACCTCATGATAAACAAAAGTGAAATGTTTTGCGTATAGATATCGTAGTTATTACGCTTATTGTTGTGATGAAGAAAGTACTGTACTGTAAAGTATTGTTGTGCTACGGAAAAGGCTGCCTCATTGTTGCTATACCACAAAAGTTACTACTAAAACATGTTTTACTTTCCAGAAGAATTCAGAAAAACTGTGCAGATGTAAAACAGATACACCGCAAAAGCAACATTGTAAATTGTCACTCATTAGTAGCGTCGTGATATAATCGTGTAGCTGTCAAAGAAATCAAATGCTGAGTCATCATTAATTCCACAGAAAGTACTTTAAATCCAGAATGTATTTTCAAGTAAACCAAAATGCTGCATTAAAATCTCAAGTTAAAAAAGCACATTATCTCTCAATAAACGGTTTTACGTGTGAAATGTGGTGCAAACCTTTGCTCTTCCTAGTACTCAGAGTTTGAACTTTAACGAAATTATCATGTGGTATACGTCGGTAAAGAATACTGGAATTTTTCTCAAGGTTAGCGTCTATGTTATTTTTCCCTGAGCCAGCGGGCGCACGTGGTTGCCTGCTGTGCGAGCCATTGTCTGTCTCTTTGTTGGCGCGCGCCGTTATCGGGATTTGGAGACCTAACTTCTACAAGTTCACGTTGTCGAAAATGCCCTGCTCTGTTTGAATCCCGCCAGTTCTGGTGAAATTCAGGTCTGTCGTTATGATTATCTCGTCTGTCGTCATGTCGGTAGATTTCATAGTTTCTTGTTTGTCGGTCATGTGGTGGAGAATTTCTCCCTGAATCGTAACTGCGCGCTGAACTGTTGCGTCTGAAAGTATTCTGTCTCCCTTGATAATAATAGTTCTGGTTCCCATAATGTCTGTTTCTCTCATTGTCTCTGTGATAGTCATTACTATGGAAATGCGATCTTTCTCCTACTAACTTATGAAATGTCACATGACTATTGAATGATATTTTTATGCTTTGGTTTGCGTAATTGCTTATTTCATTTGATATCTGGTTTCCAGCTGTCTTACAGCATTGGTTTCATAAAATAAAATTAAATGCATTTGCTAATGTGAACACTTTTTGTCAACAGATCTATTAAATAATTACTTTATGATCCACATTCTTCGAAAAAGGAGCTCTTGGAATGGAAAGAACAATAAGAAGGGACTAGTAACAGGAACTGCATACATAATTTTCTTTTCAACTACTTGGTAATTTTTTGGTAGAGTAAGTTATCGTGATGCATCACTCTAGTGTTAAGATGTGACGTAAGTTTTAAACATGGCCATTTTTACTGTAATATTTTTTCTGCTTGAGCTATGTCATGTTTAGGTATAAGTTGCTGCTGTTTGCCAGGCATAATGTTACTGAATTTAACTTTGTATTACGCTGTTCAGCCAGTTTTACTACTGATTTATTTTTCTTGTTTGCTGCGCATTGCCTCATATTAGTTGTAATGTTTAATTGCTTGGTAATTTAGATTTACTGTAGCTTGCTTTGCCAGCTTGAAATTTTTGTCATTGATGTTTGTGTTACTTGATTTGTTCTGCTGCATTGCCTCATCCCTTAGTTTAGCATCTGAGCTCAGTAGATTTAAGTTAGCTTAAGAGGGGGTAGACTATATAAGAACCTAACTATGGAGAATAGGGAAAGAATGCTTTGAAAGTTATATGAAAACGATTTGGGCCTAAATGAGTATTGTACAATGAGCCATATTTATTTTGAAAGAAATATGGTTAGAATACAGAAAAGAGGTACAGATAGGACTTTTTGGGAATAATGATGAACGAATGGAGATCTCCAAGAACAAAAAAGGTTTTGTTCGCAAAATACTGCAGTACCAAAAGTTACACTGAAAACGAACCCCGTCCTTTCCATTGTGTTATCCCCCTATGTGTTTGTGTACCCTTGTGTATTTGTTTTCTTCCTGTCTCTGTGTAGTTTCATAGAATTTTTTTCTTCTTCTGATACTAAGCTACATTCACTATGATGAGGAATACTGTTATCCTCAAATATAATTGGTATTAATAATATGTTATTTAACTTGTAAATATGCTTAGATATTATTTATTCTGTTTTGTTTTAATGCTCATGTGTGAAGTTGATGTTTCGAAAGTTATTCTGAACTTGTATGTATCTACTTATCTAATAATTCCTGTAACACTGATGTATATGTTTATTTCTATTCTGTTGTAAAACCTGTACTACAAATGTTATCTGTATTGTTATGTTCTTTAATGATGTATTTTGTACCTTTGTAATTGTATTCTTATGTTATAAAATTGTAATTGACACCAATTCATCAAATTAAGTAACTTGTAAGTTACATTTCACTGCACACGTTTCTGTTGGTCATAGCATATGGACAATATGTGAGAAGTAGGGACTGTTAGTGTTTGCACGTGTGTTAATAATTCAGCAAGGGACTGGATAACAGCATTGCTGGTTCTAAGGACAATTAAAAAAACTTTGTGAGTGCACAAGTGGTGGTTATGGACTTGCTCTATTATCCGCAAGACTCTTCAATGGTGATTGTGCACCTGCACAGTCACAACGGATGGCTGCTGGCCATCTCTACAAGGACTACAGTGGGTCTACATCTTTGATGATCCATCAGTACCATTATTTCTACAAGGATTGCAGTGGGTCTGCGCCTCTGGTTGCCCACCAATACCGTAATCTCTACCAGGACTACAGTGGGTCTGCTCTGTGATGACCTACCCACCAATACTCTTCAAAACTTCGACTGACTCTGTGGTGGGTTTGCTCTGTTGTGGCCCATTACCTGTCAGCATGTCAAGAGTCAGCACTGTCTTTCCGTTGGAAGGACAACGCTACTTCTTCAAGACTGCATGGAAATCCACTACTTCCGTGTGCGTTTTCTTTTACTGCTCAGACTTTGAGAAAAACACTGCTATTTTACCGTCATGAACGATCAGGACTGTCTTTATGGACTGTGAGAAAATTTGAGCTTTTGACCAACATTGTATCAATAAGTGTGTGCATTTGATTTCTTTGTTATTGTAATTGTGAAAAAAAATTTTAACAAATATGTATTGGCCAGTGCCCAAAAAAATTTTGTAAAAATTTTTGTGGGTAGCATGGGGGCTATGTAAGTAGGCTGTTTAGGTTTTTTTATTGGTAACGCCACCTCAGTATGAAAATCACTGGCTGTGCTGTGTGCAGTCTGTGGCTGCTTTGCATTCTTGTAATACTCGCCATTGTAGTGTTAGGCAGCTGGCTGTGAACAGCGCGTAGCGTTGCGCAGTTGGAGGTGAGCCGCCAGCAGTGGTGGATGTGGGGAGAGAGATGGCGGAGTTTTGTAATTTGTCATGAACTGCTATATATATGATGATATCAAGGTAAATACATTGTTTGTTCTCTATTAATATCTTTCATTTGCTAACTATCCCTATCAGTAGTCAGTGCCTTCCATAGTTTGTATCTTTTATTTAGCTGGCAGTAGTGGCGCTCGCTGTATTGCAGTAGCTTGAGCAGCAAAGATTTTTGTGAGGTAAGTGATTTGTGAAAGGTATAGTTTAATGTTAGTCAGGGCCATTCTTTTGTAGGGAATCTTGAAAGTCAGATTGCGTTGCGCTAAAAATATTGTGCGTCAGGTTAAGCACAGTCTTGTAAAAATTGTTAAAAGGGGACGTTTCAACCCCATCACTTAATCTTACAAATTTATACAGGGCCCCTTGCCCTGCTCCTTAACCCAAACACTGTGGAACTTATTTTATTACTAGGTTTCTTGCACAATAACTTCTAACTCGATATTCCAAATTTATAAACTAAAACGAATCAATAATCCGTACTAATATTCCCTTGTTCGTTCACCTTCCTTCTGCAGCTTTCATGTTCAGGGTATCTACCCACAGGAATACGAATGCTGGCTGAGCCCTTGTTAATTAATAACGTTTGTACACCTAAACGCTCATAAATAATATTAGATAAACAAAATAATCCAGAAGAACACAAACCATGCCCAACTATCAAAGAAAGTGAACTCAGTCATGTGCTTCGTCTTCTGGATACCAAAACAAGGACTACATTCAGTAGAACGTCTCTGTGGTGGTTGGTATGACAATAGTCAGTATTGTCTCTTTGCGGTACTCATTTTTCCGATATAAATTTACATGCCGCACTGAAGTTTCCAGAGCGACTCGTCGCTCCTGCTGGTTCAGAAGTGTGTTTATAGACGGCATTAATTCCGGTCCTAGAGTTTGATTTAACGTTGTTAGACATTCGGGTGGTAGCAGTTCCATGGGCTACTCTGGCCAATACAAATGAGGCTGCGAAACGTTCAGGTGAGTTACCCTCGAAATCCCAGCGGCCAAGTGGAAATTAGGTCCCATTATCTCGCACCTGTTCCGTTTAATAACAAACCACTCCGTTCAATTTTAGCCTCTTTGCTGACGTATGCTTTCTCTGCTCGAAACAACCAGCTGTAACCGAGCCCACCCATCCCACGTGTGAGCGATTTACCTTTGCATTTTAAATGTCTGAATGGCCCATAAGTGAACCGTTTCTAACGTTACGTAGCAGAGAAAGAAATGCTTTTGAATTATGAACGCGGCAATATATAGCTGTATTATCCACTAATATTGTTTAGAATGAAATGAATAGTGCGCAGAATAATTTTTGTATCTCTCCAGAAGTGAAAATATGGCATTGGAGCGCAACGGAGAATTAACCCTGTTGGCGGTCGAATTTACGACAGAGAGTATTTTGACAGCAAGAGCACAACATTACACCGTTACTAACATTAACAACAATCTCTAAAAAAAGTTTTGACATGTTTTACCTAAAAGAATACAGTTATTAGCAAGGCCCCTAATTATAATTTGAAGTTCGTTCCAAAGCGCGGTGTGGATAATGGGGTCCGATTTTCAGGAGTAGTACATCATACAAGTTTTTACATTCAAAACAATTTATATGGCCTACCTGGATTTGGTCATATCTGTACCCCTATAGCAAAAAGTTTTCAGCTACTGTTTGACCATGATAATTTGACGATTTCGCTAGTGCTGCCAGAAGCGGAGAAAATCGGCACTACTTGAAAGATATTCATTTGTCTCCGAGTGCTGCCAACCTCAAACTGCCCCTAGACGCGAAGTATTACAAAACGCTTGCGTCTACTAGCAAGCAACTTCTGTAAGTACTTGTTGATGTGTTTACATTAAAACAAAAATTTACTCACGTTTACTTCTTCATGCCACTGGGGCAAGTTTACTTCAGGAACTCGCCGCAAGTACTTGTCACAGAGGAGCAGTTATTCTTTAAAGCCAGAGCAGTCGCCACTATTCCTGCTTTATTATTAATGATTAAAAACAATGACTAAACACAAAAAATAAAGTATTGGTGGAGTACATATTGATGTTACCAAGAAACTCTATCAAATTAACTGAAATTAGAGGATTTCTCGTGTCTATTGTATAATCAAGTACTCAATAATAGGAAACAAAAATGCGGCGTGGTATCTCTCCAACAGACAAACTTTTAATTACTCTTCGATTTTTGCAAGCAGATTTACTACTTTTATCAGAAATGTAATGCATTTTTGTTCACGATAACATTAAATAAATCAGTTAAAATTTAAAGACGTCTGTACTGGCGTTCTACTTGTCCTTCTGGTGAAACAAATTGAATGGTAAACGCGTTTACAGATCCTTGACTGATTCTGCCAATTATGTATGTTTAGGGATTCCAACGGTACATTTATTTCGGCCCATCTGTCTTCGTGCCACTCTCCTTTTCGACAATGATACTTTCGCACCGGTACTGAACACACAACTTCTGTAAGTTTGAGAAGAACTTCCAAGGAAAGACAAATTTGGTGAGTACTTGCAGCAAGCTGCAAGAAAGTAGAAAAATTTCTCCCTGCAGCGGAGTGTACGCTGATATGGAACCTCCTTACAACTTAAAACTGTGTGTCGGGCCGAGACTCGAAGCTGGGACCCGGATCAGGCACATAGTTTTAATTTTTCAGGAAATTTAAGTCAAGAAACAGTTTCCACTAACTTACGAACTTCTTGAGGACCCGAGGATGGTGAGAGTAGGGAGGGGGGGGGGGGGGTAGATATGGTCGTTCGTAATATTCCATGCCCAATTCTGTGGGCGCCATACCACAGCAGGAAGTTCGACAGAATAAATATGATTTCAGGATTACGACGTTACGGTAGTTGCAAGATGTCCAAAGGAAATGCAGCGACTCAATGAGTAAAACTGAACTGTTATTTACAATAAAGGAAAACTAACCCGCCTTAAAAGTGTACATTGTGGATAAAATCGCTGAGAGCAGAGGCCACAAAGTAGTGCGTTTACCGCCCTACAACTGAGATCTAAATCTGATAGAACTGGCATAGGCCAAAATAAAACTCAATTCCAGGGAGAACAGTGTCTCTGGCGACATGTTGAAGCAAAGATTGCAGAATATTATTAATGTTGCTTTCCTTTCAGTTAGTGCACGGGACTTGCAAGGTTACTCCAGGAATGTACAGCAGCTGTAGCAAGAGTACTGGACACGAGATAGAATAATGGAAATGGCCATCGGTGAAGTTATCACCAATGCCATGCCCTCAAGCGGCGATGATAATGATGAATGCAATGTGCAAAATGATCCCAAAAATCAGGTTTTTTGTTTTTACTTTCTGTGCATGGTGTCAAAAGTCGCACATCCATCTATGCTCATTTTTCATTGTTTTCTATACTTAAATAATGCATACGTTACACGTAAGACTCTCGATCACGAATATGTTAACAAATTAGGTGATTTCGACCCGACGGAAGTTTGACTCTAGCGGATAATACTTCCGCGAGTGCCACCTGCGATTTCGTGCCGAGCAGCCGATTCTCCCTTCGCCTCACCGATCCTCTCCCCTCGGCAGCCGAAATGGGGGCCACGGCCGTTCCCAACAGACACAATGCCAATCGTCAACTTATCGTGGACAAACGCTATGTAGCCATACCTGACGACAGACCCAATGAAAGAAAAACTATATCTATGAAGATTGTTTTGGTTGCGAACTCTGAAGGTGCGGTTTAAATACCCTCCTTCAGTTTATGGTTTTTAATGTGCTAGAGGTAAATGTACGTTAATGACTTTTGTGGCTACAACTGTAAAAAATGTTTCAAATGGCTCTGAGCACTATGCGACTTAACTTCTGAGGTCATCAGTCG
This sequence comes from Schistocerca nitens, assembly GCF_023898315.1. Lineage (NCBI taxonomy): Eukaryota > Metazoa > Arthropoda > Insecta > Orthoptera > Acrididae > Schistocerca > Schistocerca nitens. The sequence goes on along the minus strand of NC_064621.1, from coordinate 304,121,892 downwards.
CCGAGAACTTAGAACTAATTAAACCTAACTAACCTAAGAACATCACATACATCCATGCCCGAGGAAGGATTCGAACTTGCGACCGTAGCGGTCGCTCGGCTCCAGACTGTAGCGCCTAGACCGCACGGCCACTCCTGCCGGCTGGCTACAACTGTACTTGGAAACAAGATGGAGGCAGGCAGAGGTACTCTTACATAGCTTAATGGCTGCCATCTTTGCTTTGACTAATTACGTAAAGTTACTATTCTGCTAAAGCAAATTTAAAGGAAAGAAATCTCATCAAATTTAACTTTACAAAGATATATCGAAGCGACCATACTTATTATCTCTTCAAAATGAAAGTAATCAACGGTTCTTTGAAATTACTCTTATACAAAACTGAAATATTGTTGTAATACCAAGATTAATTAATTACCATCTTTTGACAGTGCAGCATGATACAAAATTTACATTTAACAAAATGAACGGGGAACTTTCGATCGGTATTTGACTTTGAGACAATGATTCTAACAAATGATTTTAACCAAACCGTATTAAAACCTTTGGGTAACGATGAGGTTAACTGTAACACGCCGATATACTGACAAAAACAATTAATATGAAAATGCCTTGCCTTGTTGGTTGCATTCGTATTAGTGTTGAAGTAGTTGCTTGCTGAATTAACATTTAGATGGGCTCTTTGCGTCTCCAGTGGTGGAATTGATTTATAACTACCATAAACATGCGACAGCCGTGTTAACTTGCTGTACCTTTGGCTCCATATTCCATCACAGAAAACCAGTCGGGTAGTCTTGCTTTATGACACAAGATAGAGTGGAGACGAGTTCAGGAACTATAAGGCACTGCCAAACCAAATATTAAGCACTTTCACACCGAAGTTTTGCTGTTTAAGCCTCACATCGGCAGACATGGCACGCTACGATTTGTACACCGTCAAGGCTCGACTGCATGTGTCTCCGGTTTTCCATTCTTTTCCTCCTTTGCGCTGCTCGTCCCAAGGTCGTCGAAAAGACTGGCCGTCGAAAATCCGTACAGGATTCCCTGTCTTTATGATTACAGTTTGTTGAAATTGATTGCATGTTCTAATACCTTTAGAATGTTAGTCAGTACATTTATAAAATACATTTATTTCCATACACCGGTACCTTCCATAAAATTATTGAGCTGGTGCGTTTTCTGGCACCAGTTTCCATCGATCGTCATTTTGATCTTTGAGTCGACTTCGATGCTTATTTGTCTTCTGCTCATCTTTGGCGGCGCGGATTTAACGGCAGCGCGTGCGCTCTGCTGGGGAGGTGTGTCGGGATCGGCGGTGAGCGAGAGTCACGTGGGACTCTGTACGTAGACACGAAGGCAAGATGACGAGTTGGACAGCGAAGGAGCGGGGCCAGCGGCTACGGCGTGCTGAGTCGGAGGGCAGATCCACCTCCCATGGTGACTTGGTTTTCCTAGAGATCGGAAGGATAAGCTCCTTCGAGTCTGTTATAAGCTACGCCGACCGATTGAATTGGAGTCGCCGAGTTGCTTCGGTGGGTTGCGTGCGGCTTAATTGAATATGCCAGTGTACTAAAAATCCTTTGGAATTGTTTTAGTTGCTTATCATCTACCTCGGTGTCGTGACTAACTATCTTGATGGCAGTTGAGGAAGTGTGGCTGCGCTCAACCAACCGACATGAAGTGTGGTTAAATACGTAGCTAGAAGTGCAACGAGTAGTGAGTAAGTCCGGCTCTGGCGTTTCAAGACACGCCAAGATACGTCCTCTGTTCGACCTTGTAGTTCATTTGGTAGTTTGGCGTGTAAATGTGCGCAGAGATAATTCTTGCCATCTTAACTTTAGGGCATGATTTTTAGCGAACTTGGGCTGGCACTGGCCAAGTAACTCACGGAGGCTAATTTGTTTCCATTCAGTTGTATTGATTACCTGTTCTCTAGATAAGATGGTGTAGTTTATGTCTCAGAATATTGTCTGCCGTTGATGTGTGTTGTGTTACAGATAATTGGCAGCGGTCAATGCCAGCATACTGGGAGCAGAGCACCACGGGGGCAGAGAGATATTAAAGGCAGAGGTGTGTTGGTGCATGTCAGAGTTACATCTTGGGTTATGTTGTCACTGTTGCGTGATTCCATCTTTCCGGTGGAGAATTATAGCATCCGAGGTTCAATTGCAGCGCAAAGTTGAGTACATTTCTATGTCACTGCCGCGCGGGATTAGCCGAGCGGTCTAGGCGCTGCAGTCATGGACTGTGCGGCTGGACACGGCGGAGGTTCGAGTCCTCCCTCGGGCATGTGTGTGTGTGTTTGTCCTTAGGATAATTTAGGTTAAGTAGTGTCTAAGCTTAGGGACTGATGACCTTAGCAGTTAAGTTCCATAAGATTTCACCCACAATTGGACATTCTATGTCATTTCCTGTCTTGTGGATCTCTCGTATTGATTTGAATCCTTGGTCTACTCGCGTCTAACGCTAATTCACACGCAATATTGAAGCGACCTCATTTTAGGGGTATTGTCATATGGTCATGTTGTAGTTGTAATCATTCTAAGAATATTGTTGATTAATCAACTAAGTAAATTTGAAGATTGGCTTGGTCAAAATTAAAGCATCTCCTTAATTGTTTTAGTCATTTGTAGTTTTACTTAGGAAAGTTGGCTAGCCAAACCTTAAAAGATCTCTGTTCTTACCTTTAATCTGTTCCTCAGCTGATTGGAAGTAATGAGAGTTCTGATGGGAATTGTATGGACATTTGTACTATTTAAGTAAAGCTTTACCTGAATATATTTACCTAGTCATATTAAAATTTCAAGTTTTATGGGTCTCGTTACGGTTAAAGAAATTTATTTGCTATTTGTCCAAGTGATCTGGCCTTGTAAGGCAGTTTCCTGTGTTACTGTGATTGTGATTTTATAATGCGTTTGTTTGTAATAAAATATGTAGCAACTACAACGGATTACTATCGTGATTTTGGTGTGTCTTACCATTACCACATTTCAATTATTAATGTCGTGCTTGTTTCCCTGCTACTGGTATATAAACGGAAATGTAAACTTTCGCTCCATCAATTCTCACCAGTGCTGTGGTTACCTTGAATATCACCCTGCGATGACTGGTGATCACTACATTTTCCTGCTTGGCGAACATTACTCCATCTTCCAGGTGCTGGCTCTGTAACGCTTTCACTCCGACGAAGATCAGTAGTCTCACTATGAACCGCATCATCTCAGCTCCTCTACACCTCACTTACTGGCAAGAATACTGTCACTTTCCTCCCCCTTAAAATCATCGCTGCTTCACAGCTGCATATACTAATTACACTAAATCTATACCTAATCTGAAAAAAATGTTAAATGACTGTCTCCTAGTCCTCAATCCATAAGGGTTCCTCGTTACCATTTCATTCACAACCTCTTGTTTATCTTCTGATGCCTTTGTCCTCACTCTCGCTTTCCGGTCCGCATCTGTTATCCCTGGAATGACTTCCAGGCCCCCTTGGAAAGGGTTCAACCGCTCTACATGCACAACTGTCGTTCCCATTGGCAAGTGAATCTTTACATTTACTGGCGATGTAGTGCCTACCGCTTGGAATGGCCCCGGGATACTTTGCAACAACCTCCTTTGTCTTTCACTTCGGCGTGTACTAAGTTGATAGAATCACCCACTGACCAACCTTCTTGTGGGGCATTCTTGCCGTACGGCCCACTGCTTCTTCGTGCTTCCCCAGTGGTCGTGTATTTGCCCTCCGTACTCTATTCCAGATTTCCCTGGTCACTCTGACAGACTCTCCAGTCTTCCCTTTGTTCGTTTTTAATAAGTCGAACTGTGATGGAATTTACGACCATATACTGCTTCATATGGCGGTAATCCTGTATTCGTATTCTCTTTTGAGTTCTAGGTGGAGACAATAAACTTCAGATAGGCATCCCAGTTGGTGTGATATAAGACAACATAATATCCATATATCTTCCCGGTTGTCCTATGCACTACTTTAGTCCTTCCATTGGCTTGCGGATGGAGAGGACTCGTCCTTAACTACCTCAAATCCAATAACTTACACAATTCCTTGAATAGATCTGACATTATGTTCGTTCTCTGGTCTGTTACCATCGTTTCAGGCACTTCAAACATCGGTATCCAATTACTCAGTATCACATATTGGGGGTAATGAGTATAAGGAATGGCAAAGTGCACAGAGAGCGGATGACGAATGTAAGCAGTATTCTAAGCAGTCACAGTTTTGTATGTAGGATGGTTTGCTAAGCAGAGGAACCCGCCATTGTTGTTGCCTGCTGGTTTGGCATCGCGACCATTTCTTCGTATCTTGAAAAATGATCTATAATTGTGAGTATGTACTTTATCCCTCCAGGTGTTCTATTGAATCGATCTAAAACATCGGTCCCAGCAAATCGAAAGATGCTAATGCTTTGGGTAACCTCTGTAATGGTACTCATGTTTGATACAAATCCACTCTCTGTGCACACAGTATGCAATCCCTATTCCTCCACCAATATATTTCTGTTACACGTCTGTTTAGCACTCTATTCCTTAGTTTCACTGGTACCACTACCAACGGTCCCAACTTGGTTTCTCTGCATAGCAACCCATCCTGCATACAAAACTGTGACTGCTTAGAATACTGCTTACATTCGTCATCCGCTCTCTGTGCGCTTTGCCATTTCTTATACTCATTACCCCCAATACGTAATACTGATACTTTTCCACTTAAGCCAACCGTATTTCAATGCTTCTTCCCAGGTTTATGCGTGACTTCAAAATCAAATTCACTTAGTCTTACAGCCCATTGCGTCAGTCTATTAGAAGGATCCTTTAACCCCATCAACAATTTTAGTGACACATGATATGTTATTGCACTAAACTTTTTACCATACAGATAACATTTGAAATATGTGATTCCATAAATAAAGCTTAGCATCTCTTTCTCCGTTGCGGAATAATTTCTTTTTGAAGAATTTAGCTGCCTTGATTTTTAAGGTACGGGATGTTCTACGCCTTCTACCTATTGCGACAACATACATAAAAGTGCATGGTTTGATGCATCACATGATTAATTCTCTATTAAAATCCGGAAATATGAGACTCTTTAGCTCCTCAGAAGCATGTTGTAACTCTTATGACCAAACAAATTTAGTACCCTTTTTAACAACTGTGTCAATAGTCTGGCAATATACGTGGAACTTTTTACGAACCGTTGGTAATAGTTCGCAACTCCTAAGAACAATTGCAACCCATTTCTACATTCTGGCACAGAAATACACGTACTGCTCTAATTAATGTTGGGTCTGTCTTAACCATATCTTTACTTAAAATATGACATAGACATGCTACCTCTTCCATCACAAAACTATACTTTTCTGTATTCAGTGTTAACTTCGCTGCTTTTAACCTTAGGAATACTTCCATTAATTCCTCGAATTTCGTGGCTCCTTTAAGAGCTTTTGTATACGTTACACAAATTTTGGCTTCTCCTATTAGTTTCAGTTTTGCATCACTCATTAATTCCTTGTCAGACCGACCTCGCATTTCAGCTAGATTTCCAAGGTCTTCTACAAAGGCCTGCATATCCAGAAAGAGAAGCAATTTAAGTTGCCACTAACAAATCTACATCCGATGTGACGATTGCGATTCTACCATCCCACGCAGTTCTATGTTATCCGCTGTTAATTGTGCTGCCTTTTCTAACAATATGCGTACTGCTTCTGCCTCTGACACACCTTGCTTCTCGGTTTCTGTCGAAGCTTTGTCCTTGACAACACTCATTTTGAGAATTAACATCCACAATACAAGAAAACAAAATAGATTAACTCAATTCTTATGAGTAATCATGAGCCATCTAGACTTCCAGCATTCCCTAGCCATATGCCTCTAACCATTATATGTATAACATTTTACTGGAGCTGAGTGGGCCTCAGGATTACACTGTACACACCTAACGGTCACTAGCCAAGCGTGACTTGCATTACCTCTGAAACTAGACAAATCCACTGTTTCCCTACTCACAATAAAATCCACTTTACAAAAAGCACGACCTTCAAACCTTTTCTCCAAGACTAACATACAATCAAAATTTTTTGGACTCTGCAGGTTTAGACGTTCCTCTAAGAAGGCTACGTCAATGATCTGGCACCACTGTTAGATGACTCATGAGTTCTCACCCACGAAGAGTGGCATGCGATGTCAGGACAACAGTAGATTTGTTTAATTAACTTCTTTATTCTGGCCCTTAGCCGTAGTACATCAGGAACAGCTTGGTGGAGGCGTCTAGTTGCCCCTCATGCGAAAAAATAGATGTCTGGCATTGCTATCAATGCAAAGAGTGGGGCCAAGCGTGGCATCACTCGAATGCTGTTGTCAGCGACGTGTCGAGTTGCGACCACGATAACAGGTCAGCAGTGCAGCTGACGATACCGCGGAGAGGGCCGTGACTTCCCTCCAGCGAGCACGTGGCTCTCTGCTCCAGCGGCGGCTGCTCTCGTGACTCAAGGCACGATGCCATATCCTGTGGTCTATGCATTCAGGGATGTCCCGTGGGTGTCACAGGCTTGTGGTGTAGGCTGTGATATTGAGACGAGAATATTTTAACACACGAATGGTTGAGTACTTATACGCTCCAGACTATGTTCGTCTAGGGCTTAAGGCACATACTCTAACTATTTCTTTTGCGGGAAGTGAGGATAGGCTTCGGTCCTTTCTCTAGCGTATTGCAGTGTTGGCTGCGCCCAGCTGGCTCTGATTCGCAACGCCTGTCGGCCATATTTTCCTTCCCATTGCATGACTCTGTTGACTGCCTGCAGTTGGCTCTGTTGCAACTCATTTCTTGTCTGGCATACTTTCTGACTAAATGCGGTCGATATGTTACACAAGTAATGTTAAAAAAGACAGGAAAATATTTGTAGTTAACAAAAGTGGTAGGATACAAATTGGGGAGTATTTAAGTAGTCAACATCAAATATTCTGGTCTCAGGATGGAAATGTGGAGACAAATGGGTAAAACTCAAAAGCAATGTACGGGTGTACCTCGGAGCACTGTTCAGACTTTGGCCTCAAGTCACCCTGGTAACGGAGGTTTATTGTATTTTCCTACTGTGTTGTGAAATTATAGCATTCTTTTTATGTGAGCAAAACTTTCCAAAAAGTGAAAAAAATGTTCCAGGGCAACATAGTCATACACATAGGAAGAAAAATTCTGCTCAATATCAAAATGTTGCAATCGAAAAAAAATTTTGACAGTACTACATTTAATAATCTAAAAATGGTTCAAATGGCTCTGAGCACTATTGGACTTAACATCTGAGGTCATCAGTCCCCTAGAACTTAGAACTACTTAAACCTAACTAACCTAATGACATCACACACATCCATGCCCAAGACAGGATTGGAACCTGCGACCGTAGCGGTCGCGCGGTTCCAGACTGAAGCGCCTAGGACCGCTCGGCCACAACGGCCAGCATTTAATAATCTACATATTACATTGTTACTCTACCACACACCATTAAACAGTTACTAAAGTCAAATTAACAAGAAGTGTTATTGAAAACCATTTATCAAAACCGGTTACAAGTTAAAAACATTCTGAAATATAAATTTTCGACAAACTTACAAGTATCCATGGTAAAAACATCTTCGGTTTCGAGATACAAGATGGTGCACAACTGACAAAGTACGGATTAATCGTCCACACGTTATGTAACTAGTTTTAAAAATACACACAGTGTTTTACTTGCCACAAAATTCTGTAACTGAAGAATTTACAATATGCTCAAAATAGCTTTAATATATTACACAGCACTTAAATGTGTAGAACTCGTGAAAGTTATAGACGCTACAGAAAGTACAATCTCATGTTTCACAACAACAAAAACAATAAAAAATGTCAGAAACTAATGGCTGTCTCTAGTTCGCGATCCTTCATGTGATTTCTAAAATCGCTCACTGGGTTGAAGCACCGACCAGGAAGTGTCGTATGTTACTAGGTACATTATATTCCAGGTAGAACGCTTTACCTTAAAATATATCTTAGGCAAATACGTGGCGAGCAAGGCTGCGAAGGATGGGAAAGTCCTACCGTGCTACAACAGGCGTGTTAGAATGTTGTTGCGTAAGGAAGGTGAGCTTCATCTGTGATGAAAGAGAAATCGAAACCTAGTAAACAAAAACTGAATGAAGTCAATATTACGGTTAGATGAATGAGACGCGAAGCATTCAGTTAATTTCAAAGTAAATTTTTCCCAAGCGAAATGTAAAGCCAGTCAGCTGATCAAAATCGTCTATTCACTCGTTCAGGACCACACTGACAGAGAAGCAAATGATGACAGGCAGAAGAAAGAAATGCTGACTTCGGTCAACGGGAATAATTTCACCACAGGAGACGTAATACAATGCCTCTTTTCAATGAACGGGCGAATGCAGAAATGGCAGATATTAACATACGTAATCGTGGAATAAGTACCTGTGAGTTTCCGCACAGATTATGTGAAATAACTTCCTCTCATTCTGGCAGTAGTTTTCTGTAGGCCAATGGAGCAACGAAGAGTACTTATTGACTGCCAGAAAGCGCCTGTCATTGCCGTTTAGAAGAAGAGTTGCTTGACTGAGAAGCATAATTATAGGCCTATAACGATGATATCAATCTGTTTTAGAATCATGGAGTATGTTCCGTGCACAAGCATATTAAGGTTCATGGAGAACGAAAATGTCCTCTACAAAAAACAGCGTTGGTTCCGCAAACAGAGATCTTGTGAAACTCGCCTCTGTTCGTCCATGAGATCAAGAGCACCATTGGCAAAGGCGCTCTGATGCCATGTTCCTTGACATCCGGAAGGCATTCGATGCAGTTTCGCACTTTAGTGAACAAAATACGAGCTTACTGTTATTGTACCATATCTGAGACAGGATTCAGGACTTCTTTACAGACGAACCCATCTCGTTCACTGACTAACCAAAACATTATGACCACTGTCCACCATGACGTTGGTTGCCACATAGTGGAGTTGTGGACACGTGACGGGGTAACAAAAGTATCTGAGTGGAGCAGACACTGACAGAGAATCACCCTAGTGAAGCTATGAGCTGCGAATGGGGAACTCCATTTAGATAAGCAACTTTGGCAAGGGGCAGATTATTATTACGCAGAGCCTGTGAACGAGTATCTCTAAAACGGTGAAGCTAGTCGAATTTTCACGTGCCACTGTCATGAGCATCTACGGAAACTATCACTAGGTGCTAAATGGTTGGATGTCCACGAATCCTCACAGAACGTGGGGTTCGAAAGCTTGTCTGCTATATAAACTAGAATAGATGGTTGTCTGCTCTGGAAACTAGGATAGATGGTGATCTGTGGCATCTCTGTCGAAAGTGCACAATGCTGGTGCACACACAATTGTTTCGGAGCACACCGTTCATCTTACATTGAACATGAGGCTGCACAGCAGACCACCCCTACATGTTCACATGTTGACCCAACGATATCGTCAATCACAATTGCATTGGGCACAGGACGACCGGTTTCGACCACTGATCAATGGATACGTGTCAGATCTACAGGTGAATCACATTTTTGCTACACTAGGTCGATGCTCCTCTCCAGAAACGCCGTCATCAAAGTAAACGGCGCCACAAATCGTGCAGATCGCCACGGACGCAGGCTGGTGACAACAGTATTATATTATGGAAGACATTTGTAAGTAGGCTGTTTAGGTTTTTATGTTGGTAGCGTCACGTAGCGCTCTGTATGAAAATCACTGGCTGTGCTGTGTGCAGTCTGTGGCTGGTTGGCATTGTTGGAATATTCGCTATTGTAGTGTTGGGCAGTTGGTTGTGAACAGCGAGTAGCGTTGCGCAGTTGGAGGTGATCCGCCAGCAGTGGTGGATGTGGGAGGAGAGATGGCAGAGTTTTGAGAGCGGACGATCTGGACGTGTGTCCGTCAGAAAAACGAAATTTGTAAGACTGGATGTCATGAACTGATATATATATATATATATATATATATATATATATATATATATATATATATATATATATTACGACTTTTGAACACTATTAAGGTAAATACATTGTTTGTTCTCTATCAAAATCTTTCATTTGCTAACTACGCCTATCAGCAGTTAGTGTCTTCGGCAATTAGAATACTTTATTTAGCTGGCAGTATTGGTGCTCGCTGTATTGCAGTAGTTCGAGTAACGAAGATTTTTGTGCGGTAAGTGATTCATGAAAGGTATGGGTTATTGTTAGTCAGGGCCATTCTTTTGTAGGGATTATTGAAAGTCAGATTGCGTTGCGCTAAAAATATTGTGTGTCAGTTTAGTGATGATCAGAATAAGTAAAGAGAGAAATGTGTGAGTACGCTCAGTTTTGCTGAGCTGTTTGAAAATCAAATAACATAAGAGTTTTTCCAGCACAGTCATTTATAATTTTCCAAAGGGGACGTTTCACATGTCGACCCTTAGCCGAGGATACCTCACTGGAATCTTCTGATTTTTTTCTTGTAGTTTGTGTAATTAGTGTAACTATTGTTTATTGCTAGAGCATAATTGTAGAGAGAATTTCCTTTGTAGTTGTAGTTTTTCATTGTTGTATAGTAAAACAGTTGTGGCATGCATGTAGATTTGCACCAAGTATTTCGCAGCTGCGCTTGCAATTAACTAGATGTTATTTTCAGTGCTATGTTAATGTGTTTTCTTAGTTTTGGTCTTCAATTTGTGCTTTTCTTGTTATCGTGTGAAATACGTGATAATTATGGAATGTGAAAAACGTAACACTAGGCTCCAAATTAAATTGAGAAATGATAGTGACGACGAGTGTAGCTTACCAACACCACCGTGTAATGAATTGGTAATTGTGCATAGGGAAATGGAGCGGGCGGCAAATAATGGTGTATACAGTAAAACAATTAGTGAACAGGGAAGCATTATCGATCGATCTGTCTTCAACAACTCACCTCAGGATTCCAAAATGACAGGACACAATCTTGCAATCTTCAGGTTTTGCGTCCTCACCGTTTTCTCAAATAAGTCAAGACACATTTTCTGCTTTTCAAAATGCGAATATTGCCGGTTCAAATGCACTGCCGAATAACACTGAGGAACATGTTTCAGACACCAGTGCATTGTTGTTACAATTAATGCAACAAATGGGACGAAAGCTTCAGAAGTTAAACTCAATGAAACAACACCACAGACTGCACACAGCACAGCTAGTGATTTTTATACAGAGCGCGACGTGACGTTACCAACATAAAAACCTAAACAGCCTACTTACACATTCTCCCGCGATTGCATGGGACCTGTGGTAGTGATTCAAGACGCGCCGCCGGCGGCGGTGACCGAGCGGTTCTAGGCGCCTCAGTCCGGAACCGCTCGACTGCTACGATCGCAGGTTCGAATCGTTCTTCGGGCATGAATGTGTGTGATGTGCTTAGGTTAGTTAGGTTTAAGTAGTTCTAAGTTCAAGGGGACTGATGACCTCACATGTTAAGTGAGCTCAGAGCCATTTGAACAATTTTTGAAGACGCCCTGACAGCTGCTAACCACCTGCGTCTCTTCACGCTTAATGTCTTTCCCGACGGCGCTGTGGTATTTCAGAACTCTAATTGTCCATGTCTTGGAGCCAGAACCATACTACGGTGGTTTGAGGGGCTTTAGTGAACTCTCGTTGACGTCTCAGCGACCAAATGTAAATCCTATGGACCCCATCTGAGTCACTATTGGGTGCCATCATCGTGTAAGCAAGTCATTGGTCCATTATTTCCGAGAATTATATGACCTGTTTGTGCATCAAGAATTTGTCAGCATGGAGCACGTGAAGAAATTGGGGGAACGAATAATAAAATCTGCCAGCCGGAGTAGCCGAGCGGTTCTAGGCGCTACAGTCTGGAACCGCGAGACCGCTGCGGTCGCAGGTTCGAATCCTGCCTCGGGCATGGATGTGTGTGTGTCCTTAGGTTAGTTAGGTTTAAGTAGTTCTAAGTTCTAGGTGATTGATGACCTCAGAAGTTAAGTCCCATAGTTAATAAAAAAGAAAAAAAAATCTCTGAAGTCGCAAAGATGTCAGTTGCAACATATTTCGATGGAATTGAACGAAGAATATTGAGACTTTATATGTTGCTTCAAGATACGTTGATTAAGTCAAGGGACATCTCTGGAATGATTTTCTGATTTAAAGCCTGATATTGTTGAAGTTATGAAGGAGAAAGGAGGGCAGGAACGGTAATTGGAAGATATGGAATGGACTGCAGACCTCGCATTGTAAGTGGGCGTGACTGCATACTGCGCATTGTAAGACTTTTTATGTGAGAACTTCTTTCTGAGTTCATGAGGATGCATTTGAAAAGAAAAACCCTTTATGGAAGGGACAAATTCCGACAGAGAACAATTCCCTAGACTCACTGCTGTTAAAGTAAATGCGAGTTTGAAGCATTCATTGTGGCTTTGCAAAAATTACAAAAGATAGATGCCTAAGCGATTTGAGAACACTGCCAATCTTACATCTGTTTTCAAGCTGTTTTCAAACTGTTTCAGTTGAAAGCGTCCCTGTGTAAGTACAGATGTAACTCGTTCGCCTACAAGGTAATTTCCATTTAATGACAAATCTTTCACTTTAAAACATTCCAGGGTGGCTACATTGCTTTTCTCAGGTAGTATTTCCACTCTCTATAATGAGGTTTCAACAGTGCTACAATATTTCGATCAAAATAATACAGTGACGGAAAAAAATCACAACACCATGAAGAAGGTGTGCGACTTCACGGAAAGATGGGAGGCAAGAAGACCGGGGTTCGGATGGGCACGTGACACTACCGGGAGGGAAGACGGTCGTGTTCGGCGGATGGCTGTGGCGCATCGTAACTATGTCTGCAGCAGCAATTCGAACTGCAGTTGGCACCACAGAGACACAACCAACTGTTACAAATCGGTTATTTCAAGAAGAGTTCTGAGCTAGACGCCCTGTTGCGTGCATTCCTCTGACCTCAATCCACCACAGTTTGCGATTTCAGTGGCGTCAAGCAAGAGCTCACGGAGGATTGAGTGGAAGTCTTTCGTGTTTTCTGAGGAAGCAGGTTCTCCCTCGTTGCCATTAATGGCCGTACGTTGGTTGGAAGAAATCCACATGTGCACCTGCAACCAAGCTGTCTGCAGCCTGGGTAGAAGTATCCACTGTATTGCTTCACTTGTGTTGGAATCGCTATACTGAAGCAGGTTTCCTAGGGTGCCTAGGAAACCTGCTTCCGGATCGCTAGACAAAAATTCAAGCAAATCGTATTAATGAATTTTATAATAATCATAGCCGGCCGAAGTGGCCGTGCGGTTAAAGGCGCTGCAGTCTGGAACCGCAAGACCGCTACGGTCGCAGGTTCGAATCCTGCCTCGGGCATGGATGTTTGTGATGTCCTTAGGTTAGTTAGGTTTAACTAGTTCTAAGTTCTAGGGGACTAATGACCTCAGCAGTTGAGTCCCATAGTGCTCAGAGCCATTTGAACCATTTTATAATAATAATATAAATGACAATACTTATCTTTGAGAAATACAGGGTGATTCAAAAAGAGTACCACAACTTTAAAAATGTGTATTTAATGAAAGAAAGATAATATAACCTTCTGTTATACATCATTACAAAGAGTATTTAAAAAGGTTTTTTTTTCACTCAAAAACAAGTTCAGAGATGTTCAATACGGCCCCCTCCAGACACACGAGCAATATCAACCCGATACTCCAACTCGTTCCACACTCTCTGTAGCATATCAGGCGTAACAGTTTGGATAGCTGCTGTTATTTCTCGTTTCAAATCATCAATGGTGGCTGGGAGAGGTGGCCGAAACACCATATCCTTAACATACCCCCATAAGAAAAAATCGCAGGGGGTAAGATCAGGGCTTCTTGGAGGCCAGTGATGAAGTGCTCTGTCACGGGCTGCCTGGCGGCCGATCCATCGCCTCGGGTAGTTGACGTTCAGGTTTCATAACTAACCTTTTTCGTAGGACTCTCCATACAGTTGATTGTGGAATTTGCAGCTCTCTGCTAGCTCTGCGAGTCGATTTTCCTGGGCTGCGAACAAATGCTTGCTGGATGCGTGCTACATTTTCATCGCTCGTTCTCGGCCGTCCAGAACTTTTCCCTTTGCAAAAACACCCATTCTCTGTAAACTGTTTATACCAACATTTAATACACCACCTATCAGGAGGTTTAACACCATACTTCGTTCGAAATGCACGCTGAACAACTGTCGTCGATTCACTTCTGCCATACTCAATAACACAAAAAGCTTTCTGTTGAGCGGTCGCCATGTTAGCATCAACTGACGCTGACGCCTAGTCAACAGCGCCTCAAGCGAACAAATGTACAACTAAATGAAACTTTATAGCTCCCTTAATTCGCCGACAGATAGTGCTTAGCTCTGCCTTTTGTCGTTGCAGAGTTTTAAATTCCTAAAGTTGTGGTATTCTTTTTGAATCACCCTGTACATAGGCTTGCAGCAAGCAAATGGCGACGTGCAGTATAGGCACCCCATATTTGACGAGTAGGCAGGATACAACACAAGACATGCCAGAGATCTCCAAGTAGTTAACAGAAAGCTGGACATTACGTGGTGTTAGGTGTTAGCGCCATACGGGGCTGGGCCCGCGACATGAGGCAGTTGAACGAATGGGAAAACACAGTGTGTGTCAGTCAGCATCTATGGTGCACTGTAGAAGTTTCCTTAATTACAACACGGCCCGGAGACATCTGGATGACAACACATAGGGAAGAATTACCAAGAAACTGGAAGAAGAACAAGGTGTCAGGAGCGTAACCCGGAGTTTGGTACTGCTCGCAGCACTGTTTCACGTGCATGGAGAGCGCTTCGAACTACAGGCACTGCTGTCCGAAAGAGAGGAGGTGGTCTACCACGGTCAACTATAGCAGAAGATGACCGCTACATTGTGGAACAGGCCCACGTCAAACCGCAGGTTAAATTCCGACTACATTTAGCAGGACTGCAAGTGATGAAATCTCATGCTCTACAGTGGCTCGCAGACTGCACAGCACTGTGTCTTTTGCCCGAAGATTAGTGTATTGTCCATTGACAACCGCACATCGGCAGCACCGCATGCGATGGTACCAACAACATGGGAACTGGACCAGCAGGGAGTGGAGTCACGTGTTCTTTTCAGCTGAGGGTGGGTTCAGCCTGAGCAGTCACTCTGGATGTACCCTCTTCTGGGGAGAGGTGGGAACATGTAATTGCACCCAGGAACATTGTCGATCTTTCTGGTGGTCCAGGTGCGGGGAGGCATAGTGTTGCATGGGTGTACTGACCTTCAAATATTTTATCGTGGTACAATCACCGACCTGCGTTATTATGACGCAGTACTCCTTCCCACTGTGCGTCTTTTGAGGAACGAATTCGGCTCTGGCCTCGTTTTTATGGATTAGAGTGCGTGACCGCAACGTACAGCCCAGGTGGAGGTGGTCTTGGGACGAGAGGATATTCGGCGACTGGACTGACCTTCCCCTTCTCGCAACTAGGAGAGGCTGTATGTCCTACGCTGTCAATGCTAAAATACCAAAACTTCTGACCCATTAACGTGGAAAGCTTTTAAGACATCAGATTCCAGTTTTGCGTAATTAATAAATGTAGTTTCGTAGATATACTGAAATAGAACTACTGCAAATATTGTATTATGTGTTGAGTTACAATTTTTTTCTGTCACACTTAATTTTCTGGCAGAATTTTGTAAATAACTGAGCATAAAAACCAAACACCATAGGATACTTTTATAGTTCTAGTTCACATGTGTTGAATCTTTTTCTAGACATGCTGTGAAAATTTCGTGTTTCTGCCTTAATTATTTTTTAAAATTACCGGTTGTATATAGTAAAAAAAAGTAGTTTAATGATATTGAGGTTCAAGTTTATTAATTGCAAACGTTCATACAGACTTACAGTTCTGGCTCTTTCATGCACTAGAATTGTCCTGGCCTGCATTCTGTGTCCTTTTCAGTGTCACAGTCACCCAATGCTTTCCTTCCCCTTCCTTTTCTTGCTTGTCATTTGCTGAGAAGAAAATTGTTTGGCATACACGAAACACATGCAGTTCTCGCACTCGTCTACCTGTTTTCTCCATTAATCTCACCGCTAACTTCAGTGTTTTGTATTTTCCATTATTAAATGACAATACAGCATCAGGCACTGCTGGCTTTAGAGTTATGAAGCCAACAAAAACATTTAAGGCACAAGGCATCACAAAACATTATCGAAGGAAACATTCACATTCTGGGTCTTCCCAGTAGCCCTGGATTTGCCAAATCTTTCAATACAGGTTTGACAGGCTCCACTGCAGTTAGGTTACCAGAAATTTCATCATGCCTATACTTGCACCAAGTACTCTGGGGCATGGTCTGTTCAGAAACAATATTCTGATCACTTACATTCCCTTCACTGTTTGCTCATGTTTTCGATACCTTCAGCAGCAAATTTAGATCTCACATATCTCTTACCCGTAAATTTGTGTTTCTTTTACGTTTATTTATTTTATAAACGTATAAAAGTACAATATGTGGAATGGCACTACAAAAGTTTCTAACTAGCACAGTATTTTCTAACAAAGTAGTGCCAGAAACAAAGCACTGATTTGTTTATTCGTAATACCAACTTCTGAGATGTTACAGTGGCATCAAAACATGACAATTCACAGTTTTCCAGAGTTTGTGGTTCCCAAAATGTGGCTGTTCAACTCTGTCAGTGTGTAAGAGGTGTTGAATATTGTCAGCCGCACGCCAAATTTAAAAATATTATTTGAAGGTCTTAAAATTGTCTTTTTAGTGTATGTTCTACCAAAATGTTCAGGAGATTCTGACGCACATTATACAATAGAAAAAAGAAAATGTCATCGAATTAGACATACAATCTCGCCTTAAATTCCATCGATCAGGCTTATGATGCTTTGGGGAGACGTATTACTGCATGTCCACATAACCAACGACTATCCAGCAGTGGCATCGTGAGCTACGGTTCACACAGGACGCCACAAATTCTGTGTAGTTGCACAGTTTTCAATATGGCGTCATTGAAATCATATGGGCAAGTATGAATGTTATAATGCAGGTTATGGCATTAGAGCTGTGACAAGAGTTAAATACAAGGGAGACTAAATCCAAATTTTGAATCTGGAAATAAATTTCGCATAGGGATAAATCAGAGGCACAAACACAGTTATAAAAATATTAACACTAGGGGACGAAAATGCTGTGTGCAATAGCAAAGTAACCAACAGCTGGCAGGTAAATATCAGCTGCAGACACGTTACTTTCCCAAGATTTTAGATATTATTGTATTCATTGATACAGGCGTTTCGAATAACTAATTTTTGCTTTAACAGCTGCCACATCACACTCGGGAGCTGTTGCTTGCAGATAATCCAAAATTTGTACAATGCTTGGTCTCACGAATCACAAAGTTTATATGACTTGCCTTTTTGTTTATGTATATAGGTTTATTTATTTATTCATTCAAAAGTCTTTTAAGGTTGTCGGATATATCATAGTTTGCACACACAAACACACACACACATGGAAAATCGAACATATATTGCGGTTGTAATTTCAGAAGCAGCGAAACTGTACCTGCCGTCCATTGTTTTCACTTTTTTCGGAAGTAAAATGAAACCACACTGAAATCGTATGGAGTACGGCAGCTGTTGCTGCACGATAACTGCTACAAAATGCTCGTGTTTCGAAATACTGCCACCACTGAGCACCTGTGGAAGGGAAGTGGTGTAACAAAATACAACCAAGCTGAACCACACTACTGGCCATTAAAATTGCTACACCACGAAGATGACGTGCTACACACGCGAAATTTAACCGACAGGAAGAAGATGCTATGATATGCAAATCATTAGCTTTTCAGAGCATTCACACAAGATTGG
This sequence comes from Schistocerca nitens, assembly GCF_023898315.1. Lineage (NCBI taxonomy): Eukaryota > Metazoa > Arthropoda > Insecta > Orthoptera > Acrididae > Schistocerca > Schistocerca nitens. The sequence continues at coordinate 304,103,978 of NC_064621.1, read as the reverse complement.
CGCCGGTGGCGACATCTACAACGTGCTGACATGAGGAAAGTTTCCAACCGATTTGTCATACACAAACAGCAGTTGACCGGCGTTGCCTGGTGAAACGTTGTTGTGATGCCTCATGTAACGAGCAGAAATGCGTACCACCACGTTTCCGACTTTGATAAAGGTCGGATTGTACCGTATCGCGATTGCGGTTTATCGTATCGCGACATTGTTGCTCGCGTTGGTCGAGATCCAATGACTGTTAGCAGAATATGTAATCGGTGGGTTCAGGAGGGTAATACGGAACGTCGTTCTGGATCCCAACGGCCTCGTATCACTAGCAGCCGAGATGACAGGCATCTTATCCGCATGGCTGTAACGGATCGTACAGCCACGTCTCGATCCCTGGGTCAACAGATGAGGACGTTTGCAAGACAACAACTATCTGCACGAGCAGTTGGACGACGTTTGCAGCAGCATGGACTATCAGCTCGGAGACCATGGTTGCGGTTACCCTTGACGCTGCATCATAGACAGGAGCGCCTGCGGTGGTGTACTCAACGACGAACCTGGGTGCACGAGTGGCAAAACGTCATTTTTTCGGATGAATCCAGGTTCTGTTTACAGCATCATGATGGTCGCATCCGTGTTTGGCGACATCGTGGGGAACGCACATTTGAAGTGTGGTGTCACCGCCAGACACCACACTTGCTAGGTGGTAGCCTTTAAAACGGCCGCGGTCCGTTAGTATACGTCGGACCCGCGTGTCGCCACTATCAGTGATTGCAGACCGAGCGCCGCCACACGGCAGGTCTAGAGAGTCTTCCTAGCACTCGGCCCAGTTGTACAACCGACTTTGCTAGCGATGGTTCACTGACAAATTACGCTCTCATTTGCCGAGACGATAGTTAGCATAGCCTTCAGCTACGTCATTAGCTACGACCTAGCAAGGCGCCATTATCATTTGCTATTTATCTTGTGATGCATGTACCGTCAGACCGATGTTCGCCAATTATGGATTAAAGTTAAGTATTCCAGAAGCTACGTACCTTTTTTGCTAGTATAATTACTTTACCTGTTCCAGACCTCACGCCAGCCTGCGTGAGCTTAAACGCGTGCCTTTCGGCTACCTCCTAGTGGCTTGGCTGTCTTGCCAAGTCACAACAGGACGCGTGTATTCGTCATCGCCATACTGGCGTTTCACCCGGCGTGATGGTATGGGGTGCCATTGGTTACACGTCTCGGTCACCTGTTGTTCGCATTGACGGCACTTTGAACAGTGGACGTTACATTTCAGATTTGTTACGACCCGTGGCTCTACCCTTCACTCGATACCTGCGAAACCCTAGATTTCAGTAGGATAGTGCACGACCGCATGTTGCATGTCCTGTACAGGCCTTTCTGGATACAGAAAATGTTCGGCTGCTGCCCTGGCCAGCACATTCTCCAGATCTCTCACCAATTGAAAACGTCTGGTCAATGGTGACCGAGCAACTGGCTCGTCACAGTACGCCAGACACTACTCTTGATGAACCGTGGTATCGTGTTGAAGCTCCATGGACAGCTGTACCTGTACACGCCATCCAGGCTCTGTTTGACTCAATGCCCAGGCGTATCAAGACCGTTATTATGGTCAGAGATGGTTGTTCTGCGTATTGTTTTCTCAGGATCTATGCACTCAAATTGCGTGAAAATGTAATCACATGTCAGTTCTAGTATAATGTATTTGTCCAATGAATACCCGTTTATCATCTGCATTTCTTCTTGGTGTAGCAATTTTAATGGCCAATAGTGTATTTGTAGCATGACAAAAGTTGCTTCGTTTAAGTTGCGGCACTGAAAACTTGGAGATCACACATGCAACTGCGTTGCAACTCCAGTATGCCACTATCTGTGGCGACAGATTAGTTGCATGTGTGAACTTGGCTTTACTTACACTCTGAAGTTTTGCTCACCAGTGTATCATTTGGCCGCTCTAGCATGCCTCAGTTCACTGTTACGGCATCAAGGTAGGTAGCGATCACCACTCCGACACAGTCGCTGCTCGGAACCTTGTGGCAGCGGCTGCGCTGAAGTGTTGCGGTGTCAGAACGCCGGCATTTGTTGTGCGGCGTGTTGGGGGGGGGGGGGGGGGGAGGCGTGGAGGGGCGGCTGTCGGCGGCTGGTCTCGCGCCGCCAGTGCGACGCTGCGCGGCCGACGACGCGGATGTGAGGACTGGCAGCGACGGTGAGTGCCGGCGATGCGCTCGCTCCCTACACACGCTGCTGGCGCGTCTTTTAAACATCGTATGCTCCTTGGCGGAAGAGTACCACCTCTGACGGACCATGCCAAGGGAGAGTTCTCCCGTGTTAATGTTGGTGGGAATCCGTAGTGATTTAGTGCACTTCCAAAAGCATTACTTGACACTCGAGCCACGCAAGTTCAGATTGTACTGCAGTATCTCGAGCACCGTGCCAGCTATCTGAAACCTTGAAACACTGTGACATTTGCCTTTCTTAAACGGAGAAGGATTTTATTTAAAAGTTATTTGGTAGCTTCCATAGCGAGCGCTTAAGTTTAGCATTATGGAATCAAATTACAACAGCCTGGGAAATTTACTTTTAACAGTACAAAAGTCGTAACCGGTGACCTAGATTCAGCATCTGACTGAAATATAAACTTTACACCACTCTGGCGGCGCCAACTGAACAGTTCAACACAAACGTTACTCCACGGAATAAATGTTTATAGCTCAGCTCAAAATTACAAAAAAATTGCAAACTAAGAAAAACTGTTTGAAAATAAATGGAGTGCGTTTTCACATCAGTTTTGTTAAGGAAGCGACTAACTACTGGGGAACAACAACTTTTTTTTTTCAATAATCTTCACAGGCACTGTGCCTCTTGTTATAAACTCTTTTTCGCAGTTCTCTAGGCTACTCCACCTCGAATCCAAGCATCTTCATCCTTGCATAAATCTTCTTTTAAATTTCTTCTTTGTTTTTCCTTCTGCACTTGATATTTCTATTCTGTGTAGGATATTCCCCATTTTTTTCTTGTAATGAGATTGCCGGCATAGTGCTTTCTCTTTTTTTTTTTTTTAACCTCATCACACGCCATACGATTTTAAATACCGGGTTTTTTCGGTTTTTCGGTGATGTACGTGAGCTTTTTCATTCACTTCCTGATTTCTGTATTTGGGAGACTTTCTCACTTTGTAACTCTATCTCAAAAAATAATGTGCAAGGCTTCAGTTCTCTTTCTGTCTTGTTTTATCATTTCCTAGGAGTCTGCTCCATATAAATGAAAGCATTGTTTTATTGATCCATATAACTTTTTTATTAATTTCGTCTGCTGTAATTCACCTTATTGACTGATTGTTTAGCTTGTGTGGTCCCCTGCTTTTTCGTGTTTACAGGAACCCATATGTGAGGCTATACTCGTAACTCTCAGTTATTTATACTTTCGACATGCCTCAATAGTTTTTCCATGTATTACAATGTCACGCTGTTCGCTGCTTATAGGGAGATATATTGCTTCAGAATATTTTATTGTCATCCCTAGTTATTCGAAGTTTTTCTTCACTGTGTACTCTATATCATCGTCATCTGCAGCAAACATTATTTGATCTTCAGCGCATTGTAAGCTCGATAACTAACCCCTTTCTACGTCTAGGTGAATTCCTCCGCATCTTTTCATCTTCAAGAACTTTAAACAAAGTAGCTACCTTTGCTTGGACGTATTATTCGGGAGATTTCTTTGCCTATTTTAATTCTTGTCTGTAATACCCTGTAAACATTTTTTTAACTACAGGAACTTTGTGCTCTCAGCAAGATACCGATATAGATTCTTTATTGGTCCGGTATTCTACGCTTTTTGTAAATATGTGTGTCTCTTCCCCTTGTTGTTACTTTTTCGATTGTCTCTTTTATAGCAATCTAGCTGAGAGACCCAGCGTTTCCTGGGTATTTATTTATTACAATCTTTTATTAGTCCATCTCCTCCTCCATCTTCTGCCTATTCACCACCCACTCCTCCTTCTCCTGTCCATCTTCTCCTACCCCCTCTCATCGTCCATCCCTTCTGTCTCTGTGCATCTCCTACTCCCCCTCTATCTGTCCATCTCCTCTCCCCCTTCTCTGCCTGTCCATCTCCTTATCCCACTACTCTGCCGACCTGCTCCGCCCTCCCTCTCTGTTCTTCGCCAGGTTATCACACCCACCTCCATCCCAATGGGTGGCTGGTGGTTTTTATCCCCACAGTGTCTCTTTCCTAGTAATGAGTGATATGTGCACCAAGTTTGGTCGACATAGATCGGCGGGCTTAGAAAGGAGATGTTGACCGTACGCGTGTATGCAGATGTATGTGCGTGATTCACTGCTGTTTTACACCATCGACTCCAGAGATGATGTTAAATTTATCTGTGGTATACAGCCGTGTGGATTCATCTTATGATCCGAAATATGTTGACAAAATTATTGGCTTGCTGCTGTATTCGATCTCGCGGTCTGCTTTACACACTGAACAGCACACACAAGATACAAACTGGATTTCATATTTTTAAAAGAACTCCAAATCAATTAAATACAGAAAATGAATTTCAAAAGATCGTTTTCGAAAACTTTTGAGTCACACCTTCTATCCGTACCCCCATAGGTGGTAGTAGTGGTGGGACATCTCACTCCCACAGTATTTTCATACAAATAATAAGTTACGTATCTACCAAATTTGGTTGAAACTGCTCCAGATACTCCTGAGCTGTTTCTTAATGTCACCGCCTTTTCATTCCCACCCCACAGTGGCTCTTTCCAGGCAGTAAGTAACTAGTTAATCTCTGATTCCTTAAGGCGAGATGTACGGCAAAACTACGAAAAATTCGAATTCTTTTATTCCATTATTTATTAGACTGATCGTTTAAGAATAACATCGTAAAGTTTCATAATCGAATTCTGGCCAGAAATACGTTTAAAAAAAAGTTTATTGGGCACCTGCACCTGCCACGTCCCCTCTTTCTATACTGTGATTCACACCTTCTCTACGCTAGAATTTTTTTATGCGTTAATTTTTCTTTCACGCAATCGAAACGAACTGCAGATGAGTCTACAAGGCTGAGAGAAATATTATACTTGCTTATTCCTTCGTTTACAAAGTGGTTATTTTATAGTATGTGCTACAAACTTATTTCAGTTTTAGTTTTTCGTATATCAACCAGTTTTGCTCGAAATCGGTCGTACCAGTGCACGCATATTCAAAAAGGATACTGCTCCTAAGTGTGAAGAACGATTTTCGAGAAACTGAGTTCTTTGAAGAAGAAAATTAGTGAAGACGAGTTTTTCAGTGGATCTAGGTTAACTGACTTAGAAATACTTGCCCATATGATTAATATTTCATGTACGTGTGGTAATTGTGGGTCAAAAAGCCTCAGACTGTATGATGACAGTGACAGAATTGACACTATAAGTAATATACGTGTTTTGTGTAACGTTTGTAAATATGATGTTCAGTTCAATACTTCTGTTCTCCATGGGAAGATGTACGAGGCGAATACAAGATCGTGTTACACCATGAGGTGCTTGATGTAGGCAGAGGAGGCACAAATTTGTTTTGTGGTTGATGAACTTGCTACAGCGATTACAACGGAATACTCCTCAGTGCTCTTGAAGTTGAGTGCAAGGAGGACATGAAAGCAGCTGTCGAAGGAGACGTAGATATTAACAACGAAGGGTAAGAAGGACACTATGTAGTGAAGACAGATCTGTTTGTCTCTTGTGATGGAATCTGGATGAAGGAGGCCATACATCACTTCATGGTGTATCATCTGTCATTATTACGGATGCTGGGAAAATCTTAGACTTCCAAGTAATGAGCAAATATTGTTGTCACTGTGACGCAGGAAAGAACAGTGATGGCAGTGAAGAAGAAAGGTGGCAGTAACAACACAAAAAAGTGTGCAGCATGAATTACCAGTGGTCCAGTGGTGCGATGGAGTCAGCTGAGATGAAACTAATATTCCAAAGGTCAGTTGAACAAGATTGTGTTATTTATGTGAAGTATCTAGATGATGAAGATTACAGTGCTTTTAAGACTGTTTTAGAGAGCAATCCCTATGACTCACAAAATAAAACTGAAAACTGGAATTTGTTGGGCATGTTCAAAAGCGATTGGGAGGTAGACTCAGATTGAAGAAAGAAATAAAAGGCATGAAATTAGAAGATGGAAAGTCACTAGGAGGTGTTAATAGACTGACAGACAATGAAATTCACACTTTACAAGTATATTATGGAAAAGCTATAAGGGATAACTTAGATAGTGTGAAAACAACGCAGAAAGCTGTGTGGGCACTATTCTTCCACAAACTTTCCTCAACATTCCCTTTGTGATATATCATGGAGCAAATATCTTCAGGCAGAAGCCAGTGGAAAGCCATAAATCGACAAACATGGTTTGCCACTTGCTGTTTTAGATGTTATAAAACCAACTGTCAGGTACCTAGCCAATCCTGAACCGCTGAAAAATTATGTACAGGAGAAAACACAGAATACAAATGAGAGCTACAGTAATCCTGACATGTGTGCAAGTCAGAACGGAAAATGTCTCTTACAAGGAAACAAACTTATAACAGCAGTGTTTGACACGTGAAATTACATGCCATTCTGCAGAAACAGGACAACTGTCAAGCAAATGTATACATAGGGTTTGCAGCACCTGACAAATGTGTGCCACAAACTTAGAATAATTGGAGTTATGAAACTGAAGACTCGATTTATGTCCAAGATATGGAAGAGAAATGGAGTAGTTTGCATACATCTTCGTTTATCTGGAGGAGGATGTTGAAATAGGTTATACATCGATTGACATTATTCACTACACATGTGTTGGAAGTCCCCTGCTGACTGTGGTACGGAGAGATTTACTGTCAACGATTGCAAGTAGACAGACAAAGTCACACACAAAACACGCAATTGTATATGAGTCGATTTTATGTTGTAGCACAGAACTGATGCACCCTGAGAGAACACAAAAGAAATTGTTAAATGTGTCATAGATGACCCGCCACATCATCTCTCTCTCTCTAGAATGCATCATCAGTCTGTCGTTAAATAATACCTCGTTATAATCCCTTTCAACCAATCACTCCATCCACTTTCTTTCATCCTTTAATGCAGATGCTAATTTAGAGGAAGTTGGTTTCCCTTCCCAGGAAAGCATCAAGGACCGCAGTCAACTTGCATGTATCACTATTACCTCAACAGACATACAGTTGAAAGTTGTTACAAAAGCATGCAGCCGCCGTTCTGTAAGGTATTTGTTGGCTGACACCACAAGGTTGTGATCGTTGGAGAGGACAGAGAAGCACATTGGAAATACTGTTTGTTAGGGTTTAAAACAACTAAACAGTCTTGCATAGGGTCAAACACAATCCATTCTGTAGTTCTACATTGCTGTCCCCCAGCTGGTAATACAACGCTCTTTAGCTAAGGACACTTTATAAAAATCTACAAAGTGGTTGCCAATAAATCTGAGGTCACACCTGGGCCTCTGATCCGACATATATAAATTTATTACTCTACATTTGGTGGTCATCCACGTTAAACATTCTGTTACAACTGTCTATAGCTTTAACGAAAAACGGCCGTTTCCCTGGTTCCCAGTGCTTCCAAGTAAATTTTTTTCTCGTATTCCTTTCGCTGTCACATTCTCAGTTGCATGTACAAGAGTGTTCCTGCACCAAGCAGAAGACATGCAAGTACTCTCATCCCCCCTCAGCTTCCACCGCATTTTAGCGTATTTTCCCTCATCTTATGCATATTTTCCATCAGTTTTCGTGATTTTACCGATTTTGTGTCATTCCTGCCTATGCGATTGTGATATCACTTCTCACCACATATTCTAAAATTACTTGTAAATGTAGTACAGTTGCCCGCATCTCGTGGTCGTGCGGTAGCGTTCTGGCTTCCCACGCCCGGGTTCCCGGGTTCGATTCCCGGCGGGGTCAGAGATTTTCTCTGCCTCGTGATGGCTGGGTGTTGTGTGCTGTCTTTAGGTTAGTCAGGTTTAAGTAGTTCTAAGTTCTAGGGGACTTATGACCACAGCAGTTGAGTCCCATAGTGCTCAGAGCCATTTGAACCATTTTTGTAGTACAGTTGTCAACACCTAGCGCAAATATACTATTTTTCTGATCGGACAGTACAGTATTCGAATGCATCCAGTCACTTCCAGCCACATATTCTACAGCTGTAGTGCATTTGACTTGTTTTCTTTATATCTGTATCTGTGCATCTGTTGCAAATCGAAAGGTTTTAACAGTGTAATTACGTGTGGTGAGTGTTTCATGACAGCATTCCTTGTGCGATCAGAATAAAAACAGCTATCGATTTAATTACTTCTTTTCGATGTATTTTACAAGACCTACATCTTCCCAAACATTAGAGGATGATGAGCAAGAGAGATCCAATCCCTGAACGTTGAATTTTATAAATAAACAATCTACCTCTTCTATGTAATTGAAATTTCTGCTGTGAAATCCTACCTCTCCAGCATACCCCCGCCAACTTACAGATGGGACAGGGGAGGGGAGCAGCGGGATTTACCAGACGGTAGGGGTTAATTAATGGACCAATTCAATTAGTTATCAATCAGATTGATAGAGTGGAGGGGGCTATTCGAATAACTGAAGCCTGAAAGCGTGTTTGTATCGGCGAAGGTAGGGGGGAAATGTTGGAGGTTTTCAGAGGTGTGGGGGCGGTAGAGGAGGAGGCGTGGGAGTGTTTCTCGGAAGGAAAAATTATACCTACAGTGTAATAAACCATTTCGCAGAACAGTAGGTTAAAGAGAGGGGGAAGGGATCATAAATCACTCAAGTTTCCCCCTGAATGTATGCAACCCGCAACGTGGGGTGATATCCCCACTTCCTACCACTATCGTTGCTGCAGATGTATAGGCCTTCGCAGCAGGTGCCTGGTCCATGCCACCCATGGTGACTGCTGTGGCTGGATTTCGCACGCCAGTATGACAACTGGAGCTCCACTGAGTGGCGACAGGTGGCCTTTTCATAGTAATCACGTTTTATGCCCCATCTGACAGATGGCCATTGGCGTGTACTGTATGAAACGTTTGAAAACAAACAGCTGCAACAATCGTCAGAAGAGTTCAAGCTGGAGAAGGGGTGATGTCGTCATTTTGGAAGGCACACTGAATCAACAACGGCAACAATCGTCAGAAGAGTTCAAGCTGGAGAAGGGGTGATGTCGTCATTTTGGAAGGCACACTGAATCAACAACGGTATGCATCAATCCTTGAGTACCATGTCCTGCCCTGCATGTAGTTTGTTTTTCTTCGGCACAATGGCATCTACCAACAGGACAATGCAACGTGTCAAGTAACTCACAGTGTACGTGTGTGGTTTGAAGAGAACTACATGAGTTTACGGTACTCCGCTGGCCTCCAAAACACCCAGACTTAAACCCAATTGGGAATCTATGGGACCACCTCGGTCGGGCTGTACCTGCCATGGACCCTCTAACGAGAAACCTAAAGCAGTTGGCCACGGCACTGCAGTCAGTATAGCTCCACATCCCTGTCAGTTAACTTCCAGAATCCCACTCACTCTCTTCCTGCACGTCTCCTAGCTGTTCATCACTAGAAATGGTGGTTATTCAGACTTTTGGCAGGTGGTCACAATAATGTAACTGGATAGCATATTGCTCAACAGGAAAACTACTATTCTTCAGTTTTTTCTGGCGTGTAGCAGGAATAGAAACGTTGCGGGTGAAGATGTGTAAACATGACCAAGATGTGCAATACGGGGTTGTTCATAAATAGCTCTGGAGTTTCAGAGGATGGACTGAACAAAAACTACAAGGCCTACAGAAAAATGACGCCTCAGTGGACAGAGCATATCCCTAAATTTCAATTTCTAAAACGCGCCGTGGTGCAGTTGCACTGGGGAGTAGGGGCGTCAGAACCTGTGGACAAATCTTCCACTCCATTCTGTAGCATTGAATTAGTTCACGCCTGCCGATAGGCAACTCAATGAACAGATTTCCGAAGTGGGCAGAGACTTCCAGTAATTATATGTACGTATTGTCGTTTCATGAAACACAAACGCTTCCTATACTGAGCAACTATAATGCGACTTAAAAACTTGGAGAGCTGCTGTGTCCACTGATACGCGTTTTCATATATCTTGCAGCTTCCGCACAGCCGTGTTCTGGAAACAGGGAGGTACGAGACCTGAAGACAGCTGGATGTGTTATCAATTTTTTTTTAGTATATGTTTCTCACGATGATCCTCTTGTTCACCCAATTACTTTTTATTTCGCATAGTGGTCACTAATGTTCACCCCTCTGACGGACTGAATTAGTATGACAGTAATGCTACTAATATGTATTTCGCAAGTACCCCACTAACGAAGTCAGCCAAGTAGGCCTGGCAAATTTTCATTTGCTGGTTAATTTTTGTGTCTGAGCGCTATCTTACCAGACGCCATCAACAAGGCAAAATAAATACTGCAGAATTACTGAATTTGTGTTTTTTTTTTTCACAGACGTTCAAGTTGCTTATTATTATTATTATTACTATTCTGTGGGTATATAGCAATATGACAGCTATGCAAAGCTGAAGGTAACTTACCAGTATAAGTATTAACAGACATGACAACGCTGTTACTAATGGCTTTTGTAAATATGACATGGCTATGGCACAATGTGGCGACTAGTTCTGTCTAATACAGTGAACTTTGTAACGTATGGAGAAGTCTAGATGAGGCGGCAGATCCGCACTTCAAACGAAGACATAAAACTGATTTTTATAGTTATCCAGAATACTTTCAAATCGCTGAAGATGGTAAGACTATTTTTTTCGAAGTATCCCCACTTTATGCATATTCCTCTGCTTTCCTTTAACCAGTTACAGGCCTCATTTGAGTAACTAGTATCTCTAGCTAAAGTTCAATTTGTATCAGTACACAGTCGTGAAAATTTTAGGAAGGTAATAAACGTGCCTCAGTTCTTATAGGTGTACCATAGCCGAGCGAGGTGGCGCAGTAGGTAGCACACTGGACTCGCATTCGGGGGGACGAAGATTCAAACCAGGCAAATGCCAGGATGGTTCCTTTGACAGGGCACGACAGCTTCCCTTCCCTAATCCCCTCCCCCAAATCAACCAACCAATGTATCAGAAGCTTTGCTGTTTTCATTGTGCATATAAGCTACCTATAATACTATCGAGGTTATTTGTGTTAATTTATTAAAACCTCCAGTACTGAAATTATAAATGTTCACCTAACGTCACCCCCTTCGAGGGCAAGTGCAAGGAATTCTGTAAAGAACCTATCTACGGAGGCCATAATTACTTCACTGAGTAGAAAACATTTATAATACATAAATTCCATTGGCTATGGAAGTAGGTGGAAGTAAAATGAATCTACTGAATGATATGATGTTCCAACAGCTCACATTTCAAACCTATTTCCAAAGAACTATTGTGGTCTGGGGCATTGTCCTAATGAAATTTCACAATTCTAATCTCCTTCCCCATATATTTCGTTCAGTTGGTCCAAAGTAGTTGCGTAGTAGCCGAACGCTTATTGTTTTACCATTTAGTGTAATGTAATAATTCTAAAAAACAGTTCTTTTTGTGTGTCCCTCATTTGGTCTGACTGATTTTTCTGTTATCGTATAAGGTATTGAACCCACATCTGATTCACAGTAACAAGTGGACACACCACACTTGTATTCATCCTCATTCATGTTAGCTCCCGCTCGTAAGCCATCTCCAAATTTTCCAGGATTTACATTATTAATAGACCGCTTGGAAAAAAAGGAAAAACTGTATCTGCATGATATTTCAACGAAACAGACAAAAAACTGGATACCTCATTTAAAGCCATATAAGCAAATCTGTTTCACAGATCAAGGCGATACATATCTCATTTAAATGCATGTTGTTGTTGTTGTTGTTGTTGTTGTTGTTGTTGTTGCCTTCAGTCCTGAAACTGGTTTGATGCAGCTCTCCATGCTACTGTATCCTGTGCAAGCTTCTTCATCTCCCAGTACTTACTGCAACCTACATCCTTGTGAATCGGCTTAGTGTATTCATATCTTGGTCTCCCTCTACGATTTTTACCCTCCACGCTGCCCTCCAATGCTAAATTTGTGATCCCTTGATGCCTCAGAACATGTCCTACCAACCGGTCCCTTCTTCTTGTCAAGTTGTGCCACAAACTCCTCTTCTCCCCAATTTTATTCAATACCTCCTCATCAGTTATGTGATCTACCCATATAATCTTCAGCATTCTTCTGTAGCACCACATTTCGAAAGCTTCTATTCTCTTCTTGTCCAAACTATTTATCGTCCATGTTTCACTTCCATACATGGCTACACTCCATACAAATACTTTCAGAAACGACTTACTGACACTTCGACCATCATCAGTTATTTTGCTCCCCAAATAGCAAAACTCCTGTACTACTTTAAGTGTCTCATTTCCTAATCTAGTTCCCTCAGCATCACCTGACTTAATTCGACTACATTCCATTATCCTCGTTTATATAACGGATAGCAAAATAACAAAACTATAATATCATTGATATCTATGCCATATCTTAGTCGCGCTGACGTTTCTCAATATTGCCCATGTGCTGTAGAGCCTAGCAATATTCCAGGGAATTGTTAAATGATTCATGCCTCTATGGTCACTAAATATTTCTTCACGTTTTTCGGCAGACTCGTGTTCAGAAGATTTTTCTAAATCTTCACTGACGCCACTGTCACATGTGTAAGAGGATAGTAGTTAACAGCTGTTTCTGCTGCCATGGACAAGGACTGTGCCGATACACTGCACGATTGCTGGCCGCTGTATGTTTCCTGTTTTTGTACATACATCGTAACACAGTTGTGGGATGATTTTGGGACATTTCGGACTTTTATTAGTACTCTTTCTGCTTTCGTAAAAGATAAATCTGTTAAACAAATCTGTGGAAATATTCCTGTTACCGAAGATTTGTGCGTACATCAAAAGTAATAGCCATCTTTTATTCACCCCAAAACGATCCCCTTCAAAGAGGATCAGTAAGCCTTTACGCTATGATTTGGATTTACAGTGCTCAGTATCGAGGTTATCAACGTCCTTATAAAATTCTAATCGAACGAATGACTCAAGAACCCGTAAAAATCATTGAGTCAACAATTTGAAATAGCAGTAATAAGCAAGCTATTAGTTTTCACGAGTCTGAAAACACATGAGAACAATTGTACGAAGAGCGGAAAGGGGAATCCGACGCATTGTTAGAATTATAGGCCGCATCTGTAATGGATTTCTTGTGTAATCGCTATGAACTTTAATAACACTTGTTTTAGTGCGTAGAGAGTTAGATATAGAACATTCTAATGGTTACTGACACTGCTACATTGTTAGGCTGGCACTTAAATTTCTAGTAATTGTCCATAAGTTTAATAAACCCAACAGACACACATGACGGATACTTTAGTCATCAATAATATGTTCTTTACTATTTCCAACAGTCTGCCAACCCTGGAGTATGTTTTCAATTCCGCGACTGTAGAAATCACGTGGTTTTGAGGCGAAGAACTCGTCTTGCCATGTTCGGAGCGTATTTTCATCCGGAAGGCAAGTTCCTTGAAGATTTGAGGGCGCAAGATCAGATGAATAAGATGGGTCCGGAGTGACCTCCTTGCCAACTCCTGTATATTACCTTTTTGTCAGTCTAGCAGAATGTGGGGGGGGGGGGGGCGTTATTGGGGAGAAGCATTACTTGTCGGAGTCTTCCTGGCCGTTGTTCTCGGACTGCGTCTGCAGGACGTCTCATTTGTTGACAATGAATCTCAGCTGTGATGGCTAAACCTTGGGGAAGTAATTTGCAATACACTACGCCGTTACTGTTCCACCAGATGCATAACATTACCTTTTGTGGATGCGAGCAGGTCTTTGGACTGGGAATTGCTGCTTTGTTTGGGATCAACCATTCCTTTCTTTTCCCTATGTTAGCATTTAGACAACGTTTCTTGTCACCAGTATCGATACAGAATAGGAATGATCGGTGTTGAACACGAGCCAATTGATGATGAGTATTCACAGTTGCACATATTGCTACCAACTGATTTTTATGATTTTACCTTAGAGCATGCGGTACCCTTAAACCCGATTCTGGACCTTCCCCACTGGATGCAAATGTCGCACGATGGAGGAATGATCGCAGCTCATCACAGTTGCCCGTTCTCCGGTACACTGACGTGCGTCGTTATGAATTATTAGGTTTAAACGATCTTCATCAATCTCCGTAAGTCTTCCTGGACCTGGAGAGCCACTAGTGTCAAAACGACAGTCCTTAAAGCGAGAAAACCATTTTCTTGCCGTTCTCTGGCCAATGGCTTTAGCCCCATACACGGCGCACATTTTTGTCTACCTCCACTGCTGCCCCTCCTCTATTGAACTCAAAATGAAGAATATTCCGGAAATGTTCCGAATTCTCCATTTTCTCCATGCAACGAAGGTTGCAACTTTAATAGTCGCAACTATTTATTTACAGCTCGTACAAAATACATACCCGTTGCCAGCGATGTGGAAGTCGTAGGATACTCTTAGCAGTGCCAGTTGTATTGACAGTTCGAGCGGCGCGGTCTATTTCCCGACGAATTTGTAGCACTTCTGAAGCGAATGCCGTGAAGTGTTTCCTTCAGTTTAGAAATCGAGTTGAACTTACGAGGGCTTAAGTAAGGGGAGTGCAGTAGGTGGTACAGCCCTTAGCAGCGCCATCAGTCAAACAAATCAGTAACAGCTTGTACTGTACGTGCTTGAGAATTGACCTGCAAAATGATGGTCAGGTCCTACATAAAGTGTCATCACTTTTCTCTCTAAGCTGGTCGTAGGTTGTGTTCCAAAAATGAGATGCATAGACGCTTTCTGCAGGACCTGACCATAATTTTGCAGGACAATGCTCAAGCACGTACAGTGCAAGCTGTTACTGATTTGTATGACTGATGGGTCTGCTAGGTGCTATACCACCTACTGCACTCCCCTGACTTAAGCCCTCTTGAGTTCAACTCGATTTCTAAACTGAAGGAAACACATCACGGCATTCACTTCAGAACTGCTAAGAGTATCCTATGACTTCCACATGACTGGCAACGGGTTATACACAACGCTGGTGACTACTTTGTAGCTCAGTAAAACTTTGAAACACGTATCTATTTTGCCGCGCGGTATTAGCCGAGCGGTATTGGGCGCTGCAGTCATGGACTGTGCGGCTGGTCCCGGCGGAGATTCGAGTCCTCCCTCGGGCATGGGTGTGTGTGTGTTTGTCCTTAGGATATTTTAGGTTAAGTAGTGTGTAAGCTTAGGGACTGATGACCTTAGCAGTTACGTCCCATAAGATTTCACACACATTTGAACATTTTTTGAACATGCTAAACAAACACGGTATGAACTTTACGCACCAACCTAATAAATATCACAGATCCGCAAATACCCGTGTGTGCGTTATATACTTTCATTCTGCTGCAAGAGATAAAAGTCCGCTTAATATGACAGAGAGAATTTGCCAGACACGTCTGGCTATAAGGAAATAAAACTGACTTTTTTCAAGGCAGATCCACTTCGTTCAGTGATAATGGAATCAGAATTCGCGTTTGATGGAGAGATACAGAAGAAGCAGAACGAAAATTGGGGACTACAGTAAGCAAACAACCTGTTTAAATGTCACTACAGTTGACAAATCGTGTCACTGTGTAATTATTTAAGATAAGTATCATTTATTGTTTCATCTCAGTTGCACATTATTAATTAGGTTATATGTTTCGATCACTCTGAATCATCTTCACATCTAAGTAGTTGCGTCAGCCCTGCGTCGTGACTGCGCAGAAACACAAATCGTAGTGCTGTTAAGTTATAAGCCAAAGTTAAGTTCACAAAACGTTATTCAAAGTGAACACTGGTTACCTTAGAGCGTTGTAGATGGTGTAGCTCTCGTACAATGTGACTCGTACCACTTGGACGTGCTCATGACCATACCGTGAATGAAGTTACTCGGTTTGCTGGTACGTCAAAGCGGGCTGTCTAGTAGGTCTACAATTATACAGCACTCGCAACCAAGCAACACGGCGTAAGCACAGCAGTAATCGTAAAAAAGTCGTAACCCAAAGGGACTGATGACGCTTTGTCAAAGACAGTCGCTTTCAAATGCGACTGTTATTGCTGCTGTCGGCACATGCAGGTCCATCTCAACCAGTTTCTGAGAGAACATTGCTAAGGGAACGCCACGCAGAGGGCATTTTGACTCGTCTGCCTCGGAGAAGACCATTGCTCACGATAGCATCGAAATTCGCAATCTTCAGTGAGCGTAAAATTCCCCAAACTGGATAGTAGCTGACTGGTAGTGCTTAGTCCGGCAGTTCTCCCTCTTTTCAAA
This sequence comes from Schistocerca nitens, assembly GCF_023898315.1. Classification (NCBI taxonomy): domain Eukaryota; kingdom Metazoa; phylum Arthropoda; class Insecta; order Orthoptera; family Acrididae; genus Schistocerca; species Schistocerca nitens. The sequence goes on along the minus strand of NC_064621.1, from coordinate 304,087,595 downwards.
CGATGCAAGTCGTCGGCTGAACGGACGGGTGAGTGAGGCGTTAAACTCGCAGTACGTAGATTCAGTTCCGGTTGGAGGTGATTCTGTGATTTTTTTGTGGGGGGGGGGGGTGTTTTTTGTAACATGAAGGACACACTCACCCAGATTACCGCGAATATTTTTCAGATTGTTTGTTTCAACATTCTCAGTGAACAGGTTTTCCCCTTCTACATGTTCGTTGTGAGGAAGCTGTGGACATCCCTGTCTTCCAGCATGGCAACAGTCGTCTTCACAGGGTTGCATACATACGTTGCTGGTTTGGCGAACATTCTGCTACGCTACTGAACTTCCAATTTTCCCGCTAATTTACCATTTCTTAATCTCTCAGAAAATGCTGAGAACTATTAGTTCCAGCGGCTGTGCCGTGCCTCTGTCACCACGACTTGCCTTCTTTATATCAACACACACACACACACACCGTGTGCTTTTCCAGAGCAGGGGACGCGCTCGAACTTTCGCACATTCATAGTTTTAAATAGCGACAGCATTCGGAATAAGTGTAATCATTGGGATAAGGGTAGCTGAAGGAATGCCACCTTACTCTTTGAACAGGTGTTTTAGCTGCAGCTTCTATTTTGGATGATGTTTGGTTTGTGGGGCGCTCAACTGCGCGGTCATCAGCGCCAGTACAGAGTCCCAATTGCTTCACTGTTTGTTTTCACAGTCCACTCTAGCCACTTAGACGAATGATGAGGATGATGATGAAATGATGCGAACAACACAAACATCCAGTCTCCGGACAGAGAAAATCCCCAACCCGGCCAGAAATCGGACCTGGGACCCCGTGATCCAGAGATAGCAATGCTAGACACTAGATCCAGAGCTGTGGCAACTATTTTGGAGTGACGGTTCTCGCTCACAGCTTCTAACGTTCTTTTCCTTGGCATCGTAAGCCTGTCATTTATTGTTTATGACAGTAGTATTTACACCACCCTATCGTTCACAAAAGCTAATAATTAATGAGCAAATATAAACACAAAGTAAAAGAAGCAAAAAAATGTAATTTAGTGCTCATAAAATGTCTGACTGTCATCAATTGCTTCTAAATTTCGGTTTTAATATTTACAGTTATTAGCTGCTGAAGAGAACTTTGATGAAAAATACAAAAATAATATACCAAGAAGTAAATAAATGCTAAATGTATAGGTTGGAACGTAGTGTTCTCTTCTTACCTGGTATATTACTACGGTCACACTAACTTGTAACTGTATTTTGAGATTTTAATGAAACTTAGTACTTTTCGTAAGCATGTTAATCTGCCAGGAAGTTTCATATCAGCGCACACTCCGCTGCAGAGTGAAAATCTCATTCTGCAAACATCCCCCAGGCTGTGGCTAAGCCATGTCTCCGCGATATTCTTTCTTCCAGGAGTGCTAGTTCTGCAAGGTTCGCAGAAGATCTTCTGTGAAGTTTGGAAAGTAGGAGACGAGGTACTGGCACAATTGAAGTTGTGCGGACGGGTCGTGCGTGAGCCGTGCTTGGGTAGCTCAGATGGTAGAGGGCTTGCCCGTGAAGGGCTAAGGTCCCGAGTTCGAGTCTCGGTCCGGCAGACAGTTTTAATCTGCCAGGAAGTTTCATGTTAGAGCATACTAGCAATGTTGTTGTGGTCTTCAGTCCTGAGACTGGTTTGATGCAGCTCTCCATGCTACTCTATCCTGTGCAAGCTTCTTCATCTCCCAGGACCTACTGCAACCTACATCCTTCTGAATCTGCTTAGTGTATTCATCTCTTGGTCTCCCTCTACGATTTTTACCCTCCACACTGCCCTCCAATGCTAAATTTGTGATCCCTTGATGCCTCAAAACATGTCCTACCAACCGATCCCTTCTTCTTGTCAAGTTGTGCCACAAACTTCTCTTCTCCCCAATCCTATTCAATACCTCCTCATTAGTTACGTGATCTAACCACCTTATCTTCAGCATTCTTCTGTAGCACCACATTTCGAAAGCTTCTATTCTCTTCTTGTCCAAACTATTTATCGTCCATGTTTCACTTCCATACATGGCTACACTCCATACAAATACTTTCAGAAATGACTTCCTGACACTTAAATCTATACTCGATGTTAACAATACTAGCAATAGGCAACATAATTCAAGGCGACAGTCACAAATGTGTTTGTCGTTTCGGAAAGTATATTCATTTAGAAAAGTCAGCTTGCACCACTGGCAGAGTTGACTGACTACCGCAGTGGTCACAATTCTGTATACAATTATCCAGTTAATAACTACTTTCAAGCAAATAAAATGGTTTTTGTAATAACATAATTTCAAAAGGGAGTTTCTTATTCGTGATTGATACGTTAATTTCGTAAAATACAACATGAAGCTGGGCATCCATTATACCCTTTTGCCTATGATTATTAAAAGCGTCTTATTTTAAAATTTGCCACAAGTAGTAAGGCTTAGCGTAAAACAGGTATGAAGTGCCAGAATCCGGTAAAAATACTTTCTTAGGGTACCTCATTCATCCCTGTACGATTAGTATGTGTTGAGAAAAAGGAATTTTGTCTTGAGAAATAATGTATACGATCGCATTCCTCTCACTTGAAATCATTCCACCTCTCCATACCATCAAACATAATCTATCCTATTTCTTTGAATTGGGACTCCATCAGGAGTTGTGTGCACCACAAACACCACACCAGCACTAATAACAGAAGTGTGATTAGCATTCGTTGTTGAAGCAGAAATCTTTATTTCTGTTGCAAATCGACCATCATCACCTAGTATCACCTCTGTGGACTCCACTTGTATTAATGAGACTACAAAAATAAAGGTTTCTACTTCATTGACCAATGCTGACCCACCTTTTGTTATTAATACCCTATTTCTTCCATTCCAAATGAAGGCTCCAATCCATTTTCCCCTGCATAAATGCGAACAAATCCGCATCCTACTGTCTACCCAACGTCGTGACCCTTCTCAGTAACCGTCTTCCACCTTTTTCGTAAAATTTACCCTCCAACTCCATCTGCATCATCTAATAAATGTTACTAGGAGCCACAGCACCATTATACTTATTGTTTCAATATCACACAAATCACTATCTTACCAAGCTTACGATAATCGTTTTTAGTCTTGTTAATAAACCTGACAAAAAACAAACTGAAGCAGCTAGAAAACAATGCTGAATACCCATGTACCTTCGTATACATACACACCATCGGCGGGTGTATACATGACTATAGTTCCAGTTCCCTGTGACAGGCAGAACAGCTACTGGAGTCCATTAGTGTTCTTCGCGTTAGGCGTTGTTACCAGGTCTGGTAGGTTACATTAGGGCCGTGAAGAGTATCACATGTTGCGTGATCATTGTAAAGGGCACAGGAAGACACGTACTCGTACCACGCACATTTTGACCCCTTCACATCAGCGCCTGCTATCTGAGAACAAGTAATGGACTCCTTACAACGTTCTGTGTCATCCTTCTCCCTTGGTGGGAGACAAGCTGCAGCCGGTCTATGGAATACCGCCTCGTGCGTAGGCTGTTATTAACGCCACAGCACAAATGGCTACATTTCGAGTGGCACCGTGATCGCAAAGCATGGACTGCTGGTGAACGGGTCGCATTGTGTTTGGCGATGAATCGCGGTTTTGCGCTATCGCGTACGACCACTGTCGACGAGTTTGGCGTCTACCAGTGTTTTGGGACGGCACTTTACTCCTGGTGTCATGGCGTGGGAAGCATCGGGTATGACTTCTAGTCGCGGCTGGTAGTGATTGAGGGAACTCTAACGTTTCACCGCTGCATCACGAACAACCTGCATTCCCATGTGATACCTCTCATGCGACAGTATCGTTGCGCAATGTTCGTCGTCCACATATAGCACGTGTGTCTATGAATTGCCTGTGTGATGCTGAGGTACGCGCGTGCTGTCTAGATCCCCAGATCTTTCCTCACAGAACATGTGTAGGAGCAGCTCAGAAGTCAGCACTCTTCCATTACAAATATCCAGAATATCAAGGACCAGTTACAAAGCAGGGCCAGCTTCCCTCAGGAGAGGGTAAAATGGCTTTATGACACCACCTGCAACTGAATCAGTGCATGAATCCAGGCAAGAGAGGGTGCAACGTCATGCTCATAAGTTGGCTCACAGTACGCAGTTCTTTACAAATTTACTACATTTTGTAATCACTGAAATGACAACACACGGCCTCTTAGCAAGTCAAGTTTCATTTCCTTTCCTCCTTCCCTTCTGAGTGCTTCACTTTTTTGTTACTCAGCGTATTTTTATGTATTTTTACTCTATTTTGTTCAAATACAGACGAACGGCATATTGTACGACGGCCAGTTTGTCATGTCCCCTCCCAGATCCATCGTCGTTTTGGCGAGAAATTAAAACTACACTACTGGCCATTAAAATTGCTACACCACGAAGATGACGTGCTACAGACGCGAAATTTAACCGACAGGAATAAGATGCTGTGATATGCAAATGATTAGCTTTTCAGAGCATTCACACAAGGTTGGCGCCGGTGGCGACACCTACAACGTGGTGACATGAGGAAAGTTTCCAACCGATTTCTCATACACAAGCAGCAGTTGACCGGCGTTGCCTGGTGAAACGGTGTTGTGATGCCTCGTGTAAGGAGGAGAAATACGTGCCATCACGTTTCCGACTTACATAAAGGTCGGATTGTATCGTATCGCGATTGCGGTTTATCGTATCGCGACATTGCTGCTCGCGTTGGTCGAGATCCAATGACTGTTAGCAGAAAATGGAATTGGTTGGTTCAAGAGGGTAATACGGAACGCCGTGCTGGATCCCAACGGCCTCGTATCACTAGCAGTCGAGATGATAGGCATCTTATCCGCATGGCTGTAACCAATCGTGCAGCCAGGTCTCGATCCCTGAGTCAACAGATGGGGACGTTTGCAAGACAACAACTATCTGCACGAACAGTTCGACAACGTTTGCAGCAGCGTGGACTATCAGCTCGGAGACCGTGGCTGCGGTTACCCTTGACGCTGCATCACAGACAGGAGTGCCTGCGATGGTGTACTCAACGACGAACCTGGGTGCACGAATGGCAAAACGTCATTTTTTCGGATGAATCCAGGTTCTGTTTACAGCATCATGATGGTCGCATCCGTGTTTGGCGACATCGCTGTGAACGCACATTGGAAGCGTGTATTCGTCATCGCCATACTGGCGTTTCACCCGGCGTGATGGTATGGGGTGCCATTGGTTACACGTCTCGGTCACTCTTGTTCGCATTGACGGCACTTTGAACAGTGGACGTTACATTTCAGATTTGTTACGACCCGTGGCTCTACCCTTTACTCGATATCTGCGAAACCCTAGATTTCAGTAGGATAGTGCACGACCACATGTTGCATGTCCTGTACAGGCCTTTCTGGATACAGAAAATGTTCGACTGCTGCCCTGGCCAGCACATTCTCCAGATCTCTCACCAACTGAAAACGTCTGGTCAATGGTGACCGAGCTACTGGCTCGTCACAATACGCCAGACACTACTCTTGATGAACTGTGGTATCGTGTTGAAGCTCCATGGACAGCTGTACCTGTACACGCCATCCAAGCTCTGTTTGACTCAATGCCCAGGCGTATCAAGACCGTTATTATGGTCAGAGATGGTTGTTCTGGGTATTGTTTTCTCAGGATATATGCACTCAAATTGCGTGAAAATGTAATCATATGTCAGTTCTAGTATAATATATTTGTGCAGTGAATACCCGTTTATCATCTGCATTTCTTCTTGGTGTAGCAAGTTTAATGGCCAGTAGTGTATAAATACTATAGGCATTCCACATCTCTTAGCTCTTATCTCTCACACCAACTCTCTTTCAAACTCTCGCACCAACCTTGCACAAGTTTCTACTGCCTTATTATTACACTTCCCACCTATCCAATCAACCGTTGATCCCTCCTTCCAGGAGTAAAACTCTCACAAGGTATGCATGACATCTTGTGTGGAATTTGGAAGGTAGGAGATGAGGTACTGACGGAAGTAAAGCTGTGAGGGCTGGTCGCGACTCTTGCTTTGGTATATCAGACCGTAGACCACTTGCCTGCGAAAGATAAAGACTGCAGGGTTGAGTCCAGGTCCGGCATACAGCTTTAATCTGCCAGAAAGCTTTCTGTCAGCACACATTCTGCTGCAGAGTGAAAATTCAGTCTGGAACCATACTTGTACTTATTCTTATAAATTACTTTGACCATTTGAAACACTTCTTATGACTCAATAAACACGCACTAATGCATTTTCATGATCCTTAATGCCTAACCCTATCCTTCATCATCTTATTCCACACAATATTTCAATAATACGCATAACACTCCACAGTTTTCCATAATGCAACATAATCATCGTCATCATTATCACTTATTTGCAAAGAGCCTTAACACATAATCATATTGTATCATCTTCCAAGAGATTTTCAATACTTCATAAAAAACTTTACTGCTTCAACACGCAGCTACTCTCCACTTAACTATAACATCAAGAAAATAGTATTTTAAAATTCATCCCGTCATTCTCTACATCATCAATAGGACATATTCAACGTTACTTTATCCCAAAAATGATAAAATTCTTCATTAATTTACGTGATCACACTTTCCACGAAACGTTTCTTCTTTTGGTTGGTTGGTTGGTTTGGGGAAGGAGACCAGACAGCGTGGTCATCGGTCTCATCGGATTAGGGAAGGATGGGGAAGGAAGTCGGCCGTGCCCTTTCAGAGGAACCATCCCGGCAATTGCCTGAAGTGATTTAGGGAAATCACGGAAAACCTAAATCAGGATGGCCGGACGCGGGATTGAACCGTCGTCCTCCCGAATGCGAGTCCAGTGTCTAACCACTGCGCCACCTCGCTCGGTTTTCTTCTTTTCTAATGGTTAATAAATGTAATTTTAAGTATGAGTGTGATAATTATTAAAAGGTGTTCTACATATTAAGTACTTGCATTAAGTTGCACAATACATCTTCCCTACCAGGCAATAACCATTCGACACTGAGTACATACGTATGGCTTAACTCTAGAAGCAACAAGTCTGAAATCCATGTCTCCTCATTAATTGGCTTTACAACGAGTGCTATTTCAAAAGATGTTGTATAATAACTATTTAAATGTAACACAAATAAGTAACTAGGTGTACTAACAGTCACTAAAAGAGTAATAACAGTGCAAAAAAATTTCTTCCATTTATCAAAGCTCACTAATTATAAAAGAAACATGTAGATTCAAGTTCAAAACTATCAGTTTCGTTTAGATTAGTTAAGTATCCCATAGGCAAATTCTTTGATAAGTATGAAGTATCATATTGTATTAAATCATAAACTGCAAAATAATTAAACGTGACTACAGACTAGTAGAGAATGTATAGCAATTATTATTAATCCTAGAGCAATTACACATCACTCCAGAAAAACAAATAACCACAAGAAAGACTGAACTAACAGAGGGATCTTGATCGTCAATACTTTTTAAAAAAGTTTTATTGAACTACTCGAAAAGAAAAAGAATAAATTCAAAGCACAGTGCACGGCCAAAGATGATGCACACCAAAATAAAATCTTATGTCGTTGCTCATATAAATTCTCTGGAAGCATGTCACAGCGCCAATACAATACGTGCTATAATGTCAAAATTTACCAAAAATTGTCGGAAACAGAAGTTAACAAAAGCACATACGTCATATAAAAAACGCCTACCCAATAAACACCTATATATTAACGGCACCTACAATCGCTACAAAGATAGAGTTTTACTAACATAAAGGAAAGCTAGATATATGCACAACCAAATAATGTATGTATCATATGTATGACAGAACTTACACTCTGTAAACATATATGACATTATAGCTGCAAAACTGTTACATTTACTGTCACAACAAATTAATTACTTCCTTAATGCAGAAAATATAGAACGAAGTCAAAATACAGTAGCCTCGATGTTAATGTTGTCAGTTATCTAGACAATATAATGTAACAAGTGATCCGTGCTCAGTATTTAACTATAATATAAAATGAAAATAATATCACCCACGTTCTATTGCAGGGCGCTCTATAATGGCAATTTAGCCAAAACAGGTCTGTAGTGAAAGTGAAAGAATAAAAATTAATATCAGCAGCAGCGAGTCTGTACACTCTTTATAAATATAGAAGTTTCTGAGTTATATTACGATGCAGGCCCTAAGGAATACAAATATCTAAAGAGATTTCAAGCAGGAAATGTGACATAATCACAGTGCTATCAATTTTATGACAGTTACGACATCTGCACATTTAAGCACACTACTGGTGGATGCTATTTAAATACAGACTGATGCAAAGACTTCTATGGCATAATGTGCCTAGGATGAATTTTTCGTGAAGTAAGTTTTATTAATCCCAGCACATTTTAGAATCTAGCTTTCATGATGTTTAACTTTTAACTGACTGCTAATATACTAAATGTATGTTGCTACCATTTAATATGATGCTTGTTAATAGCCCGCATCTCGTGGTCGTGCGGTAGCGTTCTCGCTTCCCACGCCCGGGTTCCCGGGTTCGATTCCCGGCGGGGTCAGGGATTTTCTCTGCCTCGTGATGGCTGGGTGTTGTGTGCTGTCCTTAGGTTAGTTAGGTTTAAGTAGTTCTAAGTTCTAGGGGACTTATGACCACAGCAGTTGAGTCCCATAGTGCTCAGAGCCATTTGAACCATTTGATGCTTGTTAATAATCTAAAACTGAAATTGTGCGATTGTACAATGGATAAAAAAAACTGACAGCTGCAGGTAGTCTTAAATAATTCAATTTGGGTCTGATGGGAGGCGTGCTAAGGTAGTCTGTGCAGTTCCGATGACCACTGTGTCCAGATGGTGCAGTGTTCAGGGCTTGCATAGTTAGCGGGAGACCCAGGTTCGAATCCCACTCTGGCATGAATTTTCAACTTTCCCCATTAATTCAAGTCAATGCCCACCACCAGCTAATATAATTAATTCCTTAGTGTAAAACTTATTGTGGTCATATTGATGGTAAGAAGGTGATATACGGAAGACTCGAGAATCAAAGTACATTCCTATTCTGAAACTTACGATACCATTGTAATACCTCTGGTTAATGGAACAGGGGTGTGCTTACATCCTGGGATTTTGGTGGACAAAAGTGATTCTCCCACTTGTTTCACATAACAGAGTAGTATACGTAAATGGACAGTTAGAAACTCGTCTCCACATCCAAAGTCCCTATGCACGGCAGAGCGATGACACTGGAATCAGAGCATTCAATACCTGGCAGTAGACTGTTGTGTCTGTAGTTGGTACGAGGTGGCGAGGTCAACTAAGGGCACTTCAAACATTTATTAAATGGAGAAAACATGAGCATATGTATCTACATTATGAACAAATTAGTTGAAAACATATAGAACTTACATTTCTTGGTTGTCTGTTCCACACTGGGCTTTTACATGCGTTACTGTTCATGTAAGCGAGGTGTAAACTGCCACTGCTTTTAACTTCAGATGACAATGAAGTTACTTTGTCTTGTAAATGTCTTTTTTCCTTGCAGCCGTTTTATTTTATACCTTAATTTTTCTTTCCCAGTACTAAGAGTAAGAGCTGATAAATCAACTTCACTTCCAACAGAAACATCTTTTACCGGAAGTTCTGCAGAGTTTCAGTGTTTGTATCGGTGCTGGGATTTTCATTACGTTTTCACCCTGAAATTAACACGTAGGTATTACTTTAAATGATGGCATTAGACTCCATTAAAATTCAGTTTATACAAATATATTTAATTAAGCCCAGACGTGTAAGTTCACACCAATATATATATATATATATATATATATATATATATATATATATATATGTGTGTGTGTGTGTGAGTGTGTGTGTGTGTGTGTGTGTGTGTGTGTGTGTGTACTAAGCAGCTACCGTAGTACGAAGCAGCTACCGCTTCCCTTTAACCTGTTTCAACATGGCATCGAGCGTAACGCTTGATTTCATACAAATCAAAGGAGCAACCCTCTGATTTCGCTTCTTTACGCTGTCCATTCTGTCGCCTGGAGATGGAACATTCATCACTGAGCGTCAAGCAACCAAAGTCTTAACACGTAATGAGTCATATTCGTTTAATACACACATCAAAAAAGTTTTGCATCACCTCGGTTCCCAGAGTTCCGGAACCTGTACAGAAAATTGGAATAGAGATCAACATAAACGTCATTTACGCTCTTTTTATTACTCATGAAAAACAACACATTGCATGGTGTACCACGATACAGCTACATCTTCAGAGGTGGTGGCCCAGATTGCTGTAAACATCGGTACCTCTAATACCAAGTAGCACGTCTTCTTGCAGTGATGCATGCCTGTATTCGTCGTGGCATAACATCAAGGCACTGTTGGTCCAGATTGTTGGGTCACGTCGTCCATAAACAGCCCTTTTCAATCTATCCCAGGCACTTTCCATAGGGTTCATGTCTAGAGAACATGCTGGTCCCTCTAGTCGAGCGATATCGTCATTTTGAAAGAAGTCATTCACAAGATGTGCTCGATGGAGGCGCGAATTATCAACCATGAGGACGACTATCTCGCCAATATGCTGCCGATATGGTTGCACAATCAGTCGGAGGATGGAATTCACGAATCGCACAGCCGTTACGGCGCCTTCCATGACCACCAGCGGCGTACGTCGGCCCCACATAGTCACCTCAAAACAGCATGGAACCTCCACCTTGCTGAACTAGCTCGACAGTGTGTCTAAGGCCCCCTTCCTGACCAGGTTGCCTTCAAACACGTCTCCGATGATTGTCTGGTTGAAGGCATATGCGAGACACATCGGTGGAGAGAACATGATGACAATCCTTAGAGGTCCATTCAATCTGTAGTGGGCCCCATCTGCAGGGCGCTGCATGGTGTCGTGGTTGCAAAGATGGACTTCGCCATGGACGTCGTGAGTGAAGTTGCGCATCATGCAGCCTGTCGCGCACAGTTTGAGTCAACACGACGTCCTGTGGCTGCACGAAAACATCACTCAACATGATGGCGTTGCTGTCAGGGTTCTTCCGAGACATAATCCGAAGGGAGCGGCCGTCCACTGCAGTAGTAGCCCTTGGGCGGCCTGAGCGAGGCATGTCATCGACAGTTCCTGTCTCTCTGTATCTCCTCCATGTCCGAACAACATCGCTTTGGTTCACTCCGAGACGCCTGGACACTTACCTTGTTGAGAGCCCTTCCTGGCAGAAAGTAACAATGCGGATGCGATCGAACCGCGGTATTGACCGTCTAGGCATGGTTGAACTACAGACAACACGAGCCTTGTACTCCTATCTGGTGAAATGACTGGAACTGATTGTCTGTCGGATCCCCTCCGTCCATTAGGCGCTGCTCATGTGTGGTTGTTTAGTGACGTCTCTGAACAGTCAAAGGGACTGTGTCTGTGATATAATATACACAGTCAGCGTCTATCATCAGGAGTTCTGTGAACCAGGGTGATGCAAAACATTTTGTTTTATGTGTGTAAATGACGATTGATAAGTGTCGTACAGAAACTTCTGTCAAGATTTGTCGTTTAAGTATGAGCTTTTCCATTATGTAACTGTTGGTGTAGAATGTCTTCTTCTTCCTCTTCTTCTTCTTCTTCTTCTTCTTCTTCAGTTTCTTCAAGAGGTAAGTACGAAAATAATTCGTGACAAGTAATTTGAGAAACGTCTGCCCCTTATAGCTCACTGGTCAGCGCGGCGGAATGTCATACCTGACGACCCGGGTTCGATTTCTGGCTGGGTCAGAGGTTTTCTCCGCTCAGGGACTGTGTGTTGTGTTGTCCTCATCATCATCATCATTTCATTCCCATCGACACTCAAGTTGCCTGAGTGGTGTCAACTCGAGGGACTTGCACCAGGCGAACTGTCTACCGACGGAAGGCCCTACCCACACGGCATTTCCATTTCCATTTGGGGACCGGCTTCCACGAACTATTCACAACTAGCTATAAGATGCAGGCTACAATACATGCAAATTGCGCGCTCAGGCAGCGCGTTCGGCGCCAGCATCCTCAAATAAAATGCTTAAATTTCTATTTTTCCCATATTGTTGTGAGATGTGGATTTCCTTCCAACTTCAAAAACAATTTTTATATGTTGGCTACATTTAACACACAGCATCCCATCACCTAAAATGAATCAAACGTAAAATAGACAGCAACCACATGTTTTCACTACAAAACCTTCAAATGTTATGCTATAGTGTGCTCCGAAATGTATCACAGTTTCTATGATCAGTATCAAAAATTACACACTTCATCATAAAGCTATGATATGGAACTGTATGACACGACAGATACTAATTTTGTGAGCCAATTAGTTTCTACAAAATCAAATGAGGCTTTTTATGTACAGTAATGAAGGAGAATATGGGCTTGGGACAAGGAATGAAAGAGGAGAAAGACTAATTGAGTTGTGTAACAAGTTTCAGCTAGTAATAGCGAATACCCTGTTCAAGAATCACAAGAGGAGGAGGTATACTTGGAAAAGGCCAGGAGATTTCAATTAGATTACATCATGGTCAGACAGAGATTCCGAAATCAGATACTGGATTGTAAGGCGTACCCAGGAGCAGATATAGACTCAGATCACAATATAGTAATGATGAAGAGTAGGCTGAGGTTCAAGACATTAGTCGGGAAGAATCAATACGCAAAGAAGTGGGATACGGAAGTACTAAGGAATGACGAGATACGTTTGAAGTTCTCTAACGCTATAGATACAGCAATAAAGAATAGCGCAGTAGGCAGTACAGTTGAAGAGAAATGGACATCTCTAAAAAGGGCCTTCACAGAAGTTGGGAAGGAAAACATAGGTACAAAGAAGGTAGCTGCGAAGAAACCATGGGTAACAGAAGAAATACTTCAGTTGATTGATGAAAGGAGGAAGTACAAACATGTTCCGGGAAAATCAGGAATACAGAAATACAAGTCGCTGAGGAATGAAATAAATGGGAAGTGCAGGGAAGCTAAGACGAAATGGCTGCAGGAAAAATGTGAAGACATAGAAAAAGATATGATTGTCGGAAGGACAGACTCAGTATACAGGAAAGTCAAAACAACCTTTGGTGACATTAAAAGCAACGGTGGTAACATTAAGAGTGCAACGGGAATTCCACTGTTAAATGCAGAGGAGAGAGCAGATAGGTGGAAAGAATACATTGAAAGCCTCTATGAGGGTGAAGATTTGTCTGATGTGATAGAAGAAGAAACAGGACGACTGACTTTCGGAAAAGCATCATCCACACAATTCCGAAGACGGCAAGAGCTGACAAGTGCGAGAATTATCGCACAATCAGCTTAACAGCTCATGCATCGAATCTGCTTACAAGATTAATGTACAGAAGAATGGAAAAGAAAATTGAGAATGCGCTAGGTGACGATCAGTTTGGCTTTAGGAAAAATAAAGGGACGAGAGAGGCAATTCTGACGTTACGGCTAATAATGGAAGCAAGGCTAAAGAAAAATCAAGACACTTTCATAGGATTTGTCGACCTGGAAAAAGCGTTCGACAATATAAAATGGTGCAAGATTCTGAAAAAAGTAGGGGTAAGCTATAGGGAGAGACGGGTCATATACAATATGTACAACAACCAAGAGGGAATAATAAGAGTGGACGATCAAGAACGAAGTGCTCGTATTAAGAAGGGTGTAAGACAAGGCTGTAGCCTTTCGCCCCTGCTCTTCAATCTGTACATCGAGGAAGAAATGATGGAAATAAAAGAAAGATTCAGGAGTGGAATTACAATACAAGCTGAAAGGATATCAATGATACGATTCGCTGATGACATTGCTATCCTGAGTGAAAGTGAAGAAGAATTAATTGATCTGCTGAACGAAATGAACAGTCTAATGAGTACACAGTATGGTTTGAGAGTAAATCGGAGAAAGACGAAGGTAATGAGAAGTAGTAGAAATGAGAAGAGCGACAAACTTAACATCAGAATTGATGGTCACGAAGTCAATGAAGTTAAGGAATTCTGCTACCTAGGCAGTAAAATAACCAATGACGGACGGAGCAAGGAGGACATCAAAAGCAGACTCGCTATGGCAAAAAAGGCATTTCTGGCCAAAAGAAGTCTACTAATATCAAATACCGGCCTTAATTTGAGGAAGAAATTTCTGAGGATGTACGTCTGGAGTACAGCATTGTATGGTAGTGAAACATGGACTGTGGGAAAACCGGAACAGAAGAGAAGCGAAGCATTTGAGATGTGGTGCTATAGACGAATGTTGAAAATTAGGTGGACTGATAAGGTAAGGAATGAGGAGGTTCTACGCAGAATCGGAGAGGAAAGGAATATGTGGAAAACACTGATAAGGAGGACAGGATGATAGGACATCTGCTAAGACATGAGGGAATGACTTCCATGGTACTAGAGGGAGCTGTAGAGGGCAAAAACTGTAGAGGAAGACAGAGATTGGAATACGTCAAGCAAATAATTGATGATGTAGGTTGCAAGTGCTACTCTGAGATGAAGAGGTTAGCACAGGAAAGGAATTCGTGGCAGGCCGCATCAAACCAGTCAGTAGACTGATGACAAAAAAAAACCGCACAATTGCGAAAGTGGTCGCCTTTTAGGTCCTAAAGGAAAATGAGAACCTCTGCCGAATAATTAACTCCAAGAATTGATGTAGCTTTGCTTCATTTATACACAGTATTTTTTTACAGTGTAATGGGCTTTTGTTGTTTACGGGAAGAAAATCAGAAAACTCATTTTTCTGATGTACTGCTATCAGACGCTTCGTGAAAACTGCTCATTACTTTCCTGTGCGGTCTTTTCTCTTCTTACTGCTCATTATACATTTTTAACAGTACATCAGCCATCTGTTTACTTGTAGGTAAGCGCTGCAGCTAAGATCAGCACTGCTACGGTCGCAGGTTCGAATCCTGCTTCTGGCATGGATGTATGTGATGTCCTTAGGTTAGTCAGGTTTAACTAGTTCTAAGTTCTAGGGGACTAATGACCTCAGAAGTTGAGTCCCATAGTGCTCAGAGCCATTTAAGATCAGCAATTAATAAAATAAACAAAACATTTCCGTTGACTTCAAACACAGCTGTTTACTCGATATCAGTACGGCAGATTCCGCGCATGCGCACTAAATTTTGGTTCACGGATTACAGCCGCGTTTCCATTCTATGTGCTCTCAATTCTGCGGCCAGGCAAACCCAGACACACGGTGTCAGGCGTGGGGTTCCTCTGTGGCTGTCACGCCTACACAGCAGTCGAGTTCAACGTATCTTTTACCGCGGAGATTGGGAGCGACGTGCGGTGCAGCGTGTGCGGACGGCAGAGAAACCGTCGATACCGCAGTTTAAGTATTCATCGTCTGCATTCGGTCACCGTCTGGAGAAGAGAATGTGGTGCAAAGCTCACTATAATTGGCACCATCGCCTGCGTTACCTGGAAAAATGCAAACAGCGTGTGTTATTCTTTATAAAAAAACTTTTGTTTATTAGGCTACACCATTTTTTAAAAATATCAATTACTTCAACAATATCAAATGGTGCAAGATGTTCGAAATTCTAAGACAGATAGGGGTACGCTGTAGTGAAAGACGGGTAAATATACAATATCTACAAGAACCACGAGGGAACAACAAGCCTCGAAGATCAAGAACGAAGTGCTCTGATTAAAAGAGTTTAACAAAGGGACGCAATCTTTCGCCATTACTGTTCAATCTATACAACAAAGAAGCAATGTCCGAAATAAATGAAAGTTTAGAGATTTGAATTAAAATTCAAGGCGAAAGGATGTCAATGAGAAGTTTCCCTGATGACACTACTTGAAAACGTGAATGTGAATAAACATATTACTGAGCTTCTGAAATAACTCAGTCCACCTACATATTTCTTTGTATAATTGTTAATACGGAAACAAGCGTACCAAACTTCTGACATATTTTGCATATTTCCACTCAATACTGACGTACGGAATAGTTTCCTGAGCTAACTCATCATTTACAAAGAAAGTACTGATTATACAAAAGCGAACAGTAACAAGGAGCTACACATTTTAACTGCGCGGTCACAATACATATTTCCGCTAATGAAATTCGTAGTAAATAATATATCACAATTTGAGAAGAACGATGATGTACGTACCTACAACAGTAGAGAGAAGAAATGACCTTTAATACCAATTATTGAAACTGTCAGTGGCTCAGAGAGGAGTTCGATATGCAGCAACAAAACGTTTTGATCATTTGCCTTGTAACATGAAATGTCTAACAATTGGTGAAGCAAGGATTAAATATGATTTAAAATAATTTCTCATGGACAACCTCTATTCCGCTGACGAATTTCTACTTAAAAACTTGTAGCCAGAGAAAAACTTGTTTTAAAGTGTACTTGTATGATTAAGAACGATCTATGAAACATGTATCTAATTAAGGAACTAGCTAACTATCCTCAGTGAAAGAGAACAATTTCAGAATCTGTTGACTGGAATGAACAGTTTAATGAGTGCAGAGTATAAATTGAGAGTAAATCTAAGAAAGATAAAAGTAGCGAGAAGTAACTGAAACGAGAACACAGAGAAAATTAACATTAGAACGGGGGATCAGGAAGCAGACGAAGTTAAGGAACTACTCTTACTTAGCCAGCACAATAACCCATGACGGACGGAGCAAGGATTACATAAAAAGCACACTAGCACTGACAATAATGGCATTCCTGGCCAAGAGAAATCTACTAGTATCAAACATAGGCCTTACTTAATTTGAGGAAGAAATTTCTGAGAATGTACGTTTTGAGCACAGGATTGTATGGTAGTGAAACATAGTCTGTGGGAAAACCGGAAAAGACGAGAATCGAAGTATATGAGATGTGGTGCTACAGAAGAATATTGAAAATTAGTTGGACTGATAACGTAAGGAATGAGGTTCTCGGCACAATCGGCAAGGAAAGGAATATATGGAAAACACTGACAAGAAAAAGGGAGAGGAGGACAAGAGATCTATTAAGGCATCATGGAATAACTTCCATGGTACGAGAGGGTTGAGGAAGATAGATATTGGAATATATCCAGCGAATAATTGAGGGCGTAGGTTGCAATTGCTGAGTTGAGGAGATTGGCACATGAATGAATTCGTGGCGGCCAGCACCAAACCTGTCAGGAGACTGATCTACAACAAAAGAAGAAAGGAGACAATAACTACAAAAGACAACCGTTGTTTCGACCGTCATTGCAGCGCACCTGTTCAGCACGTTGAAACAATTGATTCTTGATGTTGATATTCCTCATTTACCACCCGATTTAGAATTTGCGTGTCATCTCACGTCACTGTTCTGGAACGCTATGGGAGAGTCCAAAGACAAGGTGCCTGTGGAAGGGTGGCAGCATGAAAGGCTATTTCCAGTGTTACTACAGCAGGTTATTGGCAGCTATAGCCAACAATGAGCTTTAGTTTCAGAACAGTGATGTCCTTTGCCATATGGAAGCATCAAGCCGAACGGAGTGGCCGAGCGGTTCTAGGCGCTACAGTCTGGAACCGCGTGACCGCTACGGTCGCAGGTTCGAATCCTGCTTCGGGCATGGATGTGTGTGATGTCATTAGGTTAGTTAGGTTTAAGTAGTTCTAAGTTCTAGGGAACTGATGACCATGGATGTTAAGTCCCATAGTGCTCAGAGCCATTTGAACCATTTGATACTCTCACATGCCCTCATCATAATCATCTCAGTAATTACACTTGAGACACAGTGCGAGGGAATGGTGCCCAATGGTACCAACACGGTCTTTCCGCGATATATACTTAGGAGGAAGCAACGTACTGGATCACTCTTGAAGGAATGTGCGCTGCCTGAATATTTTCAATAAAGCACACACTGTGATGCACAATGCCTCTCTTTTAGTGCCTGCCACGAGAGTAGTGTGAGCATCTCCGTAGCGCTTACCCTTTTACCAAAAAAAAAATCTGTAACGAAACGCGTTGCTCTTCTTTGGATCTTCTCTATTTTCTCGGCCGCGCGGAGTGGCCTTACGGTTTGAGGCGTCATGTCACAGACTGCGCGACCCTCCCGCCGGAGGTTCGAGTCCTCCTCCTGGTATGGGTGTGTGTTTTGTTCTTAGCATAAGTTAGTTTAAATAGTGTGTAAGTCTAGGCACCGATGACCTCAACAAGTTTGTCCCTTAGGAATTCCCACACATTTGAACATTCTTTCTCTATTTCCTCTATTAATCGTATCTGGTAAGGGTCCCAAACTGACGAGTAATACTCGAGTAACAGTCCAACGACCGACATGGGTCATGTATGTTACATTTTTCGTGGGTGGTCTTCACTTGCTGAGATTGTCTCTAGAGAAAATTTCCTTCAGTTTCCATGATTTTATTTCGTTTTTCTGGTAACATTTTCCTATTCTCATTGTATCCTCACTGTCGAATGCAGGGAACATAGGCAGAATACAATTAGTACTTCATAAATCACTGTTAGAGTTACATTACTTTTTACTTCCGATCCGGAGATTGCGGGATCTGGTCTCATTTTATTGTATTCTATTTTTTACTACTGGCTCGATAATGAATTCAAATTTTTGAACTGGAAATGTTTTCTGACTCTTAACAGTGAAGTCATAAATGGAAGTTAATCAAGTGCTTTCACGGCCGGCTGCCGAAGAAACACCATCAAACACATCTGAAATAAACTTTCTAGAGAGTTTAATACTAAATGTTCTTAGTTGTGTGGAAAACTTTACCCCTTCTTTTCGCTGCGACGGTCGTCTCGAATACAGCCACCGTACAAATTGCTGATTGTTGACCATGTCGCCTAATGATATAAAATCGTATTTCGATGCGGTGAGATGAACTGTTTGTCAAATAAAAAGACAGACACCGTAATTCACTTCTAGTTATTTATGTTAACCCAAATCCAATATTATTAACAAAACTGTTACAATAGGAAGTGCGATAAAATGTTCGCGTCCTCTTTTCATGAAGATAGATCACCGACTTATCTCTTTTTACCGACATAAAAAACTGACAGGCTCATCTCTGTCATCAAACAGCAACTCTGCTTCAGCGCATCGCTTCCGTTTTTATCTTCCGTATACCTCTTTGGCAACATCTAACAAGTGCCATCACAACACTGAGGACTTTGTACTGGTGCCTTTTGTGCTCAAATACCAAAGGGCAACCTGCAGGCTTGGATAGCTTCTGTATTTACGTTCATGTATGCATTTCTCACCGTGTTTTTGTATTGCCTTTTTTTATTGTCTTTGGTAATTGTGTACTTCCTCAGTTATTTTATAAATATCAATTTCCCTAAGGACATATCATTCCTAATTTTTTCTCGTAAAATCGTTTTCTCTGTGCATAAAATCTAATTTTTTAATGTTTCCATCCTGTTATCTTGCTGTGTTAATAACCTTATCTTAGTTTCAGAAAACTAAGCTAGTTTGGAAGTGATATTAAGCGTTATGATTTTGCGATATTTCCTCCTGTGGTTTTCAAAGTTGATGCTAATATATCTGTTCTAGTCTGTATCTATGGACAGTGTCTTCTACTTCAGTATCATATTTGTTATTGTAACCCAAACAAGTAAACAAAGTTGGCTGATGTATTTTTTCTCTAAGTACTGTTACAGCAATCTGTAAAATAACATTTTTCTTGCATAGCCATTTGTTTCATGATTGTTATTTTGAGCTATACGTCCCGAACGTTTTATTATTGTTATATTCGTCTGCAAGTTTTTTTCTGAATCCACTGTTATCATTGGTCGTTTGCGAACGATATAGTCGTAACATGACTTATTTTCCAGGTTTATGCCTTTTGGCTACGTGTAGGATCTTATATAGCGAACAATTTTGCCTTGATTGACTATAGGGGTTTTTCGCTTCTTATTATCTGTCAAATGTATGCCTTCTTGAGTATATTTCTTGAGTATATTGCGATTTCATAGCATTGATTAAATTAAACGGAGTTTTAAAATCCTTCAGTGTATTTCACAATATAACATTATATTTTTTCGTGATCAAAAAATGGCATATGGACTGGTAGGTTATGTTCCTTCTACTTCTTTCATATATACTTGTTTTCCTTAATGCACAGTCTACCTTTTCTAAAGGCGTACTGGCGTAGGCGATCTTCCTTGCTCCAATTAGGAAAAAATAGACTACGTGCCACATTACCGTTCATCTCTCTCTCCCCAAGCCATAAACAGCGCAAGCTCTCGTCGCTGTCTGTGCACTATACAGATAATTATTTTTCTTGGACCCCATGGAACTTTATGAACAAAAACTATTCGAACACGGAATGAGTCTGTACTTAAATTTCCGAATGCTGATAAAATTTTTATAAAATGAAAACGCATGGTAGCCGCGCTGCAGCAGGGACCCAAGTAGCAACTTCGATCACGGCCGGAAGCAGAGGGTCCACCTCCGGCCCAATGGTAATGTTTGGCACGGTGTATTTCTTCGTTTACAAATCTTTAACATAATGCAGCGCGTCAGCAACCGTATATGTATAGAAAATAAAGAATTTTTTTCAACCTTCAGTTGCAAGGTAATTTTTACTCGTTTACCTAGGTTTCGATTCCAGTAATGGAATCTTCTTCAGAACCTATAAGTTAAAGCACATACGGATATATATTACTCACTGAAATGCATCATCAGTCTAATGATTGAATAATAAAGAAATCGTGATACTTACAAAAAATTAAATTATTTTGAGAGCCAAACACTGGCCATGTCACAGATTAAAAATTAAAACAATAAAGACGCATAATCATAAGATTATGTCGGTCAAAATAAAACCATTAAGGCGAACGTAGACGAAGCTACGCCGGCCAGAAATAAGGACCACATGTGAGCGGCACGGAAACTAGGCGTCGCGAGCAGTTCCGCGGAGAGCTCCTTGTTTCTGGCCGGCGTAGCTTCGTCTACGTTCGCCTTAATGGTTTTATTTTGACAGACATAATCTTATGATTATGCGTCTTTATTGTTTTAACTTTTAATCTGTGACGTGGCCAGTGTTTGGCTCTCAAAATAATTTAATTTTTTGTAAGTATCACGATTTCTTTATTATTCAATCATTAGACTGATGATGCATTTCAGTGAGTAATATATGTCCGTATGTGGTTTAACTTATAGGTTCTGAAGAAGATTCCATTACTGGAATCGAAACCTAGGTAAACGAGTAAAAATTACCTTGCAACTGAAGGCTGAAAAAAATTGTTTATTTTCTATTTCTTCGTTCCTACTTTAGTTCAATTTACGAGTCGAAAAAGTGGAGTCTCTGTAGTACTATACTTCGTAACTTTGCATATTCTGCCGAAAAATCACACCGTGTCGATGTTTGTTTCGTAATAAGATGACAGTTGTATGCACACCGCGAGCACACGATACGAAAGTTGTGTGGAGAGTGTATGCTGCATATCGGAGCAAGTGGGATAGTATGGGCAATGGTTGCCGCTGGAAGATATAATCAGTGCGGCGGACATGGCTTGATGCCCTGGCACTCTGGGGCTGAAAACGTCCGTGCTATTATCTAATACTTCGTGGATACTTCTCTTATATATAGTCGGTCAGTGTTTTTCAAAAAATATGACACAGAGCAATAAGTTGTGCACTATGTCGACTAGAGCGAGACCAGTGGTCCTTGCACCATTCAGATAGGCAACAGAACCAGTGTGCTTGTCATTTAAAAATAATGCCAGCATTCACTGGAATTCGTTACCCCTCTGCTGGCTTAGAAATCTCTACTACAGGGTGGTCCTTAGGTGTGAAACCAAACTTCTAAAACAAAAACAGGTGGATAAACAGTGAAATAGTGTAAGAATAGCAAACTTGTGAGGTTTTATTACTAATATGGCGGAAATTTTGGAGCTCATATGCCATGTTTGACAGATAGAGAGTTACAGGAGAAAAACAATAGTGCTTTTCATCTGAGTACATTCACGATTTATGTCTCATTTTGCACTGAACAAAGCAAATGATGGTGTTAAAAAATAGACGCTCCATGATGCCCTCAGTATATTGTCCACCTCGTTGTAACGTTGTCGTTATCCACTTCACCCATTCCTCATTGATTTCAACCATCACATGTACTGGAATGTCAGCACGAGCACCAATAATCCGCTCCATGGGATGTGCATTCCAGATACACAATTGTCTGCACATGTTTTACCAGACAGATATTTAAAGGACTTAAATCCGCGGAAAGTAGTGGCCTCTCCACCAGATATCTGCCAACTACCGGGATATCCAGGTATGCCCATTCAGCTAGCCCCTAATGAGATGGACATCATCGCGTCGAATGAAAGTTGCAAATATCCCGTCTTCAGACAGTACTCTTTCGTCTCCTACAACTGCTGATGGTAACAGGCTACGTTAGCGTGCAGTGAATGGAGAACTGCTGACCAACACGAGAATCCACTTTTCTTTTTTTTTTTTTTTTTGGACATCAGTCATCCGTCTGGTTTGGTTCCTCCCCTGTGCTAAACTCTTCGTTTCAGTAGAGTAGCACGTGCAGCCTACGTCTTCAATTATTTGCTGGACGTATTCCAGTCTCTGTCTTACTCTAGAGGTTTATCCTCTACAGCTCCATCTAGTACCATGGAAGTTATCGCCTCACATCTTAACACACGTCCTACCATACTCTCTCTTCTTCTAGTCAATGTATCCCATATATTACTTTCCTCGCCAATTCGGTGGAGAACTTCTTCATTCCTTATCTTATCAGTCCATTTAATTTCAAACATTCTTCTGCAACACCAGATCTCAAATGCTTCGATTCTCTTCTTTTCCAGTTTTCCCACAGCCCTTGTTTCACTTCGATAAAATGGTCTGCTCCAAACGTGCATTCTCAGATACGTCCTCCTCAAATCAAAGCCTATGTTTGGTACTAGCAGACTTCTCTTGGCCAAGAATGCTCTTTTCCCCACTCTAGCCTGCTTTTAATGCCCTCCTTTTACTGTCCGTCGAGGATTATTTTGCTCCTTAAGTAGCACAATTCCTTAACTTCATCTACTTCGTGACCACGAATACTGATGTTGCTTTTCTCGCTGTTCTTATTTCTGCTACTTCTCATTACTGTCGTCTTAAAGGGAGGTTTACTATCTTTGGCCCGAAAAAGCATGTTCTTTGAGAATTTGTTCCTCGGGATGTGTTATAGATATCAGTGTCAGATTTGGTCAAAATGTTTATTGATTCTTCCTCAACAAACTGGAATTTTTTCGACCGGAAATGTCGAAGAGCAAAGGCGAGAGTGCCGTCGGAACGAAACTAAAATTTCAATGTAGACCTCCACGCGCGGTATGTCACAGGTCAGCGGATCGTCTGAAATCAAAATTGAGTTGACGTTAGCAAAGTGTATAAGATTCTTTAGGAGTTGTACCTCGCTTAAGTTATTTTGATCATAGGAAACAAAATGGCGGCCATTTGAAAAAAATAGGATTTTTCCATCGATTTTTTCGACTTCGTCGGTCAAGTAAAAATATTTATAGTTGATGGATCCGAATAAAAGTGGTACAACTCCTAGACAATTTAGTTAGCTTAGTCTGAAACAAAGAATTATGCCAATCGGTTCATTAAATTTGAAGTTACCATACCGCGCGATAAAAATAAAAAATAAAAGAAGGCCATTTCGAGAAAAACGCGTTTGAAATTTTGGCTACATATAAATGCAATATTATGCAATGTACATCCAATCTGCTAGTCCGGGTCCATAAACTAATCCTTCGTCTTCCTCACAGAGGGCGTTCTGCTCGAACTGGGCCATCCTGCGCTGCTCCAGAGCCGCTCATACGGCCGGTGACAAGCGGTTTTCGGCCGCTTGAATCCGTTGGTCGCCCGAATGCTTGGCGAACTGCGTCGAATAGAGTCCCAGGGTGACGTTCATAGTTGTCATGGTCTTCAGAATTGCTGAATACCCTTCGTTGAAGCTGCTCACTGCCAGGAAAGTCGCAATCTCCACAGTCTTCGCACCAGAATGCAAATGCTTGGGGGCTAACTTCCAAACACACTCGTTCACACTCTCATTTGAATTTTGTGTGCTTCCTCCCAAGCACCGGTACAGTAACTCGTCCTCCGAAAGAAAAGAAACTGGTGCGTGAGAAAGGCCGATTTCAGACAGGTGCATTTTTTTGTTCAACTGAGAATAACAAACATTACTGTTCTGTATTCGGAACCACCGTTTCAGGAGTGGATTCTAAACATTTTTATGGATCCAAAAATGCAATTTAAGAAAAATCAGTTTTTTTAAGCAAAAGACACTAAACCTCCCCTTAATTCGATTTACTCTCAATCTATATTCTGTACCAATTAAACTGTTCATTCCATTCAGCAGCTCCTGCAATTCTTCTGCTCTTTCACTGACCATAGTAATATCATCAGCGAATCGTATCATTGATATTTTCCCACCTTGAATTGTAATTCCAGCCTTGAACCTTTCCTTTATTTCCGACAGTGCTTTCTCGATGTATACATTGAACAGTAGGGACGACACCCTTTTTAATCCGAGCACTTCGTTCTTGGTCTTCCACTGTCATTATTCCCTCTTGGTTCTTGTACATATTGCATATTACCCGCCTTTCGCTATAGAGACCCCTGTTTTTCTCAGAATTACAAACATCTTGCACCATTTGACATTGTCGACAGCTCTTTCCTGCTCGACAATTTTTCTTTAGTCTAGCTTCCATTATCAACTACAACGTCAGAGCTGCCTCTCTGTTGCTTTTACCTTTCCTGAAGCCAAAGTGATCCTCATCTAACAAACGCTCAATTTTCTTTTCCAGTCTTCTGCATATTACTCTTTTAGGCTGGTTGCGCGATAATTCTCGTGCTTGTCCGCTCTTGCGGTATCCCTAATTCTGTGGGTGATGTTTTTCCGAAAATCAGATGGTATATAGCGAGTCTCATACAGTCTGAATACCACAGTGAATAGTCGTTTTGTTGCAACTTCAGCAATGATTTTAGAAATCTGGTTGATTGTTATCTATCTCTACTGTCTTATGCGATCTTAAGTCATCCAAAGCTCTTTTAAATTCTGATTCTAATACTGGATCCCCTATCTTTTCTGTATCGACTCCTGTTTCTTCTTCTATCACATCATCGTCTTCCCTATAGTATAAGACTTCGGTATACCGTACTTTTGCCACCTACTCTCTTCTTCTCTGAGCTTAACAGTGGAATTCGCATTGCACACTTAATGATACCACTCTTGGTTTTAATTTCACCGAGTCAGTCTTTCTGACAATCATTTCTGTTTCGATTACTTCACATTTTTCTTGCAGCCATTTCACCTTAGCTTCCCCGCACGTCCTATCTATTTCATTCCTAAGTGAGTTGTGTTTCTGTATTCCCTAATATCCCTGAAAATTTTTGTGTTTCCTTCTGTTATCGATAAACTGGAGATTTCTTTTGTTATCAATGGTTTCTTCGCAGTTGCCTTCTTTGCATCCTTGTTTTTCTTTCCAACTTCCGTGATTGCCCCTTCAGTCGAATTGCCTAGTGAGGTATTCGTTATAGCAGCATCTGTAGCCTTCAAGCAAATCTCTTCATTCTTTAGTACTTCCGTGTCCCACTTCTTTGCACTTCGATTCTTTCTGTTTAGTCTCTTAAACCTCAGCCTACTATTCATCACTACTAAAATTCTGATCTTATACCTGCTCCTGGGTACGTCTTACAATCCAGTATCCGATTTCGGAATCTCTACATAACCATCCTCCACGCAAAACCATCACTTTCGATGCTCAGTCTACTTTCGATGAACCATCCAGTGAGAGTTGACATCTGACTTGTATCTGTGGTTCCGTAAACAACAGGTCTTAGGCTGCTGCTGATTAAGGGTTTGAAAAGCTAAACACCTAAAGTCATCAGTCTCTTATCCACCTCCCCTCCACTCCCCCACTAACTCCCCTTCCCCCCAGAATGGAATCTGTGTACACCATCTGTATGCGTATAGTATAGAGCTAATTTTGTGTGCATGTATGATAACTTTTCCAAATGTTTGTGTAGTATGTATCTGAGGCAGAATATGGGTACCAGCCTGGTATTAACCTAATGAGATGTGAGAAACCGCAAAAAAAAGCACACATACTGTAAGTGGGCTGTTTAGGTTTTTATATTGCTAACCCCCCCATGAACCATGGACCTTGCCGTTGGTGGGGAGGCTTGCGTGCCTCAGCGATACAGATAGCCGTACCGTAGGTACAACCACAACGGAGGGGTATCTGTTGAGAGGCCAGACAAACGTGTGGTTCCTGAAGAGGGGCAGCAGCCTTTTCAGTAGTTGCAAGGGCAACAGTCTGGATGATTGACTGATCTGGCCTTGTAACAATAAACAAAACGGCCTTGCTGTGCTGGTACTGCGAACGGCTGAAAGCAAGGGGAAACTACGGCCGTAATTTTTCCCGAGGGCATGCAACTTTACTGTATGATTAAATGATGATGGCGTCCTCTTGGGTAAAATATTCCGGAGGTAAAATAGTCCCCCATTCGGATCTCCGGGAGGGGACTACTCAAGAAGACGTCGTTATCAGGAGAAAGAAAACTGGCGTTCTACGGATCGGGCAGGTAGGTTAGAAAATTTAAAAAGGGAAATGGATAGGTTAAAGTTAGATATAGTGGGAATTAGTGAAGTTCTGTGGCAGGAGGAACAAGACTTCTGGGCAGGTGACTATAGGATTATAAACACAAAATCAAATAGGGGTAAAGCAGGAGTAGGTTTAATAATGAATAGCAAAATAGGAATGCGGGTAAGCTACTACAAACAGCATAGTGAACGCATTATTGTGGCCAAGATAGATATGAAGCCCACACCTACTACAGTAGTACTAGTTTATATGCCAACTAGCTCTGCAGATGAAGAAATCGAAGAAATGTATGATGAAATAAAATAAATTATTCAGATAGTGAAGGGAGACGAAAATTTAATAGTCATGGGTGACTGGAATTCGAGTGTAGGAAAAGGGAGAGAATGAAACGTAGTAGGTGAATATGGATTGGGGCTAAGAAATGAAAGAGGAAGCCGCCTCGTAGAATTTTGCACAGAGCACAACTTAATCATAGCTAACACTTGGTTTAAGAATCATGAAAGAAGGTTGTATACATGGAATAACCCTGGAGATACTAAAAGGTATCAGATAGATTATATAATGGTAAGACAGAGATTTAGGAACCAGGTTTTAAATTGTAAGGCATTTCCAGGGGCAGATGTGGACTCTGACCACAATGTATTGGTTATGACCTGTAGATTAAAACTGAAGACACTGCAAAAAGGTGGGAATTTAAGGAGATGGGACCTGGATAAACTGAAAGAACCAGAGGTTGTACAGAATTTCAGGGAGAGCATAAGGGAACAATTGACAGGAATAGGGGAAAGAAACACAGTAGAAGAAGAATGGGTAGCTTTGAGGGATGTAGTAGTGAAGACAGCAGAGGATCTAGTAGGTAAAAAGACGAGGGCTAGTAGAAATCCTTGGGTAACAGAAGAAATATTGAATTTAATTGATGAAAGGAGAAAATATAAAAATGCAGTAAATGAAGCAGGCAAAAAGGAATACAAATGTCTCAAAAATGAGATCGACAGGAAGTGCAAAATGGCTAAGCAGGGATGGCTAGAGCACAAATGTAAGAATGTAAAGGCTTATCTCACTAGGGGTAAGATAGATACTGCCTACAGGAAAATTAAAGGGACCTTTGGAGATAAGAGAACCACTTGTATGAACATCAAGAGCTCAGATGGAAACCCAGTTCTAACCAAAGAAGGGAAAGCAGAAAGGTGGAAGGAGTATATAGAGGATCTATACAAGGGCGATGTACTTGAGGACAATATTATGGAAATGGAAGAGGATGTAGATGAAGATGAAATGGGAGATACGATACTGCGTGAAGAGTTTGACAGAGCACTGAAAGACCTGAGTCGAAACAAGGCCCCCGGAGTAGACAACATTCCATTGGAACTACTGACGGCCTTGGGAGCGCCAGTCCTGACTAAACTCTACCATCTGCTGAGCAAGATGTATGAAACAGGCGAAATACCCTCAGACTTCAAGAAGAATATAATAATTCCAATCCCAAAGAAAGCAGGTGTTGACAGATGTGAAAATTACCGAACTATCAGTTGAATAAGCAACAGCTGCAAAATACTAACACGAATTCTTTACAGACGAATTTAAAAACTAGTAGAAGCCGACCTCGGGGAAGGTCAGTTTGGATTCCGTAGAAATACTGGAACACGTGAGGCAATACTGACCTTACGACTTACCTTAGAAGAAAGATTAAGGAAAGGCAAACCTACGTTTCTAGCATTTGTAGACTTAGAGAAAGCTTTTGACAATGGTGACTGGAATACTCTCTTTCAAATTCTAAAGGTGGCAGGGGTAAAATACAGGGAGCGAAAGGCTATTTACAATTTGTACAGAAACCAGATGGCAGTTAGAAGAGTTGAGGGACATAAAAGGGAAGCAGTGGTTGGGAAGGGAGTGAGACAGGGTTGTAGCCTCTCCCCGATGTTATTCAATCTGTATATTGAGCAAGCAGTAAAGGAAACAAAAGAAAAATTCGGAGTAGGTATTAAATCCATGGAGAAGAAAAAAAAAAACTTTGAGGTTTGCCGATGACATTGTAATTCTGTCAGAGACAGCAAAGGACTTGGAAGAGCAGTTGAACGGAATGGACAGTGTCTTGAAACGAGGATATAAGATGAACATCAACAAAAGCAAAACGAGGATAAGGGAATGTAGTCGAATTAAGTCGGGTGATGCTGAGGGAATTAGATTAGGAAATGAGACACTTAAAGTAGTAAAGGAGTTTTGCTATTTGGGGAGCAAAATAACTGATGATGTCGAAGTAGAGAGGATATCAAATGTAGACTGGCAATGGCAAGGAAAGCGTTTCTGAAGAAGAGAAATTTGTGAACATCGAGTATAGATTTAAGTGTCAGGAAGTCGTTTCTGAAAGTATTTGTATGGAGTGTAGCCATGTATGGAAGTGAAACATGGACGATAAATAGTTTGGACAAGAAGAGAATAGAAGCTTTCGAAATGTGGTGCTACAGAAGAATGCTGAAGATTAGATGGGTAGATCACATAACTAATGAGGAAGTATTGAATAGGATTGGGGAGAAGAGAAGTATATGGCACAACTTGACCAGAAGAAGGGATCGGTTGGTAGAACATGTTCTGAGGCATCAAGGGATCACCAATTTAGTATTGGAGGGCAGCGTGGAGGGTAAAAATCGTAGAGGGAGACCAAGAGATGAATACACTAAGCAGATTCAGAAGGATGTAGGTTGCAGTAGGTACTGGGAGATGAAGCAGCTTGCACAGGATAGAGTAGCATGGAGAGCTGCGTCAAACTAGTCTCAGGACTGAAGACCACAACAACAACAACATTGCTAACGCCACATAGCGCTCTGTATGAAAATCACTGGCTGTGCTGTCTGCAGTCTGTGGCTGGTTTTCATTGTTGGAATTTGCTATTGTAGTGTTGGGTAGTTGGCTGTTAACAGCGCGTAGCGATGCGCAGTTGGATGTGAGCCGCCAGCAGTGGTGGATGTGGGGAGAGAAATGGCGGAGTTTTGAGAGCGGATGATCTGGACGTGTGCCCATCAGAGACAGTAAATTTGTAAGACTGGATGTCATGAACTGCTATATATATATTATGACTTTTGAACACTATTAAGGTAAATACATTGTTTGTTCTCTATCAATATCTTTCATTTGCTTACTATGCCCATCAGTAGTTAGTGCCTTCAGTAGTTTGAATATTTTATTTATCTGGCAGTAGTGGCGCTCGCTGTATTGCAGTAGTTGGAGTAACGAAGATTTTTGTGAGGTAAGTGATTTGTGAAAGGTATAAGTTAATGTTAGTCAAGGCCATTCTTTTGTAGGGATTATTGAAAGTCAGATTGCGTTGCGCTAAAAATATTGTGTGTCAGTTTAGTGTTGATCAGAGTAGGTAAAGAACGAAATGTCTGAGTACGTTCAGTTCTGCTCAGCTGTTTGAAAATCAAATAATGTAAGAGGTTTATCAGCACAGTAATTCATTAATTTTTCTAAGGGGACGTTTCAATACCATCTCACCAGCCTTAGTTGTCGATGCGGATTTGGTCAGTGTCAGGCTCGCTAGCCCGAGTCCTGGAAGCGGCGTATTAACGTTTTCGGCTATCCTAGGGGGGCAACGACGATTTTCGTCCAGTATGCGTGTCACCCATTTTCAAATGGAACACGACTATCTGAATAGTCCTTAGTGAGTTTTTTAAGATTTGTATTTCGTAATGGCGTCATCAATAGGGACTAAGTGAGGTAAACGAGCGGTGGAGAAAAGTAAACAACGCCGCTGCTAGCTCCACTGCAGGATTCAATTTCCGTGGAGATATAGGTGTGTACTGTTTGTAGCGAGGACGTGCTTGCGCAGATGGGATAGCCCGTGCGTGAGCGAGATGAGAGGACAGCCTGCTGGAGCAATACTGGCGCCAGCGCAGCTCGTCATCGCTAAAGGTGTTTACGTATCTTAGTCGGGGACACGCATCGTCATTGGAAACAAACAGCGCTACACAGCTTGCCGAGCACACACTGACGCCAGCTTTAAAGCGTTGTTCATTCACGATGACGTCAGCAAATATACGAATGCGGCCCCCAGCCTAACATCGTCGCTAGCTATCATTAAATAGCCCAGGGCACATATCACCGTCGTGTGTGAATATGTGTGAAGGAAGTATCTGTTGTTGATGTGTCTGTATTGGCCAGACAAATTCTCTTAATGACCCGTGCGTTTAGCGGAGGGCGCGAGCTGTCTCAAGCGGATACATTTTTTTTTCGTTCACATAGTCTTTGAATATGCGTTCGAAAACACTTTTGACTCAAAATAAGTAGCACCCATTCTTGATTTGGAAATTACGTTCATATTCTTTCAGTTGAAATTGTGCCAGACACATTTCAGTAACCACTGAGTAGTTCATCAGTACATCGGAGCAACAAGTGTGTGTGTGTGTGTGTGTGTGTGTGTGTGTGTGTGGTTTGAGGTTTTCGGGCGCTAAACAGCGTGGTCATCAGCGCCCAAACGCATAGAAATAGGAACACATGCAGTGAAGGGAAGAAGACGGACAGCGAACAAGGAGAACGGCTAAAAGACACAGACCTGACGCAGTGCCAAATCCTCACATACAGCGGCAAAACAAGAGGAGAAAAAACGCACTAAAAAGGGAAAGGAAACACAAGGAAAAGAGAACAGAAATCGAAGTGAAACAAGTAGGTGATCGTGACTGGCGGACCTCTCACCTAAAACCTGGGTGAGCCAGTCACCCAGCAGCACATTAAAATCCTCTCCCTAAAATCCGAGGCAACAAATTGGACAGGACACAAAACCGTTGGACCTTAACCACAGTCGTTGCGTCGTCTTGCAAAATAGAGGGCAAATCCGGTGGCAAGGAAACCACCGCCCTCTGGTTAGAGAATAAAAGACAGTCAAGTAAAATGTGGCGGACAGTAATCTGGACGCCACAAGCACTGCAGATTGGGGGGTCGCAACAATAAGTGAACAGATTTCAGTGAAGTAGTACACACACATACACATTCGCACCGTAACATTAATTTACCAACCAGTTTCGGATGACAAGCACCCATTTTTAAGCTACGTACAACAAAAATCTGAGGTACACGTCAAGACCTCACGAGAAATCAGGGTTCGAGTCTCGGTCCGGCACACATTTTCATTGTCGTCATTCCATTCTACAGGTTTTCCTTATTCGCAATTGCCAATTCATTTGATGTGTTTCGTAACGCCTGTGGTCGCAGTAGTGGATCTTAATCAGAGTAACGCTGGCACTGCAATATCGTATTTATCTGCCGATACCGGGCAAGTGACTTTGAAGTATAACGTCTGACCTGTACGTGAATGCACATAACTTATGTACGAATGCAGGTCGTAGACTCATGGTTGACATGTAGAAGTTGGGGGCTGGCCGTGAGTCGTCAATTGATAGGCAAATGGTTAAGCTGGCACGGTAACTCAGTGTGTCCGTTTCGAGGGTTAGCTGCCCTCGGTAGTAGTAGGAAAAAAAAAAAAGCTGTCGTCGGACGTTCGCCCCGAACAAACGCAACGATCGATTAGCGAACAAAATGAGATGGTTAGCCAATTTCTGTGGCCGCTGTTTAGTAACGGCTGTGATTGCCGCAGTGCACCGTAATCGGAGTGACACTGGCACTGTCATATCGTATATACAACCTAAGGTTGCTAATATTACTGTGATTACAATAATCTATTCATATAAGATGAGTCCGAACTCTGTTGGTAAAAGGGACCCATGGTCTCGGGTGGCTCTTATAGAGTAACTGCATACCGTTTTCATTTATTACCCCTATTTATTTTTGTTTCTATACTGCAATAAAACTATTTGCGCAAGAGCCCAAGAGCCAAAGAAACTGGAATGGGCATGCGTATTTAAACACGAAGTTGTGTAAACAGGCAGAATACGGCGTTGCGGTCGTAAACGCCTATATAAGACGACAAGTGTTCAAATTGCTCTAAGCATTATGGGACTTTACATCGGAGGTCATCAGTCCCCTAGACTTAGATCTACGTAAACCTGACTAACCTAAGCACATCACACACATCCATGGCCGAGGCAGGATTCGAACCTACGACCGCAGCAGCCGCGTGGTCCCGGACTGAAGCGCCTAGGACCCCTCGGCCACAACGGCCGGCCAGACAAAAAGTGTCTGGAGTAGTTGTTAAATCGGTTATTGCAGCTACAATGGCGGGTTATCAAGATTTAAGTGAGTTTGAACTTGGTGTTATAGTCGGCACACGAGCGATGGGCACAGCATCTCCGACGTAGCGATGAAGTGGGGATTTTCCCGTACAATTTCACAAGTGTACGGTGAATATCAGGAATCCGGTAAAACATCACATCTTCGACATCTATGCGGCCGGACAACGATCCTGCAAGAACTGGACCAACGACAACTGAAGAGAATCGTTCAACATGTCAGAAGTTACGCAAACTGCTGCAGATTTCAATGCTGGGCCAGCAACAAATGTCAGCCTGCGAACCATTCAACGAAAAGTCATCGATATGGGCTTTTGGAGAATAAGGCCCTCTAGCGCACCCTTGATGATTGCACGACACAAAGCTTTACGCCTCACCTGGGCCCGTCAACACCGATTTTGGACTGTTGATGACTGGAAACAGGTAGCCTCGTCGGACGAGTCTCGTTTAAAATTATATTGAACGCATGGGCATGTACAGGTATGGAGACAACCTCATGAATCCGTGGACCCTGCATGTCAGCAGGGGACTGTTGAAGCTGATAGTGTGGGGCGTGTGCAGTTGGAGTGATATGGGACCCCCTGATGCGTCTTGATACGACTATGACAGGTGACACGTACGTAAGCATCCAGCCTGATCACCTGCATCCATTCATGTCCATTCTGCAATCCTCTCTGCTTGTCTGTAGGTCATTGCATAGTACATCGTAAAACACAGACACTGCAAATAGTCTTACATGCCTAGACAGGCCGCAGCAATAATAATAATAATAATAATAAAATCTCACCCTGTGCGGGAATCATTGTAACTGCGACTGCAGGACGTGGACACACAGCGTGCTCGGATAGTCCAAACGATGAAGGCGACCACTCGGCTAAATCGGAAAATCTGGGTTCGGGTTACGGTCCGGCACAGATTTTCATTTGTCACTGATAAATTGTGCATATGAAGTATAATCGTATTCGCAAGTACGAATACATTTCTTACAGACGCTGACGTACACGCTTTGTGCCTACTTTGGAAACAAACTTGTTCCATTCAGCCACGGTACTTTCTGTTGACGACAGGAATGCACCTTTTACGCTTCGCCCTTAAGTTTGCATAAAATTCTGCTCAGGGTAGTTTTTCTGGCCGTCTTATTTGAACTCTAACAATGACACATAGCAGTATGGATGGATTTACTGACCAAAAGTTGGCCGATATGCACCTCTTGCATGGGTTCAGTGAATGCAATGGAAGAACGGCACAGTACGGCTCTGCTGCTCTGTTCCCGGTCTGGCAGAAGTCATGTCACATTATGTTTATATCTCAGTGTTATTGCACTACTCTCTGTTTAGCGTTGCACCTTTTGGTGATTACATGTTACAGGCTTTTTCACTGTTCTAAAGAGATTTTTGCAGAAATTGAGGTAATTTGGCAACAAACAGAATAAATTTAAATTACGCGATTGCTCTGTAATAAGCCTTGCAGACCACAGCCATTTCTACCAAAATGCTTAGATAATATCTCTGAACAACATCGAAAATTTTGCCAGTTGATTCTGTATAATACATCCGGTCAAAAACTTAGAGACAGTCGTGACGACACCACTTCGCCCCTATCTTATAAAACCGCAAACACTGACTTGGATGTGTCAAAGATATGCTAGGTCGTTCAGCGTGGAAGGAAGTTTTGCGCAGGGTAGGGAAAGGTAAATTATTTAAGCACTGAGGTTTGGAATTATTTGCTGCCAAAGTAAACAAACTTGGATCACAACTTAATGGACAATAAAAATACCGAAGAAATATCGTAGGCTGTACCGTGTCCGAATGCTATGCCATTCGCGTGGCTGCCAGACGGATATACCGTGAATTAACAAGAAAAACATTACACATTAACTACTCGTAAATTAAGAGTTAAGTACTTTGACCGTCACACGCAATATAACATTTCGGAACGTAATAAACGGCAGTGCAACTGGTCAAAATAAAAAGGGCAGAAATTTAGAAAAGCACCTACAACAAATCAATTACCAGCGATTTTGTTTTTAATGTGATGCATTCTGTGTGTAGTAGACCTAAGCTCACGATAACTTTAACATATCCTATTAAAGGGGTATTGTTTTTTGTTGTTATTATGTTTGCAAACAAACAATCATCCTCTAAGAACATTTATGTCACAAAATGCGTATGTTATGTGAAAGACTGAATAATCGATGTCAATTACAACTCACAGACAATATTCGTAAGACATAATAAGCAACCTCTATACTGAATTCTTTTAAGAGAAAAAAATACACTCGACACCTTAGGAAGCGACGATTTCCTCTTCTGGTTACTTATTCTTGTTTCTAACTCCGAGACATTAGGAGGTATGTGTCATCTTTGTGTGCAAATGTGATCTATTGAATTGTTTTATCGATAATTGCTGGTGTCCGCATTCAGTGTAAAAACCTTTTGTTGTTTCCACATTAAATTTATTCTGATGATTTCGTGTGTTCCAGGACGTGTTTTTAAAACCTGTGCACACAGTATTTGAAGGCAGGACGACTGATTACTTATCGCACCCAGTAGTTTAAGCGTTGTAATCTCAATAATTCGAACCTACAGATTTACTTTTACGAACTCCAAATTATATTCATTACTACTTTTTACTTGGAAGTCCATATAGTATTTTCTCTATCAATGAGCCTTTAAAGAATAATGATGTTCAGTAGCCCCCAGGGGCTGTTTGGTGCGGTCTAGGCATTTGATGGCAGTAGCTCAGGACAATAGAATGGTTCAAATGGCTCTGAGCACTATGGGTCTTAACTACTGAGGACATCAGTCCCCTAGAACTTAGAACTACTTAAACCTAACTAACCTAAGGACATCACACACATCCATGCCCGAGGCAGGATTCGAAGCTGCGACCGTAGCGGTCACGCGGTTCCCAACTGAAGCGCTTATAACCGCACGGCCACACCGGCCGGCAGTACAATAGAAAATTTGGTTGTATCTTGATGTGTGTCACATTATTAACCACACCGTGCCATCGCATTTGTCACATTTCTTTCCCGAGACAAACCTTTATTCATGCATTTCATAATTTCAGCAAGATTTAAATATTTCATGCCAGAAAGAAAAGATACGTTACAACATAATTATGAAATAACCAGGTAACAAGGAATGGGATGCCGAACGTTTATGCGGTATCATCGTACTGATTTTCAGCATAGTAATATTAAGGCAAGATCTGTACAACGCACGGCCGTGGCACGAGCGGACAGCGGCGTGAAACGTAAGTCAGAAGTGGAAGGCGTATATTGATCGCGGGGCCCGCGACCACGGGTATAGATAGCATCAGGACGGACGCTTCCGCGACGCGAGAACTGGCTTGGACGGGTCAGGGCCGAGTATCGATGGCGCAGGAAGCTTGAAGCCAGTGGACATCGCTTTTGAACTGGCCATTCGCACTAAATGCGCTCTACACTCCGTTCTGAAATATTCCTACACAAAGGAACATCCAGGGGTATTATGCCACTTCAGTTCTTGTGCCACTCGAAAAAGAGGATAATGGTCGCTCTGGAGCCTGCAGGTAGCGTACAACTCGTACCTGTAGGTCACATGTCCCTCCACCGCTGACGTAATTCACTGCAGCGAAGTGTTGTGTGTGTTCCACTCGGTTGTGTGGATTCGGTGAAGTAAGACGCAGGGACATAGAAGCGTGACAGAATGTCGGAAAGGAGCTATCGTGTTTGGTGTTGCACGTGACCGCACCCGTGAATGAAGTTGCCCGATCTGTTGGCGTATTAACCTTGACTGCCCATCTCGTCTACGAGAAATGGTTTGCCAACCGCAGCAGAATAAGAATAGTGGCCGTAAAAAGAAGCTAACCGACAGCGACCGACAGCGAGTATCACTTCTTCTCAAAGACAACCGGTTTCATATCCTTCAAGAGTTGCTGCAGTCAGTGAATGCAGATCCACTTCTGTCAGTTTCCGATCGAAGATTGCGTAGCCGGCCGCGGTGGTCTCGCGGTTCTAGGCACGCAGTCCGGAACCGTGCGACTGCTACGGTCGCAGGTTCGAATCCTGCCTCGGGCATGGATGTTTGTGATGTCCTTAGGTTAGTTAGGTTTAAGTAGTTCTAAGTTCTAGGGGACTAATGACCACAGCAGTTGAGTCCCATAGTGCTCAGAGCCATTTGAACCATTTGAAGATTGCGTATCTGCAAGCAACGGACACATGAGTCGAGTGCCTCGAAAAAGGCCTTTGCTCACAACGGCAAATAAAGCAATGGCTGAAACGACTGGGGGCGTACAGTTTTAGTCTATTGTGTGCTTTGCTTTGAAGTTTTAGTTTTCGACCGACTTTTAGTCCAAGATTTTTAGTGTTTTAGTCAGATGAATTGGACGGTTGTGGATTGTCATGTAAAAATGTCTGTCCAGCAGGAGTTCAGACGCCTCCATCTACAAGTTTTTTTTTTTGTTTTTTGGCGGGGATATAAAAATAAGTTCTCTCCTAAAAATGAACGTGATAGCCATTCTTTTTGTAAAACAGTAAAGCGAGCGCTCATAACCGATTACGATTGTTTTTATTCTCCTTTTCCGCTAACTGCTTTCATTTCGCTTTTTCTCTGCTCTTGTACAGAGTGTTTGGGTTAAACAATAATAATATTAAATGTAATAAATGAGAAGTAATTGACATATTTATAGACGGTATGTTTCCACGAGTATTGTAACTTGGGGAGCTTTCAAAAACATAAATGATGTGGTGTGATGGTGTGTGGCTCTCGACTACGTACCCTCAGACTCAGAGTTGAAATATTGAAAGTTTTGGCTGGTTTCGTTGTCTATGGGCTGGGATAGGTAATGGCCGAATTACAAGCAAAATACTGCTGAGTCTACAGTATACAATGTGAATATACACATGAGGTTCCTTTGACTCGGCAATTGCGAATTTTGAACGTAATACAGACATTTATAAATTAAAGACTGCAATTAAATAAATTCTGCAGGTACAATTTTAACGACTTTAACTGATGAGTACGATAGCAGAAGTACCTTTAAGAATGTCCGTTATTACTGTAAAACACTTATTGGTGTCGATGGTCCAGCAGTTAAATAAAATGTAAGTTGAATAACCGAGAAACAATAGATTCCTACTTCACGTAATTAGCTATGAACAACAACACAGCTCGCGAGATATTCACTTCTAAACGCATACTACGTCTTCACTGCAGAAGCCACGCAAATCTCACAAGTGCACAATCGGCACTACGAAATATTTCTATCTCCGGCGCCCACACGCAAACTGCTCCACTCTCCAAGACTTTCCCGCGACTGTGCGTCCGTCGCGCCGTACTGTCATCTCCCGTACTGTTCTCCCACTTCCATCCAGTCTCCCCATTCACGAGCGTTGTGACTGGCTAGAGCGCTCCCGCCCTGTCTTCAAGTCAACGCAGACTCACAAACATAATGAAACACATTCGAAATACTGGATTTACATTTAAATAACTTGAAATTAAATAAATATTCCTATGACTGGACCATAAACATGCTCTAACACGCATTATTAAAGACATAAACAAATTAAATAAACATATATAAAAGGAATAGAAACAAAATTAAGCCAATAGCCTAATGTCTCTGTGCTTTCTAAACCACAGTAAATAATTGACCAGTTTTTTCACGAATAGTGTATATCGGATATAAACAAAGACGTAGATGAATAAATAAATTTATAAGCATGCTGCTACCGGTTTTTTCGTCTAACTGTGGAGTAGGCTACTTATGGCCTGACGCGATCGATAGTAATCGGCCACTTTTACCTCCAATAACTCATGTACAATTCAAGTTCTTTGCCTGTAATTTATGTCAGTTCAGGTTTACACTAATAGCTTTCTAAAGACACATAGATCAAGAAAATCGGATGAACCGTTTAGATTTTGGAAATTCGTTTCTGGGTGTTACTTATATAATGTATTGTCAGATACTAAACTTTAAATTAATAAAGATATTGAAAATCTGATTACACCATCAGAATCGTCGTGCAAATAATGGTAATGTACATGTTTCTTTTTGAGGTATCATGATTCCTCTGGCTACTATTAATTTCTATATAAACTGTAAAATGTCTGCCATTAAGGGTTCACAGAGGCCTCCGCCTTTGGCACTCCCGGCATGTCTCCTTCATTGACACAGCATCACCATGAATTCCCAGCCGTGCGGTCCCTGGACCACGTCGTCCGGCCATTGTGCGGCATCACTCGGTTGCTAACGAGCGGCAGCTTGCCGAGCGGCCCGAGCGGTGGCCGCCAACTCTGAACTTAGAATATCTTCAGGGCGCCACAACTCGCCCGTTACCTCACAAACTCAAAATGGTTTTTTTTTACCCACCTCATACACTGGGGTGGCAAAACTCATGGGATACCTCTTACTACAGCGTCGGACCTCCTTTTTCCGGCGCAGTGCAGCAACTGGACGTG
This sequence comes from Schistocerca nitens, assembly GCF_023898315.1. NCBI lineage: Eukaryota > Metazoa > Arthropoda > Insecta > Orthoptera > Acrididae > Schistocerca > Schistocerca nitens. Next base: position 304,048,405 of record NC_064621.1, on the reverse strand, counting down.
CATAGACTCAACAAGTTGTTGAAAGTCCCTTGTAGAGATATTGAGCAATGCTGCCTCTATAGTCGTCACTGCGAAAGTGTTGCTGGTGCAGGATTGTGTACATGAACTGACGATTATGTCCAACAAATGTTTGATGAGATTAACGTCGGCCGATCCGGGTAGCCAGAACATTCGCTCGAATTATCCGCAATGCTCTTCAAACCAATCGCGAACAACTGTGCCCTGGTGATATGGCACACTGTCATGCCTAAAAATTCCATCATGGTATGGGAACACGAAGCACGTGAATGGCTGCAAATGATTTCCAGGTAGCCGAACATTACCATTTTCAGTCAATGATCAGCTCAGAGAACCCAGTCCATTGCATGTGAAGGTAGCCCACTCCATTATGGAGTCACTAACATCTTGCACAGTGCGTTGTCCATGGCCTCGTGGGGTCTGCGCTGTACTCGAACCTTACGATCAGGTCTTACCAACTGACATCGGGACTCACTAGACCAAGGTTTTCCAGTCGTTTAGGGTCCAACCCAAATGGTCACGAGTCCATGAGAGACGCTGCAGACGATGTCGTGCTGTTAGAAAAGGCACTCTCGCAGGGAGTCTTCCGCCACTGCCCATAAATGCCAAATTTCGCCGCGCTGTCGGCACACTCTAACACTGTGGACTGCGGAATATTGAATTCCCTAACGATTTCTGAAATGTGATATCCCAGGCGTCTATCTCCAAGTACTATCGCGATTTCAAAGCCGTGCGTCCATAATCACGTCGGAAATCTTTTGCACATGAATCCCTGGAGTACAAGTGATACCTCCGCCAATGCACTGCACTTTCAGACCTTATGTATGTGATACTACTGCCATTTGTATATTTGTATATCGCGATCCAGTGGATTTTGTTACTTCAGTGTACACGTGGATATGTGCACCACTTGTGGCGCGACAGACGTCTAATCTGTATTCCACTTCTCTCCAATATTTTGCAGCTTTTCAGGAGTCACATTTGCGATTGCTGCAGGAGTGTGATAGCGTAGAACTGGTAGATCATGAATTGGTGTCTGGTACACTTGTTTCTTGAAACAAAACCCACAGAAAAAAATTATCAAGTGGCTTAATGCCTGGGAGAACTCATGATTCAAGAAATTCGCCACAATGTTCACAAACTGGTATGGTGCACCATACTGTTGAAAAATCACGTCCCGAGGAAGTTTAGACATAGCATACAGCTCCAACATGTCCACCTATGTTGCTGCATTAAATGTAGGCTCCGCGAAGAAGAGTGGGCCTATAACCCTGTCCTTCAACAATCCATTCCACTTTCGGAGAGTGCCTTTCACACTCTTGTCACTACGTGCAGAAGAGACCCAGTTTTGTTAGAATTGTCTCCGCGAATGCCTACCATCGTGACGTGTCCCCAGCCTTGATTTTGTGACGAGGCTGCAGCTTCTACGAACGTAGGCATAACCTTTCATGAACAACATCACGTATCGTCGAACGAGGTAACTGCCTACTTGCCTGTCAGATTGTCTTAGGAGCGCTCCGCTGGTAGGACGTATGGATTAATTTTACAGTGGCCTCTGGAACTGCGTGCTTGCAGTGGTGGCCCAACACCGAAAGCAAGCTCCCAGTTTACCCTTTTATTGATTGTTACGTAAGTGGGAACATCGTGAGTTGGTCGCAGTCCATACTCGACCCGAAAACGACATTGGGCCAGTGTAACAGACTTCAAGCTCCGCGAGAGAAAGAACTTTTCTGGAATCCATATGGATACTGAAGCGCATTTACGGGAACGGAGCAGTTACGCGCATGCTCACATTGTACCAACTGTAGCAAGCAAACAAAGAAAACATTTTGGGTTACGATAATTGTAGAAGCAAACTCTGAATTGCGTTTCAAGTTATTACATTTTATGTTATTATATCTTGAACCTGGTCATCCTTTATTAGACCGTCTCTTTCCATTCCTCTGTCTCTTCTCTCTCTTCCCTCAGGTTCGTTGCTCCCATATAACATCATCGTCCCCTTCCCTCCCCGCAAATTTGCTGATTTTAAAATGAAACACTTTTCTTTGCGACGATCGAATGTGGCTGAGGGATAGTAGAGAAACACGATTAGTTCAAAACCTGACGTGTTGCCTACACGAAACCATGCCTCTTTTACTAAGTAATATTAATGTCCTTAGTCTGTCAATGTAAATGAAATCCACTATTGAAGAGATGTGACGTTACATTATGGGTTTAAAACAATAACGCAAGTATTACAGTTAGAAAGTATGTGTATGTCTTGAGACTGCGTAAATCACGACGTGCAAATTTAAGTAACAGCACAGCGACTCCCAACAAACTTTACACATAATTCCAAACAATTTTGAAACGTTTTTCGCTGACACCGCAAAATAATGAAAGGAAAAATGTTCATGGTTTTCTAGATTTCGCTGTCCATGAAATTAAATTTTAGCAGTGAGCACGACGCTTTTATTTGCAACTTTTATCCTACATGCTCTATTCGCAACACATTTTCGCAGAAACTATCCCGGTACACCACTGAATGTACATGCAAAATTATATCGTTGCAAGACATATAATTCAGGAGAAATAACGTCATAAACACTGAGATGCCTGAAAAAATACCTTCTCGTAAAACGAAGCGCAAATTACACACCCTATATTCATCCTGTATTCGACAATGAAAGCAATTCCAAGAAACTTAAACATAATTTGACACCGTTAGCAAACTTTTTCTGGCTTACGTGCGTAACGTGAAATATTTATTTGACGCATTAACTTATTTTTAAAGTAATCGGAAGCTATTCATAATAATGGATGGTGGTGAGGTGGGTGGGGGTGGGGGTGGCTTACTGGATGCTGGATGTTGAATGAAACAGCAAGGTACGCTTAACTCCGAATGTTCACGAGAGCCAGCGATGTGTAAGTTGTACTATTGATTAGTCCTTACTGTTGACAACAGTAGTAGCACTTACAACCACAGCCTACATCAACTCTAAAGTTATAATGTTACTTAAAATCCGTCTTGATTGCAAATTTTTTATTCATATGACCGGTTTCGGTTCATTCAGAACCATCTTCAGATCTGTAAAAATAATGATACTAATTTACTGTTTCACGGAAGCAAATCTGTTTCATCCTATCTAATCAACATCAAATGTACCAGAACGTACCTGATATTTCAGTTACAGGAGTAACCCGCCCAAATCCAGCAACTTTCACATGCTACGTCACATAAAATTGGTTGGCAGAGTGCACGTCATTTATATTAATTATCACACTATTACCGACAGGTGGCGTCTGGTACATTTGTTACATTCCATTTGCACATACTGTATTCAGTAGATCTTTTTTTGTATTAAAAATACTTAATTAAAATATGTAGATGTCAAGGTTAAAATCTGTACTTGTCAAAATTAAAAAACAGTAAAATTATCATTTTTATACGATCTAAAAAGCATAGGGCGATTTATATATCTATGGTGCTGGTGTGAACTTGTTTTCCTCTACGGTCTGCTTCCGTGGTTCCCGCCATTTCGGTGTTGTGCCGCGGTCCGCTCAGTCGTCTGATATCCATCGCCGCGGGCAAGAGGGCCGCACAGGAGGGCCCCGTCAACGACACCAGGCGCTGCACGCGTCTTCCGGCTTCTCCACCGCGCACCATCTCTCATCCCTCGGCCTGGATCTCCACACGCAACAGTTGTCATCTTAGTAGGTCGTCATAAATGCTAAAATAGGCGTTATGATTGAATTCGCTTTGCTCGTTGAGGATTAAATCCGGATCTTTATTTTTGTGAGTGTATATTTCAATCTCTTCCGAAATGTTAAGAAACCGTCCCTTATGAGCTCTATGCAGGATGTCTAAATTGTGTTCAATGTTCGTGACTGAGTGCTTTGTCGCAGCCGTATGCGCCCCAAAAGCGGTTTTGTTTTGAGAGTAGGTGTGCTCCCTCAATCTGGTTTCAAAGTTCCTACCAGTCTGCCCTATATATTGTTTACAGCAGTCACTACATTTGATCTTATATACACCTGAATCCTGAAATTTATTCCTACTATTACATATTCTATGCCGGAGCTTCAATTTTAACGTGTTATTTGTTCGGAACCCTATTTTAACGTCGGATTTACGAAAGCATCTTTCAATTTTGTCTGTAATTCTTCCATTGTAAGTGAGAGCTACATATTTTTTCTTGTTGTTCCTCTTAACTGCTACTTGACTTCCTTCTATTTGTTCCATTTGCCTCTTCTTTATCTTCCTATAAATATTCATCACCTGCTTACACGTATATCCGTTCGCTACGGCCACTTGTTTTAAAATACTTAACTCCTTTTCTACTTCCTGTTGGCTTAGTGGCAATCTTAGTAGCCTGTATACCATCGAAGTACAATATGCCCATTTGTATCGCGGTGGGTGACAAGAGCGCTCATTGATAACTAGATCTGTACACGTAGGTTTTCTGAATATGCTAAATTCATGCTTCCCATCTTTCTTTATTAGTGTTAAATCTAAGTAATCTGTACGGTTGTTTTCTTCAAATTCCATGGTGAATCTAATTTTTGGGTGTTGAGAGCTCATTTTTTGTGCTAAGTTTTCGATATCATTTTTATTTCCTTTGTATAATAAAATGGAGTCGTCAACATATCTCCTGTAATATACAATTTTCTCAGTGATATTAGGATTTTCATCAAGGAACTTGTTTTCTAAGTGATTTACAAAAATGTCAGCCAGCGTCCCAGCTAAGCTGTTCCCCATTGCCAGCCCGTCTTTCTGTTGATAAATTTTACCATTGAAAGTAAAGTAATTGAACGACAAGACTTGTTCCAACATTTCCACTAGTTCAATCACTTCCCCCAGTGCCAATTTATCATGAGTGAGGAGATTGTTCTTAATGATCTCAATCGTTTCTTTTACGGGAGTGTTTGTGTACAGATTGGTGATATCCAATGAAGCTAGTGACGCATTCTGAGGTATAAGTACGTCTTTAATTTGCTCGGCAAATTCGTAGCTGTTGCTAATGTTGAAAGTCCGACGATATGTATATGCCGCCTTCAATCTGTTATTTAGCTCTTTATTTAATTTATAACTTGGGCTGCTGGTGTTATTAACGATTGGGCGAATCGATTTTTCAACTTTATGGAGCTTTATTTGTGACCGTAATTCGGGAATTCGCGGATTCATTACTTTCAGTTTAAACTTTTCCTCCTCTGTGAATAGAAACACACTAACCTATTTGTTTCCTTATTTCTGTTTGAAATTTCTTGGTTGGATCTTTCTTGACTTCTACTATTCCGTTTTCCATAAAGAACTTTTCAGTTTTCTCTGTATAGTCTGTATCATGTATTAAAACCATAGTGCCGCCCTTATCTGCCTTTGTGACGATAGCCTTACGTGATTCTAACTTCTTATTCAAGCCCTTAAGAGTTAGTAGTTCGTTTCTGTTCTTGTGAGTAGAGTGAATTTCATCTATAATCGACTTCTTTACTTTAACTGCCGTGTTTGTCTGTTCGTATCTATTCATAATTGCGATATCACGTGCAATTTTAACTTCAGCGACAGTCTTTTTTATTGTATTTGAGTTAATTGCGGATTTAGGTTATATTGCAGCCCTTTATTTAAAAGATTCCGCTCATCCTTTGTTAATTCTATCTCAGTTAAGTTCACGACCCTCTCACATCGTAAGGTATTAGAGGTATAGGTACAATACTGAGATTCTTGGTACCTTAATATGTACCACATCCAGTCTGAAAGTTGTTTTCTCTGTACGTCTAACAGTCTTCCGCAAACACATAACATGATTTACTACCTGACTTCTCCGCACAGTCGTAATTGCACCGCGAAGTGCACTACGCCTGTCAGTATAGACTATTCTTTTGCTTTCAACACCTGACCTGTTGCCCAGGAGAAAATAAACTTAAACGGTTTACTTCTGTCACTCGTACCTTAAGTCACTTACCAACCTAAAAGACATACTATACGTAACAGCTGTAATTATTTGTCTTCAGATGTAGTAGATACCCATGTAGTGTTCAGTACACTGTCCTCAGTCATCACTATAGATATCTGCACTTACAGTCCTAACATCCTGAATAATCCCTACGGCAAGAGCAGATCTCTGATGGAGTAGGTTGGCTGCTTCACGCATCTACCACTACAGATCTCGTAACGCAATTTTGTTTCTGTTTCTGTGTTCTGTGGTAAAGTCTTAGTCTTACTGCAGGGTTAGACTGCTATGGCTTTCAGTCAGTGTTACGGCAGCCGTTTAAACTTCTGGATTAAAAGCTGGCAAAGACTCTGATATCTGGCAATTACCATCTATTACCGTACGATCGATATCCACACCAAACTCCGCAAGCCACCTAATGGTGTGTGTAGGAGGGTACTTTCGGAACCAATACCAGATTCATTCAACCCTGTTCCACTAGCGAATAGTGCGTGGAAAGAATGATTTTCAGTAAGCCTCTGTATTGGCTCTAATTCCTCGAATTTTCTCCTCGTGGTCAATACGAGAGATGTATGCGAGGGGCAGTAATATGTCGTCTGATTCCTGTCCCGAAATTTCAATAATAAATCTCTCCGTGATGCACAACATCTCTCTTGTAACGTCTGTAAGTGGAGTTTGTTTAGCATCTCCGTAACGCTCTCTCGCCAGCTAAATGATCCCGTGACGAAACGCGAAGCTCTTCGTTGGATCTTCTCTATCTCCTCTATCAGTCCTACCTGATAGGGATCCCAGATAGATGAACAATACTCAAGAATCTGGCGAACAAGCGCCTTATAAGCCACTTCTTCCGATGAATCTGAGTCTTGTCTGATTTTCCAACCATCTGGTTTATATGGCCATTCCACTTAAGGTCGCTCTGGATAGTTACGCCTAGATATTTTACAGCAGACGCTGTCTCCAGCTGTTTGTCATCAATAGCGTAGCTGTACACTAGTGGATTTCTTTCCCTATGTATGGGCAATATGATACATTTATTTACGTTCAGGATCAACTGCCAGAGTCTGCACCATTCATCAATTCTCTGCAGGTCGTTCTGCAAATTCTTATTATCTTCTGGCGTTCCTACTTTGGTATAAACAACTGCATTATCTGCGAATAGCCTTAAAGAACGTCCGACACTATAGATAATTTATATATATTGTGAACAGCAACAGTCCTATCACACGTTCCTGTGGTACTCCGGATATTACCTTTACAGCGTCGATTTCATTCCGTTAAGAGCGACATTCTCTGCCTCGTGATGACTGGGTGTTGTGTGATGTCCTTAGGTTAGTTACGTTTAAGTAGTTCTATGTTCTAGGGGACTGATGACCATAGATGTTAAGTCACATAGTGCTCAGAGCCATTTGAACCATTTTAAGAGCGACATGTTGAGTTCTATCTGCAAGAAAGTCTTGAAGCCAATCGCAAGTCTGCTCCGATACTCCGTAAGCTCGCACTTATTTCATTAAACGGCAATGCGGGATGGTGTCAAATGCCTTACTAAAATCAAGGAGCACGTCATCAACCTGAGCGCCGTTGTCCACTGCGATGTGGATCTCATGGAGGAACAGAGCGAGTTGAGTTTCGCAGCATCTCTGTTTGTGGAATGCATGTTGATTTTTATAGAGGAGCTGTTCATTTTCCAAGAACGTCATAATTCTTGAGCATGAAACATGTTTCTTAATTCTACAACAGGTTGACGTCAAAGATATAGGTCTATAATTGATTGCATCTGTCTTACGGCCTTTCTTAAAAACGGGAATGACCTGCGCTTTCTTCCAGTCGTTAGCTACCTTTCGTTGCTCAAGCGATCTACGATAAATTACTGTTAAAAGCGGAGCAAGCTCTTTCGCATGATCTTTATAGTATTTTATCGGTATCTCATCCGGTCCTGACGCCTTTTCACTACTAAGTGATTGTAGCTGCTTTTCAATTCAACGATCGGTTATCTCAATATCTGCCATTTCGACGTTCGTACGACGATTGAAAGGAGGGACATTGTTACGATCTTCCGCGGTGAAACAACTTCGGAAGACTGAATTCAGTACTTCGGCCTTCTCTCGGTTATCTTCCGTTTCCGTGCCGGTGTGGTCGTTGAGAGAATGAGTAGATGATTTTCACCCACTTACTGATATTACATACGACCAAAACTCTTAGGGTTTTTACTCAGATCGGTTGACAACGTCTTCCGTTCGAAATCATTGAAGGCTTCTCTCATTGCTCTCTTTGCACTTATTTTCGCTCCGTTCAGCTTTTGTTTGTCAGCTAGGTTTCTACTTTTCTTGAATCTGAGATGAAGTGCTCTTTGTTTGCGTAGCGCTTTCTAACACGTCTATTAAACCATGGTGGATATTTCCCATCCTTTAAAACCTTACTCGGAACGTACTTGTCTAAAGAATATTGAACGATGGCTTTGAATTTTTTTCCGTTTGTTCTCCACATCTTCGTCCTAATCACCGAATATTTGCTGTCTGCTGAGATATTCTGAAATTTGTACCCTGTCACCCTTCCTGAGCAGATATATCTTCCTACCTTTCATAACATTTTTTGTAGGCCCGTCGTCATATGTGCCGTCACAGCCTTATGATCACTGATACCTTTCTCTACGTTACTCTCACGAGCTGGTTCTCTATCTATCTGCTCAAGGTAATTTTCGGACAAGACATCCGGAACAATGCCACACGATTCCCTGTCTCTGGCATCAGTTTTGATAGCAATGACACTCCCAATCTATACCTTGCAAGTTGAAGTCACCCCCTATTACAACGCCATGATCACGAAAATTACCAATGATATTCTGCAAGCGATGTCTGAAGCGCTCTACAACTACAGATCCTGACCCAGGTGGTCTATAAAAGCATTCGATCACCGTTTTTGACCGTTCTTTGATACTCAGTTTCACCCAGATTAATTCAAATTCAGAATCCGTGATAAGCTCACTAGATTTTATAGAATTTTTTACTGCGATAAGCACACCTATCCTTACGATAAACATTCCAGTCTGAACTTAGGATTTCGTTGTCATTGACATCTGGCGTCAACCAGCTTTCTGTTTCCAGTACTATCTGTGCATTATAACCTTCAATAAGAGATACTAATTCTGGGTCCTTTCTTTGGATGCTCCTGCAGTTTAATAAAATCATATTAATCTTTATCTCAGATCTGCGAGGACCAAGATTCTCTGAGGTCGCTGTGGCTGATTTAACAGGCAAATCGTGTTTGCTCCCAAGGGAAGGGTCCTCTAACCTGAAAAATCCCTATATGCATGCCACACGTACTCCGCTACCCTAGTAGCCGCTTGCAGAGCCGTCTGAACCTCTGGTTTAGACTTTATACTCACGTCTAGGTTCTACTTTGTGTTTCTTTTTTCCACCATTTATTCAACAACAATTTTCAGGAAGGACTCTTCATGCGATGCTGCTACAGTAGCAGGTTCGAATCCTTTCTCGGGCATGGATGTGTGTGATGTCCTTAGATTAGTTGGGTTTAAGTAGTTCTAAGTCTAGGGGACTGATGACCTCAGATGTTAAGTCCCACAGTGCTTCAAGCCATTTGAACCATTTTTGAACAGGTAATGTTCTTCAGGCATCCGTCAAATCCTAAACCTTCCATCGGATTGCAAAAGGGCACAGCGTGATTCCTCACTCCAAAACAGCCGTTTCCAGTCATCGATTGCCCAGCAGCGTCGCTGTTTGCACCACCATAAGCATCGCTTCACTATAGAAGTATGTCGTTTGTAAAGATATGTTTCGCTATTGCACACCATTCGTTTTAACGTCCTACGCGCAGCCATTGTGCTTGATGGAGTGTTGGCAGCACTTTGGAGATTACAAGTGATTCCTTCCGCTGATTTAACTCGATTTTTTATTCAGTTTCCCTCCACAATGCTCGATGCGTCAGTACATGAGGTCTTCGTGGTCTTGGTTTAGCTGTGGTTGTTCCTTCGCGGTTTTACTTTAAATTCAAGTGGTCATTAGCTTTAGATGGGTTGAAATGTCCCTGGTTGGTTGGTTGGTTGTTTGGGGAAGGAGACCAGACAGCGTGGTCATCGGTCTCATCGGATTAGGGAAGGATGGGGAAGGAAGTCGGCCGTGCCCTTTCAGAGGAACCATCCCGGCATTGGCCTGGAGTGATTTAGGGAAATCACGGAAAACCTAAATCAGGATGGCCGGACCCGGGATTGAACCGTCGTCCTCCCGAATGCGAGTCCAGTATCTAACCACTGCGCCACCTCGCTCGGTGAAATGTCCCTGATGCATTCGTTACTCAGGTGACATCCAGTGATTGTCTGCGCTCGAAGTCATGCTGAAGTCTGGTACATCTTGGCGAAAGATTGGTGACATGTGTTGTAACCGCAACAGGAATGGTGCGGGTTTGCCGCTAATGAAAACGTGGTGGGACAGAACGGGAGCGCCCCGTCAACAAACAAGACGGACGAATGGGAATGGAAGGACAAGCACGACGACAGACAACCGAGCAAGACACTAAGATCAACAACAAAGTATTAACCAATGGGGTCACAAGAGATAACCTCACTAAAACAAAACAACGTCCACTCGTAAACGGGAAGTAAACACACGCAATGTAAACACGATATCTGTCAGCGAGATATCAATCGAAAAAAATGTTCAAATGTGTGTGAAATCTTATGGGACTTAACTGCTAAGGTCATCAGTCCCTAAGCTGACACACTACTTAACCTAAATTATCCTATGGACAAATACACACACCCATGCCCGAGGGAGGACTCGAACCTCCGCTGGGACCAGCCGCACAGTCCATGACTGCAGCGGATATCAATCGACTCAATACGAATACCATACTACCTTGATGAGTGAGAGGTAGCTGCCTAAATCCACGACGGAGTACGTCGCTATTGGCCGCTGGGACCACGTGCTCCACAGTGGTGCCCTCACATTAGACTCGGGGCCAGGAGCGTGCGCAGCCACGGCTTAACGGCACGACTGCTGCAGAAACCTCTAGTGGTCATCGAGTTCCATGCCGTCTGGCGCGGATTCTAACCCCGCGGCGCACGGTACCGGGACATGTATCCATTAATATCGGAAAAAACGTAGGAATAGCAACTTCATTTCGCAAATATGAGAGTAGATTTTCTACGAAGGGACCAACGAAAGTAAAATTGAAAAACATGATGAATTTGGTGCATTACTTTTAATGAGCACTGGACGAGATCTTGGGGAAAACGAAAAAACAAATAGCCAGTACCAACTGCCTCATTGACACATTACCAACTCTACGTTCCGGCCCTGACCACCGTGTAAAGCCAACGATCCGCCATGTCTTCAGCTCACTCAATTATTTGGATCCGATACGGAGAGGCATGTGGTTAGCATAGCACTCTCCCAACCGTTGTTACCATTCCAGACCATGAGCAGCTACTATTCAGTTGGCATCGTGAAGTGCAGTCCGCCTACCAAGGAAACATTTGTGGCCATACAGGGAATAGCGTCCGCGTACTCCACTCAGCCAAGGACGAGGACCCGTAGACACATTATTCCTTGGCTTTATAAAAATCTACAAAATCGCTGAAATTTTATTTGTTTGGATATTAATTAATCATTAACAGTAGCAGAGGGACATTTTTCAATCTAAAACTTAAATTAGGTGTTAAACTTCTTTGGAGCTATTGCCTGAGACAGTATCTGTTCATAAAAAAATGGGCACCACTGTTTCATACGCTATGCTTCTCCTCTCTCCAGAAGTTATGAACTTCGCCTTAAGTTTTTTAAGCTCTCTTTCATTTTCTCATACAAATATTAATATTTTGAGTTACTCGAAACAAGTATGTGTAGGATGAAATTTTAAACATGCTGCGTCGGAACCGTGTTACCAGCAGATAATCGATATGCTGCATGCACTGCAGCTGACTCGAAACGGCGTCGTATATCTCGCTGCAGGAAAAACCTAGCGCCAGTCGGAGGGCGTGTCGTGGGTTTAATTAAGCTGCCGTCCATTGACTTAATGGCGGCTCACGCAGTGCATGCCAAACAGCTTGCTGTCCCGAAAAACTGACTCCACCAGACAACTGCGGCGGAAAGAAGCTGTGAACTAGAGAGAAAATGCCGAGGGTAACGCCTCTTTTACAGAAGGCGTTTGTCAGATCTTGAACACTGTTCTGTCAGAGAAGAAACAATACAATACCGTAGCAGCTACATTAGTGAATTAATTACCATCATTTTCCCTTAGCACCCAATGTAGATACATCGACAAAAATAAAGGAATTTGCTATATCCATGCTGGTTTGAGAACCAGGCAGCTGGTTTTGTGAATATTACGGAAGAAAAAATTGCAACCAGACACATTTATTAATGAATGATTTGTTTCATCGTAACTAGTTTCGGGAAAGAGCTCAACGTCAGACGACAGCATAGCCACTGAATACGGAAAAGTGGATCCACTAAAGCTAAAAGATTTAAATAAGTCAACTTTTCTTATGTATATGATCCGACATGGCGCCACAGAAGAGCGCTCAACACAACTTGTAAATATTAAATTTTGCTGAGAAAGGAGTGCAGATGAGTGTCGGAAGAAATAGAAAAATAAAGCCACCTTCGCAATAAACTTGACCGAATCTTGAATGATCAAACAGAGCAAGGAAACCAAATTCCATCTCCAGCAATGACAATACTGAGCATCAATGGACTAAGTTCAAAGGCACTGTTCAATACGCTCGTGCTGAGAAAGTTTTGAAGGAGTGAAAAGACGCGCCGTCGTTCGACAGCTACGTTAGACAACAACGAAAGCAACGAGAGTTTCACTGCAACATTCACGCGTGAATCGTTCAAGAATTCTAAAGTGAACCGACTGGTCAGAAAGTCTGAATAAGGTTTTGTCTTATGTTAAGTCAGTAAACATATCGGAGCCATCTGTCTAGACTCTCTGTCACCATAATAGCATTAACACGGAGAACGACACAGAAAAGGTCGAAACACTAAACAGCTTTTTTCAAAAATGTTTCACTGAGGAAGATCGCACTGTAGTGCCTCCTTTAAATCGTCGCACGAACAACAAAATGGCTGACATCGGAATGAACGGCCGTGGGATAGAAATTTAAGCAAAATCGCTCAACAGGAGGCAGACCGGTGGACCTAATGGGATACCAGTACGATTCTACATACAGTATGCGAAACAATTTGCCCCTCTAGCAGAGGAGCAGTGCACCTAGTTCTTCGGAGGAGCGAAGTGTTCTAGATGATTGGAAAACAGCACAGGACATCTCCGTTTTCAGAAAGAATGTATGTACAACAGACGCACAAATTTATAGGTCTGTTTCTCTGACGTCGGTCAATTGTAGAATTTTGGAACACGTTTATACTCACGTATTTACGACATTTCTGGAGGCTGAAAATCTTCTCCCAAGGAACCAACATCGGTTCCGAGAACAATGGTCTTGTTAAACTCATCTCGCTCTTTTCGTTCATGAAATCCAGAAAGCAGTAAGTACACGCTCCTAGGTAGCTGCCATGTTGCTTGGCTTCGGAAAGGCATTCGATACAGTTACGGACTGCCGCATAATGATCAAAACACGAGCGTACGGGATAGCTGACCAACTGCGTGACTGAACTGAAGATTTTCTAGAAAACAGAAGCCAGCATGTCATTCTCAATGTAAAGAACTCTTCACGCGTATAAGTAACTTCGAGCGTGTCACAAAGGAGTGTTATAGGAACTGTACGTGTAAATGACCTAGTAGATAAAATCAGAGGTTCCATGAGACTTCCCGCGGATGACTCTGTTTTATACAGGTAAGTCGTAACGCTAGAAAATTGTAACGAAATGCAGGAAGATGTGCAGTGGATCGACGCTTGGTGCCGGGAGAGACAATTACGCCGTTACATATACAAATGTAACGTTTTACAAATACATAGACAGAAAGACTCATTACCGTATGATTACAGGATTGCAGGAGACAATCACTGGAAGCAGTTACACCCATAAAATATGTAGGAATATACGTACGGAACGATATAAGTGAAACGACCACATGAAATTAATCGCTGGTAATGCAGGTACCAGACTGAGATTCGTTGGAAGAATCCGTAGTATATTTAGTCTATCAAAAAAGGAAGCAGTTTAGAAAACATTCCTTCGACTAACTTAATACTGCTCGACCCGATCCGTCCCCCATCCCCTATGAACCATGACCTGTACCTCAGCGATACAGAAAGCCGTACCGTATGTTAAGCCACAATGGAAGGTTATCTGTTGAGAGGCCAGACAAACATATGGTTCCTGAAGAGGGGCAGCAGCGTTTTCAATAGTTGCAGGGGCAACAGTCTGGGTGACTGACTGATCTGGCCTTGTAACATCAAGTAAAACGGCCTCGCTGTGATGGTACTGTGGAACATCTGAAAGCAAAGGGAAACTACTGCCGTAATTTTTTCCGACGGGATGCTGCTCTACTCTACTGTTAAATTATGATGGCGTCCTCTTTGGCAAAATATTCCGGAGGTAAAATAGTCCCTTAGTCAAATCTCCGGGCGGGGACGTCTTTATCAGGAGAAACAAAACTGGCGTTCTACGGATCGGAGTGTGAAATGTTAGATCTCTTGATAGAGCAGGTAGGCTAGGAAGTTTAAAAACAGTAGTGGGTAAATTAAAGCTAAGGTTGAGGATATGTACGAAGAAATTATTCATATAGTTAAAGAAGACGAAAATTTAATTGTGACAAGGAACTGGTATTCGATAGTAGGAAAAGAAGGAAAGATAGTGGGTGAATATGGATTGTGGGAAAGGAATAAAAGAGTAAGCCGCATGGCAGAATCTTGCACGTAGAATAATTTAATCATCGCTAACACTTGGTTTAATAATCATAAAAGAAGATTGTATACGTCGAAGAGACCTGGAGACACCACTAGGTTTCAGATTGATTATGTAATGGCCAGACAGAGATCTAGCCAGATTTTAAATTTTAAGACGTTTCCTGGCGCACTCTGACCACATTTTAGCGGTTGTGAACTGCAGAATAAAACTGGGGATGTTCCGGCGTAACGACAAGCGCCTGCACGAAGATGAAGAACGCAAGAGCAGAGAAGGCTGTGAGACGACGTCAGCCAATAGTTCGCTGACTAGGACTGCCCAACGACAGGAGTGGCCTCTAGCCGAAGAGAATATAAGCGCCGTTTCTGCCAGCCTCAGCGAAGAGTAGACGACGTGCACTAGCAGAGGCAACACAAGACCCGGACTAGAAACCACGCACTAGAAGAGAGGCACTAGAACAGTCGTTATTAGTGGTCCACATCCATTACTTGCGTGGACATTCTACATAGCGAAAGACACAGATTATTTGCGTGTCGCCAATAGCTTGTGACACGACGTTGTAAACTAAAGTTAAGCATTGTCAATCTACTTTATGGTAATAAAACCCATTAATGTGATTTTCTTGAATTGTTGTATATCTATGCGAGAAAGCAGCGTCCTTTAGATACCCTATAAGATACGAGTGGGCAGAACTCCACAGAAGAAATTGTAAAAAGGTAGGAAATTAAGGAGTAGGACCTGGATAAGTTGAAAGAACCAGAGGTTATTGAGAGTTTCAGAGGGAGTCTTAGGCAACGATTGACAAGAATGCGGGAAAGAAATGCAGGAGAAGAAGAATGGGTAGCTTTGAGAGATGAAACAGTGAAAGAAACAGAGGGTCAAATAGGTAAAAAGGCAAGGCATAGAAGAAATCCTTGGATAACACAAGAGATATTGAATTTCATTGATGAAAGGAGAAAATTTAAAAATGCAGCAAATGAAGCATGCCAAAGGGAATACAAACTTTTGAAAAATGAGACTGACAAGAAGTGCTAAATGGCTAAGCAGGAATGGATAGAGGACAAATGGAAGGATTTAGAAGCATATTTCCCCATTGAGGAAAAGAGAGACGTTTTGTGAATATCAAGAGCATGAATGGAAAATCAGTCCTGAGTAAAGAAGGGAAAGCCGAAAGGTGGAAGGAGTATATAGGTCTGTACAAGGGAAATGAACTTGAAGGTAATATTATAGAAAGGAAAGTGGACGTAGATGAAGATGAGAGGAGAGAGAATTTGACATATCTCTGAAAGATCTAAGCCGAAAGAAGGCCCTGGGGATAGACGATATTCCGTCAGGACTACTGACAGCCAGCCGTGACAAAACTCTTCCATCTGGTGTGCAAGATGTATGATACAGATGAAATACCCTCAGAATTTAAGAATAATGTAGTAATTCCAAATCCAAAGTAGGCAGTTGCTGACAGGTGTGAAAAACTACTGAAGTGTCAGTTTAATAAGTCATGGCTGAGAATACTAACACGAATTCTTCATAGAAGAATGGAAAACAAAAACGATAGAAGCCGATCTCGGGGACGATCAGTTTGGATTTCGGAGAAATGTTCGAACACACGAGGCAATATTGACCCTACGATTCCTCTTAGAAGATGGGTCGAGGAAAGACGAACCTACGTTTATAGCATTTGTAGACTTAGAGAAAGCTTTTGCAGTGTTAACTGAAACACACTCTTTGAAATTTTGAAAGTAGCAGGGGTAAAATACAGGGAGAGACAGGCTATTTACTATGTACGGAAAACAGACGGCAGTTATAAGAGTCAAAGGGCATGAAGGGAAGAGTGGTTGAGAAGGGTGTGAATCAGGGTGGTAGCCTATCCCCTATGTTATTCAATCCGTACATTGAACAAGCAGTAAGGAAATCAAAGAAAAATTTGCAGTAGGAATTAAAGAGTACGAATTAAAGTTCCAGGAGGGGAAATAAAAATGTCAAGGTTTGCCGTTGACAGTGGAATTGTGTTAGAGACAGCAAAGGACTTGGAAGAGCAGCTTAACAGAATGAACAGTCTCTTGAGGATATAAGATGAACATCAATAAAAGTAAAACAAAGATAATGGAATGTATTAGTAGTAGTAGTAGTAGTAGTAGTAGTAGTAGTAGGCTTCTAAAGTACTCGAAGCTCCTGTGCCAATCTCACATGGTTCTTCCATATGGCCCTGTCTTGTGCTGCATCTTGCCAGTTATTTATTCCCAATCTTTTGCATATGCAACCAATTTCATTACGCCAAGTACTTCTTGGTCTTTTGCCATATGCCTTCTCCCTGAACATTCTGAACACAATTTAATCTTCTTTCATTCTCATCAGATGTCCAGCACATTGCAATCTTCTAGCATTTGTTATGTTTACTATCGTTGGTTGTTGTGATAGCTCGTGGATTTCTATATTGTGTCTTCTCTTCCAGCATTGTGATTCATTGTCTTAATATGGACACAATTGGATCTTCTTTCATTCTCATCATATGTCCAGCCCGTTGCAGTCTTCTAGCATTTGTTATGTTTACTATCGTTGGTTGTTGTGATAGCTCGTGGATTCCACGTTGTATCTTCTCTTCCACCATTGTGATTCATTGACATAACATGGACCAAAGAGTTTTCTATAAACTTTATTCCCAAACACTTGTAAATGGTTGTGTTCTGTTTCCGTTAGGCTAAATAATGGCATGTAATCGAATTAAATAAGGTGATGCTAAGGGAATTAGATTAGGAAATGAGACACTTAAAGTAATAGATGAGGTTTGCTTTTTGGGCAGCAAAATAACTAATGATAGCCGAAGTAGAGAGGATATAAAATGTATACTGGTTCTGGCAAGGAAAGCGCTTCTGAAGAAAAGAAATTTGTTGCCACTGAATATAGATTTAAATGCTTGCAAGTCTTTTCTGAAGGTATTTGTCTGGAGCGTAGCCATGTATGGAAGTGAAACATGAACGTTAAACAGTTTAAACAAAAATGAGAATAGAAACTTTCAAAACGTGATGCTACAGGAGAATTTTGAAGATTGTGTGGGTCAATCACGTAACTTTTGAGGAGATACTGAATCGAATTGGAGAGACAAGAAATTTGTAGCACAACGTGATCAAAGGGAGGGATCGGTAGATAGGATGCATTCTGAGACTTAAAATGTTCACAGTTTAGTATTGGAGGGAAGTGTGCTTAGGGGGGAATCGTAGAGGGCGACCAAGAAACGAATAGAGTAAGCAGATTCATAAGGATATAGGGGTTGCTATAGTTATTCGGAGATCAAGAGGCACGGTCTAGAGAAGCTGCATCAAACCAGACTTCGGACTGAGGAACAAAACAACAACATGGGACACGCACTTGATAGGCCTGATAGAGGAAATAGAAAAGATCGAAAGAAGAGCAACATGTTTTGTTACAGTTTCATTTAGAAAGCTCAAAAGCGTCATGGAAGTTCTCAGCTGACTTCAGAGGCAGACGCTGCAAGAGGGGCGTGATGCATCACGGTGCAGTTTTCTATTAAAGTTCCTAGAGCGAACGTTCTCAGAAGAATCAGTCAGTATATTGCTTCCGTCTACTTATATCTCGTGGAAAGACCATGAAGGCAACATTATAGAGATTCGAGACCACACAGAGGCTTAGCGACAATCGTTCTTTCACCGAACCATTCGTGACGGCAACAGGAAAGGAGGAAAGTGACCTCCGCCACACACCGAAAGAAGTAGTAGATATAGAGGAATCCTGAATAGCAACGACAAGGTGAGAGTTTCGTCCAACATTCAACCGTTCTTGAAAGGTGAAGTTTTATTCGTATCTCATGGCATGGTATTACGACTTATGCTCAAAAACACTTTTCGATAAAGAATATAATCAACGAATAGTGGCATCTATGCATAGCGTTTCATGAACTACATCCAACCGATCACTAAATAATATTAGCGTTCAAATAAACCATCGTCGAAACGGAGAAGGGTAATTATGAATAAAGTGAGACGATGCGGCGGGAGCCTGACAATCCTTTTTGAAAGTTCATCTGCACCTGAGCTAACACGATAGCGCACGATACTAAATGCTTTTACATCTCTTCCTTTATTCGTGGGAGGAGATAAATCTCAGTATATTTCCAACTTGAAAAAATATTTCGAACCTTTACCTTCATTTTGTACACTATAATGTGTGATCTTAAACTTAGTGAACCATATGTTACACGCAATCACCCTTTTTCAGTACAACATAAGCGAATCAACTGCGCGTGAAGTGATGTTATTTCACAATGAGCATGATAAACAATGATCCGTAAGATGTTCGTTACGAAGTTAAGATGTTACACGACCCCATGTGCGTTACGGTGTGAAAATCGCGCGAAATATAAGTATTTATTTTTCACAGGAACAGTAATATAGCTATAAAGAACTAAATGCAGTAACAGATTTGGTATATTCTCATTTACACAAAAATGTTTTCATACAAATGAAATCGGACAAGCCATCATACAGCTATCGGATTCGACAAAAAGCCGGAACATGTGTAAAATCAATAGAAGCCATGGCACAGAGTAGTAGAGTGTAAAATGGGGCTAGCCTCGTCTCTTCTTTGCTAGACCTTCCGGCTCCGCCCCATCAATAGCCTGTGCTCGCTCCCATTCGCTGCCTTAAGCGTGCAGCTGTTGTGGCACTCATCTCATTGAGATCGTTGATGATGCAATTGAACCACTAGCCAGCCTCAGAGAGTCAAACCGCTGCCGTCTCAAAGTCTTACACCTGCCTGAGTTGCTATAGACACCCAACCACGCCACGCTGTGTCCTCGTACTGACCGAAGGAATCCATTGACAATTCTCGCTTTTAGAATGCGTTGTGTGTACCAGCAGAAACTCAGAACTACGGCCGTAGCAGTCTTTCGAATCATTGCACCTTTGAGATGCAATGACACTGGTTATACACTGTGCGATCAAAAGAATTCGGACACCCGGCTGAAAATGACTTACAACTTGGTGGCGCCCTCCGTCGGTAACGCTGGAATTCAATATGGTGTTGGCCCACCCTTAGCCTTGATGACAGCTTCCACCCTCGCAGGCATACTTTCAATCAGGTATTGGAAGGTTTCTTGGGGAATGGCAGCCCATTCTTCACGGAGTGCTGCACTGAGCAGAGGTATTGATGTCGGTCGCTGGGGCCTGGCACGCAGTCCCAAAGGTATTCTATAGGGTTCAGGTCAGGACTCTGTGCAGGCCAGTCCATTACAGAGACGTTATTGTCGTGCAACCACTCTCCCACTGGCCGTGCATTATGAACAGGTACACGATCGTGTTGAAAGACGCAATCGCCATCCCCGAATTGCTCTTCAACAGTGGGAAGCAAGAAGGTGCTTAAAACATCAATGTAGGCCTGTGCTGTGATGCACGCTAAGCAACAAGTGGTGCAAGCCCCATCCATGAAAAACACGACCACACCATAACACCACTGCCTCAGAATTTTACTATTGGCAGTAGACACAACGGCAGATGACGTACACCGGGCATACCCACACCCTGCCCAACGAGCGAGGTGGCGCAGTGGTTAGACACTGGACTCGCATTCGGTAGGACGACGGTTCAATCCCGGGTCCGGCCATCCTGATTTAGGTTTTCCGTGATTTCCCTAAATCGCCCTAGGCAAATGCCGGGATGGTTCCTTTGAAAGGGCACGGCCGATTTCCTTCCCCCTCCTTCCTCATCCGATGAGACCGATGACCTCGATGTCTGGTCTTCTTCCCCAAGAACCCAACCCCAACCCCCACACCCTGCCATCGGATCGCCGCATTGTGTACCGTGATTCGTCACTCCACACAACGTTTTTCTACTGTTACCCTGTCAAATGTTTACGCTCCTTACACCAAACGCGGAGTCGTTTGTCACTTACCGGCGTGATGTGTGGCTTATGAGCAGCCGCTCGACCATGAAATCCAAGATTTCTCACCTCCCGCGTAACTGTCATAGTACTTGCAGTGGATCCTGATGCGTTTGGAATTCCTGTGTGATGGTTGGATAGATGACTGCCTATTACACATTACGACCCTCTTCAACTGTCGGCGGTCTCTCTGTCAGTCAACAGAAGAGGTCGGCCTGTACGCTTTTGTGCTGTACGTGTCCCTTCACGTTTCCACTTCACTATCACGTCGGTAACAGTGGACCTAGGGATGTTTAGGCGTGTGGAATTCTCGCGTACAGACGTATGACACAAGTGACACCCAATCACCTGACCACGTTCGAAGTCCGTGAGTTCCGCGGAGGTCCCCATTCCGCTCTCTCAAGACGTCTAATGACTACTGAGGTCACTGTATGGAGTACCTGGCAGTAAGTGGCAGCACAATGCACCTTGCATGAAAAACGTATGTTTCTGGGGGTGTCCGGATACTTTTGATCACATAGTGCACATGGGTTGTGCTCATCCCTACTTTCAATGAGTTCAAACCACCGACCATTTATGGTTCAAAAGATCTGACACTGATATGCGAGGAACGCTGCCGCAATGTGCATGGCGTTTAAATTTATTACACTTTTTCTATTGACTCTGTTCGTAAATATTTTGCAGACAGTATCCGCATATGCCGCTGAAAGTACCCTCTAAATATACGATTGTACGACACATAGTTCAAGAGATATGACTTCATAAAAACTGAGATTCGTGGCAAAAATTCCGCATCATACATGAAGATTTATTCATTTATTCTTTACTACTGAGAAACTCCTACAGCCAAGTCAACTTATGGGAATCCCTGACACCTGACATCACATTTGAGAGCTTTCAACTCGAAGCACAAAGGGCTGCAGGCGAAAACGACAACTCTCTATAGAGGTATGAAAAGGCATTAGAGATGTTTTCAAAATCGCGTTGTAGACACATGAAACACCTCCGCCCAGCGTGCAGATACTGTGCAGTATCACTTTTTTTTATTTGAATACTTACCTTACACATTTTCACATTATGCATATATCTTTGTAGGGGTTTTCATAATTTCACATGCGTTTTCACGAATACATGGAAATGAAATGTTTTCGATACTTCAGTAAAAACACAGTAATTTTTTGTTTTCGTTTCTAATGGAAAATCGGAAAAATTAATACCCTGGTGGTGCGATGTTTGTCAGCTAGTATTTACGTATTACAGCCAGCAGGAACAGTCTGCACAAAAGTGTGGTCGTCGCAAATACTCTACGGCAGCCGGCCGGAGTGGCCGAGCGGTTCTAGGCGCTACAGTCTGGAACCGCGCGACCGCTACGGTCGCAGGTTCGAATCCTGCCTCGGGCATGGATGTGTGTGATGTCATTAGGTTAGTTAGGTTTAAGTAGTTCTAAGTTCTAGGGGACTGATGACCTCAGCAGTTAAGTCCCATGGTGCTCAGAGCCATTTTGAACTCTGCGGCAGACAGTCTTACACACAATACTGACACTAAAGGGAAACAGAACTTGTTGGTAAATTACTGAAGTAATAATTCGAGAGTAGTGGGAAACGTGACTTTACTCTAGAAGCTAAATTTAATCTCTAGACTGCTGATACTACCGTTGACGGTAAACTTTTGAGATAAACCAGAGAGAGAGAGAGGAGAAAGTTCATTACATTCATGATAATTCTGTCGAGGTGAGAAGGAGACGGAAGGGTTGCGACGTCTTCTTGCCAGTAGGTTGCCCCTACAAGAACCAGTTGTTCGCGTCATGTTAAACTATGGCGCTTTAGAAAACCCAAAACCCCGTAACGACAGACGGGACAAGTCAACATCCAGAAGGCAGAGCGCACCGCGCTGATACAACATAGGACCCAGGAAGTCTTGCCTTGAGGGGATCGACGAGCGACGTTGGCTGGGGTAATTACTCGTCTCTGTCTAGCGTAACGAACAGCAAAACAGTAACGAGACTCTAGGCGGCAAGTGCATGAGCCGAATGCGATAACCATTGGTGCCTTTCGAACGTGACATCTAACTGCTAATCGCTGACGTCCGAACAAGGAGAATGAGAGTGAGATGGCCGCGTTCCATAGTTTTTATGATCGAGTGACTGGTCTTCAGCAACTTTCCGACTCCAAGAAATAGGTCTCTTGCCAACTGCTGTGAAAGGCAAGCGCCACGTTCTACCTGCTGGGACATACAAAACGGATAATGCCTTCGTTCCTCAGATGTTTTCCATCATGCCTGGGTGCCAACCGGCGTAAAGGAGGACGAATTTTTTACGGATTCTAGAACTGGCACGTTTTCTCATGATGATCGTATACTATTTTGCATTACTTAAGGAAACTGTCCGTGATTGTCCCTTTAATTTCCGATTTCTCTTTGTGAGGTAATAAGCTTGTAAAGCTATGCAGACATCAAAATAAATTTGATATTAAAAAAATAAAATACACCAGAGTGTTAGTTTTAATGTGTAGATCAGTATTCCGTAGGAATATAAATCTGATTCTGATTAATCGGACGCTCACGCGCGTGTCTTGGCACGTGACTAGGCGTGCTTGAGTTTTAGTATCCAAGGTAACGGAACACAACTCAACGAGCAACTAGCACAGTATATCTTTCCATCACTAGACGGAACAGACTTCATTTTCGAACTGCCCATTACTATCTAGAATGAGTTAAATGCATTAGTGAGAAGTAAATGGAGTCTAAATTGACCGGCAGAGAGCTGTAAGAACCAAAGAATCCTGCTCACTTCGGTTCTAACAAGGCAGACGCCCAAGCCATATTATATTCTCACTATCTAATTTCTGTTGGGCTAAAATTCGAAAACAAAAACATGAAAATCTAATGATGTCGAAACTATGTGTTAAGTGAGGTTCAGCAATCCCGGGCTTGAACAGATCGCGGATTAAACTCAGGTAGGTCTAATAATTGCCCATGGGAACTTCAGAAAACACTTGAACACGATTGTCACAGAGCATGGAGCCTCTAATTACAGACTGTGTGGTTTATAGGATCAATATGCACACATTTAATCTTCCACTACGAAGCGCCAGAGGCCAACACTGAGATTGTCGTAGGGTTGTGTTTTGTGTTGTGAATTTCCAACTTTAGAATCGAAACGAAAGTTGTCCACGTTCTTCTCCTTTGCATATCCTTGGATCCTTGCTTTACAGAGCAACTGCTGTTTTATGAAGGCGATACCAGGATGGCGCCTTGCAATGACTCGCTGAAAAACCATACGTTTATCGTCATCTGCGTCCTAACCACAATAATTTTTCTCCGTACCTTTACAGCACTTGACCAGCGATTTTCTATCTAGGGAGATAAGATAGTTTCACGACTTAGTGCAACATTCAAAACATCTGCAGATTCAGTGTTTTGAGACTTCAGAGTCTTCATATACGTCCTCAGTGTTTTTCTCTGTATTCCAGTTTCACATAATACTTGTTTAAGAAACATGTTTTCTTCGTGAACAGAATTAATTGAGCTGAACATTGAATTTTTATCCCAGTATACACTTTTCGCCATCTCAAAATAGGATGAGAGAAAAGTTAAAGATATTTAGCCAATGCACTGCATGTGGTGCTTGATTGTCAAAGATACAACTGATGTAAAATACGAGTGCATGCGGAAAAGTATTGCCTACGAATCTTTTATGTGAAAACTCTAAAATCTTTTTAAACAAAGCAAATGTTATATTATCATTCTACTTCTTCATTCTTCATGCCTACATGTTTGCAGCTCTGTGCCACTAGCGGGCTCCGATTTGTAGCATATAACACGACGGTGTATAACGTAACTATGTCTGTGCGTGAAAAACAGCGCGCCGAAATCGAGTTTAGGATTCGAACACTTGGTCCACGCTTGGAGCACCCTGTCCTTCAGCATAAGAGTGGAAAACCAAACACGAGCGCTGCGACGTCTGCAACAATCCGACGTCTTGGATTCACTGTTATCGATCATCCTCCATACGGTACCGAATTGGTCCCCATAAGATTTGCATCAGTTTCCAAAACTTGAAGAATACCTTCTAGGGCTTCACTTTGACAGTGATGAATCAGACCAAACAGAGGTTAGATTGTGGCTCCGTCAACAATGTCAAACACTCTACAGCGACCGTATAAAATGTGCTCTCGCCGGAGTGACTATCTTGAAAATTAAATTAGTACGCATAAAGAATTACGGTGTAGAATGTTCATAACGTTTGTGTTATTTAGAAAGCTTTAAGATTCTTCGCACAAAAAGTATGGAGGCATTACTCTTCAGCACGCTCTTATACGAATCTTAACTAAAGCAGAAATCAATTTTTTATAGAATAGTTTCTGCAAAGTGGTGTGAGGAGACTGCAGAGCTAACCAAGTGCGCGTACTAGTACTGCTGCACCTTGACTAGCAGGCTAGCCAGCGTTGTCTGTGTGCACTCAGTAGGTGCGTACAGCTGCGCTGGACTGTGCTGCGAACCGCCCTGCAGATGCATTATTTATGTTCTTACACTTAGGCTCCTTCTGCCTGCGAAGTAAAACATATGACACAGACGTAGAAACAGAATTGCTCGATATATCTATACATCTTTATGGTTCTCCTTATTCCTCCTCATTCCTCACGTTTACGTCGTAAGCTTGAAATGGGCCTTAGTTGTGCGTTCCGTCCTTTGTCACTGGAATGCCTAACAAAGGCCGTACAGCCCGGAAGTGTATATATTTGGCTATCTGCCAGAATGATTTTGGTTTTTTGAGTCATCAGTCTTCTGGCTGGTTTGATGCGACCCGCCGTGAGTTCCTCTCCTGTGCCAACCTCTTCATCTCAGAGTAGCTCTTGCAACCTACGTCCTCATTTGCTCGATGTATTCCAATCTCTGTCTTCCTCTACAGTTTTTTCTCTCTACAGCTCCCTCCGATACCGCGGAAGTCATCCCCTGGCTTCTTAACTGATGTCCTATTATCCTGTTCCTTTTCCTTGTCGATGTTTTTCACATATTCCTTTTCTCTCCAGTTCTTTGCAGACCTCCCTCATTATTTACCTTGTCAGCCCACCTAATTTTCTACATTCGTTTGTAGCACAATATTTCAATTGCTTCGATTCTCTTCTGTTCCGGGTTTCCCAAAGTCCATGTTTCACTAGCATTCTAAGCTACGCTCCAAACGTAAATTTTCAGAAATTTCTTCCTCGAATTAAGGCCTATTTTCGACCCTAGTAGACTTCTCTTGACCAGAAATGCCCTTTTTGCCACTGCCAGTCTGCTTTTGATGTTCTCCTTGCTCCGTCCATCATTGGTTACTTTGCTACCTAGGAAGTAGAATTGCTTTACTTCATCTACTTCGTGACCATTAATACTGATGTTAAGTTTCTCGCTGTTCTCATCTCTCCTGCTTCTCATTAGTTTCGCCTTCCTTCGATTTACTCTCAATCCGTATTCTGTACTCATTAGACTGCTCATTCTATTACCATATCATGTAATTCTGATTCTCTTTCGCTTAGGATAGCAACGTCATCAGCGAATCGCATCATTTGTATCTTTTCACCTTGCATTTTATTTCCACTCCTGAACCTTTCTTTTATTTCCGTCATTGCTTCTTCGATGTACAAATTGAACAGCAGGGCGAAAGACTACATCCCTGTTTTGCGCCACTTCTGTCCGAGCAGCTCGTTCGTTCTTGCTCGTCCGCTATTATTATTCCCTCTTGGCGCTTGTACATATTGTATATTACCCGTCTCTTCCTATAGCTCTCCCCTTTTTTTTTTTCATAGAATTTCGAACATCTTGCACCAAGTTTCTTTCATTGCCGAACGCTTTTTTCCAGCTCGACAAAGCCTACGAAGGCCTCTTAATCTTTCTTTAGTCCTGCTTGTACTATCAACTGCACTATCAGAATTGCCTTTACCTTTCCTAAATGCAAACTGATTGTCATCTAACACATCCTCGATTTTCTTTTCCATTCTTCTGTGCATTATTCAGGCGAGATACTTGGATGCATGAGCTGTTAAGCTGATTGTGCGATAATCTCGGACTTGTCAGCTCTTGCAGTCTTCGGAATTGTGTGGGTGATATTTTGCCGAAAGTCAGATACGACCTTAAAAAGCCGGAAATGATCGGCTATAGCCGGTCACCTGACAACGCTATTGAGGAAGGCCATACTCAATGTCACGCAGGATGTCAGCGGTCCCACGCGATTGGCACATATTGCTCGCACGGCCGAGTGGATAGTAAACACACCTCCTATCCCATAATACAGGAATTTGCCATTCTTGGGACAACGTCTGTAGCTCCAGGGCCTCTCAGGACGACGACCACGATTGCGGCTGCCTATGACGCGGCGGCAGAAAGATGTATTTGTATTACGGTGGACGTATACGTGTATTGAACTTCTGAGGAGGACGAAGATTGACAGGTTGCATTCATCGTTAAAAAGCCCACAACTTGGTGTAGTTGTAGAGGACGCCTTTGAACACACAACACGACCATATTACGGTTCGCATAGCAGCTGGTTGGACAGCAGCTGCTTCATTTCATATGTGTTAAGGACGATGACTGAGCCCTGAGGTCTCCGTGACGTTATATTTCAACAAGATAACGTAATTATCCAAAGTATACACATCTACATCTACATGATTACTCTGCAACTCACAGTTAAGTGCCTGGCAGAGATCATCGAACCACTGTCACTCTTTTTCTTTACCGTTCCAGTCTCGAACAGCGCCAGTCAAAAATGAACACTTAAATAATCCCGTGCGAGCATTGAACTCTCTTATGTTATTACAACAATCATTTCTCGCTACGTGGGTGGGCGGTAACATCAGAGCGTTAGCGGTGAGCTGGGCTTGCGACCCACCTCCTGGCGTGGACGCCTGCTCGAATGTTCGTTGGTTCAGTAGCGATTTGCTGTGTCTGTTGAACGGGTTTGTATTTATCGTGTCTAAAAATGTTGGTGTATTGAGGGGGAAATGGAGACAGCATTAAAGCTGATAGTTTAATAGCGAACGGGAATGTTTTTTGGGATGGTAAGAACTGCGATTGTAAATTTAGGCGCTCGGAGGGAAATAAATGAGCTGTTAGAAAATAATGTACACGATGAGAAAAAGAAAATGGAATCTTCATGGATGTCTTCAGGCACAGCTTCCTACACGAAGTGTCATCTATGGAAATTTTAGGGCCTACGCTGGTTGCGTCATTCACCAACTATCATCAACGTCCGCTTTGTTCACAAGATCTAACATAGATAAAATAAAATTCAATAACAACTCGAAATCTGCAGCTAAGATTCATAAAAAATTTTGAAATAGCCCATATTCCAATCCACCTTCAACGTCGGACACTGATTTTGTCCCACCACACTGCTTCCTATTTATTTTTTTTAAAGAAAGGGCGTCGATCAGAGTCGTTTCTTCTTCTTTTTCTAATGATCAGCTCCTTGTAGTAAAATAAATGCTGCACGTTTGACTTGCTAAAGCCTCTTCTTCCCTCTTAACATCGACCGGTGAAACCGTTCTTAAAACGCTACTTTATAGAAATAAAAAAATAGGAGCAACCTTGACAATTTATCAGAGACAGCTACGATTCCACGTGGCCGAAGCGTTGGTCGCAGCCGCTTGGTTTTGTGAGGATGACAGGTCGGATGCCAGTTCGTTGGCGACTAACGTCCGGCTAATCCATTCGCTGTCGTTCGTTTGCCTTGTTCTGTTAGTGTGTATGCGCCTTTAGATGGCCGCTCAGCCATGTAAAAACGGGTCATATTATTCCAGATACATTACTCACATTTTTATTTACTGCATTCACTCTCTTAGTCGTAGTTAGCGTGAGTCCTGAAGGGCTCCAGTTCCTTCACAAATGACATGTTTCTCTCCGTGGCTAAAGAGATGGTTTTCAGCTGCACCGTCATAAAGGCATTGCCGGTATTGTCAACCAGAAGAGTCCGTGCGGCAGCACAGAGCACACATTTAGTGCGCGTTAACAGTGCAACCCAAGTCTATGGAGTTATTACGTGTTGCTACTTTTATGAGCCTGTGTGGTGTTAGCTTCAGTTTTGTAACCTGAAACTCTTTAGCTGCGCTTGTCTAGTGCCAGTGTATCTGTCTTTGAGACACACTTAAGTGGAAACAATTTACGAGGGTCGTTCAACAAGTTCAAAAATGGCTCTGAGCACTATGGGACTCAACTGCTGAGGTCATTAGTCCCCTAGAACTTAGAACTAGTTAAACCTAACTAACCTAAGGACATCACAAACATCCATGCCCGAGGCAGGATTCGAACCTGCGACCGTAGCGGTCTTGCGGTTCCAGACTGCAGCGCCTTTAACCGCACGGCCACTTCGGCCGGCCGTTGAACAAGTAGTGCCCCACATTTTTTTTTCTCAGAACGTATTTATTGTTAAGAGTGAGAATTTGGTGACCATATACGTCAACATGTCTTGTCCGTATCCTATTTTTCTACGTAGTCACCATCACGTTCGATGGCCGTACGTCAACGTTGTGGAATAGCATGTATTCCCTGCTGATGAGAGTTCTTGTCCTGTAGGCGTAGCCATGTTTTCGTCATCTTCAAAATGTGTTCCCCGTAGAGAACCTTTAAGCGGCCCAAAGAGATGAAAGTCCTAGGGTACCAGGTCTAGACTGTAGTGTTGATGAGGCAATGATGTCCAACCCCATTTGGCAATATGTCACCGGTTCTCAGACTTGTGTGTGCGCCTGCATTATCGTGTTGGAGCAAGAATTCTTCTAGATTCTTACCCGATCGAACACGTAGGAAAGAATCTTAATTTTACTCAGAGTCTTCACGTATGCCTCTGAATTGATGATTGACCCTACTGGCATCACTTCCACGAGAATGACTCCATCACGATCCCAGAAGACTGTCACCATTATTTTTCCGGGCGGAAGGGGTTATCTTGAATTTCTTCTTTTGTGGTGAATGAGGATGATGCCACTCTGTGGACTGCCTTTTTGTTTCCGGCTCAAAGTGATGCACCCAGCTTTCGTAGCCCGTAACGATTCGTGACAGAAAGGACTCTCCGTCGGCCTCAAAACGCTCCAACGATTCAGATCAAATGGCCTTTCTGTGAATCTTCTGGTCAGCTGTGAGCATTTGTGGAGAGCGTGGCTGATCATGGAACTCTGTTTCTGCATTTCCTGAGGCTGTAACTCTCTTTACCCATCGCCCAACTGTACTCCTATCAACTGCAGCATCGCAATACACTGCAGACAAACTTTTATGGGTGTTCCCCATGGTTTCTTTTTCTGCACACAATAGTTCAATAACATCGCGTTGCTTGTAACGTGAGTCGTATGTAGACGCCATATTCATGCTGTACTGCGGCTCTGCCATCTGCCAGAACGGTTCGAAACTTCACCGGCGCGCAGAACAAAAATCAAATGTGAAGCACCAACAAGGACGTTTGTCTATGTATATTAATAGTTTTTTTTAAAAAAAATGTGGACCATTGCTTATTGAACGACTCTCGTGCTTAGCGCATCGCAGTTTGGGTCCCAGAAAGGGGAAAGCAAACATCACAAGCCTTAAATAATGATAAATCGCCAGTTGGTACTTTTTTTTTATCTCTCAAAGGCCTTCGTTTGTGTAGATCAAGGTACTTTGAAGTTTTATGGAACTGAAGACTTTACACCTGCTTGTTTGAAACATACTTGACAAACACAATGCAAACGGTTGTGCTACATAATTCAGACATTGTCAGAAAGATACAAAATTTTAGTGATTCCCGTGGGGAGGGGTGGGGGCAGGCGGACAAAATCACAAAGTTAGTCCCCCAGTGTTCAGTTGTGGGTCCACTCCTATTCCCAATGCATACGAATGACCTTCCACTTGACATTCAACAAACAAAATTGGTAACGTCTGCAGACAATAGTACTGTTGATATAAATCCCAGTAGAGAAAAAGCAACGCAAGAGTTAGTAAATGATATTTTCTAAAGAATTATTAAGTGGATATCTGGAAATGGACTCTGCCTAAATTAAAAAAAAAAAAAAGGCACGCTACATTCAGTTCTGTACAACAAATAGAATTATACCAATAATTGATGTAGTACATGAGCAGGAGTCAGGTAGAATACTCCAAAGTTTTGGGTGTACATATTGCTGAAAACTTCAGCTGGAAGAAGCATTCTACTGAGCTTCTTAAACAATCAAGTTCAGCTTCTTTTGCTCATCGTATAATTGCTAATCTTGGAATAAACGTATCAAACTAACATATTTTGCATTGCACTCAGTAATGTCGTACAGAATAATTTTCGGAGGTAACTCATCACTCATAAAGAAAGTACTGACTCGACAAAACCGAGAAGTAAAAATAATATTTTGTATTCCCCAATGTACGTCTTGTAGGCACCTGCTCAAGGAGCTAGGCGTTTTAACTGCACCCTCCCAATACATATTTTCGTTAATGAAATTCGTCATAACTATTCCATCACAATTTGAGAAGAACAGTGATGTACATACCTACAACATTAGAGAGAAAAATGACCTTTATTACCACCTGTTAAAGCTGTCAGTGGCTCAGAGTGGAATTCAATATGCAGTAGTAAAACGTTTTTATCATTTGCCCAGTAATATAAAATATCTGACCGGTAGTGAAGCAAAGTTTAAACATAATTTAAAATAATTTCTCCTGGACAGCTCCTTCCATTCCACTGACGAATTTCTACTCAGAAAACTGATGACTTGTATTTTGAAAAATCTTGTTTCGAAGTATAGTTGCTTTAGTAGGAATAAAATAATAATGAGTTCATTTACGTTAACACTAATCATATATACATATCCTGTAAACTGATTAGTTCCATATCCTTTCGATAAAAGAATTGTTCAAATGATCTAAGGAATATGTAACTAACTAACTTCGTTTGTTGTTCATCTGCCTAGCCCTGGTAAGTTTAATGTTCTGCAGACGTGTTCCAAATTTTGTTCAGTGCGTCTTGAAGACCTTCCTATGCATGTATTCCGGCGGACATTGGTTGACGTGTTTGTAACTTTACATGTCACTTTCACTGCAGTCTGTTATGATTGTGAGAGCCCGTATCATTCTGCCAGCCACCTCCGTATGGAAGACACACACGTGCGAGCGAACTCCGTAAAAAATATTGAAACAATAATAAGTGGCGCACGTTCAAGTGAGCGCTAAACTGTTTATTGCTGCCTTGATATCACAATTGTTTACTCTCTCTGTGTATGTTCTCTATATACACTCCTGGAAATGGAAAAAGAACACATTGACACCGGTGTGTCAGACCCACCATACTTGCTCCGGACACTAGAGATGGGGGATCCGCTCTTGAACTAATTCATAGAGTTCAATCTTTCAAAGGAGTGAACAATCAGTGATTCAGAAAAAAAGAACGGTAGCTCCAAACGTTTCCCACGGCAGAGAGAGAGAGAGAGAGAGAGAGAGAGAGAGAGAGACGGAGCATATCAGCAGCGCCTCTGCTGGTCAGAGCACAGTGCACGCCACACAACACAGCCAGCGCCGGCCTCTGCCCTGCTTCTACCTTGGCTGCCTGCATTGTGCAGTGCCCCATTGGATTTTGTGTTTCACATATGCCGGGCAGTCTCCGTGCGTCGTCTGCCGTGTGCACTGTGCAGTGTCTGGCGCAGCTTAACTTCGCATCGCACTCTGTCGGCGATCGTTTCAGTCGCACGTCCTGCCCTCTGGGCAGTTGATGCGAGCAACAGGACAGAGAGCCACCTAGCGGATAACATTGGAACTACTTGCAAAAACCGGCTCGCAAGGGAACGGACGATTTGGCTCCGAGCGGGTGAGTTCACCGCTTCCCCCACCCTCGGAACTCGCCCGCTCAACGCTCACCCCACCGTCTCGACTCTAGCCAGAGCGTCGAGCAAAGCGACTCTGGTGTCACTCTGGTCTCTGCGGTCTCAGCTCACGCAGTAATAAAGCTCGCGGCTCGACCTGCTCGACTCAGCGCCTCTGCATCGGAGTTTGTCCCCACTGGATATTGTTCTTCGTAGTAATACCGCTATGTATATTACATTATTATGTTATGTATACATCAATTGTTTTTATTTTATTTTTATTTGTTTAAACTGATTAGATTAGGTTCCTGATGACTCCTCTTACTATAGGATTTTTATTATGGACACTCGAATTTACGCTTTAATTACGAGCGAACCGATAAACGTATCGCAAAATGTGATACACCAATATTTTCCTTGTTTTATTCTGCGTAAGGCTATATGCATCACTTTCGTTTTACAGTCAAATTTATATTTTTTTTTTCTTATTCTGGTACGGATTTTGCGATTTTAGGCGTCTTCGAAAGGAAAAATATATGGCTTGCGATGTATTTGTATGAGGTTAATGAAATTTTAATACATTATAGCCAAATATATTGTTAATGTAAATCTCAAGTTACAACATTTTCCGATCACCCAAAAAACCACGCTAGTGCAAAATAAATCAATAATCAAAAACTTTGTCATATCGTGGAAATTTCAATAAACAATACAAAATTCTTACTCATTATCTGTGTTACTTCAAAATAGGATCAAATAAGATCAAAATACAGGTATAGTACTGGAATAAACCAAGTTTAAAGGGCAATGTGCCTTTCATTTATTTTCTTTTGTAAATGAGTGGTGAGTCATGAAAAAGAGCTAATTCATTTCAGGGAGTGAACAGTTCTGATCCAATCTCTGAAAAGAACAGTTTTGCCCATCTCTACCGGACACTGCGAGAGGGCTGTACAAGCAATGATCACACGCACGGCACAGCGGACACACCAGGAACCGCGGTATTGGCTGTCGAATGGCGCTAGCTGCGCAGCATTTGTGCACCGCCGCCGTCAGTGTCAGCCAGTTTGCCGTGGCATACGGAGCTCCATCGCAGTCTTTAACACTGGAAGCATGCCGCGACAGTGTGGAAGTGAACCGTATGTGCAGTTGACGGACTTTGAGCGAGGGCGTATAGTGGGCATGCGGGAGGCCGGGTGGACGTACCGCCGAATTGCTCAACACGTGGGGCTTGAGGTCTCCACAGTACATCGATGTTGTCGCCAGTGGTCGGCGGAAGGTGCATGTGCCCGTCGACCTGGGACCGGACCGCAGCGACGCACGGATGCACGCCAAGACCGTAGGATCCTACGCAGCGCCGTAGGGGACCGCACCGCCACTTCCCAGCAAATTAGGGACACTTGCTCCTGGGGTATCGACGAGGACCATTCGCAACCGTCTCCATGAATCTGGGCTACGGTCCCGCACACCGTTAGGCCGTCTTCCGCTCACGCCCCAACATCGTGCAGCCCGCCTCCAGTGGTGTCGCGACAGGCGTGAATGGAGGGACGAATGGAGACGTGCCGTCTTCAGCGATGAGAGTCGCTTCTGCCTTGGTGCCAATGATGGTCGTATGCGTGTTTGGCGCCGTGCAGGTGAGCGCCACAATCAGGACTGCATACGACCGAGGCACACAGGGCCAACACCCGGCATCATGGTGTGGGGAGCGATCTCCTACACTGGCCGTACACCACTGGTGATCGTCGAGGGGACACTGAATAGTGCACGGTACATCCATACCGTCATCAAACCCATCGTTCTACCATTCCTAGACCAGCAAGGGAACTTGCTGTTCCAACAGGACAATGCACGTCCGCATGTATCCCGTGCCACCCAACGTGCTCTAGAAGGTGTAAGTCAACTACCCTGGCCAGCAAGATCTCCGTATCTGTCCCCCATTGAGCATGTTTGGGACTGGATGAAGCGTCGTCTCACGCGGTCTGCACGTCCAGCACGAACGCTGGTCCAACTGAGGCGCCAGGTTGAAATGGCATGGCAAGGCGTTCCACAGGACTACATCCAGCATCTCTACGATCGTCTCCATGGGAGAATAGCAGCCTGCATTGCTGCGAAAGGTGGATATACACTGTACTAGTGCCGACATTGTGCATGCTCTGTTGCCTGTGTCTATGTGCCCGTGGTTCTGTCAGTGTGATCATGTGATGTATCTGACCCCAGGAATGTGTCAATAAATTTTCCCCTTCCTGGGACAATGAATTCACGGTGTTCTTATTTCAATTTCCAGGAGTGTAGTTACCGTGCGCACTATTGTTGGATCGTGAAGTATATGTTTAAGGAACTGAGATAGGAATTCTCGCGTGGCTGAAAACTTTGAATCGAGTTATTACTTGTTACCAATTTTGTGTGGTATTTAGCTAAAATTTTCTCTTCCTCAGTCGATATGGAGCACTGTATACGCTCTAAAAACGAGTGTGTGTTTTTGTTCAATTGTCTGTGCTTCGAGGCGTAATGAGGAAACAGCCAGCGAATCGTAGGACCCGGTGTAATAATACACCTAAAAAGACATCAATTCTAGTTGTTGTATGGTCCAGTGACTGTCAACACCACATGAGGAATCGATTCAGTCTGCATTTGATTTCCCCTTCCTGTCGATTTATGTGTTCTTTTATACAAATATGTCGTACATTGGTTTGGCCTATAAAGCATCACAAGATAACCTGAAGGACACAATACTCCACGGAAGATGTAGAAAAGATATTCGTCGTCAAAACAGTGGATAGTTGTTGTCGAAAATGGTGGCAACTTACACTAAATAACTCTACAAGCTTTGTTTTCTCAGTAGCAAAAATGGACGTCTCCTGCGACAAAATGCTTTGTGCTTCTTGTATTTGGTGTACGGTTCCCACCTGCTGACACCTAATTTGTTTAGCGTTACCCGTCGCTCTCTGTCGCATCGAAAAACGTGCGTTTTTCAGTCAGGTGCAATAGGTTCATGGCCCGTAGGGCAGAATCATACACGCGCCCTAATTTTAAATGAACCACATCTCTGGTGATAAATGACACTCTAAAATTGGACCAAAGATTTTATTTTTGCGATGGTCTGTAGAAATAGCTGCTACTGCCATGTGAATTTTATCTTGGCAGTAATGTAACACAATTGTCTAACGTGAAAATTCGGAAACTTTTCATTGTTACTGTTGCCGGATTGCCACAAGTTCTGAAAATCAAGGAATTTCAAACGTGTCACGGAAATCAGGGAAATATCAGGCAAATCTGAAAAAAGAAACCACTGGAAAGCTCGTTTTTGTCTCAGTAGATGAAATGTACTGAGATGTACTGAGATGTCGGTGGCTGGGTGCAGCTGAATACGTGCGCTGCTTCCTACTCCATCAGTCTCACTGCTTCTCCCCTTTCTATCACTCCCCTCAACTTCCAGTCAGTGCTGCCACCACTTCTTGCCCCTAACCTAGCAGTTGGCGACGAGAGGCGGGGAGGCGTGAGGAATGGTTGGTTTGGATCTGATTCTTAGACTGTTAACGCAGCGGCCGGAGATGGCGGTCATGTATGCATTAGTTGTATCTGAGTGATTGTGCGAATGTCAGCGCTCTCGTTTTCTGACAAAGCCTATGGCCAAAAATTTAGTTACGAGAGTGTCATTGTCTTTTGTACGTGCCAGTCCGCGGCTCGTCGATCATCTTTACGGTAAGTAGCTACCTATCCTCATTAGTACTGATTCTCGGAGTATTTGCGCAAGTTATCTGTTGCATGGAGTGATCAACGTGATCCCATTTCATCAACATGGTGTATGTGACACGTTGTAAGACGTTGTGGTCTCCTGACCTTCATTGCTTACATATTACGCCCTCACAATCATATTACGCACATCAAGACGTTTCATTCGAACCCAAACTCGATAAGATAAAGTCAGTGTTGTATGAATTCATGTAAACAAATGCAAATAACAAGTAAGCGCACCGTGGTTGAAATACTCGAGGCTGGCGTACACACATACATTCCAGACACGACGGCCACAGGAGCTTTTAGTTCGGGAGAGCAACCGCACGGCAGGAGGCCGGTCCCAACCTATGTACGTCGTCCAGTGACCGCCCGTAGAGCAGACAGCATTAGCCGGAGTGAAAGGACGACCACGTGTTCGGCTTAAAAGCAAATTCCGTTACATTGTGTGGGAGCGCCCAGCCTACGCATTCTTTACAACATAGCACACAGTTTCAGAGATTTTCACAGGGAGTCAGCAAACGCCAAACGCCGATACTACAGATTTTTGGATTGGTCGCCTTAAACGAAACGTCATTCTCCCATTTTAGAAGAGCAATGCTGATTGGTAGACGATATTCCTGACGCCTTGAGGTGAAGGAGTAATGGAAGAGACCGAAAGATATACCCCTTCACGTCTGGCGTGGAGAGGGGCCTTTCCGTTGTCGCTCTTGGAGCGAGAACACGTAACGAGAGTGTGCTCGCTCGTACGTGTACTCAAAGAGCGAGGAACAAGTCTCTCCTCAGTACTTCACTGGGAGAGCAGCTCAGTCGAGAGGAAATCGGAGTGCGATTCTATATTGAGTCCTTGCGATTAAGCGTTGTTCACTGTGTTGGCCGCCACACTTATTGTGCGGTATGAACAGACAGAGTTATAGTTACAAGCCTGCGAGCGAATTTTTGAGTGGCATCGCAGTGGACTGGTTATCTGACCGGTGTACCACGCCAATAGTTAGACTAGGGGCGAATAGGAGTCCTTGACTTCATCAAGGCATAGGGAGAGTTTGATTGGCGAAGGTCAATGCAGATAGAACGAGAGTTATCTTATTTGTCAGCAGCGAGCGGCGCAGGCAGTAGTCATCGCAGCTTATGGTATTGTGTGCTACAGCTATTGCGAGCCCCATATTTCCTCCACAACAGTACACTTCACTGCATTTCAAACGTGACAGCCTCGACCATACCTAGCAACATTCTAACAGATTATTATTCAAGTTGAGTAGCCATGGCTCTCAGCCATTCTGCCAAGTCAATAACAATCTTAAACTTTGTATAGAAATTTCATTAGCGAATCCTATCCTTGAGAGATAACTTTGCATTCCGAAAAGAACCCGGAAATAACGTGTTAAGTTTATAACTAAAAGTGTCATTGTGATTCCTCAGATTTTTTGCAAAATAATAATTTTCTTAGTTTCATGTTTTTCTTACACTAACTAGCACTACTCCAGTACCCAAGTATCCCCCTAGTTACGTAAGAAATTTTGTGAATTTTTGTGTCATTTCCTTACAGCGGACGACTCCAGAAGAGATTTATTGCTGAAAGTTGTTCAGGCATTTCTCTTTAGAACGTTAGGAGCGTCTGTCTGACTTCTGTAGTAGTGTGGGGGTGGAAATTGCACCTTTCAGGAGCCACAGGGTAAAGGGTACATCTCAGATTAATCTGTTGCGCAGAATGACAGAATAGCAACCCAGCCGCTCACAACGTGAATAGCTGGCCACACGAGTGGACTTCCACGACGGGTCATTTCTGTAGGTACCTCTAACGGATCGGGTGTGCCGGTCTGAAGGCCATCGTTTCCCACTAATGTGTAGGTCCTGTCCGTCGGATCTAGTCTCACAAACCTGCCCGCAGGCTGGATCTGTCAGTGTGTTGCGTAATGCAGTGGATTTTCGTGGTTTATCCATGAACCCAGGACTGCGGTGCTCTTCGGCAGGCCAGAGGCCATGGGCTACGGATTTCAGGAATTGAAACTGTCTCGCCACAAGTACATTGTACAGTGCGTCATTTTATTAGTCTAGTATATTTTTGACACCCCAAAAGTAGTTTATACATTAGAAATTGTTGACGATAAGAAGAAGAAAATTGTGGCGGTCTCTGGCAATTTGTA
The DNA here is from genome assembly GCF_023898315.1 of Schistocerca nitens. NCBI lineage: Eukaryota > Metazoa > Arthropoda > Insecta > Orthoptera > Acrididae > Schistocerca > Schistocerca nitens. The sequence continues at coordinate 304,010,084 of NC_064621.1, read as the reverse complement.
CGCTATGTTCTCATGTATTTCCTGAAAGAAAAACCACACAATATCTGTAAAATAATAGACACAACACATTGGGTAATAACCGACAGTAACAAACATAGTAGAACCAACATTTTATTGGCGGTCACCTATAGTGTTGGTTTACACGACTCTTCCCCACCTTATGCACTTCTTTCAAGAGGCTTACTTTTTTCTGAGGATATTTCTGAAATCAGTAAAGGTATTTAGAATCTTTCTTGCGACTACAAGAAAATGCCTACTTTTGTCACCGATTGTGTTTCGTTTTATTGAAATAAAATAACATCAGTGGTCTTAATGAAACATATATACCAATTGGCTTGCTTTCTCTATCTGAAAACAGTTCATTACAAAAGATGTTGATCTTAGTACTTAAGATTTTTGCTCACACGTTTAGAAATACATAAGTCCTTAAATTTTTTGCCAGCTTATGTCTTTATTTACCCTTGAGATCCCAAAATTTGTCAGGTAAAAATGATAAAACTTGTCTCGAAATCAGGGAAATATCAGGGAATTTCACTGGGGGTAACGTGTGGCAACCCTGCTGTTAGCTTTCTCCCCTACAGTGAAACTTCGCAGAATACTGTATGCCAATGCTTTTAATTTATCCTACATTGAGACCACCAATAGTAATAGAACCCAGTACGTTGTCCTCGATGGTGAGTATTCATCGGAGGTGAGGGTATCGTATGGAATGCCCCAGGGAAGTGTGGTAGGTCCGCTGTTGTTTTCTATCTACATAAATGATCTTTTGGATAGGGTGGATAGCAATGTGCGGCTGTTTGCTGATGATGCTGTGGTGTACGGGAAGGTGTCGTCGTTGAGTGACAGTAGGAGGATACAAGATGACTTGGACAGGATTTGTGATTGGTGTAAAGAATGGCAGCTAACTCTAAATATGGATAAATGTAAACTATTGCAGATGAATAGGAAAAAGAATCCTGTAATTTTTGAATACTTCATTAGTAGTGTAGCGATTGACACAGTCACGTCGATTAAATATTTGGGCATAACATTGCAGAGCGATATGAAGTGGGACAAGCATATAATGGCAGTTGTGGGGAAGGCGGATAGTCGTCTTCGGTTCATTGGTAGAATTTTGGGAAGATGCGGTTCATCTGTAGAGGAAACCGCTTATAAAACACTAATACGACCTATTCTTGAGTACTGCTCGAGCGTTTGGGATCCCTGTCAGGTCGGATTGATGGAGGACATAGAAACAATTCAGAGACGGCGTGCTAGATTTGTTACTGGTAGGTTTGATCATCACGCGAGTGTTACGGAAATGCTTCAGAAACTCGGGTGGGAGTCTCTAGAGGAAGGGAGGCGTTCTTTTCGTGAATCGATACTGAGGAAATTTAGAGAACCAGCATATGAGGCTGACTGCAGTACAGGTTTACTGCCGCCAACTTACATTTCGTGGAAAGACCACAAAGATAAGATAAGAGAGATTAGGGCTCGTATAGAGGCATATAGGCAGTCATTTTTGCCTCGTTCTGTTTGGGAGTGGAACAGGGAGAGAAGGTGCTAGTTGTGGTACGAGGTACCCTCCGCCACGCACCGTATGGTGGATTACGGAGTATGTATGTAGATGTAGATGTAGGTGGCGCGGTGGTTAGCACACTGGACTTGCATTCGGGAGGTCCACGGTTCAAATCCGCATCCGACCATCCTGATTTAGATTTTCTGCAATTTTTTAAAATCACACCTGAAAAATGGCGGAATCATTCCTTTGCAAGCGTACGGCTGATATGCTTCCTCGTCCTTGGAACAATCTGAGCTTTTGCTCCATCTCTAGTGACCTCGATGTCGACGGGATATTAAACTGTAATATTCCTTCCTTTTCTATTACGCTGACTCCTGTAACACAACAGATAACCTTTCTTCCTTTTCTATTACACTGACACCTGCAACATAACACATAGAAATCCTCCAATGTATCGATTTTCTTTGCACCTCAGACAGGTGTGCTACAGAGTCGTAGATAGATTGGCAAAGTTAATTGTATGGAGGCGCCGCCGCAACGATGTCAGCGCACAATTGTTTCGAGACCTTGAAGAACAACACTGAGCGGTGACGGGGCAGCTGTTGAGAGCCGGCAGCTGGTACTCTGTACGCTCGCCACGAGCATCTGATGTTGCAATTGTATGTTGTTTGTGCGAGCGCTAAACTGTTCCACGGCCAGCAAAAACTGTGCAGTCACTCCGCATAATTGTTTAACTAGTAATAAGCACAGATGTTGCGTCGAGTATTATATGTTGGAGCAGCCATTCAATTTGTAGCGGGATTCATCTCTGAAGGCAATCCTACTACAATCAATGAGAGACCAGGTCGAAGACGCGTCTGGAGACGTCCTGTACGGCTGTGTGGTACCAAGCCGACTGTCGCCCGCAATACGACCCAACAACCAAGAGTGATGGTCTCGTGCGCCATTTCTTTTCATAGCAGGACTCATTTGGTTGTCGCCGTGCCACCCGTACAGCACAGCTGTGCGTCGACGATATTCTACGTCCCATTTTGTGGCCTTTCGTGGAAGGCCATCCTGGGCGTATATTTCAGCAAGATAATGCTCGCCTGCACACGACGAGAGTTTCTGTTGCTTGTCTTCGTGCTTGCCAAATCCTGCCTTGGCCAGCACAGTCAACGGATCTGTCCCCATCTAAGAGTGTTTGGCGCATTATGGGCAAGGCCCTCCAACAAACTCGGGATTTTGACGATTGACGCGCCAGTTGGACAGAATTTGGTATGATATTTCTCAATCAATGCCAAGCCGAATAAATGCTTGCATAAGGGGTCGAAGGTGGAACAATGCATTACTAACTTGCTCAATTTGTGAAGCTCTTTCTCTTCAATAAATCATCTAGTTTTTCTGAAATTGCAATCATTTTGTTTGTCTACACATGTACTTCACTTCTACCTTTTTTTCCGTACCATTCGGATAATTCCTTTGTGGTGGGTCTTTTATTACCTTATACTGCATAAGATATATTTTTAAAATTATTTTAAATACTCGCTGTTGATTACATCGCACTAAGTAAAGCTTACAGTATTTTTCTTTCTGTCACAAAAAATCACATACTTTTGTGCAGTCTGTTAAATAGCACACGTAAACCAACTGTTAGAGAACTGAATTTGACGTTCTGAAAAATTGTAGTATCTTTGTACGAAGTATAATCTCTTATAAAAGTAAATTCCAGGGTTTAAATCTGCAAATAAAAATTGCGCTCAATAGGTATAAAAGAAAGTCTGCAAAACTGACATTCAGCGCTGGAATCTACGATTTACTTTACGACTACTCAGGACGCATTTGATTTTAACTAACACTTTAAGTATTTTATTAAAGCAGAAAGGTCCCCATCACCATTATCCGGAAGTTCTCACCTTGACTGATCCTGTTGTTGGCTAGCAGAATTATGATCATTGGCTACTGCAAAATCGTCATCATTTTTGTCTATTTGTTGATCTGTCTTCCTCCATCCACCGACTAACTATCTGATAAAACACAGGATCGTAAAAAATCGACAAAGAAAAAACGCCAACGCCTACCAACAACAAAGACTGCGACAATACAACCGACAGCAAGCAATATATTGCGGGGCTGCCGTTGTAATTAGGGTAGGGAGGAGTTTGGAAACATTTTGCCCTAACTGAAGTTGGAGAGCGAATTCGAAAATTTTCGCGCAGTCTGAGAGATGCACATCACGTGAATTAAGGGTTAAACAAAGTGAAACCCTCCGCACAATTCTTTAAAGTGAAAAATAAGTATGACGCCACAATACTGATGAGCCAGATATCCAACAGCGGTACCGAACCCTCACACATTGCTGCAACTATTTCAGAGTGTCACAAACCCACTTCTAAATTCGTGGAAATCACATGATTTGAGAGGAGGGTGAGGCATGGAGAAAGAAGTAGGGGGGATAATTAAGGATAAGCTGTAACTCTCTTCAGACTCTATTTCTTCCACTACTAATACGTTGTTGAAAAATCATAAGGGGTGAGGGGAGGGTGGGGGGAGGTGTACTTGGGAAAGGTCACGACTCACAAGAAGATAACAGCTGGATTACAGCCTGGTCAAACAGAAATTCTGACATCAAATATTGGATTATAAGATGTATCCTGGAACAGTTAGACCGTCAGCGAGAGCGCATCGCTAGCTCCTGCTACTACTAAGGCGAGTACACCGTTTGCTTCTTACATATTTTACAAACAGCAGCGACTTATTTTCAGTTATCTGTGTAATTACTAGTTTATTTTTGTAATTTCTTGCGTGTTCGAGTGCTTACTAGGTAGAACCTTTTATTTCAATAACAGTGTAGTGTACAGTACCGCCATTGCTATCGACCGTTGTATCGACTCTCGTATCGTGCAGGCTTGTATGTTTGGTTAGAGCAGCTCAGTCAGTGTCAGTTAGACCGTCAGCGAGAGCGCATCGCTAGCTCCTGCTACTACTAAGGCGAGTACACCGTTTGCTTCTTACATATTTTACAAACAGCAGCGACTTATTTTCAGTTATCTGTGTAATTACTAGTTTATTTTTGTAATTTCTTGCGTGTTCGAGTGCTTACTAGGTAGAACCTTTTATTTCAATAACAGTGTTTTTGTACTTATTTGCTGCGCTTAGCTTTTAAATAGTTTTTCTGGGAAAACCTAGCGTAGTTTTCGCGTCTCGTATTTCAGTGAGTGTTTCTTGATTATCAGAGTAGCTCATCAGAAGATTATCTTGGGAATTTGTCACCGTATAGAGTAGGGTAAACATAGTCATGTGTAGGGACTGTGGTTGTTGTGAGCGGACGCAAGGAGAATTGGCCACTCTTCGGGGACAGGTGGAGGCTTTGTCTGTTAGGCTCATCGAGCTCGAGGCGCAGGCGTCGGCTCGTAGTGGCGTTGGGGCAACTGTGGTGAGACCTATGCCTACTTCGGTGGCCATGGAATCACATGGAACCCCTGATGTCGCTGCGTCTTCCGGCAGTGAGCATCTTACCGGTCAGCCATCACTCCAGGGTGAATGGCGGACAGTGGTGGGCTCGCGCGTGCCTGGCCGAAAGGCGAAGGTGGGATCTGGCCGCGTGGCGGCTGCCTTACCCCTTTCCAACAGGTACGGGGTGCTTCCTAGTGGTGATGACATCGTTTCCGAGCCACCACAGGATGCCTCGCCTGTTGGGCCAGTGGCCGATTCTCCGGCAAGGTCCCGACAGTCACAGAGGGCGGGCCTATTAGTTATAGGGAGCTCCAACGTTAGGCGGGTTATGGAGCCCCTCAGGAAAATAGCGGGTAGGTCGGGGAAGAATGCCAGTGTGCACTCGGTGTGCTTGCCGGGGGGTCTCGTCCGTAATGTGGAGGAGGCCCTTCCGGCAGCTATTGAACGCACTGGGTGTGACCGGCTGCAGATAGTAGCACATGTCGGAACGAATGACGCCTGCCGCTTGGGTTCTGAGGCCATCCTTGGTTCCTTCCGGCGGCTGGCTGATTTGGTGAAGACAACCAGCATCGCACGCGGAGTGCAAGCTGAGCTTAATATCTGCAGCATAGTGCCCAGAGTCGATCGCGGTCCTCTGGTTTGGAGCCGTGTGGAGGGTCTAAACCAGAGGCTCAGACGACTCTGCGACTATAATGGTTGCAAATTCATCGACCTCCGTTATTGGGTGGAGAACTGTAGGGCCCCCCTAGACAGGTCAGGCGTGCACTACACACCGGAAGCAGCTACTAGGGTAGCAGAGTACGTGTGGCGTGCACACGGGGGTTTTTTAGGTTAGAGGGACCCCCCCTTGGGCGAAACGATAAAATACCTGACGGCTTACCAGAGAGAACATTATCATCGTTGATAAAGAACGTCCGTCCTCAGAGACCAAAAACAGGAAAAGTTAACGTAATATTGGTAAACTGCAGGAGTATCCAGGGCAAGGTTCCTGAATTAGTATCTCTTATTGAAGGAAATAGTGCGCATATAGTATTAGGAACGGAAAGTTGGTTAAAACCGGAAGTGAACAGTAACGAAATCCTAGACACAGAATGGAATATATACCGCAAGGATAGGATAAACGCCAATGGTGGAGGAGTATTTATAGCAGTAAAGAATTCAATAATATCCAGTGAAGTTATTAGCGAATGCGAATGTGAAATAATCTGGGTTAAGTTAAGTATCAAAGGTGGGTCAGATATGATAGTCGGATGCTTCTATAGGCCACCTGCATCAGCAACCGTAGTAGTTGAGCGCCTCAGAGAGAACCTGCAGAACGTCGTGAAGAAGTTTCGTGATCATACTATTGTAATAGGGGGAGACTTCAATCTACCAGGTATAGAATGGGATAGTCACACAATCAGAACTGGAGCCAGGGACAGAGACTCTTGTGACATTATCCTGACTGCCTTGTCCGAGAATTACTTCGAGCAGATAGTTAGAGAACCAACTCGTGAAGCTAACGTTTTAGACCTCATAGCAACAAATAGACCGGAACTTTTCGACTCCGTGAATGTAGAAGAGGGTATCAGTGATCATAAGTCAGTGGTTGCATCAATGACTACAAGTGTAATAAGAAATGCCAAGAAAGGAAGGAAAATCTATTTGCTTAACAAGAGTGATAGGGCACAAATCGCAGAATATCTGAGTGACCACCATCAAACGTTCATTTCTGAGGAAGAGGATGTGGAACAAAAATGGAAAAAATTCAGAAACATCGTCCAGTACGCCTTAGATAAGTTCGTACCGACTAAGGTCCAAAGCGAGGGGAAAGATCCACCGTGGTATAACAATCATGTACGAAAGGTACTACGGAAACAAAGAAAGCTTCACCATAGGTTTAAGAGTAGTCGAATCATAGCTGATAAGGAAAAGCTGAACGAAGCGAAAAAGAGCGTAAAGAGAGCAATGAGAGAAGCATTCAACGAATTCGAACATAAAACATTGGCAAACAATCTAAACAAGAACCCTAAAAAGTTTTGGTCATATGTAAAATCGGTAAGCGGATCTAAATCCCCTATTCAGTCACTCGTTGACCACGATGGCACCGAAACAGAGGACGACCGAAGAAAGGCAGAAATACTGAATTCAGTGTTCCGAAACTGTTTCACTGCGGAAAATCGTAACACGGTCCCTGACTTCAGCCGTCGCACGGACGCCAAAATGGAAAATATTGAAATAAACGATATCGGAATTGAAAAACAACTGCTATCACTTAGTAGCGGAAAAGCATCCGGACCAGACGAGATACCCTTAAGATTCTACAGTGATTATGCTAAGGAACTTGCCCCCTTTCTATCAGCAATTTATCGTAGATCTCTGGAAGAACGTAAAGTACCTAGCGACTGGAAGAAAGCACAGGTCGTTCCCATTTTCAAGAAGGGTCATAAATCAGATGCGAATAATTATAGGCCTATTTCACTTACGTCAATCTGTTGTAGAATAATGGAACATGTTTTGTGTTCTCGTATTATGACGTTCTTAGATAATACAAATCTCCTTCATCATAACCAACATGGATTCCGCAAACAGAGATCATGTGAAACCCAGCTCGCCCTATTTGCCCAAGAAATTCACAGTGCCGTAGACACTGGCGAGCAGATTGATGCCGTATTCCTGGACTTCAGGAAGGCATTTGATACGGTTCCGCACTTACGTTTAGTGAAAAAAATACGTGCTTACGGAATATCGGACCAGGTTTGTGATTGGATTCAGGATTTCCTAGAAGAAAGAACACAACATGTCATTCTTAACGGTTCAAAATCTGCAGATGTAGAGGTAATTTCGGGAGTACCGCAAGGAAGCGTGATAGGACCTTTATTGTTTACAATATACATAAATGACTTAGTTGACAACATCGGTAGCTCCGTGAGGCTATTTGCAGATGACACGGTTGTCTACAAGAAAGTAGCAACATCAGAAGACTCGTACGTACTCCAGGAAGACCTGCAGAGGATTAATGAATGGTGCGACAGCTGGCAGCTTTCCCTAAATGTAGATAAATGTAATATAATGCGCATACATAGGGGCAGAAATCCATTCCAGTACGATTATGCCATAGGTGGTAAATCATTGGAAGCGGTAACGACCGTAAAATACTTAGGAGTTACTATCCGGAGCGATCTGAAGTGGAATGATCACATAAAACAAATAGTGGGAAAAGCAGGCGCCAGGTTGAGATTCATAGGAAGAATTCTAAGAAAATGTGACTCATCGACGAAAGAAGTAGCTTACAAAACGCTTGTTCGTCCGATTCTTGAGTATTGCTCATCAGTATGGGACCCTTACCAGGTTGGATTAATAGAAGAGATAGACATGATCCAGCGAAAAGCAGCGCGATTCGTCATGGGGACATTTAGTCAGCGCGAGAGCGTTACGGAGATGCTGAACAAGCTCCAGTGGCAGACACTTCAAGAAAGGCGTTACGCAATACGGAGAGGTTTATTATCGAAATTACGAGAGAGCACATTCCGGGAAGAGATGGGCAACATATTACTACCGCCCACATATATCTCGCGTAATGATCACAACGAAAAGATCCGAGAAATTAGAGCAAATACGGAGACTTACAAGCAATCGTTCTTCCCACGCACAATTCGTGAATGGAACAGGGAAGGGGGGATCAGATAGTGGTACAATAAGTACCCTCCGCCACACACCGTAAGGTGGCTCGCGGAGTATAGATGTAGATGTAGATGTAGAACAGATACAGATTGAGATCACGATTTAGTAATTATGAAGAGTAAGTTCGAGTTTAAGAGAACAGCCCAAAAGTATTAATGGGGAAACAAGTGGGATACTGCAAAAATGAGGAATGATGAAATGCTTTTGTAGGTCTCTGAGGCTGTAAATGCAGCGACAATAAATACCGCAGCAGTTCAGTTAAAGAGGAATGGACAACTCTAAAACGAGCAGTCAGAGAAATTGGACTGAAATCCGGTTTCCCAGGAAGGAGCGGTTCAGGTTGTGGAAAGGGGCCATGATCATTTACTGTTAGCTACACAAGAACACACAACTTTATTCCTCGAAAACCATTGCACAGTTTTCTCTTTAAAACAACAAGGATCAATTCACGCCTGAGAGCCCAAGTAACTTCTCAGTAATAAGGTTTAAATAATTCCTTTTAAAACACAAGAATTTACACAAACGGCTGAAGGCCTTACTTTAAGTAAAATTAAAATATCTTCTCGGCTAAAGGCCGAAATAATATTTTAGATCCGCAAAGCATTTACCAATTTCGGCTAAAAGACATATTAAGGAAAATTTAAATTAATTCGTCGGCTGAAAGCCCAATAATATTTCAACATAATAAAAGGCAACCTTTAAAGACAAGCATTTACACAGTACAACAGAAAACCATCTTAAGAAAACCCGAAATATCTTGTCGGCTGAAGGCCTAAACAATTATTCAAAATAAATAAAGACAAACCTTAAGAGAAGCATTTACACAATACGGCTCAAGTCCATAACAAGAATTCAAGATAATTAAAGAGAAACCTTACAGACAGGAATTTACACATTTCGGCTGAAAGTCCCAAATTTTAAAACAATCGCGGCTGAAGGCCTCAATACAGAGCAAACAAGAATTTTAAATAAAACACGGCTGAACGCCTAATCTTAAAATACTTCTCATAAGGTTTGGCTGAAGGCCATATACTAAACATAGAACAGACAAAATTAATACACGGCTGAAGGCTTGGCACAGTACTTGCGACAAAAGAAAATCACGATCACAAACAACAGAACAGTGGTGCTCAGAAGTGTTCCAAGGGTCGGCCTGGGGAGGAAATTGTAACAACAGTTTAGGTGAGGCAGGCAGCCAAGCGTAACACTAAATAATCGGGTGGCAGCACGACCTAGGGACAGCTGAAGAACGAACCAACAGCTCAATCAATTCCCCTCCGTCGCAACCGATCAACTGGCTTCTCCAGTACGCAGACAGCATTCATCTGCTCAGTGGAAATCACAGAAGCTGCACACAGTTTCACGTAAACACTTGCACCAAGAACTCCGACAATCCTAAAAGCAATCAACGTGGAACAACAGGGAGAAATGACAAGTCGGCACACACAGTTTCCATAAGCGGTCGGCGACCAAATACACGTCGTCCAATGAGACGACCGACCGGGAATGACCAACCAACGGTCGTCGCTGTTCAAGTCTCCTTCCGTCGGACAGTACATGTGTGTCGCCAGCGGTCGGCGTGTACTGGCTACCCGGACCTCACTGGCGCTCCGTCCCTACTGCTGCTCAGTGCCCGACTCACTTCCAGTCACACGACGACCCGGTAATACTATCGATCGCTCCAGAGATTGTACGACAGGGCACTTATCGATAAGCGCTGCTGCTGCCACTCAAGGGCATGTAAGGCAGGAAGTTAATGACGCCTGTAAATGGAATAAGAAAACGAGGCGGCAGGACGGTAAGAGAAGATGGCAAACAATAAAGGGAATGAACACGAGCCGCGCGCGGATCATGGACGGATAAACATAGGGACAAGGAACTACCTGCAAAGAAACCTTGGGTAACATAAGAAGTGTATCAATTGACAGGCGAAAAAAGGAAATACAAAATGCTGAAGAAGAGACAGGAATACAGCAATACACGCCACTGAGGAATAAAATAAAAGGAAATGCAGGGACGCCAAGGCGATATGGCTGCAAGAAAAATGTGAAGAAGTCGATGAAGGAATGGTCGTCGTAAGCACTGATTCAGCATATGTATAAAGTCGAAACAGCCTTCCTTGAAATTAGAACCAAGGGGGGGTCAAAATAAGAGCGCAAGTCGAATTCCACTGTTAAAAGAGAAGTGGGATTACACAGAAGGCCTTTACGAGATGGAGGACTTGTCTGGTGGCGTGGTAGAAGAAATGGGAGTTGATATGGAAGACGGATGTAGTTAACAGAGCTTTGAAGACTTGCGAGCAACTAAGGCAAAAGTAATAAGTAACGTTACTTCGGAACATCTAAACTTATTCGGGGAAATAGCATCCAAACGTCTATACAAGTCGGTGTGTAGAATCTGTGAAAGTAGAGACATCGACGCCATAGATTCTGTGCAGCTATAACGGACAGACTCAGCATACAGAATAATCAAACAACCTTTGGGGAAACTGAAATCAAGCTTGGTTACATTAAGAGTACAACGGGAATTCCACTGTTAAATGCAGAAGAGAGAGTTCATAAGCGGAAAGTTACATCGATGAACCCTATGAGGGGGAAGACATGTCTGACGACGTGGTAGAAGAAGGAATAGGAGATACAATAATAGAATCAGAATTTAAAAAGAGCTTTGAACGACTTAAGATCAAATGAGGCGGGAGGGATGGATAACATTCTACTGGAATTTCTAAAATCGTTGCGGGAAGTGGCAACAAAACCACTATTCACGTTGGTGAGTAAACTGTACGAGCCTGGCGATCTACCATCAGACTTTCGCAAAATATCATGCACAAATTCCCGATAACATCATGGGCACATAAGTGCTAGAACTATCACACGGTCAGCTTAACGGCTCATATTTATAAGCTGCTGACAAGAATAATATACAGAAGAATGAAAAAGAAAATTGAGGATCTCTTAAATGACCAACAGTTTGGCTCTAGGAAAGGAATGGCACCAGAGAGGTGTTCTGAAGTTGCGACTGATAATAGAAGCAAGACAAGAAAGTTTTCTGCATTTTGGTTACAGAACACCGCGGCTGTTTTCGTAAACTATGCTCTAGGAAATACTGCAACCAGCCACAAGTTTTCTTGAAATAATTTTATTATACCACTACTAGTTTCGGGCCTGAGCCCATCATCAAATGGTAGTGTTGAAATCTATTGAAGTTTTGCATTTGTTTCTAAAATATAATAAAGTTTTTGTGATTATATAGTTTTTACACTTATAAACGTTCTATTCACAAAAGCTTTTATTATATTTTAGGAAATGTAAAACCTCTTGTAAACTATGCACCACAAAACTTTCTTATGTTTTATGAGACAAATGTAAATCTTGCAAAGAAGTCAACGCTATCATCTGACGATGGGTTCAGGCCCGAAACTAGTAATGGCATAACAAAATCATTTATAAAAACTTGTAGCTGTTGCATTATTTCCTACACAGAAACCAAAGACAAGAAAAATCAAGACACGTTCGCAGAGTTTGTCAACCTAGAAAAAGCGACCGACAACATAAAATAGTGCAAGACGTTGGAAATTCTGATAAAAATGGGAGTAAGCTGTAAGGAAAGATAAGTGTTATACAATATGTACAAGAACCAAGACGGAACTATAAAAATGGGAAAGAAAGAATGAAGTGTTCGGATAAAATGGGGCACAAGGCAGGGATGATTCCCTACTGTTCAATCTATACATCGAAGAAACAATGAGAGAAGTAAAAGTCGGAGACTAAAATTCAGGGTGAACGGATATCAATCATAAGATTCGCTGATGATATTGTTATCCTCAGTGAAAGTTACGAAGACTGCAACAACTGTTAAATGGAATGAACGGTCTAATGAGCGCCCAGTATGGAGTGAGAGTACACCGAAGAAAGACGAAAGTAATGATAAGTAGCAGAAATGAGAATAGCGAGAAACTTAACATCACAATTGGTGACCACGATGTTATGGAGTCCTGCTACCTAGACAGCAAAATAACCCATGATGGATGGAACAAGGGCGAGATAAAAAGCAGACTAGCATTGGTAAAAAAGGCATTCCGGCTTAAGAGAAGTCTAATCTGTGGGAAGTCCGGAAGAGAAGATAATCAAAAAATTTGAAATGCTTTGCTAAAGAAGAATGTTGAAAATTATGTGGATTGATGAGATAAGGAATGGGGAGGTTCTCCGCAGAAAGGAGTATTACACTATAAAATATCACTCAGCAGAATAAAAGACGGACTATTAATGTCAAATAATGGATAAAAATATGTAAACAGAATTATAACTCTTGCGAAAACAGGTCACAAAGAGCTGCTAGCTCTTAATGTACATACCTTCCCCTCCATCGGTTCCTGTGACATCTTCCACAGCACACAGTAACTATTCAGGTGCGTGATAGGCCATCGCCTCACATTAAGAGAGTATAACTGTAAAGCTTGTCTGATTCTCCTCATCTCCGGCGTTTCCACTTCGCAAAGGTAACGGAATAGTACCAAACGTTACAACATGCGAAAACATGCAGAGAAAAGATTGGTTGCCGCGTATTTCGGAGAGGTAGTTTTGTTTTCAGAGGTAGTGTTTGCAAATGGTACTGGTGATCCGGTTTTTAACGCATGAAGAACGTTGCATAGTGCAACAGTCACCTAAGCCAGTGCTTAATATCAGATATACTTTCCACTCGAATTACTATGCAAATGTTTGTAAGATGTTTATGCTTGCTTTTTACCCGTAACCTGTGCTGGACTAATTTCCAGAATGTCCGCAGCAGCACAAGCAGCAGGAACGTAATTGGATTTTGTAATGGGATGTCAGTGGACCGTGGCGAAGCAGAATAGGGATCAGATCAGCCGTACTGATACAACCTCCTCACCACCACAATAGCTGCTGTTGCTGTTTCGTTACTGAGGCAAAACCACAGCATGCTTTATAATTACTCCACAATATTACATGGTGTTATCCATTTTGATCATCACATTAACTTCCAAGAAGACAAAATATTAAACAAGTGAGATAATGGCAGTAGCGTCCCCCAGATTAAATCTTTTGGTCCCCGTTGCCTCTCTTGTAGCAGTGTGACTGCACGAAGAATCTCAAATGTGGGCAAAAGAAATTATATGTGAGTAAAGTATCGACTTATGTTGTTGAGACTGGCAAGTCTGTACGACACCTTTAGGGGTTGCGAGTGGTCTACACCAATCAGCTGCAATGTTAACACTAAAAATAGAGGTAAACTATGTGATCAAAAGTATCTGGACACCTGGCTGAAAGTGACTTACAAGTTACTTGCGTCTTACAACGGTAATGCTGGAATTCTATATGGTTTTCTCCCACCCTTAGCCTTGATGACAGTTTCCACTCTCACAGATGCTGGAAGGTTTCTTGGGGAATGGCAGCCCATTCTTCATGGAGTGCTGCACTGAGGAGAGGTATCGATGTCGGTCGGTGGGGCCTGGCACGAAGTCGGCGTTCCAAAACATCCCAAAGGTGTTCTATAGAATTCAGGTCAGAATTCTGTGCAGACCAGTCCATTATAGGGATGTTATTGTCGTCTAACCACTCCGCCACAGGCAGTGCATTATGAACAGGTGCTCGATAGTGTTGAAAGATGCACTCGCCATCCCTGAGTTTCTCTTCAACTGTGGGAAGCAGGAAGGTGCTTAAAACATCAATGTAGGCCTGTGCTGTGATAGAGCCACGCAAAACAATAAGGGGTGCAAGGCCTTTCCATAAAAAACACAGCCATACCATAACTCCACCACATCCGAATTTTACTGTTGGCACTACACACGCTGGCAGACGACGTTCACCGGACATTCGCCATACCCACACCCTGCCATCGGATCGCCACACTATGTACCGTGATTCGTCACTCTACATAACGTTTTACCACTGTTCGATGGTCCAATGTTTACGCTCCTTACACGAAGCGACGCGTCGTTTGGCTTTTACCGCTGTCATGTGTGGCTTAGAGCAGCCTCTCGACCATGAAATCCAAGTTTTCTCACCTTCCGCCTAACTTTTATAGCACTTGCAATGGATCCTGGTGCAGTTTGGAATTCCTGTGTGATAGTCTGGATAGATGTCTACCTATTACAGATTACGACCAACTGTCGGCGGTCTCTGACAGTCAATAGACGGGGTCGTCCTGTACGCTTTTGTGCTGTACGTGTCCCTCCACGTTTCCACTTCACTATTACATCGGAAACAGTGGACCTAGGGATGTTTAGGTGTGTGGAGTTCTCGCGTACAGACGTATGACACAAGTGATACCCAATCACCTGACCACGCTCGAAGTCCATGAGTTCCGGTGAGCGCCCCATTCTGCTAACTCACGATGTCTAACGACTACTGAGGTAGCTGATATGGAGTACCTGGCAGTACGTGGCAGCACAATGCACCTAATATGAAAAGTGTATGTTTCTGGGGTGTCCGGATACTTTTGATCATATTGTGTAGGTCTATGTTCTGTGCTAGGGACATCGGGCTCGGCTAGTTGAGGAATTGTTTGGAAACAAAGGAATTGAGAATTTCAACGAATTGCTACTGAAGGAGGAGGAGGAGAAGGAGATTAGTGTTTAACGTCCCGTCGACAACGAGATCATTAGGGACGGAGCACAAGCAGCAGATACAGGAGCCGAGATAGATATCGTTTTCTTTGACTTACGAAAGGCATTCGATACGGTGCTGCAATGCCACCTAATGAACAAAATACGAGTGTACGGTATACCACATCAACTGTGTAACAGGACTGAAGAGATTCTAGCACACAGAAAACAGCATGTCATACTGAATGGAGAGAGGTCTTAAGACGCAAAAGTGAATTCGGGCATGACCCAGGGTGGTCCATTGATCGTGACCGGGCCAAATATCTCACGAAATAAGCATCGAACGAAAAAACTACAAAGAACGAAACTTGTCTAGCTTAAAGGGGGAAACCAGATGGTACTACACGAATATGTAATAAAAAAATAGGGGTTCCTATTTTAAAAAAATAAGTTGATACCCGTTTGACCTATGGCAGCGCCATCTAGCGGGCCAACCATAGCGCCATCTGGTTTCCCCCTTCAAGTTAGATGAGTTTCGTTCTTTGTAGTTTTTTCGTTTGATGCTTATTTCGTGAGATATTTAGCCCTGTATATACACGACGATTGATACAGGGAGTGAAGATTCACCCCTAATATAAAAAAATTTAACGCATTGCGAATATATAGAAATTTCCTTTATGGTATGGTTCTGCAAGAACAATCACTAAAGTAGTTACTTGCATAAAATATCTAGGAATATGTGTACAGAGCGATCTGAAATAAAAAAAATTAATTGCGAGTAAGTCAGACGTCAGACTGGCTTTCATTGTGGGAGTCATCAAGAAAAGTAGTCTATCAACAAAGGAAGTAGCTTACAAAACATTCTTTCGGTTAACACTTCTGTGTTGTTCTTCAGTATGGGATCCGACTGACAGAAGAAATACAGAAGATTCAATTAAGATCAAGAGAGAGGCGTTCTGCATCACGGAATGGTCTGCTGCTGAAGTTCTGACAGAGTACATTCCTAGAAGAGTCAACCAGTATATTGCTTGCTTACTCCTATGTGTATCTCGCGAAAAGACTATGAGGGTAAAATCTGAGAGATTAGAGCCAATACAGAGGGTTACAGGTTATCGTTCTTCCCGCGAACCATACGCGACTGGAACAGGAAAAGAGGTAAGTAAGTTGGAACACAAGTTCCCTCCGACACAGGCTGTAAGATGGTTTTCGGGGTATAGGTGTAGGTGTGGCGTAGAAGACGGGTTATGAATTCGCACGAGCGGAAGGTGGTAACATCGTGCTTATGGCCGGTCTGATACGACTGTGTCACTGGATATCTCGACGTGACCAGCAGACGCCCATCGTTTCATGTAACAGTTACCTTCATCGGCGCCGCACAGGGTTACAGCCCAGCTTTAACTGGACTGTTCCGGATATGAAATTGTACTCGGTGGGACCCACAGAAAGAGCGTTTGCGCTTCTGCTGCTTGTTCATCCGTAACACTCTCCTCTTCTGGTACCACCTCTTGCTTCCTACTCGCGGCTGTTGCAAATCACAATACATTTGAATTAACTTCCAAGGAGAATCATTTCTCGGCGTAAGGAGGCAGATAACCGATGTAGTGTGCGCTTGAGGAACATCAGACGGTCTGATAAGTCACGTTTCTAAATTTCTGGCTAATATAAAAGAGGAAGTAAACGAGATGACAGGTATAATACTACGAGAAGTTTGAGAGTACACTGAAAGACGAGGGAGTAGACGAATTTCACTCTGTGTTATTGGAATCTTCGGGAGAGCCTTCCATGACAAAACTATTCAACCGTAGTTGCAAAATTGAAACGAATTATTTACGAAAGTGTAGAAAAATTGACAGCATCTAGAAGATAAGCATTACAGGTACCTACTTACGTGGGACACTTTCCACGTGATTAGCACTGAGAAGAGCGGTGTCCCCTTCTGATGCCACAATCGAAGACAGCGGAATCCGACATTCCGCTGACATGAATTTTGAAAATGCAAGGTGGAGCTGGAGCAAATAAAAAAATTCAAGACTGCAGGAAACTAAAAATATTATAAATTATAAAATCTGAGGTCACAGAAGTAGCTCACTTGTACTTATGACCATTTTGGTGCCCTATTCAAAAACATCCAAGAGATCTGAAATCTGAGCAACATTCAGAAGTATCTGAACAATCTTAATTTTTTTTCACTATGTTCAAAAATATCCGAATAATATGAATTTTTTGCGCCATCTTCAAAGGTCTCAAAACGGCTTCTATTACTGATAAAAACACGTTAATTTCACCTAAATTACGTAAATTGGTTTCATGTCCAAAAGCATCCGAACGATCTGATTTTTTCATCTTGTTAAATAAACGTAAGGGTATTGACAATATTGGTGTAACTTACAGCATTTTCACATAAAAAATGTATAGGTACACACATATTTCGTCTCTCCGTTTTCATATTTCACTAGAAAGAACAATGTTTGTGTCAACTACTGTACCGTCTCACCAGTAAATTTTATATCACGTCTGTAAAATTCATTGGAAAGTATATTGCATTTACTATGGAACATGATAAAAGAGTACACAATATTTTTTCTAAAAATAGTTAAAAACCAACATCTGCTTACGCAATTTTTGAAAAATTTCAAAATGTGAAATAAAATCAACTGCTTCTTTATCTTCTGTTACTTATTGTAGTCAACAGATGGCAGCAGTTGTGGACATCCATTGCTCGATCATTTACCATACTTAGTGTAAGGCTAAATAGACCCCCAATTCAATATGAGTATTTCAACATCAAAATTGTTCGGTAATGATTCACAAGTATCACATTCTCACACTGTTATTTCAGTATCTAAAATGTCTGCAAAAAATACATGAATAACACAAAAACTCAGTGTTTATATCAAGTGTCACAATTTTACTTCCACACACACACACACACACACACACACACACACACACACACACACACACACACACGAACCCGGCAATGCTTCACAATTGCTAAATATATATGCGAATTGTACGTACATCATGAATACTCTGTCTCCCTCTCTCTGCCCCTCTTGTCATTCATCCTCTCTCTACCTATATCTCCTCGTCCCTCTATCTCTCTGTCCACCTTCCCACTCCCTCTCCACGTCCATTTGTGTTCGCATGTTCAATTGCGCCGGCCGAGGTAGCCGAGCAGTTCTAGGCGCTACAAAATGGCTCTGAGCACTATGGGAGTTAACATATGAGGTCATCAGCCCACTCGAACTTAGAGCTACTTTTACCTAACTAACCTAAGGACATCACACACATTAATGCCCGAGGCAGGATTCGAACCTGCGACCTTAACGGTCGCGCGGTTCCAGTCTGAAGCGCCTAGAACCGCTCGGCCACATCGCCCGGCTAGGCGCTACAGTCTGGCACCGCGTAACCGCTACGGTCGCAGGTTCGAATCCTGCCTCGGGCATCGATGTTTGTAATGTCCTTAGGCTAGTTAGGTTTAAGTAGCTCTAAGTTCTAGGGGACTGATGACCTCAGAAGTTAAGTCCGATAGTGCTCAGAGACATTTGAAGCACTTGTTCGGTAGTTCCGTGTATCTGTTCCTCCTCCCATTTCCCATCTCTCTGTGCCGAAACTTCTCTCCCCCTCCCCCTGCCCCCTGCCTGTGTTAATCTTTTCTTCTCCCCTCCCTATATCCATTTCCGTCTGAATATTCTGTAGAGTATCGTGTAAAAATTTGAAGCAAATCCGTCAAAAACTTTTCGAGAGTTTTGGTAACAACATTTCCCCTTTAAAAATTACATATATATTTAAATATGTAAAACTGAATATCACAAAAAATCTGTGCATCTATATCCGTCCGAATATGGAACAAGACAGAGACGAAACGTCAAAATCTCAGAAATACAGTCTTGTAACGATTTCGTGTACCAAAACGTACACACAGGTTGCTTATCGAAATAAGCAACTACTGTATATGACATTTCGATGGAGTAAACCTATGAACAGTCGTAATACATGCTGGTCTTGAAGGTAATGAAATACCTGACACTAATATTGAAGGAAGTATTGCACGAGGACAATTCCAAATAATTAGACCTCCAAGTAACGATTTTATTTCGATAATACGTTTACAAGCATAGGGTAATTGGAAAAGTGAACATCCCGTACCACCTAAAAGAGGAAATGGAAATTTTATGGCTATAGAAATACAGAACAGATGAGAAATGCATGGTTTTATGGAATCATCAGGGCTCCATAATGTAAATAAAGGTGGTAAAGGAATGTTACCTAGTTCACCTCTACAAAATTAGTATTTTGGACTTCTTTATGGCTTACCCTGAAAGTGCAAAAGTAGCAGCATTGAATCACCTATTATTAACTTACACTAAATATCAAAGATTGCAAACAAAATTACACCTCAAATTAAAACAGCGGAAGGTTACCTAAGGCCATTACTGCATTTTAAGTACGAATAATATAAGCATGAACTGTATAATAGGAACCTATCTAAAATGTGCATACATCAGGACATCTTATTTGTGTATGTAATCGTTTATAAACAAGTGCGTAAAATTATAATGACAATTGAAAAACTGTTACATGTAGCTGGCGGAGTGGTGACAGATATAAAAATCAAATTTAAAAAATGGAATGCCAACCAGTTTGTGAATTCCAACTATATTAAGGATCAATAACAACCCTGTTACATCTAAATGTTCGTTTTAAGCTTGTGTGTATTCTGTACAAAACACACTTACATATAGACTATTTTGCAGACGGAACACACATAGAGCTTATAGCCTGTCCTTTATGAGGAAGATGTCTTTTTCTCTCCAGAACGACATTTCTTTTCTGACAGAACTTGAAAGTTCCAGTACTTAAACGAAATAGAAACTCTCAAGAGATGATAAACAGGTACATAGCGAAGATTTTTGCAGCTCTGTACAATCTACAGACACATAAATCGACTCTTCTTCAGAGAAATACGAATCATTTCATACCTTTGCGGATAAAATAGTTTTGGGTATAGCGCCGCATCACTCCTAACTACTAAAAAGACGTTTCGACCGACTTGCTGCGGTTCTCTTCAGTGTGGTTCACTGTTAGTACTCAAAATTCTTTTATCCATAATGACACCAGCCGTGAAAGCCTACGAACTTATATCATTTCAGCCCTGTTGCAATTTGCTTTTAGTAATTATTGTTTAATTTATCAACTAGTGAAACAGAGATTGTAGAAAAGGAGTGTACTCATATGAATGAAATACAACAATGATTTAACGAGAATACATCGAAAAGCGGAATGACACGTCGGCTGATAGTACAGCGAACCATGCACATGCACAGTTAAATCGAAACATCGATAGGGAGTTCCAACAAGTGTTATTTATAATCCGTCTTGATTGCAACAAATGTTTATTCTAATGAGCGGTTTCGGTTCAGCTAGAACAATTTTCAGATCTGCAATTTCGGTTACAGGAGTAACCCGTCCATACACAGCAACCTTCACGTGCTGCGTAATGTGACGCAGCATGTGCAGGTTGCTGTGTATGGACGTGTTACTCCTGTAACCGAAATTGCAGATCTGAAGATGGTTCTAGAGGAACCGAAACCGGTCATGCGAATAAACACTTGTTGCAATCAAAACGGATTATAAATAACATCGGAAAAACCAGTGATTGCGGTTATCCCATCAGATATTATGTCTGTTTTTTGCAAAGTTCCAATAAAGTTTTATTTTTGTACTCCATTTTTGCTTCCGTATGTAGCGATGTTCTGTGTAATAGAATCATTTTGCTGTCGAAAATGCAAACAACGACTGCAGAAGAGAAGACATCATGCAGCATAACAAGGTCGCTGCTAACGAAAAAACTCGTCTACCGATATGAAGGCGAAAGACTGCAATAAAGGAAGCGCTGCAAAGTAGAATAAATCAGTAAGAGGTGTCATAAAAACGGTTTACAACCATATACCCGGCTATGAAACAACACTCCATTAAAGGCATGTTGAGCATCATTTTATCTCTCTCCACCCCCCGCCCCCACTCTTCGTTCCTTGCATCCTCTCTCTCTCTCTCTCTCTCTCTCTCTCTCTCTCTCTCTCTTCCTCTTGCTACATCCACACAGATTCAGGTGTTCCTTCTCACACCCTAGACAAACAATCAGCAGTAAAATCAACGTATATATGTTTTGATGGTAATACTTATTTTAATGAGTATCCGATGATAAGGCTTATGCGACAAACTATGAATGGGTGCCACTATTTATTATATGAAGAGTTTTATGTTACTGTGATGAGAACAAGCTCGGAAATTGGAGAGCGTGCTTTATAGAATCCTCATGAATACACAACGTTCACTGCTTCTACAGCCAACAGATTATGTCTGTTTCAAGCATTTTGAACAGTTTTTATGATTCATAAAGTTGAAGAAGGTGGTAATCATTATTATAGCCTGGATACGAGCACAGGAAAATAAATCCTTCCTGCTTCACAGTGAGGTGTTTTATTAACCGGTTTCCAATATTTGCAGGTAGACGTGTTCTGCAATTCGCTTCTCGAAACAGGAAAAAATGGTTGAGATACACTTCGTCTGGAAGGAGAACAAAACATTTTTAGTTAAGGGCTGCATTGTCTCCGTTTAGCGAAACGTTTGTTTGGCCCTAGTGTCAGATGAGATAATATAAGCATCGCCATATAGCAAGGCATTAGTGTGGCCTTCGTGTCTTTCCGTCGTGCATACGGTAAATATGGAAATGTGAATTCTGGCGACGTTATTACAAAACGGGTCCAAACAGCACCAATGTTCTGTTATTGTTTTCATTGCTGCCGAAGGACAAACACTGGTAGATATCCATGGCAGAATGAAGACTGTGTATGGACGAGCATGTCTCTCGAAAACCACCGTTGTGGATGGTGCGTCACGCTTCGTGCTGGTCGCTATTCTATTCAAGTCACGGGTGGATCTGGGAGACCAGCAGAAGTTCGCCAAATCAAGTGGAAGACACGTGAGCACCCGCCCTATAATCCTGATGTATCCACACGTGACTATCACGCCTTCGACCACTTAAAAGATGCCTTGAAGGGTCACTGATTCCTGTCACATGAGGGTGTGCAGCTCCAGTTACAGGCTTCTTCACGCAACTGGACTCGGTGTTTTACCAATTGGGTGTCTTCAAACTCATGCGTCTATGGGATGATTGCCTCAATGTTCACGGCGATTTCGCCTGAATGGCATACCGATTCTGGACTGTACTGCCTTCGAACGGAAACTTTTTGATCGCCCTTTACACGAGTGGCGTTTGAAAAGTCCGTGAAAAGTGCGAGAGATGGCACCACCGGCCCGTATCAAATGGTTCAAATGGCTCTGAGCACTATGGGACTCAACTTCTTAGGTCATTAGTCCCCTAGAACTTAGAACTAGTTAAACCTAACTAACGTAAGGACATCACAAACATCCATGCCCGAGGCAGGATTGGAACCTGCGACCGTAGCGGCCTTGCGGTTCCAGACTGCAGCGCCGTTAACCGCACGGCCACTTCGGCCGGCTCCGGCCCGTATCGAGGTGATGTTTAGTTAGTAGCACCTTTGGAAAGAACGCACACCAAGTTTCAGCCACATTGGTCTATTTACTTGTGTTTGGCATTCGTCTGAATCAAGGAAGTCGAGTGATTGTCAAAAAATGGACGAAAAAGAATGTCGTGTGGTGATTAAACATTACTTTATGAAAGGAAAAACGCGCCAGGAGACTAAAGAGAAGCTTGTTAAATATTACGGTGACTTTGCACCTTCGATTAGAAAGTTTATAAGTGGTTTCAAAGTTTTCGGAGTGGCCGTATGAGTACAAGTGATGCTGAAAGTTCTGGACGCCCTGTGGTGGTTACGACTCCAGAAATCATTGATAAAATCCATGATATGGCGATG
The DNA here is from genome assembly GCF_023898315.1 of Schistocerca nitens. NCBI lineage: Eukaryota > Metazoa > Arthropoda > Insecta > Orthoptera > Acrididae > Schistocerca > Schistocerca nitens. The sequence goes on along the minus strand of NC_064621.1, from coordinate 303,987,016 downwards.
GATTACCAAGAGTTAAGGTGCGTGGGATTGCTAGTGCTGTGGGCATTTCGAATGAGCGGGTACATAATATTTTGCATAAACATTTCGACATGAGAAAGCTATCCGCAAGATGGGTTCGGCGATTGCTCACGCTTGACAAAAAAACGGAATCGTGTGAAGTGTTGCAAGGATGGTTTGCAGCTGTTCAGGAAGAATCCGCAGGACTTTAAGCGTCGTTTCGTCACTGTGGATGAAACATGGATAAATTACTACAGTCCTGAGACCAAACAACAATCTAAACAATGGGTTACCAAGGGAGAATCTGCACCAAAAAAGGGGAAGACCATTCCTTCGAACGGAAAGGTTATGGCGACTGTCTGTTGGGATTCGCAAGGGATAATCCTCGTCGACTATCTGCAAAAGTGTAAAACTATTACAGGTGTATATTATTCATCGTTATTGAACCGTTTGAAAACCAAGCTGCAAGAAAGACGCCGGTGACTGGACTGCAAAAAATTCCTTTTCCATCACGACGATGCACCAGCGGACACCTCGGCAGTTGTGGTCGCAAAATTATTGGAAATAGGATTCCAACTCGTTTCACATCCCCTTTATTCTCCAGACTTGGCTCCCTCGGATTACTATTTGTTCCCCAATTTGAAGAAATGGCTGGCGGGAAACAAGTTTTTATTCAAACGAGGAGGTGATTGCAGCAACTAACAGGTGTTTTGCAGACTTGGACAATTCCTATTATTCGATTATTCGGAAGGGATCAACAAATTAGAACAGCGTTGGACGAAGTGTAGAAGTCTAAAAGGAAACTATGTCGAAAAATAAAAAAGGTTTACTCCGAACACGTAAGTAGTTTTTATTTTTGCACGGAGTTTTCAAACACAGTAGAATCAAGTTTTGCCTCATAGTCATCATCATCTGTATTTATCTCAAAATGATGAGGCATCTTCCAGCCACACGTCGACGTGCGGTTTCAGCAGTTTTCACCTACTACTATCGTGGGATTTTGTCTGCTAGGTGAGGATTCCCTTATCCCCTCGGTCTATCGAGCTTGCCCTAAGTCTTCTCCTGTTTCTTGGAATTTATTATAGAACCAGGTGTGTCCATTTTTCGTCCTTGGTTCTGGTAAAGTGGCTGGTCCACTCATATTTCATTTAAACTTCCCATTCCAGTAGGTCGCTGCCGCTAGTAACGTATCATACGACACTCAACCATTCCTTTTTTACTGCGAGTCTGTTTGTTTGTGTGTGTGTGTGTGTGTTTGTGTTTGTGTGTGTGTGTGTGTGTGTGTGTGTGTGTGCGTGTGTGTGTGTGTGTGTACAGTCAGAGATCTTTCCACAACTCTTGGGGGTTTCCTGAGCGCTACGTTGATGAATTCATACAATATCATCACAGAGCCATAGATCGCAGTGCTCATAAATTGCTTTCTTCAGTGAAATGATGTTTTTAGGTGAACACCTTTCGCGATAGCTGTTATATATCAACTTCTTAGCCATACGGCAATTTAACAAAGTATTACCGTACTTCACAAGCTTTTAACTTTTATTTACAAATCATCATTGGTGACGGTTCTGTAAATATAGCACACATGATACATTTCTTGAGCGTTAATTGATAGATTAAAAACTGTTTTTGTTTATGATTACTGTATGAAATTCGGATGTACTGAAGTCGTGTTCAGTGTGTTTCGTAACTTGATTTGATCACGTCAAAAGGAGTATCAAACGCCGTAGTAAACTGTACACCACATTCATAACCAAAAACTGTTTGCTACGTCTACAGAACCACCGTTAATGCTGTTTAAATGAAAGCGAAACGCGTGATTTATAACACTCTCTTAAACTGCAGTTCGCAGAAGAAAAAAGTATGCTATATTTTCTTCAGATTGGTTTACATATTTGATTTGAAGGCCACTGAATGTTTCTGAAAGCTTGTCCTTCTAATTTGACGCGGCAGAGAATTCAGTCTTACTTTACCTTCATATACGAGCTGGCAAGTAGATGCACTTGTAGTTGTCAATGCAAATACTTGCTGCTCTGGCTCATTGGTTTTAGTTTTCGGCATGTTGATGCTAAGATTTCCCATTTAGACTATCAGTGACCATAGTGCCGTTAGTCAATAGTACGAGGACTTGTTGAAAAATAATGTCTCCGATTTTTTTATGTGGAAGCACTGAAGGCTTTTTAAATAAAACAAACGATATTAACACTGTATATCTTCATTCTTCGTATCTACGTTGTTTCATCGCTCTCGCAGTGTGTAACGTAACTACACTGAGGTGAAAAAGTCATGGGATGTCTCCTAAAATCGCATCGGATCTCCTTTTGCCCGGCCTATTGCAGCAACTCGACTTGGCAGGGACTCAACAAGAAATACTGAGCCGTGGTGGCTCTACAGCGATCCGTAATTGCGAAATAATTTCCGGTGCAGGATTTTGTGCACGAACTGACCTCTCGATTATGTCCAATAAATGTTCGATGGGATTGATGTCGGGTGACTTGGGTGATCAGATCATTCGCTCAAATTGTCCAGAATGTTCTTCAAACTAACCCCACACAACTGTAGCCCGGTGACATGGCTCATTGTCATTCATAAAAATTCCATCATCTGCGGGATGATGAATTCCATGACGGTCTGTGTGAAAGGTCTCCAAGTGGCCGAACGTCACCAATTCCAGTCAATGGCCGGTTCAGTTGGACCAGAGAACCCAATCCATTCCATATGAACACAGCCCACACCGTTGTAGAGCCACCACCAGCTTGTACGGTGCCTTGTTGACAGTTTGAGTCCATGGCTTCATGCGGTCGGCGCCACACCTGAACCCCACCATCAGCTCTTACCAGCAGACATCGGGACTCATCTGACCAGGCCACGGTTTTTCAATTGTCTACCGTCCAACTTATATGGTGACCGATCCAGGAGAGGCATTGAAGGCAATGTCGTGCTGTTAGCGTAGACACTCGTGTCGGTCGTCTGCTGCCATAGCCCATTACCACAAGATTTCACCACACTGTCCTAATGGATGCGTTAGTCGTACGTCCCACATAGATTCACGCAGTTTTGCCTTTCTGTTAGCACCGACAACTCTACGCAGACGCCGCTGCTCTCGGTGTTTAAGTGGAGGCCGTCGGCCAATGCGTTGTCTGTGGTGAGGGCTAATGCCTGAAATTTAGCATTCTTGGCACACTCTTGACACTGTGCATCTCGGAATACTGAATTCCCTAACGATTTCCGGAATGGAATGTCCCATGCGTCTAGTTCCAACTACCATCCCACGTTAAGTAGTTAATTACCGTCGCGCAGCCATAATCACGTCGGGAACCATTTCACATGAATTTTGACAGCTCCGTCAATGCTCTGCGCTTCTATATCTTGCGTACGCGATGCTATTGTTGTGGATTGGCAGGAGAGCCAACCCTTATAGAGGAAGCCGAAAGGCACGCGTTTAAGCTCACGCAGGCTGGCGTGAGGTCTGGAACAGGACAAGGAAATTAGAACTTAGAAAAACGGACGCAGAGGGTGGAAATACTTAACTTTAATCCATTAATGTTGAACGTAGCTCTTGTCTGTACATTCTTTACAATATCAATAGCAACTGATAATGGCGCCTTGCTAGGTCGTAGCAAATGACGTAGCTGAGGACTGTGCTAACTATCGTCTCGGCAAATGAGAGCGTATTTTGTCACTGAACCATCGCTAGCAAAGTCGGTTGTACAACTGGGGTGAGTGCTAGGAAGTCTCTCTAGACCTGCCGTGTGGCGGCGCTCGGTCTGCAATCACTGGTAGTGGCGACACGCGGGTCCGACGTATACTAACGGACCGCGGCCGATTTAAAGGCTACCACCTAGCGAGTGTGGTGTCTGGCGGTGACACCACAGCTATCGCCATCTGCATATATGAAGATCGCTATCCCATGGCTTTTGACACCTCAGTGTATGTCAGTGCACGAGAAAGGGAGTGCTGTACGAGGGGGTACCCAACCGGTATAACACTGACGAGGGGGAGCTTGTATAGTACGTATTTCTGAAGCTAGGCTTGTATAGCGCAACTCATTGCCAGTTCATTGCCGCCTATGTTGTTGACCTGGCTTGTTCTGTTCATCTGCAGTGATTGTTTTTGCTAGCGCTGTTTTGTTCTTGTTTCGTTTTTTTGTGATGGCAAGTTTAAGTGAACAACGTGCAGCTGTGAGATTTTGTTTTCTATTCGGTAAAATTGCTTCTGAAACTGTTTTAAGGTTGAAAACAGCTTACCAAGATGACGCCATGCGAAAAAACCAAGTCTACTAGTGGTTTGCTCGATTTAAAAATGGCGACATGTCGATAATGACAAACCTCGTTCTGTACGTCGATCAACTGCCCAAATCGACGACAATATTGAAAAAGTTCGAGAGATTGTGCCCACAGACTGTCGACAAACAACTGATCAACTGTCAGATTAGTCAGAGATTGAGCAACAGTTTGTATTAAAAAAACGGTTTGTGGCAGGCAGGACACTGGTTCTTCCACCACGGTAACGCACCTGCACACACAGCCGTCTCTGTTAGACAGTTTTTGGATAAAAATGGCACGGTTTCGCTGCCTCACGCTCCTTAGTCACCTGACGTGGCTCCATGCGACTTTTTCTTATTTCCATACATGAAAAGGGGCATAAAGGACACCGATTTGAGAACATTGTGGGTGAGCTGCCAGTCATTTCTAAAGATGACTAAAAAAAATGTTTCGAGCAGTGGAAGCACCGGTTGGACAAGTGTGTTAGTTTTAGTGGAGGAAGGGGATAAGTCTGTTCTGTAAACAATTCGAAAGTATATAGGTTTTAAAAAATAATTCGCCGTCTTCTTCAACATGGCAATGCGAGACACACACAAGCCCTGTGACATCTGCAGCAAACCGACGTCTTGGGTTCACTGTTATCGATCGCCTTCCGTTCAGCTCCGACTGGGTGCCATCGCAGTTTATCTTTTCCCAAAACTTAAGGAATTCCTTCGAGGATGTAGAGTGATGAATCGGTGCAAGAAGAAGTCAGGTTGGGGCTTCGTCAACGAAGTCAAGTATTCTACAGTGATGGTATCAACGAATTGGTCTCTCCTTGCGAGAAATGTGTTCGTCGGTAGAGTACCTACGTAGAGAATAAACATGTATACATGAAGAAGTAGAATGTTGTTTGTTTTATTTAAAAATATTTAAGACTTCACACATAAAAAATTCAGAGTCTTATGTTTCAACACTCGGTCCTATAACGTAGTCTGAAAGTTTTAGGTTCTTGAGCCTTCACAATATACAGTTATCTTTCTTGTCGACATCTTCATTTACAGAACAGCTACGATTAGGCTAGGCGAGATGGACTCGCTTTATTGATGCCTCTTCCTGTGGCAAATTCTTTGGTCCTTTGTCCGATACGTATAAAAGCTAACGATATGTGGTAAATGTTCAGTTTTCGGATGTAGGCACGATAAACATCATGATCAGATAATGGTTGCACGCCCAATGTTTCTAACGCCATTTCAGAAAAGACAAACGCCACAAAAATCAGCTTCTGGTAATTTTTTGTGTGACTCGCGACCTCACGGACGGCCAAATGTGATCTACTGTCTGCTGAATCTTGCCTGCTCATCACACTGAGTTGTGTCAAGGCTGTAACTAATTGGATTTAATATGATTCTGAAGATAATATTGTATATTCTACAGCACAGAAAGAACAGTGATAGGAGTACAGTTCTGATATACGGATACGTCCTCTTTTGTGCATTAGGATTGACTTAGATGTATCTCACGACCTTAGAGAAGAGCCACTAAGTGAAATTTGTCTCAAAAGTTTTAAACTTTCCTCATGCGCTAGCTTCATGGTATCAACAGGGAGACGGTTTCCGGTTATAGGTCATGGCCCTTTTTAATCATGTCTATGGGGAATTCCACTTCAGGAGGAAATATATCTTCAAAGAGACCAAGTAATGACTGTTTCCATTCTTTTATTTTTTGGAGTTGATACCTATAAAATATTCAGACAATGGCCAGAATTTCGTCTTCACTGATGCAAGTATTATCTCGATTCGTCGTTATTGTAATTTTACCTGGCAGATTGTCAACATCTAATGCTTTCATTTTTATCGAACCATTAAGCTGCAGGTTGTGTGCCAGTCATGTGATCTCTTGGCTACACTGTGGTTTTCAAATTATCGTATGCTACGTTTTAGCGGACTGCGTCTTATATTTAGGCATCGGCTAAGTTATCTGCACATGTGTCCTCCATTTTAGCTGGCAACAAGACGAGTGTTCAAAATGGTTCAAATGGCTCTGAGCACTATGGGACTCAACAGCGGAGGTCATCAGTCCCGTATAACTTAGAACTACTTAAACCTAACTAACCTAAGGACATCTCACACATCCATGCCCAACCGTAGCGGTCTCGCGGTTCCAGACTGAAGCGCTTAGAACCGCTCGGCCACTCCGGCCGGCAAGACGAGTGTAATAAGATTCTTAACATTCCATGTAATGTTGAACTTACTCCGTATAGTACAACGATAAAGTTTTTTTTAGTGTGATCAGGATGGCTGGCTCATCCATGTTTTCTTGTGAGTTATCAGCCAGCCATATATGACAGTGTAGTTCTTTTTTGTGTTACTTGCCGTAAAAAACGTTTTACAACATTTGACCAAATTATTAGTAGCGTACATTGTGCGTTGTAGGAATGTTCGGGTAGACATTGGCGACATTGGAAGAGAGTGGAAGTTTAAGAAAACCTATATTTTACCTTTTTTAAAAATGTTTATCATGGTTTAACCACTTTCGGATCTAATTATTCCAGTAAGATCGCTGATAACCCAGTAGATAAGAAGTTTGAGAAGTCTTACACTACAGACACATAAGCACACCACATACACACACACAGCACACACACACACACACACACACACACACACACACACACACACACACACACAGACGCACACACATGATCTTCGTCATTGCACAAGTTAGTAGCTTCCAACAGCTGTTTAGCCGGCCGGTGTGACCGAACGGTTCTATGCGCTACAGTCTGGAACCGCGAGACCGCTACGGTCGCAGGTTCGAATCCTGCCTCGGGCATGGGTGTGTGTGATGTCCTTAGGTTAGTTAGGTTTAAGTAGTTCTAAGTTCTAGGGGACTGATGACCTCAGATGTTAAGTCCCATAGAGCTCAGAGCCAACAGCTGTTCAGCTCTCCGCTGTGATTTCTGCTACCGCTTTCGGACTGCCTCGGGAAGAACACAACTCCGAAAAAAACTGTTGAAGCAATGTTCAAACATTCGCCTCAGCAACACTTCTCACAATGTCATTGCGGCATTCTGCAATAATAACAACAACGTAGATTTCTCGCAAAAGATGGCGTTTGCAATCAAATGCCGAAGTGGAAACTTGAATAATTTGGTCCCCTTTCACGCACTTACTGCTACTCAATAGCCGCTGTCAGACACAATATTTTAAGTGCAACCATGGAGTTGGAAACATAAAACGGCTCGGAAAGTAGTTCACGCACCGTATGATAGGCAAACCAACTAATATCATCCGCACCGGCTAATTTGACGTAAGTAGGGACGTTTATCGTAAAGTGTATGAAATATTTATCAGGTCAGCTTAATATATAAGACAACAAGCGTCCGGCGCATTTGTCAGATCAGTTACTGCTGCTACAATGGCAGGTTACCAAGATTTAAGTGAGTTTGAACGTGGTGTTATAGTCGGGGTACGAGCGATAGGATCTAGCATCTCCGAGGTAGCGATGAAGAGGGGATTTTCCCCGTAGACCACTTCACGAGTGTACCGTGAATATCAGGAATCCGGTCAAACATCAAATCTCCGACATTGCTGCGGCCGGAAAAATATCCTGCAAGAACGGGACCAACGACGTCTGAAGAGAATCATTCAACGTAACAGAAGTGCAATCCTTCCGCAAATTGCTGCAGATTTCAATGCCGGGCCATCAAAAATTGTCAGCGTGCGAACCATTCAACGGAACATCATCTATATGGGCTTTCGGAGCCCAAGGCCAACTCGTGTACCCTTGATGACTGCTAGACACCTCGCCTGAGCCTGTCAACACTGACATTGGACTGTTGATGACTGGAAACATGTTGCTTGGTCGTACGAATCCTGTTTCAAGTTGTATCGAGCGGAGGGATGTGTACGGGTTTGGGGACGACCTCATGAATCCATGGACCCTGCAAGTCAGTAGGGGACTATTCAAGCTGGTGGAGGCTCTGTAATGGTGTGATGCATGTGTAGTTGGACTGATATGGGACCCCTGATACGTCTAGATATGACTGTGACAAGTGACACGTACTTAAGCATCATATTTAATTACCTGCGTCCATTCATGTCCATTGTGCATTCCGATGAACTTGGCCAGTTCCAACAAAACAATGCTACACCCAACATGTCCAGAATTGCTACAAAGTGGCTCCAGGAACTCTCTTCTGAGTTTAAACATTTCCGCTGGACGTCAAACTCCCCAGACATGAATATTATTGAGCGTATCTGGGATGCCTTTTCAGAGCAGATTTCCACCTCCTCATACTCTTACCGATTTACGGACAACCCTACAGGATTCATGGTGTCACTTCCCTCCAGCACTACTACAGACATTAGTAGAGTCTATGCCACGTCGTGTTGCGGTACTTCAGCGTGCTCGCGGGGACCCTACACAATATTAGGTATGTGCGCCTGTTTCTTTGGCTCTTCAGTGTATGTTATCGCAATCTCGACTCAGTGCACGCTAGGTCATGAACGAGCAAGCTAAATGCCCTATGGAGACCCACATGAACCGGCAATATAAGGCTGGCGCTATGTTATACTTTTAGAATTATTCCCTAACTTAAAATCGACTTCAAGTTCTGTCTTCATTCGTATAGAAGATGTACCCATGTACATCTTTCAGTAGATATTCTACCTCTGTATGTGAGGCCGTCTGGGATTTTCCTGTTTAGCCGAACAAATTTTATTGATATTGTCGCCAGATTCGTACAACGGTGCAATTATTTGTGTTAAACAACCTTTCAAATTAATCGTTCAAGGCAAGGTTTGCTTCACTCTAGCTTCAAACATGTGCTCGTACATGCTGGTATGGTTTGTGTCTTAGACGTGACTAATTTCCAGAACAGGTTAGCGTGGGGGCTAGAAGGCTAGAATCACAAAAGAGGCAATTAGGTTTTAGGGATAAGAAAGAGAAAACGGATTATACGGTGTAAGTTTCAATGTTTTGTCCAGGATAGAAGTACCTATAGTAGTGACATTATTTCTGGACACTTTGTAAAGATCCCTGAACATTGCATTCAGGAGTTCATTTTAGCTGAGTTATACCATATAAATCACTACAAATTTCTAGAAAACGTGCCTCACAGTCCGCTATTGGAAAATTAAAGTTTAGAATTTTTTTTTAAATTTCAAGAAATCAAACAAATTGGTCAGAACCTAACAATTCGAGAGAGTTACAAATTATTTGGCAGTCAAGTTATTGCAACAATTCTTAGTATTTTGTAGGATATCCTCTTGATTTAATCTCTGCCTCTACTCTGCGTGGCATCGAGCTCACCAAATCTAGAAGATCTTCTGGTTTGGTGACTCTGGACCACAAACTGAAAATAGCGTCTAGGAGCTCCCTCTTGTTACTGATATTCCGTCGTGAAACCACGATTTGAAGCCTTGACCACAAGTTCTCAGTTGGGTTCAGATCGGGACTGCTGTCAGGTTAGGGTAGCACACTAATTTGAAGGTCATCGAAACATTTGCTGTTGATGTTCTGATGAATCTGTCTTGCATCTGTTTTACCTTCATGTGGTCGTTCAAGATTAAGCCGCTCTGTATGCATACTCCCCGATATTTAAAGGATGTGAGTGCTTCCAGCGGTTGTTCTGCCATAGTGTGATCACATAATGATGGGTCTTTCTGCCTGTTTATGCGCAGTGGTTACATAGTCTTCAATAATAAAATGTTGGACAAGAAAAGTATTTTAAATATCTAGGATGGGACACCACCTACGAATACAACTATGACGAGCCCTAAAAGTTAAATAATTTTACTTCCATATGTGGAATCATTGTAAAAATTTTGTAGGATAAAGCCAGTTAAAGTCTTATAAAACAATAATAGTACCAATCCCTACTTATGGAAGTAAAGCAACAAGACGCCAAGAAAGTAGGATACAGACTCAAGAAATGAGATTTCTAAGAAGACAAGGATGTGCAGGGGACGATCGGGAAAGAAGTGAAGGTATAATAAATGATTTAGGAATATTTGACCTAAAATAAAAATAAAGGAAAATAAGAGAAAATGGAGGGAACATGTAGACCATATGACTGGAGAAAGATTCCCGATAACGGCTGTCGATTATAAAAGCACTAGAAGAAGAAATGTAGGAAGACCATACAAGAGATGGAGTACAGTAACAGGTAGTTTGCCTAATATGTGAAGTGAAAAAGAAGTTACGTTTGTTTATGTTGAAGGCCGACTGCTAATCCTTGCACTGAGCGTCTCCTCTTTGCAGGTGTTCCTCGATTTACAGTTCATTTAAGCAATATTATTCAATAATGTTTTATTTTTGTTATAAAATTTATTATATTTTTTATTATTATTTTATTATAAATTATAAAATTTCGTAGAAACAATTGCAGGAAGGTAGTTTTAAGGGAGAGAGATTGGGTGGGGGCAATTTTTTCATTTCTGCCAGGGGGGATGGGTCACCTCGACACGGTTCTGACGATATGAGTCAAGAAACTTCGGCAATGAGCCGGACGTAGGCGACATAAAGCGCCCTTCATGGCTTGGCTTTTTATAGGCCGGAAATGGCGCAGCATGTGTCAGCCTAGAAGAGCATTTCAAGAGCAAAAAGCAAGACGCATCCAGGTCATCACGGAAGCGCTCGAATTTATTGAGAAGCCTGATCGGAGAATCAGGAACGAGCATTCAAAATGAGTTTTAAATCTGGATACTGAAAAGAACGAGCCGAATATAACGAAAAAGTAACAAAAGGACGACCAGTATTCTGACTGTGGTATCAGGCAGACTAAATAATATTCACGACTACGATAACTGAATAAAGGGAAGAAAAACAACCTAAGATCTTCGGACAAAGATACCTTTGAAGGAACAAAGGACCGGCTCTAGTGGCCTGTGGCTTTGGCTGGCCACTAAAGCTGCAGGTCCCTGATTTGGCAATGCACGTTGCTGCGGGACAAGTGACGATAGCAAATGGCTGGTTCAAATGGCTCTGAGCACTATGGGACTTAACATCTATGGTCATCAGTCCCCTAGAACTTAGAACTACTTAAACCTAACTAACCTAAGGACAGCACACAACACCCAGCCATCACGAGGCAGAGAAAATCCCTGACCCCGCCGGGAATCGAACCCGGGAACCCGGGCGTGGGAAGCGAGAACGCTACCGCACGACCACGAGATGCGGGCTGACGATAGCAATACATGATCCTAAGGAAAACATAAAGCACATCAATTTGATGTAACATGCACATCTGAAGATAAGGCTAGAATCCTCGAAATCGACCGTGTTATAACAAAATTGAAGATTATTTAATTGCAGTTCGAGGAGAATTCATTCCTACACTCATTTTATCATCGACTGCGCTCCCTTGGTTCCAGTGACTATCGAAAGTTTAAATATTTATGTAAAGTCTTTAGTTTTCTTATCTGAAGGCAGAACTACCTCTCTAGGTGCCTTCATCATTCCTGAAGTCCGGCTAATCGTATCTAACAGATTCTCAACTTCCCTTATCAATTTCCTGTACTCTGTTCTGGTCTGCAAATTGGTTACATGAGATATCAAATTGTTTGTGTGACAATTCTCGCTTTATATACCGTTGCTGTATTCACGATTGTGTGGATGAGATTGTCAAAAAATGGTTCAAATGGCTCTCAGCACTATGGGACTTAACATCCGTGGTCATCAGTCCCCTAGAACTTAGAACTACTTAAACCTAACTAACCTAAAGACATCACCCACATCCATGCCCGAGGCAGGATTCGAACCTGCGACCGTAGCAGTCACGCGGCTCCGGACTTAGCGCCTAGAACCGCTCGGCCACCACGGCCGGCGGATGAGATTCTCCTTAAAGTGTGTATGTGTCTCAGTTCTCATACACTCTACACATTAGCTTGATTAATAATCGTTTGGTTGCCACTTCCCCCCATATCTTATAAATGTTATTTATACATTCTTCTGTCTTCAAAAACTCTGCCAAGCGGTGACATTAAAACTGGATCCTTAATATCGACACACATTTCTTCTTTTATCGCGTTACCAGGCAACTCCTTCATCTGGTAGTGACCCTCAGTGAATTATTTTCAGCTGCCAACTCACTTCTCTGCGTTCAACATAGTAGTTCATTTTTCACTCACAAGGTTGATGCTTTTTTTTAAAGTCTCCGAAAGTTGTTTTATCTTTTTCTGTCTGTGTATTTTAGACGTACTGAGACCTGCTCATGAAGCGTAATGCGCAACGCACTAGATTGTGAAGTAGGGGGGTGAAGCACACCCGAATCGAATTCGTGTGGCGGGTTAACGGCCAATGGTCTGGTATTCTGGCCTGCATGAGAGTGGTTTTAGGAGGCTCTCGACGCTCATGTAGGAAATTCTGGGCTCGTCCTCAATCTCCACCTCCAGAAACACGATATGCAAGTAGTTACATACATAGTTGCACCCAGTATAAAGTTTATACGGTTCACGGACGGATAGCGAAACGACTTCCCTTCCTTCGCTTGACATTTGACTCTGGCGATGTGGCTACAAAGTTAAATAAAATACAGTTGCCAAAATATGAAATCAGCGGACCCCATACGACGAGATAAAGAAAGAGGATTTTTGACCCTATTGAAGACCTAAAATCTGTAACAATCACATGGATGCCTTATAGAGCAATCTTGGTAAAACGCAGCTCAGGCAGTTAATATATGGCATACAGAAAACAGTAGACAACGACACCCAGATTGGTGCCGTGCTTCTTGACTTTCGTAAGAATTTCAAAAACATCCGTCTTTCAGTTAGTCAACAAAATATCTTAAGGAATAACGAACCAACTTCGTGATTGGGCGCACAACTTCCTATATGTCAGAAACCAAAATGTAGGTCTTACCGTGCACGAACGTAATTTTAGCGCGCATAGCGGATAACGGTGAGAGATGGCTCTGAGCACTATGGGACTTAACATATATGGTCATCAGTCCCCTAGAACTTAGAACTACTTAAACCTAACTAACCTAAGGACAGCACACAACACCCAGCCATCACGAGGCAGAGCAAATTCCTGACCCCGCCGGGAATCGAACCCGGGAACCCGGGCGTGGGAAGCGAGATCGCTACCGCACGACCACGAGATGCGGGCAACGGTGAGAGATCCTTGAGATCATTCATTGTAGATGCTGTTATACACTATGTGATTAAAAGTATCCGGACACCCCCAAAAACATACGTTTTTCATATTAGGTGCATTGTGCTGCCACCTACTGCCAGGTACTGCATATCAGCGATCTCAGTAGTCATTAGACACTGTGAGAGAGCAGAATGGAGCGCTCCGCGGAACTTACGGAATTCGAACGTGGTCAGGTGATTAGGTGTCAGTTGTGTCATACGTCTGAACGCGAGATTTCCACCCTCCTGAACATCCCTAGGTCCATTGTTTCTCAAGTGATAGTGAAGTGGAAACGTGAACGGACACGTACAGCACAAAAGCGTACAGGTCTATTGACTGACAGACCGCCGACAGTTGAAGAGGATCGTAATGTGTAATAGGTAGACATCTATCCAGACCATCACACAGGAATTCCAACCTGCATCAGGATCCAAGTACTATGACAGGCGGGAGGTGAGAAAACTTGGATTTCTTGGTCGAGCGGCTGCTCATAAGCCACACATAACGCCGGTATATGCCAAACGACGCCTCGCCTCGTGTAAGAAGCGTAAACATTGGACCACTGAACAGCTGAAAAACGCTGTGTGAAGTGGCGAATGACGGCACACAATGTGGCGATCCGATGACAGGGTGTGGGTATGGCGAATACCTGGTGAACGTCATCTGCCAGCGTGCGTAGTGCCAACAGTAAAATTCGGAGGCGGTGGTGTTATGATGTAGTCGTATTTTTCATGGAGGGGCCTTGCACAAGCCTACATTCATGTTTTAAGCATCTTCTTGCTTCCCACTGTTGAAGAGCAATTCGGGGATGGGGATTGCGTCTTTCAACAAGATAGAGCACCTGTTCATAACGCACAGCCAGTTATGGAATGGTTACACGACAATGTCACCCCTGTAATAGACTGACCTGCACAGAGTCCTGACCTGAATCTTATAGAACACCTTTGGGATGTTTCGGAACGTCTTCTTCGTGCCAGGCCTCACCGACCGACAGCGGTACCTATCTCAGTGCAGCACTCCGTGAAGAATGGGCTGCCATTCCCCAAGAAACCTTCCAGCACCTGACTGAATGTATGCCTGCGAGAGTGGAAGCTGTCATCAAGGCTAAGGGTGGGCCAACAGCATACTGAATTTAAGAATTACCAATGGAGAGTGCCACGGACTTGTAAGTCATTTTCTGCCACGTGTCCGATTACTTGTGAACTCCGAGAAAAGTCGCAACACCGCAAAATGGTGGCGGAATGCAAGGAGAACTGCAAGCCATGGAGCCCAATAGAAATCAATGTAATGTATTGGCATATAGTGACGGATACTCCCCGCATCGTTCGACTAAACGACTGGCCATCACTCGCTATGAACATGAATAACTCTCTTTTACTCGTGACTGCGTACGAAACAAATTAAAGCGGATCGACCACATGAAACTAGTAGGAAAAGCATATGACAGATTAACTAGAGGAGATTTTGCTCAAAATGTCCTTAATGAAAGAAAATTACATGAAGTAGCTTTCCGGTGGGGGCTGACAATTGTTAAGCCAAGAACGTGCGGATCACTCATGAGTGACGTGCCGTAGCTTACGAAATCCTTATTACATTTGTTTTTAAGTAATACATTCCTTTCTGGGAATCTCACCAGGTACACTAGTAGCGACATAATCGGAGCAAAATCCACAGTGATTCAGGGAAGGTTCTTTTACATTTATTCTAGTTACAACAAATCGTACAGCAAGTCGATCATCATCTTCAAGACGTGATTAAGAACAATTTTGCAGTCGCTTAGAACCAACATATGTAAATACGGTACAGTCTTCTTCTTCTTTTTTCTGCCCTTATCCCGTGTCACCACGCAATTTATTGGATTTGGCAACCTTACTGGCAGAGGGTGGCCAGATGCCCTTCCCCATCGCCATCGCTCCCCCTGAATTTCAAAAACACTGAAACACATATTTTCTACTTTCAGTCCGAGAAGTCAAATACCAATTTTCGTAGATGTAGCTTTGAAGCTGCTTTAGTAGTTCTGTAATAATGATTTATTTAAGAAAAATTATTAGCCACTATTTTACATCCTCTGTAGCTGAATTTCCAAAACTACTGAAACATGTCTTTTTTTGTATTTCTGACCGAGAAACCAAATACATATTTTAGTGGGTCTAGCTTCAAAATTGTCTTAACAGCGATATATTCTGAGAAAAATATTTTGTCCCGTAATTGACCCCCTTTTTCATCCCCTTATGGATTGAATTTCCAAAAACACTGAAACTCATATTTTTTGTGTTCGAGAAACCAAATATCAATTTTCGTAATTTTAGCTTCAAGAATACCTTAGTGGCGACCTATTTTCAAAAAAAGTCATCTCCTTAGTGGTGGCATTTCGAAAAATGCCTTCTTTAACGATGCTTACTGTATAAGATCAGCACCCTCTCAAAATTTCAAATTTCTATCCTTAGTGGTTTACGCTAAATGATAAGTCAGTCAAACAGGATATTTCCCGTCTTATATAGAGATTTAAGTACCATATTCAAACTTTTGGGACTCTGTACAACAAATAATTTGTGTGTGGTAATTGGTTTTTTACATATAAGAACGAAGTTATTTTGGCGTACTACTTTGTGACTGTATCTCATTTACAAATGTTGACTCCATGTGACTGGGAAATTATTTGTAATCAGGTCTTGAAAATGGTCATCATAATCTGAAATTAATTACGTGGTGCTAAATCTGTGGTACATAACTGAACCAGATGGGTTTAATAATTGACACGGAGAAGATCAGAAGAATAGCAACGGATTTCGTGTCGATTTCTCTAGTAAGCACCTGCGTTTTAAGCTCATACTGCAGTGATAGTACCGAAAAGAGCGTTGCGGTTGCAAAAGGGCGTTGTTGACAAAATTTCGAGAACTTTTTCGAAGAAAATGTGGGCAAAATGCTGCTTCCTGTCGCATACATCTCGTCAAACAACCATGACGGGAAAATCAGAGACGCACCGGCTGTCGTTCTTCTCCCGAATGGAACAGGAAAACTGTGAGGAGAGATTTTATTTATTTTTCGGGAAAGGGGGGGGGGGGGGGGCGGGAGGAGATGGGCAGGATTATAGCGGTACGGAGAAACCCTTCGCCAAGCAGTGTAGGGTGCCTTGCGGAGTATGGAAGTAAATAGACGGCGCACCTTCGCAGTGAACAAACACGTTCCTGAACGTGGCGGCTGCTCAAAGACGTGACGTAAGCCTTCCGTGCTGAGCAAACACCGTTCTGTTGTAGCAGAGCAAACTTATCACGTCAGCTTCGTTAGGCAAGACGTAATTCATCTTAAAGGACTTTATGATGAATCGACTCGCCAAATTCGGCGATGAAAATATCTCCCAGCACTGAGTTTTGTGTTTGACACATACTGACATTGTGTCACAGCTATATGTCGTCTTGACCACGGGAGCTTTTTCATAGATGTCTAAAAGAAACAAGGCTAATATGACTTGTGTTTTGGTCTACATCAGAACAGACATTGGAGTAGAAAAGTGTTTTGCCTACGTATTAAGCATAGTTGCGAGCAGTTTCTATAGCAGCAGTATAAAAACGGTGCTCAAATAAAAAGGGATTATAATTCTTAATACTTCTCCATAATATAGAAAAGGTAGCTATCACGAACCTCTTCTCTGTTACTAATGAAAATCATCGATTGTTCTCGTGCACAATTTGAAGATTGTTATCACTAAATGTGTGTATCCATTCTAAATGAGAAGAAAGTTCGTAATGACAATTAAAAACTAAAAATACACTCATTTGGCTCTTGTAAATCTTCGTCGGAATTACGGCTCGTTCAACAATCGTTGTCTAGTAGGCATGACGCGATCGGTTCTTGACAGATAAGGAGCCTGTTCCGTGACGAGTTTTTATTCTTCCTTTTATTTTCTTCATGTTGTATTTCGGTATAATTTCACAACTTGGTTTCTACTCTCTAACATGACAGTTTCATTACAGACAGTTCGCAATATTTTATGCTATAACACAGCAACTTCTGTCGTACTACCTCCATAAGTCAATGAAACATTACTACTCATGATACTCGATACCTGACACATAAAACTCATCAACCAGGATACGATAGCTTACAGCTGAGAGATATTTGAATACATTAATCTTTACATCTAAAGAGTCTAATACAATTTACTACACTCGTTAGATGTTTCCTGGACAAGCAATACAAATACGAATAATGACAATGATTTAAAATTATAATTACAATTGAAAAGTATTTGGTAATAAAACTTGTGTTATTTTATGTAACAGCTCTCTGTGTGAAAAGTGTGAAAACGATTTAGGTTCCTAGATTACAAAAGTCATTTCCGTTAAATTGTGTCATAAATTTACTGTGAGTATCATATACCGAGATAAGAGAGATAGAACTGACCAATTCCTCTTCATAGTCGAGATAATCTATGAGTAATGTCATTCATATTACAAAACCACCCGAAACAGAGAGACTGGCGTGCTATGAAAAGTTCGAGAAGAAGTGAGACGCACGTATACCACAATTACAAAACGCCTACTTGACAGCGGTACGATTACGTAAAAAGATATGACGTACATAGTGTGCACTTATCGCGTTTAATGTAGTTGTGAGCAGTTGCTTTTTGGATCTGCAGATATAAATCTGTTTATTGTGAAAGTACTTTGCTTGCTTGTGTCATGCCGTACATAAATACAGTACATTGCAATTGTATGAAATCCCAGCTTTGACCTATCTCTGTTATCACAACGCCAACGAAAGCTGAACAATTGTAGTGTGACGTCCATCGTTGGCGTCGTATCTCCATTGTGTTTTAAAACTATGCAAACAGCAGTTCATCGTTGTGCGTTCTGCATCTGTGCACAGACACGTGGACAGCAAGAATTCCGCGCTTGTATTCAGACCTCTATCTTAACTTGTGCTCAGAACGGTAACACTAATGTAAAGAATTTTTAGAGCATTGTAAATAAATATAGGACATTTCATCTTCATTGAGACTAATTTGATTGCAATAAGGACTGTATTTAATGATGAAATTCAACTTAGTTATAGTATATGTTCCGCAGTAATTAGTGTCACACGGCTAAGGTAAAAATGCACTTACATTTTTTTAATCTAGTCCCGACTTAAATCTATGTACTTTTCCGCATTAAGTGTTTACTGTAGACCTCATCTCTGAAGTACGTTTCTGGGACATCTAAAAAATTCCCGCCGGCTGGGGTGGCCAAGCGGTTCTGGGCGCTACAGTCTGGAACTGCGCGACGGTTACGGTCGCAGGTTCGAATCCTGCCTCGGGCATGGATGTGTGTGATGTCCTTAGGTTAGTTAGGTTTAAGTAGTTCTAAGTTCTAGGGGACTGATGACCTCAGTAGTTAAGTCCCATAGTGCTCAGAGCCATTTGAACCATTTAAAAAATTCCCCGTATATTACTCAAACGTTCAAATGTGTGTGAAATCTTATGGGACTTAACTGCTAAGGTCATGAGTCCCTAAGCGTACACACTACTTAACCTAAATTATCCTAAGGACAAACACACACCCATGCCCGAGGGAGGACTCGAATCTCCACCGGGACCAGCCGCACATTCCATGCTTGCAGCGCCTGAGACCGCTCGGCTAATCCCGCGCGGCCCGTACATTACTGTCAGAATCTCTTTATTAGACCGAACATCCTTCTCAACCACAAATATATTTAGATATTTGAACAAGTGGAAGTCACATGGCGCTTGGTAGGACGCTTCCGGTTTCCTCCGTCAGATTCGCTATTGGACATATATGAGAGGTCGCAGGCGATGAGATGCTGTCACACCATTCGGGAATAGTGCCTTCGTATCGCACTTGCATAATGTCTATGTTGGTTGAATATAGTCCTGGGAGAGGGGGGGGGGGCAAATATGGCATCCAGATGCAGGATTTCGCCAACACAGTGGGTGTCCTGTAACTGAAGGCAATAACATCTCGCCCTATCATAACCCATCTTCTAAAGCAAACCATCCTAGCTTTGGTTTGCTGTCGTTCAGCCACTTATGGACTCAATGAACCTCCTCCTAGACTGAGTCAGGAGTCAACGTTGAACACCGTAAGCTCCCAGTTTGCATGTATTGGTGATATCCTCACAAGACACAATCCCACTTTCTTACATTAGTTGTGATTCAGATGAACGGTAGCAGTAGCCGAGAGAAGATAAACATCATTGCACAACTCGCCAAAGAAGAAACTTCGGAAACTTATGCCTAATTCCCTTACTTTCTTAACTAAATTCACTAGTTACTGTTTATTGTATGGCTAAAGAATCACTAAACCATCAACGTACCGTTCATGATTAGCGCCCATATTAATTCTGAAAAACATGTGTAACAGGATAACAAAAATGAGTGCTATGATTTCAGTAAAACAATTCCCCGTCGCGAGGACGTCACCGTACCTAGGAAATGAGCATTTTAAATTTATGACAACTTGTGCTACTGGCTAAGAAGAACTACAATTAATTACCGACCATCACCTTCGGTAACACAGGAAAAAATAACGTATTGTACATAATGATTGTGTGTACGAGGTCCCGCAAGATAAAATAGTGCTCTGAAGACTTGTCCCCAGATGCTTATCATACGTCTGCTAAGAAGGTGGCATCGACAGTTTGACGTTCATCACGAGAATAAGTGTATAAGTGAAAGAAAACCAACTGGGGTGGATAAGCAGCTGCCAGCAGAAAGTCGTATATTCCTAGCTCACTTATTTGTTACATAGTTTAATTCTTAATTTCTTTGCGTGTTTTTGGTACTTGCATTGTTTAATTCATAAATTTCGGGCGTATTATAGTATTTGAGAGTTGTAGCATCGCGTTTTAGTAGCTGAATAGTGTAAATTCGCATAGTCGTCTGTCTTCTGTTTTTGTTTAGAACGGCCAGTGTCGGTTGGTCACAGCCAGTGTGTTCCCTGCCGCCGTTGGATAAGCAGCTACAGCAGAAAGTCGTATACTCCTAGCTCACTTATTTGTTACATAGTTTAATTCTTAATTTCTTTGCGTGTTTTTGGTACTTGCATTGTTTAATTCATAAAGTTCGGGCGTATTATAGTATTTGAGAGTTGTAGCATCGCGTTTTAGTACCTGAATAGTGTAAAATCGCGTAGTCTTCTTCCGCCGCCGAGCAGTGTGTCAGCAGTGCGTAAGTAGCAGCATTACTGCATTTACTAGGCAATCTTGTATTTTAATAACCGTTTAAATTTTGTGTCGATTTGTTTGTGCTCTCTGTAGATTAGTTCAGACGTTCTTTGCACAACAGTTTTTAGCATGGATAGGGACTGCAACTGCTGTGTTCGGATGCAGGCTGAGTTGGCATCCCTTCGCTCCCAGCTTCAGGCAGTGTTGGCTTCGGTCACACAGCTTGAGGCTGTTGCCAATGGGCATCACTGTGGGGGTCCGGATGGGGGTTTGTCGGGGACGGCCAGCTCGTCCCACGCATCCCCCGATCGGACTACGGCTGTGGCTGCCCGGGATACTGCCCACATTGAGGCTGATCCCTCACCTGTGGTAGAGTGGGAGGTCGTCTCGAGGTGTGGCAGGGGGTGAAAGACATTCCGGAGGGCTGAACGAAAGGCCTCTCCAGTTTGTTTGACAAACCTGTTTCAGGCTCTGTCTCAGGCTGATACTGATCTTCGGCCAGACATTGCTGCTTGTCCTGTTCCAGAGGTTGCCCCTCAGTCTGCAAGATCTGGGTCGTTGCAGAGGGTGGGCTTACTGGTAGTTGGGAGCTCCAACGTCAGGCGCTTAATGGGGCCCCTTAGAGATATGGCAGCAAGAGAGGGGAAGAAAACCAATGTGCACTCCGTGTGCATACCGGGGGGAGTCATTCCAGATGTGGAAAGGGTCCTTCCGGATGCCATGAAGGGTACAGGGTGCACCCATCTGCAGGTGGTCGCTCATGTCGGCACCAATGATGTGTGTCGCTATGAATCGGAGGAAATCCTCTCTGGCTTCCGGCGGCTATCTGATGTGGTGAAGACTGACAGTCTCGCTAGCGGGATGAAAGCAGAGCTCACCATCTGCAGCATCGTCGACAGGACTGACTGCGGACCTTTGGTACAGAGCCGAGTGGAGGGTCTGAATCAGAGGCTTAGACGGTTCTGCGACCGTGTGGGCTGCAGATTCCTCGACTTGCGCCTTAGGGTGGTGGGGTTTCGGGTTACGCTGGATAGGTCAGGAGTCCAATACAGCAGCAAACGGCTACATGGGAAGCAGGGGTTGTGTGGCGTGGACTGGGCGGTTTTTTTAGGTTAGATGGCCTCGGACAAGTACAGAAAGGACAACAGCCTCAACGGGTGCGGGGCAAACTCAGGACATGCGGGGACCAAGCAGCAATCGGTATTGTACTTGTAAACTGTCGAAGCTGCATTGGTAAAGTACCGGAACTTCAAGCGCTGATAGAAAGCACCGAAGCTGAAATCGTACAGGTACAGAAAGGTACAGAAAGCTGGCTGAAGCCAGAGATAAATTCTGCCGACATTTTTACAAAGGCACAGACGGTGTTTAGAAAGGGTAGATTGCATGCAACCGGTGGTGGCGTGTTTGTCGCTGTTAGTAGTAGTTTATCCTGTAGTGAAGTAGAAGTGGATAGTTCCTGTGAATTATTATGGGTGGAGGTTACACTCAACAACCGAGCTAGGTTAATAATTGGCTCCTTTTACCGACCTCCCGACTCAGCAGCATTAGTGGCAGAACAACTGAGAGAAAATTTGGAATACATTTCACATAAATTTTCTCAGCATGTTATAGTCTTAGGTGGAGATTTCAATTTGCCAGATATAGACTGGGACACTCAGATGTTTAGGACGGGTGGTAGGGACAGAGCATCGAGTGACATTATACTGAGTGCACTATCCGAAAATTACCTCGAGCAATTAAACAGAGAACTGACTCGTGGAGATAACATCTTGGACCTACCGATAACAAACAGACCCGAACTTTTCGACTCTGTAAGTGCAGAACAGGAAATCAGTGATCATAAGGCCGTTGCAGCATCCCTGAATATAAGTTAATAGGAATATGAAAAATGGGAGGAAGGTTTATCTGTTTAACAAGAGTAATAGAAGGCAGATTTCAGACTACCTAACAGATCAAAACGTAAATTTCTGTTCCGACACTGACAATGTTGAGTATTTATGGAAAAAGTTCAAGGCAATCGTAAAACGCGTTTTAAACAGGCACGTGCCGAGTAAAACTGTGAGGGACGGGAAAAACCCACCATGGTTCAACAACAAAGTTAGGAAACTACTGCGAAAGCAAAGAGAGCTTCACTCCAAGTTTAAACGCAGCCAAAACCTCTCAGACAAACAGAAGCTAAACGATGTCAAAGGTAGCGTAAGGAGGGCTATGCGTGAAGCGTTCAGTGAATTCGAAAGTAAAATTCTATGTACCGACTTGACAGAAAATCCTAGGAAGTTCTGGTCTTACGTTAAATCAGTAAGTGGCTCGAAACAGCATATCCAGACATTCCGGGATGATGATCGCATTGAAACAGAGGATGACACGCATAAAGCTGAAATACTAAACACCTTTTTCCAAAGTTGTTTCACAGAGGAAGACCGCACTGCAGTTCCTTCTCTAAATCCTGGCACAAACGAAGAAATGGCTGACATCGAAACAAGTGTCCACGGAATAGAAAAGCAACTGGAATCACTCAACAGAGGAAAGTCCACTGGACCTGACGGGATACCAATTCGATTCTACACAGAGTACGCGAAAGAACTTGCCCCCCTTCTAACAGCCCTGTACCGCAAGTCTCTAGAGGAACGGAAGGTTCCAAATGATTGGAAAAGAGCACAGGTAGTCCCAGTCTTAAAGAAGGGTCGTCGAATAGATGCGTAAAACTATTGACCTATATCTCTGGCGTCGATCTGTTGTAGAATTTTAGAACATGTTTTTTGCTCGAGTATCATGTCGTTTTTGGAAACCCAGAATCTACTCTGTAGGAATCTACATGGATTCCGGAAACAGCGATCGTGTGAGACCCAACTCGCTTTATTTGTTCATGAGACGCAGAAAATATTAGATACAGGCTCCCAGGTAGATGCTACTTTCCTTGACTTCCGGAAGGCGTTCGATACAGTTCCGCACTGTCGCCTGATAAACAAAGTAAGAGCTTACGGAATATCAGACCAGCTGTGTGGCTGGAATGAAGAGTTTTTAGCAAACAGAACACAGCATGTTGTTATCAATGGAGAGACGTCTACAGACGTTAAAGTAACCTCTGGCGTGCCACAGGGGAGTGTTACGGGACCATTGCTTTTCACAATATATATAAAAAAACCTAGTAGATAGTGTCGGAAGTTCCATGCGGCTTTTCGTGGATGATGCTGTAGTACACAGAGAAGTTGCAGCATTAGAAAATTGTAGCGAAATGCAGGAAGATCTGGAGCGGATAGGCACTTGGTGCAGGGAGTGGCAACTGACCCTTAACATAGACAAATGTAATGTATTGCGAATACATAGAAAGAAGGATCCTTTATTGTATGATTATATGATAGCGGAACAAACACTGGTAGCAGTTACTTCTGTAAAATATCTGGGAGTATGCGTGCGGAACGATTTGAAGTGGAATGATCGTATAAAATTAATTGTTGGTAAGGCGGGTACCAGGTTGAGATTCATTGGGAGAGTGCTTAGAAAATGTAGTCCATCAACAAAGGAGGTGGCTTACAAAACACTCGTTCGACCTACACTTGAGTATTGCTCATCAGAGTGGGATCCGTACCAGATCGGGTTGACGGAGGAGATAAGATCCAAAGAAGAGCGGCGCGTTTCGTCACAGGGTTATTTGGTAACCGTGATAGCGTTACGGAGATGTTTAGCAAACTCAGGTGGCAGACTCTGCAAGAGAGGCGCTCTGCATCGCGGTGTAGCTTGCTCGCCAGGTTTCGAGAGGGTGCGTTTCTGGATGAGGTATAGAATATATTGCTTCCCCCTACTTATACCTCCCGAGGAGATCACTAATGTAAAATTAGAGAGATTCGAGCGTGCACGGAGGCTTTCAGACAGTCGTTCTTCCCGCGAACCATACGCGACTGGAACAGAAAAGGGAGGTAATGACAGTGGCACGTAAAGTGCCCTCCGCCACACACCGTTGGGTGGTTTGCGGAGTATAAATGTAGATGTAGATGTATTATTTCTGCACAGTCACCAATTACGAAATTCAGCTGCGGCAATCTTGTCCTGGAGGATGAAAATGTCCAGTTTAACAAAGATGCCAGCCAGGAACTTGTATACACAATAATCATGACCAGTAAGTGAATTTGCAATGTCTCTTAGGCTATTAGCAGAAGGGGGCTGAGTCTTGTGTCGTATGCTGACAGTGGAAGTGCTGGGGCAGCAGGGCAAACAAGCCAACATGTAGATGAAATACGAAACGTCAGCATCTCCACGGAAATTAAGAAATTTGCTGAGCGGAGGAAAAGCAATATTTATTACTCATAGAGTGACTGTTTCTCACGACTACACCATCTGATCAAAAGTACCCGAACACATGTTACTGGACTTTAATGGCACCTTTACCATTTCTGGTGAACAGTTTCAGTGAGGTGTCTTTGAAGTAATGGCAGGCCATTCTTCATCAAGAGCCGGAACCACAAACGGTAGTGATCTTGGACGTAGGGGTCTGGACCGAAGTGGACGTTATACACTATGTGATCAAAAGTGTTCTGACACCTGGCAGTAAATGACTTACCAGTTCGTGGCGCCCTCCATAGGTAATGCTGGAGTTCAGTAAGCTGTTGGCCCACCCTTAGCCTTGATGACAGCTTCCACTCTCACAGGCATACACTCAGTCAGGTGCTCGAAGGTTTCTTGGGGAATTGCAGCCTATTCTTCACGGAGCGCTGCACTGAGGAGAAGTATCGATGTCAGTCGGTGAGGCCTGGCACGAAGTCGGCGTTCCAAAATATCCCGTGTTCTATAGGATTCAGGTCAGGATACTGTGCAGGCCAGTCCATTACAGGGATGTTATTGTCGTCTAACCACTCCATCGCAGGCCGTGCATTATGAACAGGTGCTCGATCGTGTTCAAAAGATGCAATCGCCATCTCCGAATTGCTCTTCAACAGTGGGAAGCAAGAAGGTGCTTAAAACATCAATGTAGACGTGTGCTGTGATAGTGGCACGCAAAACACGACCACACCATAACACCGCCGCATCCAAATTTTACTGTTGTAACTACGTACTCTGGCAGATGGCGTTCACCAGGAATTCGCCATACCCACACCCTCCCATATTGTGTACCGTGATTCATCACTCCACACAACGTTTTTCCACTGCTCAAGCGTCCAATGTTTACGCTCCTTACACTAAGCGAGGTGTCGTTTGGCATTCACCGTCGTGATGTGTAGCTTATGAGCAGCCGCTCGACGATGAAAGCCGAGTTTTCTCACTTCCCGCCTAACTGTCACAGTACTTGCAGTGGATGCTGATGCAGGTTGGAATTCTGTGTCCGGATAGATGTCTGGCTATTACACATTACGACCATCTTCAACCGCAGCGGTCTCTGTCAGTCAACAGACGAGGTCGGCCTGTACGCTTTTGTGCTGTACATGTCCCTTTACGTTCCCAGTTCTTTATCACATCGGAAACTGTAGACCTAGGGATGTTTAAGAATATGGAAATCGCGCATACAGACGTATGACACAAGTGACACCCTTTCACCTGACCACGTTCGATGTCCGTGAGTTCCTCGGAGCGCCCCACTCAGTTCTCTCACGATGTCTAAGGACTACTGAGGTAGTTGATATGGAGATCAGGGCAGTAGGTGGCAGCAAAGTGGACCTAATGTGAAAAACGCATGTTCTTGGGGGTGTCCGGATACTTTTGATCACACCGTGTAAGTCATCAAAAAGGTATTCCACTGGGTTGAGGTCTGACGCTGAGCAGCCCAGTCCATTTCACTTCACAAATGTTATTGTCACCAAACCACTGTCCAACATATGCTGTTTTATGACAATGTGCACTGTCATGCTGATGCAGAGAATCTTCGTCTGTGCGCAGTACACAATGCTGTAAAATGTCCTCGTATCCTCCTGCATTTCATATTTTCTTAAGCATAATGAAAGGACCATACCGTAACGACGAATAACACCCCCAGTCCGTAATTCCACCTCTCTCTTATTTCATTATTGGCATTACACATGACGGCAGGTAAGGTTTTCCAGGCTTTCACCAAAACCATACTCTTCCATCGGATTGCCACAGGATATAGCATGATTCAGAACCCGAAATCATTGGTATCCAGTCATCCACGCTCCAGTGGCGTCGTTTTTTATACCACCTCAAGCATCGCTTGGGATTGGCGAAAGAAGTATGTGACCTGTGAGGAGTTGCTTGACCATTGTACCACATTCATTTTAAGTCCCTACCCACAGTCGTTGTAGTAGTTGGACTGCTAATTCCACTTTGGATCTCACGAATTCCGTCCACTGATTCCACGTTGTTTTTTACAACCTTCCTCTGCTCGAAAGTGCCTGTCCGTCAGTACATGAGGTCATTCGTTCGCGTTTCCACTCCACAATAACAACTGTTGATTTGGTTAACTTAGAATGGAAATGTAAATCGCGTGTGGGTAGGGCCTCCCGTCGGGTAGACCGTTCGCCTGGTGCAAGTGTTTCGAATTGACGCCATTTCGGCGACTTGCTTGTCGATGGGGCTGAAATGACGATGATAAGGACAACACAACACCCAGTCCCTGAACGGAGAAAATCTCCGATGCAGCCGGGAATCGAACCCGGGCCGTTAGGTATGACATTCTGTCGTGCTGACCATTCAGCTACAAGGGGCGGACAGAGATTGGAATGTTTGTTTACTCAAATAAAACGAAAGCCTAGTGCACATTAGAAGACACTGAGCTCTCCTACTGACTCATTGTGCTGAGGCTGTTACTCTATTGACAACAAACTACTCCCAGCCTCCTTCCCGCAGGTCACGGAACAGTCTCCTCATTCAAGTCATACGTGCAACTCTGTACGAAACAGTGGAGGAAGCATGTCAAAAGCACAAGTAGTTTTACAGGTGCTTAACGTTATCATATCATCATATTAAAAAAAAAAAAATTCTCTCTCGTCTCTTCTATTGTCTGCTGCATAGCCTTAAGTATGGCAAACTTACATTGTAAAACAGATTTTGCACATTTCATGGGGTTTATTTGGTCACGTTAAAGCAAGGGAGTGGGAACTATATACAAATAACGAAAATATAGTGATGCTGAGCACCTGAAGTTTTGCTTCCATTTTTTAACAAAATCACATTTCGTGACGGCGTATGTCTCCTGTATTGTTTTATGTTGCATGGTCTCAGCTCCATTGCGACTCGCAATGGACAAAAGCGGAACATTTAATTTTTTTAAGAAAGAATTTGTAGGGATTAAGATCGATACCCGATTTCGACAAATAGTGGATGATAACGTAACAGTAGAAATTAGAACAAGTTATCTTATGCTCAGTAATGATAACGTAAGATAACCCACTTCACACTGTCAAGATACAGCTAAAATATGCTCTTGGTTAACAGAAACGAAATCAAATGACATTTAATACTGAAATGTACGACCAAGCTGCTTGACTCTGCGGATGAATCGAAGAATGTCGCGAAAAAAAGGCACAGTTCGAGTTAAAAAAAAATTGTACGTACATTATGACCTGAATTTGGAACCCCGTATTAATTACATCACTATTTTTATCAGTAACTATTATTTACTCAGAATTTAAATTACACTTACTGTACAAGACAGCCAGATATTTTTCAGTGCAACATTACGATATTGCAGCTTATTGATCATGATGCAAACATCCAAGAACAGTGCCATGAAATTAAAAAAATTACGTGAAAAATAATTATCAAAGCTGCCATTCATAGATTATGCATGAAATTCTAGTGAATAATACAACTGCAGGCAATATAATTACAAACTGAACCGAACAAAAGCTAAAAGTTTAATTGTGTACTGTTTTATAGTCTTGCACTGATTTCAGATAGGACAGAATTACCCCATGATTAATGGTAACTGCGTATACACATTGTTTACTTTTCTTTCGAGATAATCAGTCAAACTGGTGATCAAAATTCAGAAATAGAGTTTATGTTAACATTCCCTGTTTCGCCTTCTTTTTCTTCTTCTTCTTCTTCTTCTTTGTCTTCTTCTTACCATTATTATTATTAACATTGCTATTACTGTGTATGTCTGAAATCTTACATGTGTTTGAGAAAGGTACTTTCAGTAGGTGCAAGGAGTGTATCCTATTTCGTACTTTCTGTCAGATTAAAACCGTATGTTGTCAGAACTAGATCATCCAGGATGGGCTGTGAGTCGAGTCGGATAGCTCAATCAGTAAGAGCATTATAAGCAAAAAGCCAATTTCCGAGTTCTTTCTGATTCAGGTTCCTGCCCAACACACAGTTTTAATCCACAGGGAATTACCAATTGTATAGTTTACACTGGTTGATAAGTAATTAAGAAAATAATGCTCCGTCACCTCTCAGTTAATTATTTGAGTGGAAGTAAGTGTTATGATGATATATTTTAATTACATTCCTCAAGCTGGTGCAACTGCCCATTTATTTTTGTTGATCCCAGATGAATTACTCTAATTAGCATAGTTAATTAAAATTGCCAGATTTAAGTGAATTATTTGCAGTTAACAAATTCAGTTGTTGTAAATTTATTCTACAAACTAGACAAAGCAATAAATCCGTCACAACGTAAATGGTTTGCTGAAAGTTGCATTAACGGAGAGACACCATATAAAACTGATTTTCTACGAGGGCCTACAAACTGGGCCTACAAAAATGTTGCTCATTCTGAAGGAAGTACGTCACAAAACCCTCCTACTGCAATTCTTTTTCTCTTTTCACTCGGTGATTCTGAACAGATATGATTCATAGAGGGACAGGATCCTAAGAAGGGTGAAGCATTTCGTTACGGATTTTTCAGGAAATACGAGACCGCTACAGAGACAATCTCTAGGAGCAGACTTCACAAGAGAAGTTTACTATTGAAATTCCAAGAGCGTGTAACACGAGGACTCAAGCAACGTATTACCTACCCCCATAACAATAACAACAAATGACGATGATGAGTTTTTCGATATCATATGCAATCTTATGGATATCGCACCTCCCGCACATAATTCACTGATAGAACAGGAAAGCAGGAAATGATAGTAGTACTTGAAGTAAACTGCGTAAGTATGTGGAAATAACGAAATAACATTAATCTACAAAGAACCTGTCTCTTTCTTCGAAGATGTCAATTTTATTTGATATGGAAGGAAGCAGCCGATGTAGGACTCGTCGCGATAACTATAGGGTGCTGCCTCAAATCGACAAATCTGGCTTATTTATCCTAGACACATGATACGAATACCGCACTGTATATCAAAATGCAGCGGTGTCGGAATCAGCACAATAGTTACTCTCGGTCTCAAACACACATGACGTAAAACACACGTCAGTGACGTGACTGAAACATTATTCTTCGTATGTTTTAGTTTTGTGAGGCATTTACAGCTATCTCCGGCATCAGACTGCCACAATTTGGCGTCGCTCATTTACAATCGCTACTTGCGGTCACTTACCTCAACGAGCACCACAAATCCGCTACCTGGTCTAGTGCGATGAAAGTCGTAGCAAACTTAAGGAAAGCTACAAAAATTTGCTTCATTGGACGTGTTGCTAAATTTCTTTGTTTGACTGCTAATCTGGTATACGTTTGTCCTGCTTTCCAAATCTAGTTCACTAGCTATATGACGTGAGCTCTTTGAAAAATAACTATGCATTTTTTCGTAGCCTGCAGTCACAAATACCGTCACAAAGTTTATATTAAACTACAAGTGCATGTGTCTAACTGACAGTTTTTGGTACAAATGATAGTGCTTACTGATTTCTTTTACTATTTAGTTTGCTCTATTTGCACAATCTCACTAATAATCAGTGGCCTTCGAAATAGAAACCGCAACTAAAAGCAGCCTGTTTTTTTTGTTTTTTTTTTGTTTGTTTTTATTTTTTTTTTTTAATGTTCGCAGCTTATTCTATAAACAGGTTTGCTCATCAAAAAATTCAGCAGCCGCGCTATGCGAAAACTGAACGTCAGCGACGAATCAACTTTGCGAGGCCGTTTTCACTTTCCAGTCAGAAAAAAATGTTAAATGAGCTAAATTATACACTAATAATAATTATACACAAATTTTATTATTATAACATACAATGATTATTGCAATGACAAAAATTGCATTAAACAAATATGAAACTTCTGGATTTTCGCCTCACTGAATTTTTTTTAAGATTACTTCAGTTGATAGTACTGCCAACTCAGATAGTCTTTCTTGGCCATATCGTGCTTCTTAAGTATGTCTCAATCAATTTTAACTTGGAGAAACTTCTCTCAGGAGAAGCTTTACTGACCGGATCTGTGAGCATTATTCTGCTTGTTATGTAAAGATTTGGATGTTCTTCTTTAAAATTATTTTCTGATATGTACTGAATAAGTTGTTTTGCACCTTTGAGTCCTGTGGGTCGGATTTTAAAAGTTCTTCAAAAAATTCGAAAGGCTTGTATGTCACTGTTTTCGCCTTCTCGAAGTGTTGTACCTAAATCATTACAATGTTTGCGAAGGTCGTCCTTGGATAACGGTTTCAAATAGTTTATATCGTAAATAAAACCAAATCGCCCAAAATATTCGTTGAGCGCTTTGAACCGACATTCAGTGTCGACTATTATAGCGTCTGTCATTGTTTTAAAAAAAGCTAACTCTGTGTTGCATTTCAGCAGATTGTATAGGTTCATCAGTTGCTTCATAATCGAACATTCGGTTTTTTCTGCGCTTTTATTTTATTTTAAACTGAGACTCAATTTCATAACTAACTTTTTATACAAACAATGGAGCTTCTGCAACGCTTGTTTCAAATCCTGTGTTACGGAATTCTTGAATCCAGTCACGAAATGAACGTAAAGTATCAGTAGCGACTTTCAAGTTCACTCGAACCGATTGCCGTAGTAAAATCTCATACCACACGTGCATTGCAACAATAAACTCAAAAGTTAACATTTCCTTCAAGATTGCTTTACAGTCGCTAGGAGTTTCGGAATCATCACTTCTATTTTTCAGGTCACTCACACTTTCGATGAAGTCATCAAATTGCAAAAATATCGCTTTTACAGCTCCGATTCTACTCTCCCATCGTGTTTCAGAGAGAGGTTTCTTTGTAAATTTCAGTTTAATTTAAATTAGATCCCAACGCTTGCTTGATTTTGTGAAATGCACATAAACTTTATTGATGTAGCCGAAAAATGTTTTGGCTGTTGTAGAAGCGTTAGAGGGATCTAGCTCAAGCAAATTCCAACAATGGCATCCACACGTCGTGAACAAAGCTCGTGGATTAGTATTAAGTATTCTTGTTCTAACGCCAGCCATATTGGCACCGTTCTCATATCCCTGACCTCGACAGTGTGGATGTCTAGGCCATTATTTTATAGTTGCTTTAACGTGGTATTTGTTAAATACTCTCCTGTTGTTTCAGTGACGGCAATAAACCCAGCGAAATGTTCCTCTATCTCTGCAGTTGAGGAATTACAAAATCTTAGTATTATTGACATTTGTTCCACACGGCTCGAATCCCTGGTACTAGCGAGCATGAAGGCATAATATTTTTCTTGTTTAACTCTGTCTATAAATTCGGTAATAACAGATTTGGACATTAATGTAATTAAATCATTTTGTATTCGTAGCTCAGATAATGCTGACGAAGTTGCTTTTGGTTAATACGTTGCAAGCGCTCTTCTAGTGTTAGATTATATTTGGATAACAATTTAAACAGGTCTATGAAATTTCCACTGTTTTCCGCTATCGTTCAAGTTAAGGGATTCTCGATGCTCTCTTAACGCCAGTTTGTGTGAAGCTAAGTGTTTCATAATATTGATCAATCTTTCAAAAAAGTTGTACCAATACTTTTGTGATTCGCTAATCAGTCTCTCGCTTTCTTTATCTACTGTTTTTCCGTATTTGATTCCTTCACAGAATTCATTTACAGAACACTCAGTTGTTTACAGTCACAACAACCTTCTTTTACCATCTGTGTCTGCAAATGTGAAAAAAAGTAGCTAAGTAAATAAATGTCGTTGACTAGGGCCTCCCGCCGGGTAGACCATTCACTGGGTGCAAGTCTTTCGATTTGACGCCACTTCGGCAACTTGCACGTCGATGGGGATGAAATGATGATGATTAGGACAACACAACACCCAGTCTCTGAGCGGAGCAAATCTCCGACCCAGTCGGGAATCGAACCTGGGCCCTTAGGATTGACAGTCTGTCGTGCTGACCACTCAGCTACTGGGGGGCGGACAAAAAGTAGCTTTCATCAGGCTTCTCTAGGTTTTGTTGGGGGCCATTTTGAATTAAATCATGATGCTGCGAATCTGTTAATGGAAATACCCACTTTCCCGGATCTAATTCTATAAATGACTCTCTTATATAAACAGTTTGCTCTGCATTATAACTTTTGAAGTCTTTATTCGGCTCACAGTCTCAGATCACAGTAGTTTCACCCAACTCTGATGCTGTATCAGAAAGGGTAAAAGATTCATTCGACCCTGAAGCTGGTTCTGTTTCAGAAACTAATTTGGATAAGAGCTTCATTGGAGGTCCCTGGAGCAGTTACATCTGAAGTTTTCTTAAGAATTTTCATCATACTCGAACTCATAGCTTGGTTGTATATAATCGTCCCAGATTTTCTTTTTCATTTTGATGCGCCGGATTCCCATTTTCTCCCCGTGTACCTGTCTCTTGAGGGTCTTCCAGACATGATGATCTAAATAATCATTTAGTGCTAAGTACGTCGATAAGTACAGTAGGATACTTCAAGTTCTCAATGTCACAGTATAGAGCGAATAGGCTGTGCGATTTTCATAAGTGGCAGAATATATATTTTTTTAATTCTGTGATTTATGATAGCAGCCAAATAAATACCCTGAGAAATGTGTTTGTATATTTATAATAGGAGGGATTCCTTTAGTATGTATGGCTGATATTGGTACAACCACACCTTCAGAGATAAAAGACTTATTCACTTGTACCAGTTCAATAACTTGACAAAAATGGTGAAGTGTCACTTGGTAGGATTGGTTTCAGAGAGCTGACATTACTGGCCAAGACAATACTCCTGCCTGTATTGTCTCTTCCACAGAGCACTGTTTCATCTGCTTGTTGTCGGCTTGAAGTGTCAATACGGAAAAACTGTGCGTATGAAGCGAGCTGTGAATATGGAATAAAGAAAAGTGTATTTTCAATTTAACATGTATCTTTCTTTAATATGGAGATCAGCTTCCTCTCTAAGTATTTAATTCAGTAATTTATTTTACAGATCTTTTTTAGTCTCTCTGAACGACTTTGCAACAGTCTCCCTCGAGTCCCACGCGTTACTGCCGTCTAGTGCGCATGAGCTGATTTGCGACAGATATATCCCGTGCGATCGTCTAATGTTATAGGCCTAACCAGGACCAGTGCACGCTTGGCGCGCTGCCGCAGTACACCTTAGATGCAGTTTGTAATGGGGCTTAACTATCATAATGTTGCAAGGCGACCCTCTCGATAGATACTACTACATTCGTACCGAAATAGAGATGGACAACTAAGTAGCTAAAATTTTAACAGTTTCACCAACTTTTTTCCGAGTCCACCATATGCACGAGGCCGTCAGCGGTCGCCGACGCCTAACGCCGCCACTGAAAAAATTTAACAGTTTCTTACTTCTCTGAGAGCTAGCGTCTTTAAGCAAAGGTTGTATAATACGACACGCAGTATTAGGGCTTGTAGTAAAATGACAGCTTTCAGTTTCGCTAACAAAACTTTCGGGAAAACTCTCCAAAACGGATATTCATGTTCGTGCCCACTTTACACTGTCCTCTATCACTATGTTCTAGACCTGAATACGTATCAGAACACTTTATCAACGCTTTCAAAATAATGGGAGTTTCATCCTTCTTCTATAAACACTAGAATATGATTCTCGAGAGTTAGTCTGCGAAGCCAGTCTGTCGTCTGCAGAACGTGGGACTGCGCTCATTTCTGGCTGGATGAGACAAACTACCGCCAGTTGTAGCGTTGTTGCTGACATTATACGTATAATTAGGCACTTACCCTACTCAATTACTTTTAGTATTCTACCAAACTACGGGCTCTAAGAAACCAAACTGTAAATTACGGTATCTTTACATATTTGGAGGACCAGAGTAAACATACAACGTTGTCATATAAGTGCTGGTTGTTTCACAAAATGCCTTTCATACAATCTTCGTAAACCACTGCTAGGTCACTCAGCTTACTGCTCTGAGATTCAATCATCGCGCACAATCTCCACCCTCTCCACAAGACATGCTGATAGAATAAAACCATATTTTATTAATCAGAAACAACTTAAACGGAAAACGAATTGTCTGATACACAGGTTGGTGACTAATGGTTTGGAAAGCTTTTAAGGATGTTGCAGGGTAGAGTGTGCTGAGGAATAACTGATACAAAAAAAAAATCGATATGTTCCTCCATTTCCGAGCAAACAAGCATTAAAGTTAGCCAACCAGACCTTTGCACTCACAAATTCAAGCAGCCCTCCAGAGCCGCTGTCGCCAGACTTGTGCTTCGTTTGATTTACTAAAACTGAATGAGAGTGCGATAGAAAAGATGAACGTGGGACAGTAGTAAGTACTGAATCCGAGCTATAGGCTGAGCAGTCTCGTGCGCTATAATTTACGCTGTAGAGCAATTAACACTGGAGAGCCGCTTGAATTTGCTCGCGCAACCGTCTGATTGCCTAATTTCAATGCTAATTTCTCAGCACAACCTACCCTGCAACACACTTATGAGATTTTCAGATTTTTTCCGACCCCTCCCCCTCTCGTATATACGAGAGCAAATGGTGTACTTTTGGTGTTAAAAATCGTCTTCTGAGTATTTGACTGTAATACATTTAGCTAGATCGCTTCTTCGATGCGTATACAATATTATGTTTGTGCATTGAAGACATTCTTCATCAAAGACTGATAATTCTGAGTAGGGTAAGGCGGTATGATTTCAATATAGGTATAATACCGATCAACATATCGATCGCGCCGTTTTTCAGTTTCGTAGTCTTTGTACCCTTGCCTTTGCATGGCGTTTTAGTGCGGAAGTTTCTATTTTTTTTTCTTTATTGGATTTCAATTCCCCCTCGCGCCAAAGGGGGGGGGGCTGGCAGTAGCGTAATGTGCTGCTCTACAGCCTACATAAAAGTTAGAAAAACATAATGAGATTATAAACAAACAAGAAAAACAGGCGATAAAACGGTGACATTGTAAAAAAACTGTAAAATGGCGGAAAGTTGTGCAAGTTAAAATATAAAAAACACTGCGGTGGCGATGCGGATGAAGGCAAACAAGAAGTAGATAGGCACAATTAAAAAACATGGCGAGAGTCTGGTTTCTGTTCACATGAGATAAAAAAACACAACTAGCAACAGTATGGTGGCTGTTCGCAACACTGACAAGGGACGCACAATGCTGAACACTCACTTATAACAGCACTATACAGATGACACGGCGGCAGGTGGGGGGGAGGAGGACCTGACCTATGAGGGGGAAAAGGGGGGGAGGAGAGGAAAAGAAACAAGGGGAGCAGATGGTGGGAGGTGACATAGAAAGGGGGAGGATGGGAGTAGGAGTGGGTAAGGCAATGGAGGGGAGAGCAAAAAGGACTAAGGGGAGAGAAGGGAGGCAGAGAGAGGGTAGGCGGGGAAACAACAGTATGGAAGGGGGGGGAGAGGGAGCCCGGGAAAAGGACAGAGGAAAGGAAGGGGAGGTGAGGATCAGAGTTGATAGGAGGGATAAATGGAGGGAGGGCATCATCTGGGAGGGGGAGTCGATGGAAGTCACCTTGGGAAAGGAGATGAAGGGTGTAGAGGTGAAGGGTAGGGGGGACACAAGAGTGAAGGCACGGCAGAGGGCGGGAGTTGGAGAGGAGAGCAGCAACCAGGGGATGAGGGGGATCAAGGCGGTGGGAGGTGTAGAGGATGTGGATATGTTCGAGGAAAAGGAGCAGATGGGGGAAAGGAATCAGGTCATAGAGAATCTGCATGGGGGATGGGAGGTTATACGGAAGGCGAGGCAGAGAGCATG
Source organism: Schistocerca nitens (assembly GCF_023898315.1). NCBI lineage: Eukaryota > Metazoa > Arthropoda > Insecta > Orthoptera > Acrididae > Schistocerca > Schistocerca nitens. The sequence goes on along the minus strand of NC_064621.1, from coordinate 303,950,459 downwards.
GTGCTCTAGGATCTGGAGGGTCTTATAGAATTTTGGGGGGGGTGGGGGGTGGTATCCAGGCGGCACTGGCGTAACAGAGGATGGGATGGATTAAGGATTTGTAGGTGTGGAGGATGATAGAGGGGTTAAACTCCCATGTATGGCCAGAAAGAAGTTTGAGGAGTCTGAGGCGGTTGTGGACTTTGGATTGGATAGAGTGGAGATGAGGGATCCAGGTGAGGTGACGGTCAATGGTGAGGTCAAGGTAGGTGAGGGTGTGGGAGAGGCGGACAGGATGGGCGCAGATGATAAGGGAGAAATCAAGGAGCTGGAGCGAGTGAGTGGTACGACCTATGATGATTGCCTGGGTCTTGGAAGGATTGATTTTCAGGAGCCACTGGTTACATCATGTGGCAAAAAGGTGAAGGTGATTCTGGAGAAGGCGATGAGTCCGTTGAAGGGTAGGAACGAGGACAAGAAAGGCGCTGTCATCGGCATACTGCAGGAGGTGTACTGGAGGGGGGTTTGGGGCATATCTGCCGTGTGCAGGAGGTACAGGAGAGGGGAGAGGACAGAGCGCTGGGGCACACCCGCGGAGGGGTAGAAGGTGCGGGAATCGGCGTTATGGATGGTAACATAGGAGAAGTTTCTTCAGCTCCCTGTCTTTTCCCTGAATACGACAGCTTGTGCAACAGAGATAATTTTTCTTCCTGTGAGGTAAGTGAAGTTACTTAGTTTTATGCGCTCTTATAAACTGGTCAGTTTCCAGGTGCTTGTAAATTCTGTATTAATGAGGTTGGAGACTTGTTTTCCCCTCCGGCGTATTCTGAGGCATCTATAAAGAAAGACTGTGTGACATGTGCTGCCGTCTCTTGGTTCAGTTCAGTACTATTAGTTACTCGTGATATCACTATCGCCAAAACACATTTAAAATCAGAAAAAGGTACAATTTCGATAGCCTAGTACAATTTCGATCAATGCAGTTATTTAGTCTAATCCGTCAAGATTAGTTATTGTGCACATTTTACACAATTACTAAAAATAATATATTATCTCTCGTGAGTTTTTAAAGCAAATCCTTATCTTTTTCGCTTACATGCCCCGAAAACGACCTAAAAAGAAAATTTGCAGTGAATGAATTCGAAATGCATTACATGAGGCAATAAGAAGTGTCATGGATGGACATTTGAGCCTTCGAACCGCGTCAGGATTATACGGTATTCCTTTCAGCACCCTGCATGGTAAAGTACAAATTAAAAAGAAAATTCAAGCTAGTTTACCTGCTACTATAGAAAACAGAATTGGTCATTCAGCGGTATTCAATTCTGAAATGGAAGATGCTTTGGTCCTGAGAACTTTATTTCTAGAACACTCCACCTAAGAAGAGCTACATTTCGGTTGCCTAATAAAAATAATTTGGAACCTCCATGGAACTTAGAAAGCAAGGTTGCTGGAATCGATTGGTTTCGAGCATTTATTAAGAGACACACTAACCTTAGCCTGCAAAAACTCAAGGGTCTCTCACGATCCAGACCTGAAGGCTTAAATAAAACGAAAGTAAGTAAATATTTCCAGGATTTGGAAAAAATCTTAAAGGAATATGATTTGTTTGATAAACCAGAGTGTATTTGTAATATGTATGAGTTCAGATTTTCTCTTAACAACAGACCCCCCAAAATAGTCGTAAAGGTAAACGAGAAATTGTTTCGCTAGTAAACGTGGGAAGAGGGAAAATGCAACTGTTGCTGCATGCATAAAAGCATACGGTACGTATTTACCACCAATGGTAATTTTCAGAGGAATGAGTAAAGCCCCTAAATTTCAAAATGGCTTACCTCCTGGATCCAATACGGAGATGAGTGAATCGGGGTACATTAATGAAGAAATTTTTTTGATGTGGCTTCGACACCTCAATAAATACAAAACAGTGGGTAGTATTACAGTTGTTATTGACGACCATGGCAGCCATACCAACTTGGATGTTGTAGAGTACTGTCAGAAAAAAGATATAAAAGTTTCGGAATTGCCTCCACACAGTACTCATGTATTACAGCCATTAGAATTAACTTTCTTCAAGTCTCTAAAAGCTCAATATTACAAAAGTGCAACTGAGTGGATTCGCAACCTCCAATGAAAGCATTACAAAACCAAGATTCTGTACTATTTCCTATGATGCCTGGAGTAAAACTGCATCTGTTGTGTGTGCAATCAAGGGTTTCCAGTGCACGGGAACAATGCTCTTCTGCGAAGACCTTGTTCCTGAGGATAAATTTGCACCTTCAACGTTGTTCGATGCTCCTGCTTCTTCAGCCTCAACCAATCAAACTACTACCAGAATTCTGGACGAGGAGCGCATATCTTTAAAAGATGTAAGTGAAGACCACGGAAAATTTTAGGACCAGCATCCAGTACCATTTCTCAACACGATGCTGTCAAGGACATTTTGCCAACTCCAGAGAGAAAGGTATCGTCTCGAAAAAGGAAAGCACAGTCATCAATTCAACAAACTTAAGATGAAAACCTGGAAAACCTCCGCAGCAAGACAAATATTTTTCAACAGGCACCAAACCCAGAAGTAAGCAAATGCAAGAACAATAAAAAGAAATGTAGTTCTAGGAAAAATGACGAAAGAAGTATTAAAAGCTTAAAATCACCAGCAGACAACGAGAATAATTGTGGATTTTGTTTCTTGAATTATTATAGTGCGGAATCATTGGCAAAGTGTAACTGGAGTCGCTGCTTTGTAATGTTTGGTACCACGAAGTTTTCGTCGGCACCCGAGGTAAAAGTACTTTTTATGTGGAAGATGCCAATGATCAGAATTGTACTAAAATGTGATCACAATTGTACCTTCTGTGGTACAGTTTCGAACAATTTTACTCAATTCTGTAATCTTTTCTTGTGTTTAAACCAAGACTTGTAATGGTGTAATATTTGTGTTGCATATTCATTAAATAACAAACAACAAGTGCCACAATTTAAATATTTCTTTCCTCAACGTGTTTCAAGTTGCAATAGCATTTGTCGGAAATGAACGAAATTGTACCACCTTACCCTATTGATTAAATTTTTATACGTCAGCAACTATGTATCAACTTGAGTCAAGAATGGTGATCTGCCAGTATCTGAGAGCGTTGATTGAAGTGTGTCAAACTACTGTTACTATTGTTACAATCAGAGTATTGGGACAGACAAAATTAGATGTTTGATGTATGATTTAGCGACTCAATATAAGCTCACTCAGTGACTCTACATACAGCGCAGGTATAGCGAGGAAACTGGTCCTCTAGAGTAGAAATTCCCAAAATTTTCCTCTGACAGAATACTTTGAAAATCCTGGTGGTGTGATGGAACACCTTGTTCATTTTGAAGGTTAAAAAACTTTTAATGAATAGAAATACGTGTTTTATTCAGTGATTGCTTCAATTTTAAATCATAATTAATAAAAAAGAAGACGTAATAAAAAAAATTTAAAAAAATTGTATCGTCAAGATGAAGAAAAACTGCCTCATTATTGAGTTTTTCGTAGAGCACTTAGCCATTTCCCTTGGAAAGTCATTGTTCCGCGGAACACAGATTGAGAAACGCTGCTCTAAAACTATACCACTGTTCAGCGAACTGAAAGGTTATCGGACTGCCTCTTGACGAGTGGTCAATGTTGCTATAGTTAGAAAAATAATCAGGATTTACCATGTCGTCTATGTAAAAGGCGATCGTACGAAAGTAGAAGATATAATTTAAAATAAAATACTATGTGCCGTAAGCGTGCTGTCAGGTTCAACTGTTTATAAAAACTTTACTACAGACGTTTAATCGTAAGATCCACCACTGAACACCATCCTCTCACAATACCGTCAGCTGTAACTAATTTATTTAGCTACATTTATCAAAACGCGATATTATTCAACGCCATACAAACCCGCAGAAAAGCGACACGAATCATTCTGAGTTGACAGCTCACATATGTCTCTCACAATTTTGAAAAGGCAAAAGAATTTTTTCATTTTTTCCACATGCTTTTCTTTTATTGTGGTTTATGTCCTTTATGAGCAAAAAAAAGGCGAAATTGTATAAGTCCATCTTTAAAATTTAGTTCTCCACGGACAAGATCCACAAAAATACTCAATTTTTCTAACCTGAATTATTTATCGCGTTGCTCACAACAACGTGTTTCTGACCTCCGCTATACATCTTAGCTGGACAATCACAATATTCTTCTTCGATTTCGTTGCCTCAAAATTACCCTATCTGGCCTCCGAACAATAAATGAAGAGTGAATTACAGTTTCTTCTGACACTCTGTACAACAATGGTCATAGGTACGCTTTCTTTATACTTACAATATATGGCTTTCGTTACCTTGCAAACATTTCGCAATTTTTTCCTGTAGTAAATCAATTTGCTACATCAACTCAAAATATATTATTTATACACACATCAAAAACAGCTTTGGATCACCCCAGTTCCCAGAACTCCTGAAGATAGATGTTGACTGTAGATATTGTATCACAGACACAGTCCCTTTGAGTGTTCAGAGATGACACTGTAGCCACCCAAAGATGTAAACAACCATGCATGACCAGCGCGTATTAGACAGAGGGGGTCCAAGAGACAATCAGTTCCAGTCTTTCCACCAGAAAGCAGGTACACAGCTCGTGTTGTCTGTAGTTCAACCGTGCCTATACGGTCAATACCGCGGTTCGAGCGCATCCACATTGCTACTTTGTGGCAGGAAGAGCTCTCAAAATGGGGAGTGTCCAGGCGTCTCGGAGTGAACGAAATCGATTTTGTTCGGACATGGAGGAGATACAGAGAGACAGGAACTGTCAATGACATGCCTCGCTCAGGTCGTCCAAGGGCTACTACTGCAGTGGATGACCGCTACCTACGGATTATGGCTCGGAGGAAGCCTGACAAAAACGCCAACGTGCTGAATAATGCTTTTCGTGCAGCCACAGGACGTCGTGTTACGGCTCAAACTGTGCGCAATAGGCTGCATGACGCGCAGCTTCATTCCCGACGTCCATGGCGAGGTCCGTCTTTTGAACCACGACACCATGGAGCGCGCTACAGATGGACCCAGCAACATGCCGAATGGACCGCTAAGTGTTGGCATCACGTCCTCTTCACCGATGAGTGTCGCATATGCCTTCAACCAGACAATCGTCGGAGACGTGTTTGTTTGGCAACCTGATCAGGAAGGGCGCCTTAGACACACTGTCCAGCGAGCTACGCGAGATGGAGGTTCCTGTTGTTTTTGGGTGGCATTATGTGGGGCCAACGTACGCCGCTGGTGGTCATGAGAGGCGCCGTAACGGCTGTACGATACGTGAATGCCATTCTCAGATCGATAGTGCAACCATATCGGCAGCATATTGGCGAGGCATTCGTCTTCATGGACGACAACGTGCGCCCCCATAGAGCACATCTTGTGAATGACTTCCTTCAGGATAACGACATCGCTCGACTAGAGCTTGTTCTCCAAATAGGAATCCTATCGACCATGCCTGGGATAGATTGAAAAGGGCTGTTTATGGACGACGTGACTCACCGACCACTATGAGTGATCTACGCCGAATCGCAGTTGAGGAGTGGTACAATCTGGACCAACAGTGCCTTGATGAACTTGTGGATAGAGGCATACATCAATGAAAGAGGACGAGCTACTGGCTATTACAGGTACCGGTGTGTACAGCAATCTGGACCACCACCTCTGAAGGTCTCATTGTATGGTGGTACAACATTCAATGTGTGTTCATGAGCAATAAAAAGGGATGGAATGATTTTTATGTTGATCTCTATTACAATTTTGTGTGAAGGTTCCGGAACAGTCGGAACCGAAGTGATGCAAAACTTTTTTTATGTGTGTATATTCACTCTCTTTCAGTGATATAGGTTTCGTTGAATATCAGTTTCCAGTGGACTACTGCACGTATCTGTTGCTCAACTGACGTGGATTCATGTCGTAAGTTTCCACCGACCACATCAATACTGTCAGTTTTAGGAGTGGCCAACATGCCATCTCTACTATCTTTCTTCCTCATTTGCTTAAATGCAAAAAATAAATAACTAAATTCGGTTTAGATTATTAGCTCTATTGCTATTATTTACCGCATTATTTATCTACACTCCTGGAAATGGAAAAAAGAACACATTGACACCGGTGTGTCAGACCCACCATACTTGCTCCGGACACTGCGAGAGGGCTGTACAAGCAATGATCACACGCACGGCACAGCGGACACACCAGGAACCGCGGTGTTGGCCGTCGAATGGCGCTAGCTGCGCAGCATTTGTGCACCGCCGCCGTCAGTGTCAGCCAGTTTGCCGTGGCATACGGAGCTCCATCGCAGTCTTTAACACTGGTAGCATGCCGCGACAGCGTGGACGTGAACCGTATGTGCAGTTGACGGATTTTGAGCGAGGGCGTATAGTGGGCATGCGGGAGGCCGGGTGGACGTACCGCCGAATTGCTCAACACGTGGGGCGTGAGGTCTCCACAGTACATCGATGTTGTCGCCAGTGGTCGGCGGAAGGTGCACGTGCCCGTCGACCTGGGACCGGACCGCAGCGACGCACGGATGCACGCCAAGACCGTAGGATCCTACGCAGTGCCGTAGGGGACCGCACCGCCACTTCCCAGCAAATTAGGGACACTGTTGCTCCTGGGGTATCGGCGACGACCATTCGCAACCGTCTCCATGAAGCTGGGCTACGGTCCCGCACACCGTTAGGCCGTCTTCCGCTCACGCCCCAACATCGTGCAGCCCGCCTCCAGTGGTGTCGCGACAGGCGTGAATGGAGGGACGAATGGAGACGTGTCGTCTTCAGCGATGAGAGTCGCTTCTGCCTTGGTGCCAATGATGGTCGTATGCGTGTTTGGCGCCGTGCAGGTGAGCACCACAATCAGGACTGCATACGACCGAGGCACACAGGGCCAACACCCGGCATCATGGTGTGGGGAGCGATCTCCTACACTGGCCGTGCACCACTGGTGATCGTCGAGGGGACACTGAATAGTGCACGGTACATCCAAACCGTCATCGAACCCATCGTTCTACCATTCCTAGACCGGCAAGGGAACTTGCTGTTCCAACAGGACGATGCACGTCCGCATGTATCCCGTGCCACCCAACGTGCTCTAGAAGGTGTAAGTCAACTACCCTGGCCAGCAAGATCTCCGGATCTGTCCCCCATTGAGCATGTTTGGGACTGGATGAAGCGTCGTCTCACGCGGTCTGCACGTCCAGCACGAACGCTGGTCCAACTGAGGCGCCAGGTGGAAATGGCATGGCAAGCCGTTCCACAGGACTACATCCAGCATCTCTACGATCGTCTCCATGGGAGAATAGCAGCCTGCATTGCTGCGAAAGGTGGATATACACTGTACTAGTGCCGACATTGTGCATGCTCTGTTGCCTGTGTCTATGTGCCTGTGGTTCTGTCAGTGTGATCATGTGATGTATCTGACCCCAGGAATGTGTCAATAAAGTTTCCCCTTCCTGGGACAATGAATTCACGGTGTTCTTATTTCAATTTCCAGGAGTGTATATGTAAAACTTCCTTTCATAGCTTATTGTCAAACCACAAAGTACCTGAGGTTGGACACTTCTATTTACAAATGTCATGTAAGGGAATGTGCCTGTACGATGGATAGAGCTATTAAACGTAAATTTTCCTAAAATACTTACGGTAAGTCTTACTTCTACCGTAACACGCACAATGACATGGTTGAGTGTACAAGGGTTTGACAGGAACGTGGAACCACCAAAAACACAACACATTACCATGCCTAGTACGGTGTAGGAAACTTGTTGGCATCCAAAACAGCTTCCATTCTTCTCGGAATGGATAATACATGTCCTGTATGGTTTTAAAGGGAATTTTGTACCATTCTTCCTGCAAAATAGTGGGATGTTCAGGTAACGATGACGGAAGTGGCCAGCGGTCACGTACCTTTCTCTCCGAAGCAGACTACAAAGGCTCAATAATATTGAGATCTGATGACTGTTGTTGCCGGGGAAGTTGCAACAATTCAACCTCGTGCTCACAAAATCAATCCTGGACGATGCGACATGTGTGAAGAGGAGCCACGTCGTCTTTTAACACAGCATCAGCTTTGATCAAGAGGTGGATCAGACAAGCGAGAACAATCATGGAACCCATGGAACACCACGCTATGGCTGCCAGATCATCACCAAATCTCCGCTATGTTTTCCTATTGGAACGTTAGCTCTGCTAGAATTCGGAAAGAGTGTGAGACGTCTCATCCGGGCAGATGGCTTCTTGCATTGCTTCATAATGCAGTTTTTACGGCTTCGGCACCACGTTTTCCTGGCACTCCCCTTTGCCAAGTATTTCCCTGCTTATGGATGTTCCTTCGTATTGTTTTGATGCCGGCAGTGTTCATGTCGTCTTCTTCGTCACAGTCCTCTTCAACGACCGTCTGTCACAATCACTCAACAGACACTTTTGCCCGCGTCGTGATTTGCCGGATGAAATTTCTCCTCTTCTCTGTATGCGGTATAAATCTTCGAGTTGACCGCGCGGAGTGGCCGCGTGGTTTGAGGTGTCATGTCACGGACTGCGCGGCCCCTCCCCCCGGAGGTTCGAGTCCTCTCTCGTGCATAGGTGTTTGTGTCGTTCTTAGCATAAGTTAGTTTAGGTAGTGTGTAAGTCAAGGGACCGATGACCTAAGCAGTTTGGTCCCTTAGTAATTCACATACATTTGAATATTGTTTTCCTTGAATGTGGTGCCTCGAGAAAAATCAGACATATTGGTTCTCTTGGTTACTGAAGCATCCAACGTACCAGCACCAACAGTTTGTCCCTATTCAAATTCATTAAGCTCCTACATACCGTAATCACAACTAAACATGACACTATTCAGGCACGACCGACAACTGCAACGTGTTGAGGACTTTGTACATGTGTCGTTCGTAGCCGAATAAGACAGCGCAAACTGCAGGCTTGGCTATCATCTCCGTTTACGATCAAACATGCATTTCTCTCGTAGTTTCCTAATTTTCGTGTAGCCCTTGTATCTTCAGTGCCGAAAGGACAAAGATATCTGTTGACATTTAGTGTATGGCTCCTGGAGAACGCTGCAACGACTGACTTGCGGCGGGAGTGTTTCGGTGGGAGGAGGAAAGGAGACGGGACCGGCGGATGGTAGGGAGGGAGGGTTGGTCCTCGAGGCGGTGGCTGTGTCAGCTGAGCTCGGCTCCGCTGGGCGAGGAGGAACAATGCGCCGCCAACCGCGGCCTGGACAGCGTCTTCGCCCAGCGATTATCGGCTTCTTCGGACACCTAAAAATCGATGCCGCGCCTGTCGCGGCGCTGCATCAGCTCACCCTTTCCGCAACGTTGAATCCGCACTGCTTCTCACAGACCGTAACGAGTGAACTGCGCTGCCTAAGCTATTCCTGTTCGCTGTTATTTTCTTCTTTATCTGTAGTTGTTCACCTCCCCAATGTAGGCGGAGTCTTAGCATGGAACCTCTTTTCAGAGGCATTGCCTTCTCTAATAGATAAGGGATGCAACCTTTGTCGATCATCTTTTAACAGAAAACGAGTCGTATGGTGTAGAATGTTATGTATTATATTTTTTTAAGAAAAGCAGTACGATGATCCCACTGGAAATACTATGCACAGAATGCCAGCTTAGTATTAAGTGATCAATTCAGTTTCTTATTTTCTGTCCGTTAAACTAAGTTCCAGTTACAAATAGTAGATGAAGATTGTAAATTCAATTTCATTTTTCATCAGTTGTTAGTGGTATAAGTGCAGATATTTCTGTTGACGACTGAGGACAGTATACTGAACAACATGACATCAGTATTTGCTTCATTTGCAGACTAAGAATTACTGCTACTGCAAATAATATGTTTGTAGGGTGGCATGTACCTCAAAGTATGCGTGGCACAAACAAGCCATTAACTTTTATTTTCACCTGGACAGCAGGTTATGTACTGACGTATGGATGCACGGACACAAAACTGGTAGTCTGTACTGACAGGCATAGATCATTTTTCGGTGCAACTACGAGTGTGCAGAAAACACCAGGTAGTAAATTATTTGGTTCATTTGCTGTTAGACACAGAGAAAACCAACTAACACATCGACAAGGATACATATTAAGGTACTAATTATCGTCGTATTTCTACCCCTAATACTTCACATAAAAACTTTTGTTTCCTTTTTAGGTTTCTCTGCCTCAATTTATAAAAAGGGAACCCTTATTAGATTGCTTTGTTGTCCGTCTGTCTGTCTGTCCGACTGTTAAAAACTCTTTTTCTCGGGAACTCAAATTTATGTCACATATTAAGGGCTATCGTCCCTTGGCAGTGTAAAAGTGTAATCTCTTAAGTCAGTGCAGTCAGAAGATACCACCATTTAAGTGACTCGAAAACTCACTAATCAAAATCTATAGGGCGTTGCCTGCAGACGTAGAATCATGGAAGCAAAGTTGCACAGTACAAATAAAGGGCCGGCCGGGGTGGCCGAGCGGTTAAAGGCGCTGCAGTCTGAAACCGCGCGACCGCTACGGTCGCAGGTTCGAATCCTGCCTCGGGCATGGATGTGTGTGATGTCCTTAGGTTAGTTAGGTTTAAGTAGTTCTAAGTTCTAGGGGACTAATGACCTTAGAAGTTAAGTTCCATAGTGCTCAGAGCCATTTTTGAACAAATAAAGGAAAAACTTCGAAACTGTTAATTTGTGTTGGTCTGTCTGTCTGTTAAAACCCTTTTCCTCTGGAATAGGTTAACATATCAATTTCAAATTAAAGTTACATATTAAGGTCTATGGTCTCTTGGCGGTGTAAAAATTTTAAGCTTTAAAGTCAGTGAAGTCCAAAGATACGCCCACTTCTGTGACATATTTTGATACTCGCAAACTCACTCATCAAAACCTAAAGTGTGATTTCCCTTGAACTAGAATTATGAAATTAGGCAAGAACCAAGAATTGGCTCTTTAAGTAAAGGACTAAATCCGAAAACTGTTAATCTGTAATTATAAAACACAAATAAAATTTTGTTGTTTTTTATTATCCGTCTGTCTGTTTGTCCGTCTGTTGACACCCTTTTTCTCTGCAACAGGTTGGTATA